>NW_024466129.1:7440000-8101666 GCF_017591425.1 Ochotona curzoniae | reverse complement strand
GCCAAACTGTTCTCCCCCAAACCTCACCCCGTGCTGACCTTTACACATGGCAAGCACCCTACCGAGAGTGAAGCGAGGATCCTCACGTCACAGAGGGCATCACGCCAGTGCCCCACCCACTCGCCTCCTGAACAACACCCACCCTCCACCCTCTCCTGTTGCCCCACCCTTGCTTGAATCTACGTCTACATGACTCGCCCCACTCACAAGCTAACAAGATTCCCACCACCACCACGCTGGGGTGTGGCTCACAGCAGATTTTGAGTACACCAAAAGAAACCAGGGGAAATCAGCCCAGCAGTAGGGGCCCTGCTTGTCTGTGGCACCAGGGGGCATCCACGAGGGCTGGTGCACCTTGTTTGCTCCCTGTTGACCTAGAACAGTTTCTGGAACCTGTTTTATTGACCTCCAGGCATCTGAATGCCAGTGGCCTAGACACTGCAGAACAGTGTTTCACGTGAAGGAAAAGTAGGCATGAGGAGCAGGTGGGTATGACTGAGTTTCCAGGAGCAACATTCCCTGCTATCCTGGAACTTCTTGGTTGGGTCTCTCTCTGCCAGTAGCAGAACAAAATCCCACTGTGATGGTCCCAGTGGCATCTGTTCAAGCCTTGGGGCTACTGGCTAGGCAACAAACACCATTTTTAAATTGAGCCTTCTCATTATTTTGGTGTTTCTGTCCCTCCCAGCATGCCTAGCCAGCTCCATGTCCCACACCTGGCCACCCATCTCCCTGAGATGTCACAGGTGGCTGACATCCAGACCCTGTGCCATCACAAGGCCACACATCTGAAGCCTACCAGCCCTGCCTCCACTTGCTGGCATGCTGTCTACTCACTGAACATCATGTGCTGCTCGGAAAGGGGCACTGACTGAGGCTTGCGATCCACAGCAAGAGGGATCACCCTGTGCTGGGTCCAGCATGACATCCTGCACTCACAGAGAAGCCGACGCAGAAGAAAACACATTCAGCTCCTTGCAAAGCTGAGGCTGGGAGACAGCTGGCACTTAGGTGCCATGTACTACTACAACACTGTTCAGCATGCAACAAGCAACAGAACAATCTGTCATCCACAACACATCATGCAAAGTTCTACAAACCTTTACCTTGCCTACAGACTCAGTCCAGAGTTACTACACCCCCAAAGCCCCAGTGGCTGTTGGTGGCCCACAGTAGCCACTGTCCCTGAGACTGTCAGAGCTCATCAAGCAACAAACCTCACGACTCACTGCACTTCACTCTATGCTACTTTGTGTTCTTATCTTGTCTCCTCTCAAATCTCAAAAAAAGCAGCTGTGCTTGAACCTGTGAAACTCCATGACTAATGCCTACAGTAGCTCCTCTCCTTGGCTGATATTAGAAACTTCCCAATGATAACTTCGTATCCATTACATTTTCAATGCCAAAGGCTAAGAAAAGAGGGACTCTGAACAAAGCCCGCTTTTCCTTTCTTCCCTAATAAAACACACAAAGAGGTTTCATAACCTAAGGTTAGGGGGAATTTGACTAATTCACATTTTTTCTAGGAAACACATCAGCACAGGAAATAACACTGTCAGATTTGAGATGTTCTTATGAAAATTCATGTTCATTTGGAACATTCAGAATGAGGAAGCAGGTCGGCCTCTACCTCTTCGTGCTCCAAACAGACATACTGGCAAGCCCCGCAAAAGGTAAACGGGAACCTGCTCTGTTCATGTGGTAGGAGATGTGAGACTTAAACTCCCAGCTGTGCTTGGCACATCTGGTGCCCAGGTGTTGACTGCCCCCATAATCCTGGCATCATCAGCCCGGGAGCAGGCACTGTTAGAATTGTGGCATCTAACTGAATGCTTCTATCACCTCAAAACCCCAAGCTGCGTGAAACCAAAACGAGATATCCAAGGATGGAGAAGTTGTTCCGTATTAAGAACCCTCTATTCTTACAATAAGACCCTGAACACAGCAAGAAATCAAAGTGCCTCACCCCAGAGGCTAGGCTGCCCCTGGCAGGCGAGGCCGTTGTGGGAGGTGGGAGCAGCCAGAAGCTTTTGTCCGGAAGCCATTATCCAAGGCAGTGCCACACTGTGGAATGGAGCATCTTGCTTCTCCCGCCCATTTTCTCAGATTCAGGCTGTGGCTGCAGTTTGAAAGACAAAGGAGGGACACAGGGAGCAAGGAAAGCCCATGTGAGTGGCTTCCTGTCCTGGACAGCCTGTCAGTGCTGGTGGCTAAAAAGGCAAGCGCCAGCACCTGCCCCTACCTCAGGCTACCTGCATCTCCCTGCATACAGAGAGTCCGTTCAGCGCCTCACATCATCCATCTTCAGCGCAAGAGCAAATTCTAATTAGGCTGCTGAGAGCCCAGCCACGAACAAACCCGCAGCCTGATGACGTCAGTCTCTGAAGCGTTCCCGTGTCCCCATACACCCTGCAGAGTTTCCTTCCCGGCCACTGGAACTGAGGCTCTGTTAGGAGGACAACAGACGGCCACCTCCACCCACCCCCTACCGTTACCCACATCGAGTACAGAGAGATCTGCAGAAGGTCACCTGCCCACCCCCTCAATCTAATCTTCCCAGTTCTGAGACTGCCAACCTCACCACCACCCCAAGCAGGAAGCTGGGTCCCACTCCCACCACCCTGGACTGCTCAGAACCTCAGGTTTACTTGAAGGATACGATGTTATTGTTATCCTTCTGGTCCAGACTGAATGGTTTATAAAAGCTGTGCAAGAGGCCAACTTTGGAAGGGCAAAGGGACAGATGGTACAAGTTGCAGGTGGACAGTGAGGCAGCAGGGCCAGCGGAGCCTCCTGTACCAGTAGCCCCATCTCTGTTGGCCTGACAGCTCGTGACTGGTCACCCTGTGCTTTCTCTTCTCTCTTGCTTCCTTGTCTCAAATGTCAGTTCAGGACAGAGAGGGACAGAACAGGATGGGAAGGGAAGCACAGTAACCCTCCCGCTGCTCACTGCTCAATCATTCAAACCCAAAGTGCCTGAACCCCCAGTTGCAGGTTGCACTTAGGGCTCCACAGGCCACAATCACTAGATACCCAGAAAATCCCAAATCCCAACCACAACATGAGTTCCAAATACTCTCTGGGGCCAAAGGCATCCACATCCTGTGGTATAAAATTCCACAGGCCGACCATGCTACAACCCACTGGTTTGGAAGCCTTCCATATTTTATCTGGATTTGATACATCACTCCACCAGTAAAAACTGAACCCCGGGAAGAACACAGCTGCTGTGCAGACCTGAAGTAGTCTACAATGAAACACTGGCCAAGACAAAGAAGAAATGAACACAGAAGAAATACCCGATTAACAGAAACACCTGTAAGGTTGTGGGAGGTACGCTCTGAATGCTGGATACGTGGGGATTCTCCTGAGAGTAGGAAGATGAGCATCATGGTCTGAGAACCACAGGATTGCAAGGATCTAAAGCTACAAGATGCATCCCCCAACAGCTGCAGTGTGACATCTTTATGTTGTGCAATTAGTTGCCTGTGAATGATGAACCAATTATTTCAGGAAGCCCATGTCAGTTCTGTCTGCTGCAGCCTAGACAGGGCCCTACCCATTGTAGAACCTGAGGGCACAACAGCAAACTGCTTCCGTGTGCAGGTCCCTGCCACTTGAATGGTGGAGGGTGGGGGCAGAAAACGGTCTCCGCTTACATGGGCTAGGAATGTGTGTCTTACCGGAGAGGAGGACTGTCGGGGCCCATAAAAATCATAACCAGAGCTCCTTCAGTTCAGCTCCATCCCCATGTTCTTGACCAACTGATTCCAACACTGAAGGTGACATTGGTGCACCGGGCAGGGGCTGGAAAGGCCAAGCCAGGCCTCCCATCTGCTTAGTCTTCCGGTCTTCCGTAAAGGTAGTTCTTATTTGAAGTGCAGGTCACTACTCTGGGGCAATCCCTGCTTTGAACTCCTTCCCTACACACTGTTGGCGAAACAGCTGGGTACAACTTGTGATCTTTATTTTTTAGAAAAAGAAAACTTACCTTCTTACTTTCAGTAACTTCCTTGATTTCAACTTCCTAACTATGCAAGTTAAACTTTTCGGAGAACAGGAAACGGTACCAATTTCAGAATATCTGCCAGGATTTTTTGTTTGTTTTTAAAACACAGAAGTTGCTGTTTTGGAAATGTGCTGTCAGCATTATGTATTCCTCTTTCATTAATTGAAGGATGTGATAACATCGACCTCCACTAGGCTTATTCTGATTGGCATTTTAATCGGCCCTTTGTTTCTGTTCTCAGACCATTTCCTGAAATGGAACAATAGCTTCAAAGGAAGCATATTTGTCAAATTATACTTTTGGATTAAGAAAGCCTTTATGAGCTGGTTTCCATAGAGATTAAAATTAAAGAGAAGCTTTGGAGGGGGGTGGAAATTACTGGGTAAAGAGTCCTGAATGTTAACTATTGCAGGGGTAAATAGCCACTCTGTATCTGCAATAGGTGAGACTGGGCCAGGTGGAACCTAACGCAGATCTCCACAGTGAATAGCTGGAGCCCTGCTGCCTCCTGGGTCCCACACCAGTAAGAAGCTGCATCCGCAGTAGGAGAGCTGGAACATTCCCTGAACTACATAAAATATGAGGAACTGTTTTGAAACAACTGTTATGCAAAAACTGTACATGCACTTTGAATTTTGTATACCAAAACAAACCTGTCTTTTCATTCCATTTGAAGTACCCATGGCAAATATGTTCCACAAAAGAACAGCATCAAAAGTAAAAATAAAGGCAAGAAAACCACACTTAAAAGTATGATTGTTCCAAGAGGCCACTGAACTTATCTGGACAATAAGATGCTGGACTTTATGCTAGGTATATGCTTGCAATGAAGGAATCTCAACTGAACTTGAACTGTGGTTATACAGCAAGGTGGAGGAATCCACTATGGAGGGAGGGGTATGGGAGGGGTGGGGGGAATCACCAGTGCCTATAAAACTGTATCACATAATACAATGTTAATAACAATAAAAAAAAAGTATGATTGCTCAGGTACGGTATGCATGTATCACACACCTGCTTTTCTAAAAAGACACACATTAGAGACATGATTTGAAAGGTAACCAAGACTTTCAGCTGTCCTAGGCTAAACCATGGTTTCTGATCAGAAAGAGAAAACTACAATACGTTACTGGCCCTTTAGCAATCATATCTCAGGAAATGTACTGTGTTCTCGTCACATGACAGAACTCAGTATTTCTCGAATTTTAACATGCATATGAACCCACCAGGAATCCTGTTAACTGCGCATTTCCAATGAGCTGGCCAGGCAGCTTCCGGTCTGTGTGCTTTATGTCGAGAAGCAAAGGTATTGGCATGAAAATATCAATCGTTGTCAAGAAACCGCCACCAGTCATTGTTACAGCTAATTCCGCAAAGTAAATTTAACAAACTCTTTATAATCCATTTTCTAAACCCAAACTTTTTCCTATTCCAGATGACCAATAGCATGCATTATTTGAATCATTTTAAAATATTTACATATGGAAAATCGCTCCTCAACTAATTTTTACAAACAGATTCAATTTTAAGACTGAATTCAGGGAGCTGTGGCATGCTGAACTGGGATGCCTCCGGCATTGTTGGCATCCTATATGGGTGCCAGTTTAGGTCTCAGCTGCTGTATTTCCACTCTTGCTCCCTACTGGCACAATCTTGTCTAATTTGGTTTCTCATCTCAGACTGTGAAGAGATCTTGTACTCCCAATATATTGTATGTGGGCCTGAGAAATTAGCAAATGCCCCGCATAGTAGGGCCCAGGCACCCATGTGGGAGACCCAGATGGAGTTCCAGGCTCCTAGGGCTTTGGCCTGGTCCAGCCCTGACTGCCACAGTGATCTGAGTAGTGAGCCAGCAGGTGGAGGATCTCTCCGTCTGGTTTTCCCTCTCTCTGAACCTTACCCTTCAAATAAATATTTCTACTTTAAAAATTTAAAAAGATCAAATGCATTTTTAATAACGTTGGGATTTAACTGGAATTTAAAAGATAAAAACTACTTTCTTGGCCTGATGTTCGCAATTCTCTGAATTATACACACACACATGTTTCAAGCAGTCTATTTTGGTAACTTTCTAGGTGTGTTGAAAGAACACTCCAATCTCCCATTTGTCAGTCCTTGCCCACAAATAACACATTGTGAGTACAGGATCTCTTCATAATCATGGGTGCAAAACCAAGTTAGATAACATTGCTACTGTATTTTCCTTTCTGAACACTGGTATTTAACGACCTGGAGACAACCAGATATGCCCCGTAACAAGTTTTAGCAGAGGAGGAAACTGATGAACTCCTGGAAATCAGCTAAGGACAATCCTCTGCTTTACAAAACCTGTACATTGTCAGTGTGTTTCAGGTACTTCCTCTGTACTGAGACGCAAATTTTATAGAAGCAGCAAAACTGGCTAAGACTCTATAACTTTAAAAGCCCATTCCTGAGATCAACATTGTTCACCTGATGAGGCAGTTCTGCCAAGCGCAGCTGCTGTGCTATGCTAGTCATTGTTACTCAGAAGTGTGGGGTCTGGGCCAGCACTGTAGCTCAGCAGGTTACATGAGCCTAAGTCACCACTTGTCCCACCAGCATCCCATACTGGAGCACTGGTGCCCTGATTCTTATGCAACTTCTTGCTGCTGCATCTGAGACACAGCAGATGCCCAAGGCCTGGGGTCACTGCCACCCATGTGGGAGACGTGGATGGAAATCCTGGCTCCTGGCTTCAATCTGGTCCAGCCCCGGCTGTGGCAGATACCTGGACAGTGAATGAATAGATAGAGGATCTTTTGTGTGCACCTCCCCCTCCCTTCTCCCTGTCTTTCTTATTACTCTGCCTTTCATATAAGTTTCTTTGAAGAAAAAAAAAAGTGTGAGGTCAAATGCATTTGAAACACATGAGCTGTACTGCAATGTTTTTATTGTTTGAAGACTTCCGCAAAACCTACAAAGTGCTGTCTTCAAAAAGGATGCTACAGACAATGTTTGCCAAAAAACCTCCTTATGGAAACTTTCATCACACAACACCTCAATGGTATCCAGCAAACTAGACGATGAATGAAGTAGGAAAAAAGGTGATCATAGCCGTTATCACCCTTGAGGTTCTCAATCTTACACACCCTGGGCCTGCCAAACCGTGAATTGTGCTGCTGACACCGTGGTGCAGCAAGTTTACCACAGGTCTGCCAGCTCAAGTCCTAGTTGCCCCCGTTTTTTAATGATTTTTTTTAAGGATTTATTTTATTTTTACTTGAAAGGCAAAGTTACAAAGAGAAGAAAAGACAGAAAAAGAGAGAGATCTTCCATCTGCTGGTTCACTCCCCCAAATTGCCACAACAGCAGGAACTGAGCCAATCCAAAGCCAGGGTCTTCTTCCTAGTCTCCTATAAGGATGCAAGGGCCTACAGAATTATGCCATGTTCCACTACTTTCCCAAGCTATAAGCAGGGAGCTGGATCGGAAGTGAAGCAACTGAAACTCAAACTAGTGCCCATATGGGATGCCAGTACCTCAGAAGGAGGCTTAGCTCACTATGCCACAGCACCATCCTCACAGAAGATGGCCCAAGTGCTTAGGCTCCTGTACCTATGTGGGAGGCAAGGAGTAAGTTCCTGGCTCCTGGCTCCTGGCTCTTGGCTCCTGATTCCTGGCTTCAGCCTGGGCCAGCCCTGGCTGTGGTGGCCATTTAGAGAGTGAATGGTCTCTCTTTCAAACAACTCACCAGATCTTTAAAATAATAAGATGATTGTTGGAACTACAACATCGTTTTGACTCATGTGGTTGAATCAAGATTACAAGCCCTGTCCTCTCCTCCTGGGGTGCCCCCTCACCTCCCACCCCAACACAGCCAGGCTGGTTCACGGTTTCCCACAGTGAGCCCTAAAGAAGTTAGAGCCGTGAGCAGCTCAGGTCAAGCCCATTTAGAATGCGCTCCCCCCCCACACACACACACACCAAGTCCCTCTTAGAAGTTCAAAAGCACAAATTGTGTTAAAGACCCTGGGAGTTCTCCTTGTAATGACAATTTCATAGCTTTGTGCGATCTGTTGCTGTGCTATTTTTGTTATTTTAATATCTTTTTAACCGTGACATCTTTGTGCATGCCCACAGGAAGTGTAACAACCCACTTGCTGAGACCACACAGGGAAAATATTCACGGATTTCCTCCTGAAAAGAGCCATTTCCTTTATGATATCTTAATGTTTTAATTTAAACTGTTCTCAAAAGCCTCTCCTACCAAAGTTACCACCAAGCAAACAAAGCATGGCGTGGTGCCTTTACACTGTCTTAGAACTTGATATTCCTAATACCAGCAGAGTTGCACAGTTCAGAAGGCCCCTGTCACACGGATTCCTCCACCCAAGACATGATTAATGGGCCAATGTGAAGCGTGAGACCAGCTTGCCTTCTGCAGGGAATTCCTGCTCTACCCCCATATGCTCCTCCAAGGATGAGGTTTTGTTCTCGCAGAGCCTCCCACTTCCCAAGTCTAGCAAGCAGGAGTCCAGGAGAACAGATTCACCTCCAAAACAGCAACAAAGGGAAGAACCGCACTGCAGACACCAGCCACTTGTGCATAAGACACAGAGCTGTGAGCTTTAGAAAGTGACAACGCAAACGATCCCAAGGGGCGGGTCTCGGGGCTGAAAGAGCCCAGAGAGAGGAGTCCCACCGCAGCCTCCAGAACTGCAGTGCTTCTCAGGGTGTTAGCACAGCCTACTGCTGCACAGCAGCCCAAGCGGAGAAGTCCCTCGCCTCCAAGGAGGCCAACTCATACTGGAAGAACTAAATTTCCAAGGCCTTGCTGAAGCTAAGTTAATCCCACTGGAAGTCTGAGCCACTGATCCTTAAGCTACTTGGTGTGATACAGAGTAGAACTTCTTGTTCAGAAGCGAAGGAACATTCTGGGTCACTGGCAGCGTGCTGAGCACACATGCATGACACACTCAGTGAATGATGGCTCCAACCCCCTGCCCGCACTTCTGCAAAATCACCCTCCAAATACTTTTTCAAGTTCAGTATCTGCTCTGAGATGATAATGGCATGGGTTCCGGTCATGTCACCAAGGAACTGTCCAGGCTTGGAGGACTGCCCATCTGGTGGAGACCAGGAGGCTGTGTGATAACTTAATGCAAACCTTCAAGAATGGGAAAGATACTGAGGAGTGAAACAGGGCACCCCTTTCTGCCCTCACGCCCCCATCACTAGGGCTGGACTCCGTTACACTGCCTGGAGGTGAGCAAGAGAGATCCATCTGAGAAGCTTCTAGCCCTGGAGGGACTATGCTATCTAGGGCTGGTAAGCTATGGTCAAAGAGCCAGTCCCTGCCACCACAGCTTATTATAAATGTCACTGTGTTGGAAAACAGCCATGTCTATTTCCCTTCATTTTGTCTATGATCACTTTTGTCCTACAACAGTGGGGTTCAGGAGCTGGGACAGCGATTTCCTTGTCTGAAAACCCTAAACTACTTGAACAAAAGCTTAGCTAACCTTTGATATATGGGGAGAGCAGACTACTCACAGGGTTGAAAGGAGGTCAGCAAACAGGCTTCGGGAAACAGGCAGGAAGCATCGCATAACCACACAGCTCCACGGCAGCCAGACAAGCTACCAGGCACAGCTGCCTGCGGCCTGGATCCCAGCTAGCCGCTGCCACCACCGCACCGGGCCCCTGCTTTTTCTGTGTGTTTGCTCAGAGTTTGTACCAAGCACAGGACTATGGTTACTTCCATCAAACAACTTCATGCTCTCCCCTTATTCACACCCCTAAACCCAGACGCCATTGTCTATCACACTGCTCATCCCGATTTTACACTCAAAAATGAACCATGTTATTATCAAACTCATAGCTGAGCCCCTTCTGCAGCAGAGCCTCGGATTCCTGCGCAGCTTTCACCTCTGGCCACCTGACACCAAGCATGGGACTCCAGTCTCATCTTGGCATGCTTCCAAAGGCATGCTCAACTCGGAGCTCCCACCTGCAGCATGCTGGATCTTGGGCTGTGCAATAGGAGTTTTTCTCTGCCCTTTCAGCTGTGGTCTTGGGCTAAATACATCCTTTAAGTCTACATCTGTGCCACGATGGCAAGCAGGGGAAAAAAAGACTTGCACTAAAACAAGAACCCTCTCCACTCCCCACTCTGCCCCCAGGTTAACCTTTTCCAAATTTGCAGCATCCCTGTCTTGCACCATGGTGATGAGAGGACTTGGATGAAATCCCACCTGGGAGAGTGGAGACAATAGCCTTTGCCAGAAATGCAGAGTCCTACATACTAATCATGTTCTCTTAGATGAGTCATTTATTCCCTCCATACCTGTTCTCCTAAAACGTTGGGGGTGTGTGATTTTTTTCTTACCATAAAAACCTAGGAAATTAAGAAAATCACAAGCAATAAAAGAACACCAGCTACATCAGCAGCCAGCATTATCATCCCTATTTATGCTTTGGGTTTTAGCCATTTTCCCCTCAGTATTTGACAGCCCAGGATCACACTGCATGGACAATTTCCATTTCATGCACCTTTGCCTTAGGACAGGGTTCACACTGCCCTATCCCTTATGTCTCTCATCAGCATGAATTTTCAATCCATGCCTAATGTTTACTTCTATACATAAACATTACCGATTTAACAAATTCCCTCTTGAAGCAACTTTACATTATTTTCAGTGTTTCCCCCTTTAAAATAACATTGGGTCAAGCTACCTTCACTGAAGTTCTGGGGGCTACCTCTGAAAAGAATTCTAGAGCTTTAACGGTATATTCATGTGCTTAAGACTCTGCGGAGAGACTCCCAAACCAGCTTTTCCCCAAGGAGCGAGCCTTGAAACCTAAGTTTCTTAATTTGTTAAAAGACAGATTCTTACAAATTCTGAGATACTTCCTGTTTCCACTTTTCATCACTAGGGCATGAGTGTGAACTATCATTGGCCAAAATCATGTATCAGAAGGTGTTATGACGTGAAAACATTGCCTGCGACGCCATAAGGTCTCCACTTGCAATTCAGATGCCTGCGAACAGCCTGGAAAGGCAGAAAAGATGCCAGCTACCTGGGAGACCTGGATGAAGTTCTTGGCTTCAGGCTTCAGCCTGGCTCAGTCCTGGCTATTGTAGCTATCTGGGGAGCAAGTCATCAGATGGCAGATCTGTCAGTCTCTCATTCTTTCTCTGTGGCTCTGTCTTTCAAATAAATAAATCTAAACATCTATATAAACAAATAAGAGAAAATAAGCTCACAGGGCCCATGTGGCAAATGAAGCTTCCAGACAAGATCACGCTTTGCAATCTCCTAGGTAAACTTAGTACCACATGCTGGCCCACCAGGATGGACCAACATGCCATGTTCCACATGCGTGCATAGTTATTTGCTAGCAAGTTCACCAGCTGTGACTTCTAGTTGTGCCCCATGGAACTCCTCTGTAACATCCAAATGATCCCATTGGTTACAAGAAAGAAAAAAAAATGGAGGGTTGCTTAGTCTCCTGGAAGTAGTAGCAGCTCAAAGGAAAAAAACGCCAAGGTAAAAATAATTGCCTATTTCATTTCAAAGTACATGTTCCTGCCTCTACCATCACCATACTGGTCCTAAGTGGAAGAGACACGAAGGCGCAGAGGAGTTCCCAGGCAAGCCCAGGCTACAATGGCAGCATCCCAGACACCCTAGAGACCCAAAGGCAGCAACATCAGGACCGGATACGCACGGTGGTCATTTGCCAGCAAGGACTGTCTGGAGGACAACCCTAAGATGGGCAGGGAGCAGGAGAGAGAGCTGAGACCGTTGTCAGCCAAGGCTTGGGATGCGGCCAAAGCCTGTAGAGGCTGCACCATTTCCATGGGCTTCTGGGCAGTGGAGGACATCAGAGCAGACATCGTAACTAACCGGTGTACGGGACTGACCCCATCCAGGGAGAATAGACTGAAGAGTAAGAGAGACCATCTGGGCCAGAGTGAAGCACAAGCAGAGGAGGAGATCAGGGTCCTGTCTGCAGTGGGCTGTGACTCCACTGTCACTTGCAGAATGGGAGGGACACTCGGAGACGAGGCCCTGACAGTTCAATTCACAGGACATCAACATAACTGAGGGACACCACGGGCTCAGGAAGGGGAAGTTCCGAGGGAGGAAGGAAGAAGTGTGGAAGATGCCAGGGTGCCTGAGGACAGAGTTTCTGAAAATAAAAAAGAGAGAGGGGAAGAAGGGGGAGAGGAAGCGCGGGGGGGTGGGAGGTAGGGAGAAGAATAACAGAGTACTTATACAGGTAATTCTAATTTCAATGCCTAACCTTACAGGTGACTAGGTACTGGCCTTGAGACACTTCACCCACACATTTCTAGCTGGACATGATGCTTCTGTATGCCCCAGAGTCAATGCAAGGCACAGTGTCCCAGGTAGAGCAAATACATAGGGCTAATTGGAAAAAGAAGAAGAAGAACAGGTGAAAATTCAAGAAATGGCAAAACTACAGAGACAAGAGAAAAACCAGTTCTCATGGGAGTCCAGAGAACTGAAGGGAAAGTTGAAGAGGTGAAACCCACTGAGTTTTGCAACACAAAAAGCAGCCTTAACATAGGCAAATTTAACCAAAAAATTCAGGAGACAAGGGACTCTAGGACGGAGTACAGACTATGACAAAAGTTTGCAACCTTATAACATGGGTGTGAAACAGTCCCACTGATGAGTTGAAAGGGAGGGAAAGGTACTCGCTGACCTAGGTCATTTCAGACAGCAGCAGAGCCCTAAAAACTAATGGCAAAAGAAACTGTCTATACAAAAGCCCTAAGCTGTAGCTGATAGAGTTGTACCCCATGGAGTGTAGACGAATGGTTTTGAGACGGGTAAAACGGAGCTGAATGATTGCGTGAATGGAGATGGAGAGGACCAGGCTTCTTACTGATGGCATAAGAGGTTACAGAGAAGCCAGGGGAGGGGACAAGAGGGACCTAACAGCAAAGGATCGGAGTGGCAGATATCAGTAAAAAGTCATGCTTGGCTTAACATAAATACAGATGTTTGCATTTAGGAATACTCATGTACATATTCACAGATGAATATATGTACACGTCTCCCTGCTCTGTCAGCTGACATGACCTGGAAGCAGTGACAACACGTAGCAATAAGTACAAGTTGTACCTCAGTCTTGGTTCCTAACACCACTCTCCAACAAAAGAAACTAACCTGGGCTAATTCTAAGATTCAGACATGAAATACATGGAGGAGCCTAGGGCATCTTGTGGTGCCAGAAAGTAAAACATTAAAAGAAAAGCAATAATGACGGGAGTGTTAAAGGGATAGCTTGTGTAAACATGACCTCCTAGTGACCAATTAGGACAACCGAAGCAACACAGTAAATCAGTAAAACAAAATAAATGAGTGAAGTAGCAAATGGACGTGAACTGAGACAGAAGAATCCCAAATGGGTATAGATTCTCTGCCCTCAAGCAGGTAGGATGCAACACTCCATTCCTCGGGTGTGATTCCCACATCGTGACTTCCTTCCAAAGAGTACAGTGTGGAAAGATGAGGAAAGAAAATGACGTTACAGTGGGGACACAGCTCAGTACCAAGGCCGACACCACAGGGGGAAAGTCTGTGAAAGCACTGAGCCTTGGGACCAGCACTGTAGCATAGCAAGCTAATCTACCACAAGGGCACTGGTTTATGTCCCAACTGCTCTACTTCTGACCCAGTTCCCTGTTAGTGACCTGGAAAAAACAACGGGGGTGTTAAGAGGAGAAACTGAGGGTAAAGTATACGCACTTTCTTCTGTGAGCCTAAAATAACACTAAAAAATAAGGGTTTTTTAAATTATTATGTATTATATATAACTTTGACAGTTTTACATATGAATATTACATGTAATATAGCATGTGCAGTATATATGTACACACATAATGTATATCCTCATAACAAAATATATAAAACCATTAAAAATACTATTTTTGATAGTTAATATTTCTTGACACAGCAATAGGCTTGTGCCATAACAGATTTTTTTTTAAAAGCAAATACAAATACGAAAGATATAGAAAGAAGCACCCAAACTGACCAGTCATCCACTCTACTGGGTCACAGGAATCTATTGCCTTTGATTTTTTTCCTCTTCAGATTACTCTGCTTCAAAGAACATGTTTTCATCTGTCTAGGATAATAAATTCTACAAGGTATCAATCATTAGTCATTGACATACCGATATCTGAAGAGTGTGATCTTGAATGCCCACACTGCGAGACCCACCAACCCATGGGGACCACAAATGTCTATCTTCGCTTTAAAATGCCCAACACTCTGCAACAAGCAAACCTGTAGTTCATGCGTGACCCTCAGAAGCCATCAGCATGTTCACATCTGAAGGCCAAGTCCGCAATAGCCTCAGAAAGAATATTGTCCAGCCCTGATCTTTCTCTTCTGTCCACTGAAGGATTTCTTGCCTGATCACATCGTACCTGGTATTCTTAGAGCTGTCTCTTGGCTGAACTCCCTTCAAAAGATACCAGTGTGTTCTCATTTCTCAGTGTCAAGGGTTGACAAGATGAGCAGCATGGAGGAGGGCAGGGAGAAAGAAAACACAGAGAGATGGGCCCAGAAACAGCAAGGGAAGTTCGTAAGAAGGCCAGTGCTGTTGAGCCCCCGAGCGAGCCTGGGGTTGGCAGAGGTGGTTCCTCAGATGTTTGTGAGATAATTAAACCTACATGGCCCACCAGACAGAACTAACGCAGCTGTGTCCTGCTTTAAGTGTCCCTGGGGGACATGGCACAGCTCCACATCCTATAGTGAGATGATGGCTCCTGCTGATAACAAGCAACATCATTTCAGTGTGTGTAGGGGATGAACCACTGGCCCAGATGTCACATGGGGGAGCTACATCCCATGGCAGAAAGCCTGTGTTTGAGTCCCAGCCCCACTCTTGAACCCGGCTTTCTGTTAATTAGGAGGTGATGGCTCTATTACTTATGTCCCTGCCATCCATGTAGGAGGCTGAGAGAGGGTTCCATGCCCTAGCTTCAGCCTGGCCCAGCCCTGACTGCAGCAAGGATCTGCAAAGTGAACCAGGGATGGGAGGGAGGGGGAGAGAGAGAGAGAAAGAGAGAGAGAGTAAGTTGCGTCTTTGTCTCTGCCTTTCAAATACATGTTTATTCTGCAGTGCCTCTTAGAGTGCACAGGTTAGTAAAGAAAAACAAAAGAAGCACAATACACATTCTCCAAACACATCATCCATCAATGGACGATCATTTCCATGATTTTGCTTTCTTCTTTACTTAAAGCTACTGAAATGATTCAGGAAACACAGACGAAAAGAAACTATGAAAGGATGCATCTGCCCCATCTGTTTGGGTAAAATGAAAACAGGAACAGCACAGCCCTCACTGATGTAAATGTCAGGTTTGATTTTTGCCAAAAAAATAACCATTGCCCTTCCTAGGAATTCCAGGCAGGGTTTGTCTCATTGACCCGCATGAGCCTGCTTCTCTCTTGGGTACATAACCATGCACCTGCCTGATGAGCTACCAGGCAGAAATTAACTGAAGAAAGGAGAGCTGTCCTCACGCTATTGTTCTGATTCCTACTGTCCAATCTCTCATCTGAATAACTTTGGATGATCATTTTAAAAATATGAGGACAAGGAAGATTTTCAAGAAAAGATGAAACCAGTCAGTTAGCAAACCAAAATGACTCTAGCAAAGGATGAGCAAGGATGTGGAAAAAATGGTAGCTGACAGGGTCAGCAACCCAAACTAGTCTAAGAGGTGATAAACTCACATTGAGTCCTGCTTCTCAATGATATTAATTTTTAAACACAGCATCCTGACACCAGAAATAACCTCAGATCAACCAGTTTCACCTCCCATTTAATTCAGCTCTTCTCTCATATCACACTTGCTTCCAGCAGGGGAGAGAAGAAAGGATTCCACTTAGCACCCCACTCACCATTCTGGACCTTCTCTTTCTAGTATGCGCACCACCTCTATAGGCGCCTCTCTCCATGACTCTGTCTTTTCTGGCTGTGTTCCTCCTACTTTCAGAAGCCCACACCAATTCACTGGCCTCTGCAGTGTTTCATCCATGTACCTCTGAAATATTGACATCGACCTCTCTGGCCCTGCAAACTCTTCACATACCATATACAGCAGATCCTACATATCCCCCAAGCAGCGGTGATTATTTCTGGACACTGCAACTTGCATCACACAAGCACTCCCACTAGGTGACCAGGGCAGAACTCCTTTCCCACTGTCCACCCCTACCCAGCCACTGTCCTCAGCCATGTACATCCCACATCGTCAAAGTCTCATTACCACCTCCTCCCCTCAACTCCAGCTTCCCCAACACCTCTTCTCCCCAAAGCCTAACTGCTCTCCATAGCCCTAAACTATCTCCCTTACAATCCACTCTGCTCCATAATGCAAAAAGAATCATTTCCTTTCATGCAGAGCCTCCAATGGTGAGCCAGGCTCTTCCACAAAAAGCTAAATTCCCCGAACAAAGCAGGCATCAAAAGTCATCTCACAGCTCTATCCACATCCCTTACTTCTGCTCCCCAATCTGCCCAAAGATGCCTCCATCACAGACTCCCCCACACCTTCATTCCTAGGCCTGTCCTGCAACAAAGCTGCCCTGCATTCAGCTCTGGGCAGCTGCACCCCTGTGCCTTGTGCCTGCTACTGCAGGGTTCTGCAAGGCTTTTCTCCCTACTGGCCCACCAGGAAGGCTCTCACTTACCTGCCACTCCAAGGTAAGCTCTCTGGGGACACCCCACCAACTCCCAAACACACGGCAAGGCAGCTATCCTTCTGTTGTGTAGCTTCCTTTCTCTGGATGAGCCTCCACTATGGCAAGAACCCAGCATCCACACCTCACATCACCTTCACTGCCTTTCAACATTCTGTGCGTTGATGCCCCAACCTGAAACCTTCATCTCAGGGCAGACAACAGCTGGACTGTATTCAGTTTGATCTGTACAGAAAGTCCAAGAATGACTTCTTTCCTACATATTAAAACTGATATTTGCAGATAATCAAATCTCAGGGTACTTTACAACAGTATCCACCTGTATATCACCTTATCCTTTTGCAACTATTTGTCTTAAAGTATTTCACGTATATTCTCTTAACTTCCATCTTAATGGCTTTACCTTAGCATTCTGGCTCATCCAAATGATGTTTCAGTTTTAGTTTGTGATTGGCTCTTCTAAGAGTACAGAGTTGGCTTAGCACACTGAGACCTTAGAAAGCCTTGACTGTGAGGTTGGCATCTACGAACTTGCTTGGTAAACAGTTCCCAACAATGACATAAACATTTCCCCAAGTGATAAGTGTGGCTCATTATGCCTAAACCGTTTATGCAAACAACAGCATTGGTGCTCAACACCTGCTCCCCTTTCTGGAGCCTGACACTCCGGGATGTGCCAAGCAGAGGCTGCTTACACGACCAGCACCCTGAAAACTACTGGCCACCGAATCTATTAAGCTTTCCAGGGAGACAAAACCTCACAAATTCTATTATGACTTGTTGCTAAGGGGTAAAATAGTTCTCCAACGATTGCGCCTGGTTTTCCCTAGCTTCATTCCCTATGTTTCTCCTTTTTGAATACTTTTCTTTCTACTCATTTTATTCAGTAAATCACATCCATGAGGAGAACCACTGATAAATCTTATGAACCCTTCTGAATTGCCATACCCAGAGGCAGTCCTAAAGGCTTCTTCCTAAAGGCTATCAGGGCAGGAAAGACATGCAACATTGGTCTTTACTGGAGAGAGGAGGGATGCATTTAACTCCCCAACCCTATCCCCATGGGTGCAGATTTGCCCCAGTAAGTTCAACTCCCTCGTTTTCAGGGGGACCCATGCACAAGGCCAGGCAGCCCCAATAACTTTGAGAAAGCAGCACAGGGGGTGGCAGCATCCCCCTTTAGGATGCTGGTGACAACACAGATAACTATCCATCCTATCTGCACTGGAGGCCAAGCAGATTGCCACACCTGGAAAATGCTGGACTATGACACTCTGCCTCACTCTTGGCAGCAATCATCTTAGCAGTTCTTTCTTTTAGGAGCCTCTCAAATGGGCAGGATTCTCACTCCCTGACTTTCCACAACCTTGGATTTGAGCCACTGCTCTAACTTGACTCATTTTCCTGCCTCCATCCACTTTCCTTCACAATCTGCCTCCCTCAGCAGCCTGAATAATCATAAAATGCAAAGTGGGTTTTAGTACTCGTGGAGTTCAGCACTATGAAGGGAACCTCAGAGTCCAAGTACAGCTTCAATGATGGTAACCCCTGAGTCACTCCCTCCCCTACCAACACACACCACAGCCAAACAGGCTTTTGCCCATGCCCTCAGACACTCAGCTCTAATCATATCAGGGCTTCAATAATGTGCTTCTATGTATCTTCCCTCCACTTTGAGCCCAACCACATTCTACCACTTCTCAGATGCAAGGCAAAACACGATTTACCCTAGGGAGGATCCCTAACTTCTGGCTGGGTATGAAATTCCTGCTGGCATGATTCCATGGCTCCTTCAACCTTACCTATCCTAGCCCTCACCAGCTGCACTGTAATTAATTAATTATTTGCTTCTGCCATACAAGCAAACAGCCTCAACACCAGTGCAATGGCTCGGTTGACTAATCCTCCACCTACAAGTGCCAGCATCACATATGGGCGTTGGTTCTTGTCACAGTTGCTCCACTTCCCATCCAGTTTCCTGTTTGTGGCCTGGAAAACAGCAGAGGATGGTCCAAAGCCTTGGAAACCTGTAGCCGTGTGGGAGACCCAGAAGAGGCTCCTGGCTCCTGGCTTTGGATTGGCTCAGCTCCTGCTGTTGCAGCCATTTGGGGAGTGAACTAGCAGATGGAAGATCTTTCTCCTCCTCTCCTTTTCTCTGTGAATCTGCCTTTCAAATAAAAACAAATAAATCTTAAAAAGAAAAGAAAACCACCTTAGAGCCAGCATTGTGGTATAGTGGGAAAAGTTTGATCTGTACAGAAAGGCTGCCACACTTCCAATCCAGCTCCAACATAATGCACCTGTGAAAGCAGAGAACAGCCCAAGAGCTTGGACCCTGCACCCACATGGGAGACCCAGAAGAAGCTCCTGGCTCCTGTTTTGAGGAGCCCAGCTCCAGTCATTGTGGCCTTTTGGCGAGTAAACCAGCAGATACAAGGTGGATATCTCTGAGTGTGTGCAACTCTGCCTTTCAAATAAATGCATGCAAACTATGAGATCAATTTTGTTTTTGCTATACCTTTGGGGAGTTGATTTTTTTGCTTTTGTTTTCATTCATTCAAAAAGTTTTGTTTTTCTTATTAATTTCCTCGCTGACTCATACATCCCACAGTAGTATTGTTTGCTTCAGGAAGACCTTTGGTTTTCTTCTTCATTTGTTCAGCACACATTGGTCATTTAGTAGCATGTTATTTAACTTCATGTCGTAAATTTTCTATTTTTCTCTCTGTTGTTGATTTTGTTTTATGGCTTTTCACTTAAGTTGAGGTATAGTAACCATGTAGTTGAAACCATCACATACAGACATGAGGATACAATACAGTATGCATCCTTACTTCCAAATCAAAGGTGGACTCTCAGTGAAACTGTTCAATCTACCTTGACAATAGAATGCTGAACTCTGTGCCATTTCCATGTCTACAATGTCAAGGTATACTTCAATAGAATGACAGGCTTGTGACTGATTGTGAAGGGTTGTACTATTGTAATGACATGGGGGAAATAAAGTGGGGGTGGGCAGAGATTTGGGGAGGGGAGAAGGAAAATCCTGGGAAAAAAAAACCTTCTACTGAGCAGTGGAAGGCAGCCAGGAGAGTGAAAATGGCAGAGACAATGAAGTGCTCAGTTTTGAGAACAGACAAGGAAGTAGATTTCCTGGCATTAAGTCACAAGTACGGCCTGGCACAATGGCATAATGGTTAAATTCTCACACTGCATGTGTTGGGATCACGTATGGGTGCCAGTTCGTGTCCCGGCTGCCCCACTTTCCTTCCAGCTCCCTGCTTGTGGCCTGGAAAAACCATGGAAACCAGCTCAAAGCCTTGCGACTTTGCACCCATGTGGGAGACCCGGAGGAGTCTCCTGGCTCCTGGTTTCAGATCAGTTCAGTTCTGGCGTCACAGCCACTTGGGGAGTGAGCCAGCAGACAAAGGATCTTTCTCTCTGTCTCTCCTTCTCTGTATCAATCTGCCTTTCCAATCAAAATAAAATATATCTTTACAGAAAAAGTCACTGGTGCCACAAATGCCTGCCTATGTACATCCCATATTCCATCCCCCAGGCCTGTACTGTAAGCAACGAGTCCCCTCTTAAAGAGCAGTGAGGCAGCCTCTACAGCCGCTCAGTACTGAGGAACCGCTGTGTGCCTGCAGCAGGGGGGCAGCACAACGCGAGCCCAAAGATGAGAGGGGAATGACAAAGGCCACATGACACAGCTCAGCCACCAAGAAAATGTCAGTCAAGACTGACCAAGACTCTCCCCAGACTCCAGCTTCATTCTCCAAAGAGGGAAGGATGTAGAGTAGAAGGTGCAGACGCAATTCGAGATTCCTCGAACAGCACAGACCTGAGAGAAATGAACACCGCACACTCAAAGGCAGACAATGCACTCCACCAAGAGCAGGACCAGAGGTGAGGTCAGCATTGTCCTCCACAGCTCCATGCCAACCCTGAAAGCAAACTGGGAGAAGTTGGGCCCCATGATTCTGCCCCTCATCTGGCAGCTGTGGTCTCAGAGTCCTACAGCCACTGCAAAAAACAGCAGCCACAGAGCTCTCGGGCCAGTGCACACAGGCGCCTTCGCTGTTTCCAAGAGCTTCCTGAGTCTAAAAGTCATCTCAAACTTTGGGGCTGCTTTGGTTTGCAAGGGTAGAGAGAGAAAATTTCAAAGGAATCCCTGAGTCCTCACATCATTGTGCTGGCCAGACCATCCACTCCCTGTTGGATGAATCCAGAGCTGTAGCAGTTGTCCCAGCGCGGGACTCTGTTAGCTGTGTCAGTTGAATTACCTTTCCATGCTGGGAACAGACTGAGTCTATTCATACGTAAAGAGGTGGAAGGCTGGAGACAGAAGAGCTTGTGCTACCCCAGCTCCTGCTGGGGCCAGCTCTGCTGGGGAGCTCACAGGGGCATTAAGGCCACTGGGCTACATTTGGGTTGGGGCTCTGCATCGGTGGCTCTGGCAGTCTTGGGATGGAACAGGCTCTCCGTGTCGGTTGGGATGATTCTAGAACTTGGTTCGAAAAACATTCAAGAATGTACTAGCCACACGTGGGCCCCAAGGGAGAAAGGCAGCCCCTTTTGCTCCAACACTACTAGTATTGTTTCTCACAAATACAAGCACTTTCACCCATCCCGCAGTGCAAAATGAACACAGTGACTCACCCTTGAAAAAGGAAAGACAGGTGACCCAAACGCCTCTCCTCTCTTCAATTCTCTAGTCTCCAGTCTATGCCAGCACAGCAGCACTCTGTAAATTAAGCCCATCTGCTCTCACTGTATTTTCCAACTTTACTTATCATTAGATTGAAACCAATTTTTCCTGTTCAGTTTAATTACTAATCTGCCAAACACACAACTTCTGGATAGGATGTGTGCCATGGGGAAACATTTCAATTTAATGAGTTTTTCTGAGGCAACACAGAATGATTTTTAAAACTCTTGGGCTTGTCCCCAACTCAATTTCATCATTTTTTTTTATTTTAAACAAAACAACAATGCTTCTTACAAAGCTGATCCCTCCACACAACCTTCCAAGAGGAGAATCGTGATAGGAAAGCCAAAAGACTTCAACCCGTCAGGGCAGGTATTGGACACAGGTTAAAACATACCTTGGGAGACCCCTATCCCATATCACAGAGCTTAGGGTCCAGTGCCCGCTCTGCTCCAGATTCCCACGTCCTGCTAAGGCTCATCTGGGGATGCAGCAAGTGGGGCCCAAGTATGTGTGGTGCCTGCCATTCACATGATGAGTTACCCATGATGGACTTCAGTCTGCCTCAGCCTGCCTCAGCCCTGCCTGTGTGGGCATTTGGAAACTGAAGCAGTACATGAGATCTCTCTCTCTCTCTCTCTCTCTCTCTCTCCCTTCCCTTCTCTCTTAAATTTCAATCACATTAAAAAAAAACATAATTCGGGATCTTATGCAAGATATCTCAATAGCCTGGGTCTCATCCCGTATCCTTCACAGAGAAAGAAAGAGGTTAACTCAATTATAACGAAACTCCATTTGGACATGAACATATAAAGTCCAAGAGCACTCTTTCTCATGAAATGTATTATTTTTGTCTGTTCTGATGGTGTGTCTGATTTCATTATTGCTACAATTAAAAATAAGCTATGTTCTTCAGGAGAAGCCCTGGTGCCAGGAGCAGCAGCCTGGATTGCCCTGACTTTAAACAGCCTTTAGCTGGGTGACGGTAATAACATCATTGAGAGCCGTCCTTTTTTGTAGAATGACTCCAGTTCCTAGGTTTCTTTTTATATAAGAAAACGTGAAACAGAAACAGAAACACACACACACAATGGTGGAGTGGCACATGTCAGAAAGGGGTGCCACCCAGCACGTCCTGGCTTATAAACCTGAAAATGGAAAGAGCAACCAGTTTCACCAGATTGATGTGAGGACAGTATGTGGATAAGTTATGCCAGCGGCAGACCCCAGAACAATCCACGGCAGCCTCACCAGGATTTCACTAAGAGACTCCACACTGCTAAGACACAGAATTCAGCAGAACCCCAACTGCTACAGCCTTCACAGCAGTCACCCAGAACTGCTGAGGCAGAGATCCTGCCCTGCAGACAGCACCACGGTGCTGCAAGACGACGGCCTCATCTGCACCACAGGCATGGATGGATGGGAGCCTCGGGATGGGAGCCTCGGCTCAGATCCCAGCTGGTACCTAATCAAAGTACGGACAGGCGACCTGACCCTTCTGGATCTGGGATTTCTCCTCTGTAAAATGGGCCATGGTTTCTAAGATCACACCTCGGACTAAAATTCTGCAGGCTTCTCAACCGTTCAAGCTCAGGAACACTTGCACGTGGACACGCTCCCTCCCCAGCACAGCATGCTGGGGTTCTCCCCAGGTTCTGTGCACTCCGAGCCTGCACTGCCTGGTGGCTCTGCTCCTCCCGCCCCCGCTGTGTCTAATCATTTTCCTACAGCCCGTGGTTAGAGCCCTACAGGTGGTTAAATGTGTTTGGGATTTCAAGTTCAGATGCAGTCATACCTGAGTCACACAGCCTTGGCACCTCCTTGGCTGATGGAGCTCTGTGCTGTTACCACAGTAATTGGAGATCTTCCCTGCCATGCTTTTTTTTTTAACTGGAAATTCAGATATACAGAGAAGAGGAGAGACACAGAGGAAGATCTTCTGTCCACTGATTCCCTCTGTGTCTAGATTCCCAACTGAGCTGATTCAAAGCAGTGAGGAGCCAGAAGCCTTTTCCAGGCCTCCCACACGGGTGCAGGGTCCCAAGGCTTTGGGCTGTCCTCGACTGCTTTCCCAGGCCACAGCAGGGAGCTGGACGGGAAACGAGGCTACCAGGATTCAAACCGGCACCCATACAGGATCCTGGCACATGCAAGGTGAGGACTTTAGCCACTAGGCTACCACACCGGGCTCCCTGCCATGTTTATGGAAGGCAAAAATACTCAGACTTACCCACTTGTCTCTTTGTGTGTGGTCCTTTAGCTAGAAGGAAACCTCTTGGCTCGAGTACACTGTCCTAAGTGATAACTGGATCCATGTTTGTCACCTATTTCCTACAAAGAGGGAATGTAGAATGAACTCACTCATTGGTAAAGCAGGTATATGCTGCCCAAGCACTGTGCTATATTTTCACAGATGGCATGGCAGTGAATACAGAAAGTCAGGCCCTGCCCTCACAAAGCATATACATCCTTGTGAATTCATTATGATTTTGGCCAAAAATAATGTGCATTCTAACC
This sequence comes from Ochotona curzoniae, assembly GCF_017591425.1. Lineage (NCBI taxonomy): Eukaryota > Metazoa > Chordata > Mammalia > Lagomorpha > Ochotonidae > Ochotona > Ochotona curzoniae. Next base: position 8,077,710 of record NW_024466129.1, on the reverse strand, counting down.
ATTAGGATAATGTAAACAAAATCCAAGTACGATCACCAAAAGTCCCCTGGCAGGACATCTGGCCCACGGCAGAGGGCTTAGCCAGTCACCGTGGTCACACTGTCAGATGGGAATCCAGACACAGAATCAAGTCTCCCAGTTCCCGGCTATTTGAATTGCCTCTGCAAAGGCTTTCACGTCTCACTCTGAACTTGACAATGGGGAGGAAATGTAATTAAGTAGCAAAACAATAAAATAATGAGACTTCTGAAATCCATTTTCGAACATCCAACAAGCGTGACACTAGGGGTGACAGTTTATAAAGAACAGTCCACGTCGTAACGATTTTCTGTCCCGGAGGTGTGTGCGAGCCAAGATGTTTTCCTAACATCACTGTGATGCTACAGTGGATCATTTCTCAGCGGACCACATCAGCGGAACCCAGCTAGGGCAGAGCTCTGTCCAGCGGAGTCCAGAGGCTGTCCTGACTGTGGCTCATCACTCTGACACCGCTCCTCATCAGGAGCATCTCCTCAACACACACGAGCGAGTCTAACTTTGAATCCTACAGAATCAGTGGGGATGGAGAGCGAGAAAACAGACACACCACTAAAAACAGCAATGAGTAAGGTTCATTTTTAACATACCGGGTTTGCCATAATCTAATGATACCCCTAAACAGAAATATCCAAGCATTGTCAAGGGCTTAAACAAGCAGAAAGGACACCATGTAGATATAAGAGTTTTCCGCACACAGGTGGCTGCCAACATTTGAAAACTGGACAATTTATTCTTAGAAGAGAAAAATGAGAACCCAAGGGGGTCAGGACTATGGTCCAGCGAGTTAGGCTGCCACCTGCAATGCCAACATTCCATATGGGCATCGGTTCAAGTCTCGGCTGCTCCACTGCCCACCCAGTTCCTTGTTAATGTACATGAAAAAGCAGCAGAAGATAGGTCCCTGCACCCATGTGGGAGACCTGGATGGAGTTCCAGGCTCCTGGCTTCAGCCTGCCCCAGCCTTGATCCTTGATCAGTATAGCCATTTGGGGAGTGAACCAGCAGCCAAGATACCCCCTCTCTTTCTCTCACTTCTTTTATCCCTCTCTCTTTCCCTCTGCTTCTCCCTTTGTAACTCTTTCAAATAAATAAAACTTTTATTTAAAAGTTTATCAAATAAAATGTGTTTTTTAAAAAAGCTGAGAACACAGGAGGCCATGACTTGAGTCTCTGAGTCCAAGAGACAGAACAGTGAAGAACAAAAGAGCAGCGTGGCCCTGGAGCAGCTGAGCATGAGGTGCTGAGGCAGGGAAGGGAACTCTCCAAAGCAAGGACAGGAACAAGTAGAAGGCAGCAGAGGCCAAGACGAGTGAGAGCAGAAGAAGACACCGAGCAATCACTGTGACCATTAGTAGCGACTCCCCAGTGGAGGGGTGAGAAGTCAAACCAGTAGCTGGTGACCACTACGGGGAAACTTGAGCCCCAGCCTCCTGCCAAGTTTCCAAGTTGAAGTCCTAACCCAAGGACCTCAGAATGCAGCCTTCTCTGGAAAGTGGGTTACTGCAGATGCCATTACTTAAGATGAAGTCATAAGGATGGCCCTGCTCCAGTATAACTAGTGTCTGCACAAAGCGCAGAGCTGGGCATGCGCACACACTGGGACAGTGCTGTCTGGAGATCACAGCAGAGATCAGGCTGATACCTGCAAGCCAAGAACACTAACAGGAGCCAACCAGGGCAGAGGCTGGAGACAGGCTGAGACAGATCTTCCTCAGGGGCCCCTTGGACTCTTCATCTCCAGACGTGCGATTGAAGGTTCCCAGCCGATCCCTGTCCCCAGCCTGGGAAAGCACAGACAGGTCTAAGCCGAGAGGAAGGAGCCCGGGGCAAGGCAAGAGGCTAACAGTGCATACCCAACAGAGACTTGGTATCCACTCTGGAAGTCTGAGGTGGACGCTTGCATCTAGCTGCCCATCACAAGGCAGACTTCAGCACTGGCATGCATGACCCTCTAACAGGTCCTGGCACAGGAAGTCATGAATAGTGAAGACCTCCAAGGGCACTGTTAAGCTGAGCTCGGGGGCCAAGGGCAGTCACACAGCCTTTCCAATCCTGGCTTTTGGATGCAGTGGCAGCACAGCCTGAAGACACAGCACTTGCTTCTCTGAGAGGGAAAGTGGCTTCTGGAAGTGGTCCAGAGGTGAAAGTTTTGATGTTCTGGAAAACTGGGCACAGGCCCAGCAGACTCTATGGCCACCTAATGTTGAACAAAACTGCCAGGCATCAAGCAGACGGCAAGACTGGGGAACAAGGCGTCTCAGATCTGTGGGCGAGTTCCACTCTGTAAACCCCACTGGCCCTGCCCAGACCAGAAGGCAAAGCAGGGATGAGCACCCTGCAGAGCTCCTGGCCCACATCTGAACCGAGCCCTCCCCCTGCCCCATCACTGCCTGTGTCAGAATGGGTCCTTCCCGTCGGTCCTCAGGGATGCAGAAAATGACAGATGAAATGTTTAATTATGATTTAGCCTAATTAAAAGTCTTAGGGGAATTTGTTTTAGAGAGCCACTCATACATACTGAGGGATTCTTTGTCTAACAGAACTTCCTCCTTCTTGCGATCCCCTCCATAGCAGAGGACTTCCCCTCCATCCCCTAACCCAGTGCCAATCCCTGTCTGGCTTCCCTCATCTGGGGCTTCCCTCCCCGACTGTGCCCCAGGAGCTCCAACACACCACTCAGGCTAAGCAGTGCTCCCTGGAGGTAAGTAACACAAAGACCTCCAGGACCCGTCCAAGAATCCAAGGTCCTGGCAGGAGGAGCTTACACCCCCACACTGCTACTCAAGACCCCAGAGTAATAATATCCCCTTTCAACCAAGGTTCTCCACATGACCCAAAGGCCCATGGCACAGCCTGCCCAGAGCCCCAAGTTTACCTCCCCACTGCCAGTTCTCCTTTGCAGCACTTTAAGAAAATCATAGTGGGTACATCCTGAAATGACAAGTGCTTAACGTTTCCTTAAAGACGTTTTTAAATTTTACTTTTCTATTTGAAGGCACAGAGCTAGAGAAGAACAGAGAGCTTCCATCCACTGGTTCATTCCTTCAAAGGCCAAGAACCACCAACTTTGATGAGGCTGAAGCCAGGAGTTCAGAACGCCATCTAAGTGACCAACCTAGGCACCAGATACCCAAATAACCTGAGCTATCACTGCTGCCTCCCAGAGTGCACATTAGCAGGAAGCTAGACTCAGAAACAGAACTTAGACCAGGCATCCTGATAGAGGATGCAGGCACCCCAGGCAGCATCTTAACCACTTCTTCAAACACCTGCCCCCTGCAGCCTATACCAGACACATGGATGCCTCTAACAGGTGGACCCACATCAGGCTCCTGGAGAGGAGTAGGATTAACCTGCAAACTGGGGACAGGGCCACCCACATACATGCAGCTCTGACTGTCCCTCCCCACATCTGTAGCAGCCACCACTGACAAATGCACCTGCCATCCCTGTGAGTCCTGGGGTTGTTCCAGAGTGAATGCCCATGAAAATCACCAGCCCACCCCAAGCAAGGCCAGAGCACAGAGAAAGACACGTCCATGACCAGGCAGTCACTAACAGCCCTAGATAAGTGCTCCCTGCTGCCGGCTCCTGGGTTCTGCTGTGCTGCTACTGCATTACAGGCTGGTCCAGCTGTCTCACAGCCTCCCCCACCTTCTCAAGATGTCACCTTTTGTGTATCTGGTACTGTATGTTGATACAAAGCCCATCTCCAGCCCAGACACACAGGCCCATTAGGGCTTTAGGAGACACACTGAGCCCAAGTGACAGGGTGGGGGCTGAACCAGCAGAAACAGCTGAGGAGCGGTCTGCTTCTTGTGCCCTCCTGGCATCTTCTCTGCTATGTAGAAGCTCACCAAGGAAACCGGCATGTATGATGCAATGAGAGTTGGAGTTGGCTATAATACGTAGGGTTTTCTCAAAGCTTTCATCTACATAAGAAAGCCTAAGCACCCAGCAAAAGGCATCTCTGGGCCTCCTGTCCTGGATTAGGCTCCAGCACCAGCTGGCCCTGGGCAACCCCAAAGCTGCTGTGGTCTAGACAGGATGGCAAGAACTGTCCCAGAACAGTCCACAGCCAATACTCCTTTAGGTCTGGTTGTTGGTTTCTGGCCCCGGGATACACATATTTAATAAATATCATGGAAAAGAAAAACATTTGCAGTCTCGGACCTGAAAATACAAAGCTGTGGCTGATTTAGACATCTGGCCACAGGAAAATGCAGATAAGGATTAACATGCAGAGCCGTAGGATGCAAACACCAGGCCTCCTACACAGGCCAAGTCCAAGCTGACTAGGGGTGGAAATACCAGCTGCTCATGATGGATCAGCCACAGAGGGAGCCGTGTGCAGGGTCCCTTTGGGCCTGCATTCACACCATGTCAGGCTATGGGATCACCCACAGCAGTAGTTTAGTCTGCCACATGGCTTCAGACAAATTAGCCAACAATCTTCAACCTCCTTCTCAGATGGAGAAAGAAGACAACAAGGATAATAAGGGTGTCCATGAGTGGATGTTGAAGACAGAATTCATACAAACTCCTAGTGCAATGTTGGAAGGTACTCAGAGCTCAGTGTCTACAGCTTAGAGGTGCTGATACTGATGGGACAGTACATTGGATATTTATCTTCACATGTTCAACTACTTACTCCTACTCTGTTTTGGAATGTATTGCTGATGCTTGCTCGTGCCACTGCTCATGACTTTCTTAAGGAGAAGCCAAGTGGACATGCCTGAAGAAGGCTAGCAGGATAACCCAAAAATGGGTCCTGGAGAAAAAACTGTATCAGTAACCATCGCTGGGGCATGGCATCAACTTGGGTACACCTGCAAATTCATTTCTCTTAATGGGGTCCCTTGGAGCCACCTGAGTTCTCAGTGGCAATTATTTTGAGTACTTTTGATAAAGAAGAATGAAATGAAGAAGCAGATCTAAACGCCAGCTGAACATGCATGAGTGTAGGGGGTGAGAAGCTTCTTCCCACAGCCATGCTCACTGACACTTGCAACATCCAGACCTTTTCTAGGTCTGGGAGATCTGGTCATTGAAGAAGAGGATAGGGGTGCAGGGGAGGAGTAGAGAGGACACAGAATAAACTCACTCAACTTCCCCCGCCCCATGCCTCCCAAGCTAGCCCTCTTAGTGTTTCTCACACACTCCCCTAACTCAAATCCCAGCTCTGGGTTTCTAGTGCAACCAAAGTAGAAAATCACTTCACTTCACTTAAGTCAGATGCCTAGAACTTGAAATGAGTGATCAGGGTCAATGGCCAGCCCAACAAAGTCTGCTTTCTTTCCAAAATGGAGCTTACAAACAACATATTTGCAAAAAAAAAAATACTAATAAATAATAATAATAAGACGGGAATGGGAAGCAATAACTTTATAATAAACAATCAAATTGAATCTACCATTTCTATCTGGTCAATACTACGGCTATCCTTGGGGAAAAAAATCAAATCAATTCAGTTCTCAGATGAGAAGGTGGTACCGCTGAGAGGGTCTGCAGAACTGTGGGTGTTCTATATACCAGGGTCTTCTTCCACTTTTGGACTTCATGGCTAGCATAGGTGGAGTTCACAAGTTAAATACAGACAAAGCAAGAGAACGGGGTGATGAAGAAGAGGAGAGTTATCCTAGGTAAAGTGAATGATACAGAAAGTAGACAGTGAGAAGCAGCTATAGCATTATGTGTGTGCATGTGTGTATGCTGGCGGTGTGTAGGTTCACACTAATGTAAAAGAGTGAAAGATGGGTTCAGAATTACTACAGCCACGAGGAGTTGGTGGCTAAGGAAAAAGCATCACATCTCCTAGGCTTTCCTACCAACAATACTCTCTTTGACACATTCTTGAGGGACAAGCAAGAGATGCCCGGTCACAGTCCACCTTACAGGTTATCGGCAGTGGTGCTCATTTAGAATCCCCAGGTGCAGCAGCAGTAGTGAAATGGAGAAGTGGCTGAGTTATCTCAAAGCACACACATGCACAAGTACATGACTATGAGTGTGTATGTGTGTGCATGAGAGCCACAGTGTCCGCATGTGTTTGGGAAAAAAAGCACCAGGGAACAACTGTCATACATAACAAAATATTTATAATCAAGTCTTCTTAATGAAAGCATCACTATTTCCCAGAACAACACCAACAGGATACAGAAACCAAAGAACACAGGGCCTTCTTGAGCGTCTGCTTGTACAAATTCAAATAGAAAATCCAGGGAGTTTCCTAGAGGCAGACAGAGCTCATTTCTCTTTTCACAACAGTGCGAAAGGACAAGGTGAGCAGTTGGCACCAAGTTGACTGTGGCCTTCCCAATCAAAAGGATGTCCATCAACTGGAAGCACTCTCATCACAGTTTGTCATCCCAAGGACAAACACAAAGGCTATTCCAAATAAGAAAAGTCCTAAAGCAGTGATGCAGGGAGAAGGCCTAAGTCAACACTGAAATGATACGCCAAATCACAGCAGCAGCTATGGCTGTGCAAGAGATGGCAAATCAGGAGCTCTCTATCCTGCAGCTTTTGGGATGACAGCTTCTAAGCCAAGCCCCATGACTCAGGGCCCAGGCATCACCAGCCCAAGGGAACCTGAGAAGGACAGGGCACATCATCCTGTCAAGTCCCATCTCTCTCTGAACTGTCTCGCTCAAGTCTGCTGGCTGTTACGACGTCATGAACTGATGGTGAGGGTGTCAAAGGGGACCCTCGGCAGCTAAGCTCATGTGGGAAACACCTTACACTTGGCCTCCTCGCACCCTAGAAGGAATGGAGAGATGGTGTCTGCAAAGACATCTCACAAAGCAGACAGACATTTGCCAGAGAAAAGGGGAAATGAAAACTGCACAACTTCCTGGGGAAGCAGCAGATATAAATTTTCCTGGCTGAGAGGTGAACAATAAGAGCCACATCACCTTTGGAGAAATAATTTAAGAAACGTGTGCCACACAAAAATACCAGCCTCCATTCTACCACTTTGTGCCACACCCACTGATAAATAACAAAGACACGGAATTATGCAGTAGCTTAATTATAAAAGTGTCATCCATCACTTTTATATAAGTATATGCCTCTTCATGGGCACATCAGCAGCTATCACTACAAGGCCCATGTGCCATCCCCTCCCCAGGGATCATCTGAAAGTCTGCTCATCACCACAACCCTGTTACCTAACTAGATTGGTGGAGCCTGGGCATGAGGAGTGCCTACCTACAGGAATACAGAAAGAAAACACACAGCAGGTCCAGGCCTTCCAGTTCCCTAGCCTTTAAACATGTGTGCATTGTTCCGATAACAGGTTTATGACACACAAAAAATTCTGAACAAACAACATTCATCAATAACCTGCAATCCACACTTAAGAAAGTTCCCTATAAGAACTAGGAGGTGGCAGAAAACCCAGCTTCCCACTCCCCTGTGAAGTGTGAGGGTCTCAGCTCAATAACATGGCATCATACTCTATTCTACTCTCTCTCCACGCACTCAACAAATCTTTCTACCGTCAGCCTCTTAGATCCTTATATCTGCCAGGTGGAGGTGAGACCAGTGTCTTCAGAATAACAGGCTGTGGGTTCTTCTGCTGAGTGTCTACATTTTTTAATCTGCATCATTATGGACACATATTTTGAGAAAATCAAATTTATACACAGTTTTGACCTGAAAATGAGAGAAAGAACAGGAGTAAATGCTACAAAGACAAAAATAAAGCCATTACTCTAAATCTCAAAAACCCAGCACACGAAATGATTAGAGGCAGGAGTGTGGAATGTCCTTACGATGCCCATGAATTCATGTGGTCTGGCCTTGCCAAGACAACCACAGAGAAATAACAGAGTGTGACCAAAACCAACAAAAGTAAACAAAGATCTCCTTTAACACAACACAGTAGGCTCCGATAGGCTCCAAAACTTTAATTTGCAAGTAATGAGACGAAACTGACCATGTCAAATGTGTTCAGATGGAGATCTCTGGACACACAGCCCACTGAGCACACAGGCTCCATGCTTTGATGAATCCCAGGAACTTCCCCTGATCAGCCTCTGGTAACTACTAACAGCGTAAGCACCTGTTCTCTCACCTGCCCCGCCATCCTATCCCAGTGTGACCCTCCCAAGACACCTCCCAAGACACCGTCCTGGAAGCTGATCCTTACCATCCAGGACCAAACCAGGACACAGCTGAGCATGCCAATATCTGTGACCTACCTCTTCCCTGGGCCTGTGCTCCAGTCAGCTTACCAACAAGGACATGGTCTAGATCAGTGGCTACCAGACCTGAACCGCACTTGAATCTGCCGGGCAGAGAGGAGGGCACAGGCAGGGATGAGACCTAGAAGGTCTCATTTCCTGTGGTTATCAGCATGTAACAGTGCCATTCCACACTGAGCCCAGCTGTTCCCCACCTCTTTGAAGATCTCAGACACTAGCCAGCCCCACTCCAAAGCTTCAGTTCCTCCTCCATCGTCACCTGCTTTCCCAGCCTAGAAGCAGGGTTTTCTATTCTGTGACTAACGCCAGGTAATCTGAGCAAGTATTTAAGCTCCAAATTGCCTTTTAGCAAAGGTGGATCTTGTGCATTTTACGGTCTCCCCAAAGATAAAAGGAGCTTTCACCTCTGACCAAGGGAACCATGGCCTTCGAGCTAAACAGCACCTAACAGAAATGCCTGCTCTACTGACCTTTCCAACTAGGCAAACTTGAGTGAGTTATTTACACGCACTGTGGCTGAGCCTCCTCTCTGTGGAAAACTGTCCATTCAACAGCTCCAACCTCATTGTGAGAATCTGTTGTACCAATTAATGCGGGGCCCATGAGACGGCGCCTGGCCTTTAATCTGAGCTTGTTGCTTTCCTGTACTACATAACTGTGTATAGGATTTTGCTTTCTCTCATGAACTGCTAATTTATGTTCTTTCTTTCAAAGCCAGAGATAGAAAGAGGGAAGGTTCATGCCCCACATGGCCACACAATTAGCAGGGCTGGGCCAGGCCAAACCCAGAAGCCTAGAACTCCATCTATGTTTCCCACCTGGTGACAGGGGTTCAAGGATTTAAGCCACCTTCCACTACTTTCCCAGTAGTGAAAATGGGCCAGGCAAGACTCAAACCAGCACTCTAATATGGAATGCCAGCATTGGCAGCAGTGGCTTAAGCCAGTATACTGTACATTTCAAAAGGAGAAAGCCCAGGAACTAAGTAGGATCTTCCCTTGGGATCAGTTCATGCCACAGAGGACTTTCCACAGAATATTCAAAATACATGAAATTATCACCTGTTATGTCAGTGTCCCACATTGCACTGGTTTATGTCCCAGGTGTGCCACTCCTGATCTGGCTCCCTGCATAGGTATCCCAACTGGGTCTGGGTCTTGCCCTAGCTGCTCCACCTCCTTTCCAGCTCTCTACTAACGCATGTGGAAAAGCAGATGGAGATGGCTGAAGTGCTTGTGTCCCTGCAGTCATATGGGACACTTGGATGAAGCTCCTAGCTCCTGGTTTTAGCCTAACCAAGTCCCAGCCAATACTGCCATTTGGGGTGTGAACCCGCAGACAGAAGATCTCTTTCTCTCTACATCTCCCTCTGTAATTCTGCTTTTCAAATAAATAAATACATTTTTAAAAAAGGAAAACATGAAAACTAAAAATGAAAACAATGGCAACACTCCACTACCACCAGCTCCAGAGGCAGCCAAGGTTGGGTAGAGTCTTGCCAAATGAAATGGAAGACTTCAGGCTGAAAGCATTGATGGGGCTCACAAAGTTAATGATGTTTTCTGAAGAAAATAAGCAGAAGACCAAAACAAGACACAGCAAGATAAGAAACAGTAAGAAGATTTGGAAAAAAAAGAAGAAACAATAAGAAAATACAGTGCAGCAGACAGACGGTGCCATGATGGGAGATATAAGTCCCCTGCCTGCATGTGGAATCCTTTCCCCAATTATGATGATGTTAGTTGCTGGGGCCTTTACAAGGTGACAAGGTTCCCAAGGTGGGGTCTCATGAATGGGGTTAGAGTCCCAGAAAGAGGCCTCGGTGGACCCAGATACCCCTTTTATCCTGTGAGGACCCACAGACCTTACTCATGAGTCCTCACCATACACTCAATCCACAATGCCTTCATCTCGTACCTTTAGCCTCCAAAACCAGGAGAAATATGTGTCTGCTGCTTTAGCCGCCCTGTCTGTGGGTCACTTGCTATAGCAGTCCAACTAATGTAAACGGCACAGTCTGGTGAAGCAAATGGGGAGCAGGGTAGTGGAGGGCTGCAGATGGGGGCGGTTACGGAAACTGGGGGCTACACAGGACCCCCAGAGCAGCACCTGAAGCAGGCCTGCAAGAGGAAGAAGAGTCACACGTTGATGACTGTGTGGGGACAGTGATCTGCAGCCCAAGGGCACACCAGCTGGAGACATCACTGCAGGGAGGGAGCCAAGAAGAAAACACACAGATGGCTCTGGTTCCTCCCTGGCTGCAGCTCCTGCTGAGGCTCCCCCAGAGGCCACAGCAGCCCAGAGAGCTGAGGCAAAGGAGTTAGAAGATCACACAGACATTCTCTGCGAAAGGGGTTTGGGGGTGGCGAGCAGCGGCAGCCCAGGCACGTGCCTACCACCAAGGCAACCGACCTGCTGGGGCTGCCTCCACCAAATCCTATTTCTTGCCCAGGCCCCAGGCCCCTTCCAGGGTGGGTTTCACTCCCCTGCTCTAGCAGCTTATTTTCTTATTAGGTCTCTGATGAGTGCCTGTCCTTTCTTCATTTTTATTTATGAGTGTTCCTTTGCTTGTAATACTCACTAGCGTCACCTTGACCTCATAAATCTAATTTGTTATTTCAGAGTCTAGCGGCAGAGCTGCATTTTAAAATGCCGAAAAGCCCTCTTTTGGGAGCTGGTGAGAGAAAACACTCCATCTTGTTCATAATTTATTTCTTCTAGCTTTGCGAGCAAAACTAGCTTTCCAAATGCTGTAATATGTAAAGCACCATGAGAATGTTCTATCCTCCCCCTAGGATGGGCAGAATTCATTGGTGCACAGGAGCTACACCCCACAGCACTCAGCATCAGAATCAGTGTCCACTTTTTACGGAGCCTCCCTCATAAATGGCTTCATTTTTTTTTTTTAAACACAAAGTCTTCATGCCTCACAAAGCACAGAGCCAGGACTGTGCAACAACACTGAATTCTGAAACCGCTTTCAAGACTGTTCTTACATTTGCCAAATAACTGATGAGCATGATTATAAACATTTATTTTCAGTCATTGACCTCCTAGCAGCTGGTCTCATGCCTCTGCTGGAGACTTCCTGTGGAAACCACTAATGGATGATCCCGACTGTGTGTGTCTGATTGCGTCATGCGCTCAGACTGCCAATCAGGATATGAGTGAAAAGTAAAGGGACAGGACTCTTGCAGTGTCCAGTAGCTAGCATAATTCACACATGTATGCAACTCCTACCTATATTCCCATTATACACGAGCTATCTCTTCAATGAATTGTGATGCTCAGTGGAAACCCCCAAGAGTGGAATCACACTGCTCCCTGCAAATGAGCGCGAGCAGGTGTCCAACCTGCCAGGAACCTTACTGCTGCAGTGCACTCACCCGTATCCACAGCTTCGTACTAAAGGAAAACAGCCTCACCGAGCAGAGGGCCTTGGGGAGAAAGCAGTGCTCATGTTCGTGAGTCCTTGGGGCTGTGCTGGGCACCAGCTCCCTCACCATCATCTCACACCTCAAACAGCAATCTCACCAACTGTATTCCCTAGATGGACTGTCGGGTCTCACTCACAATGGCATGCCTAGCAGGTGCAGACTCAGGCAGCCTGGACCTCAGCCCCCCATGCAACCAGCTTAAAAGAAGGGCATAGTGCCCACTGGATCTATTTTTTTTTCAAACACAAAATGAGAAAGGATATCTCTATAGCTCCCAGAGGTCTTGAGAGAACTGAAAATACAAAATCAAAAATGTTTCGTACAGGGAAAGCCTTTTGGCGTAGCAGTGAAACTACCAATTAGGATGCCCACACCCCAAATCAGTGTGCCTGAGCCCTAGCTCTGCTTCCGATTCCAGCTTCCTGCCAATATGCCCCTAGGAGGCAGCAGGTGATGGCTCAGTATTTGGCTCCCTACCTCCCACATGGGAGACCCACACTGAGTTCCAAGCTCCCAGCAGGCATCTGCAGAGTGAACTAGAGAACAGACTCAATCAGTCTCTCTATCTCCTCTCTTTCTCTCTCTCTCTCTCCTCTCTCCTTTCCTCCATGTCTTCTATTCAGATAATTTTTTAAATGTTTCCACATAAAAGCAATGCTCCCTGCATATTCACAATAATTTCTGTAGTTAAATGCTACAAAAATCCACATGGGTAACAAAGAAGAAAACTGGCACATTTTGCCTGAATGCTTTCTCCAAAATGTCTTCTAAAAATATGGCTATGAGTTCAGAGGAGCCTAACAATCCTTTACATTTATATTGAAATACACCCAGTACGGATTTGCTACTTCTCCACACTTTAAGTGCTTTGAGACAGAAGTATTAATAGCATTGGTTGTATACGTATAATGAACAAAAGTTTACCCCATAAATTGTCCCCCTTTGCCTCTTAAATATCCTTGGGGTCTTCAAAACCAAGGACTTTATGTCCACAGAGAAGTAAGCCTAGGTTGTTCCTTCCCACAAATCTGAAAGCAGGACCCTGCCTGGCACTGCTTGGACCAGGTCTAAAGCACAGCTGCGTTCAGGGTGTTGGTGTGCAGTCGGCTCTAATCCCACCCCACACACAGACGACACACCGTTGCTAAAAGGGACCTTTCCAAGAAGGAAGATGGGATGGTCACAGGGAAGTTTTCCACTAGAGTAAGAACTCATTCTGACTAGAGTTCCCAGCAGAGCCAGAGCCAGAAACCTCCGCTGGGTCTCCCACATGGCTGTGGGGGCCCCAAGGATTTGGGCCATCCTCCGCTGCCTTCCTAGACCATGAGCAGGGAAATGAAGTTGAGCCACCAGGACACAAACTAATACCTATATGGAATGCTGGTGCCACAGATGGATACTTAGTTAACTATGCCATGATGCAGTACCCTTGGAAACAAATTTTTTGTTATAAATTTCAAAGCACATTCAGATTCTTTTGTTCTCCAGGGCTTTTCTGGATCATGCGTCATTTGAAATAAGTAGAGAGCTTCGGTTCAAAATTAGCATTGGTATTCAGAACCCTAGGATGCACAGGCATTCCGTATGGTGGTTGTGATCTGCCCAGCATCCTGTCATTGTAACCTACATCCTGCTACTCTGTATGTCTACCTGCCCAGGTGTGCACCAGACGTTGCCTCCCACGGACCAGATCCCATGCTCCCCTGTCCCTTGGGCCTGATACAAACATTGACTCCTGTCCCTGATGGGATGTGCTGCCCGGAACACCCTCCTGGTGTGAAAACTGACTTGGGTTACAGGCAGTAAATATTTAGACTCTGCAGCCATTTGGCTGCCATTTCACAAGCTCTTTGCAAAGCTTGGCTATACCTCTACCAAGGTACCAGCATTACTTGAAGTTTTTGAAGATTTATCCAAGCAAATCAAGAAGCTCTCGTCTAGACTCAGAATGGGAACAGGATGGTGGGCTCACAAAAGGGAGAAAGGGGAGACAGCAGACAATTTGGATAAAGCTGAAAAGCATGGCCACACAGCTTCACACTCCTGTGAACTTTGGAGGGCTCACAACTGCTGTTCAGGTAAACCTTGTTAAGTCTGTTTATGAAGTAAAATAGCCTGAGCCAAGGGTAGCACTGTGGCACACAGGGGAAAGCCAACACCTGTGACACCAGCAGCCTAGATCCCAGCTTCTCCACTTCTGATCCAGCTCCCTGATAATCCACCTGGAAAAAGTAGGGATGGTCCCTGCCTCCCATGTAGGAGACCCCAATGAAGCTGCCGGCTTCAGCCTGGTCCAGCCCTGCCCTGGCCATTTTGGTCATCTGGGCAGTGAACCAATAGATGGAAACTCTCTTTCTCTCTTCCTTACAAATAACTATTTTAGAAGATATTTACTCTTTTTAATTTGAAAGGTAGAGTTACAACAAGAGAGAGGAAAGTCTTTCATTGCTGGTTCACTGTCCAAATGGCCATGCTGAACCAGGCCAAAGCTAGGACACAGAAACTTCATCTGAGTTTCCCTCATGGGTGCAGAGAGCCAAGCACTTGGGCCTAACTCCACTGCTGTCCCAGGCCATTAGCATGGAACTGATTCAGAAGCGGAACAAGCAGGACTCGAACTGCCACCCATATAGGATTCTGACACTACCGGTGGGGGTCTACAATGCTATGCCACAATACCAGCCCCTCAAATGACTTTTTAAAAAGGAATAAAACAAGAATTACTTTATTATCAGTATTTAGTTTCAATCTATGAGTTAATAAGCTAACTACTACCATGCATATATACTTGTCCAGTAAATTTCTAAAGAAGAACAAGAAACAAAAAATGTCTAGCTAGCTTGAATTGTGGTCTTTAACAAATGTTAAACTGGATATATTTTCTAGGATTTTCACTGCTGGAAGAAACCATCACACGTATTTTTGTACTTTTGTTGATTCCTTACTCTTATCTGGGCAGCGAAAAGCATATGATCTGGAGCCCAGCACGGTAGCCTAGAAAAAAAGTCCTCGCCTTGCATGTGCCAGAATCCAACATGGGTGCTGGCTCGTATCCCAGTGGCCTCACTTCCCATCCAGCTTCCTGCTGTAGCCTGGGAAAGCAGTTGAGGATGGCCCAAAGCCTTGGGACCCTGCACCTGTGTGGGAGATCCAGAAGAGGCTCTGGGCTCCTGGCTTCAGATTGTCTCAGCTCCAACTGTTGTGGTGACTCGGGGAGTGAATCCACAGACGAAACACCTTTCCTCTTTGTATATCTGATTTTCCAATAAAATAGATAAAATAATTTTTTAAAAAAGCATGTGATTTTTTTCATACAGTAGCATGTCACTTATGGGTAAGAATGAATTCGCAGGCAAAGGAGGCATTCACCCATGGCCATTGTCAAATGCAATGAAAGAGGCCAGTGTCTCGTAGCTAAATGCTCAGCCAGCAGATCTTCCTTTCCTGTCTTCTAATAAACTTTCTGTCAGTTTGTCAAACACTAATAATGGAAAAGCTGAGGCTGTGTTTCAAACCTTGTGGAGCCACACTGCTGACACGTCTGTGTCTCCAGCTTTAGGGGAGATTCCTTTACTATTTGTCAGGACAGTGGAAGTCCATCAGTGGAAGAGCTGGAGCTTTACAGGAGATGGAAATACATCCAGTTCCCGGGTTCTGAGGGCACAGAGAGGCCCAGGAGGCAGCAGCATGGGCCTGCAGGCAGCCCCTGTAACAGACTTCAATGAATCAGCATGGCCATCAAACCCTGCTTTCAGATTAGCGACAGGGCACACCATTTGCTTAAAGAATGTCCTGGCCAGAATTCAGAAGACAAAACACTTCTGCTTTAAAGAAACACTAGTTTACTCCATTCACTCACAAACAAGAAAAAGGAGCCCGAGAGAAATGAGATAGCCTAGTGTTGACTGTGGCTGAAGTTCACAGCATCCAACAGAGCCCATTTCCAACCCTCCTCCGCCAATCCCACATGTGAGCATCCTGAAAGAGAGACGGAACTGTGGTCCCCTCAGCCACGGGGGACACAGCGACATGAGGCTGCATTTTCTCTTCTGTCTTCTTCCCCTTCTTCTGCTAAAACACCCTGGCATGAAAAGAACTAGACTGGGGAACTTGTACCTTCTAAAAAGAAAACAATAAAGACACAATTCAGAGGCCACACAGACCTCCTCCTCCAGCCGTGCCCTTCCAGCCACTCCCAGGACCTGGGAGGCACCTGCGGTCTTCCTCAGGCAGGTGTGCAGAGTCCACCAGCAGCGGTGCCTCTCACCCTGGCCTTGCCGTCAGCCCCACAGAAAGGCCCTGGAAGAATAACAGACCCTGATGAGGAGCTGCCCTACTGAACTTGCCACACAGCACAGAACAGATGCCCTGTTCTGTGCACAGCTGCAGCATCTCCCACCACCAGCTTGTGATGTCTGAAAGACCATTTCCAAGTCGCATACACCAAGTTCACAGTAAACACACACTACAAGAAAATGATTCACGGGTTTCAATTCTTTTGCATCGAAGTAAACTTGTTACTATTTCCACGATACAATTCTGTAGGTAGAGGGATTCTGCTCTCCATCTACCTTTTCCCTCTTCCCTCCCCAAATTATCAGAGTAGCAGAGTGCTTTACTAATGGTTACAAGTTTCACATTCTATTTAAGTGCATCATGGCTTTGCAGTTATAGACAAAGGCAGAAAATCTGCTCTCATGTTGCCAAGGCGTAGCTAACAGTTTCCCTGGGAGTCCTCCTTTCATTCAGGAGTGAAGATGCACTCTGCAATGTGTCTCCACTTCCCAGCATGCTAGTCTCCATGGCACAGTTCATCCGTGAGCATAGATATGCATACTTGTTCACCTACATTATCTATTTTGTATTTGCACGAAGGTTGTTCTACATCAGAGAGAATATATGATTACTCTCCTTTTAGGACTGACTTATCAAAATAAACTTTTTCACTCCATTTTTCCATGAAATCTTTCAAGTAGTCTCATATGTCACTAGTAGTTCTAGGGGGAAATTTTTCATTATCCACTTAGCTTTGGGGACTTTTAAGACTTGTACTTAAATAATAATAAACTCAGGCATAGGTGTTTAGTCTAACAATTAAAACACCAGTTAAAATACCCACATTCCAAAATTACAGGATGTAATTTATCAATTATTCCTCACAAGGGCTATAAATGGAAGTAGAAGCAATAGTCTACAGATGTGTAAACCATTCCAATCTTGGTATATGTGCTTCTAAAGTGAGCACAGGGAAAGCCAGGTAAACCACCCGGCAGAAAGTCAGGGTCCTGAGGCTAGTTTAATGGCCAGTGAGACCAGACCACACCCCTCCCCACCACCCTGCACCCACGGCCAGGCCCCAGCTGTGCTTTGTGCAGCTCACACAGTTCTCCCAAAGGGAACTTGATGTGAACCAGAGGCCACCAAATTCTCTTTCTCAGGAAACTCAAAGATGATTCCCATGAGGAGGGATGGGGCCCCTTTGCCTAAAGCAAGATTCACGCCCAGCCCCCTGAAGTGTTACCTTCGTCAATCAACAAAAACTATGTGATCTAATAGGCTTTTCTTTTGCTTTGGCTTCCAGGAAGCCCACATCACACTTTAATATTAAGACGTTAACTGTGTTACTCCTGTTACTGAGGGAATTGAATATGCTAATATTGAGTGGCTTATGTCCCACCTGCTCTACTTCCAATCCAGCTCTGCTGATGGCCTGAGAAAGTATGGGGAGGACCACTCAAGGCCTTGGGCCCCTGTACCCACAAGGGAGCCCAAAGAAGCTCTGATGACCAGCTTTGGATCAGCAACCATTTGGGATGTGAACAAACATGTAGAAGACCCCTTCCCCCCGTTTCTCCCTCTCTCTGTAAAAATTTGCCTTTCAAATACAGGTTAAAATAAGTCTTTAATATATAGACAGACATAGACATGGCTATAGATATAGACATAGATATAGATATAGATATAGATAATGTAGATATAGCGATACCTGCACTGTGGGCCTATGCTAACTGCTTGTCCTACGTGGCTGGTTATGGATCTGCTTGATCACTGACAGGATGCTTCTCATCTTGGTCCCAAGTGACTTCAACGTGCACTGTGCTCTGTGTTACAGTGTTTACTCCTCCACAGCCTGACTTCTGTTTTGCATAAGAAAATGCCTCATAAATGCAGAGTTCTAAGAGGGGTACACCAACTGCTCATGTGCACGCGCGCGCACACACACACACACACACACAGGAATCAGGCCCTCCACTAGGGTCCAGGAGATGCCCCCAGAAAGTCAAACCCAGAACCGCCTGTCTACCAGCTCTGGAAGAAACTCCATGTACACACTGACAGCCACAACAGCAGGTCTGGCGTCTAATCTGTCATGTGTTGGAAGGAACTTCCAGATGCCAAATGAACACGAGGACCAGACGGGTACAGCACCGGTGACGGACATGGGTGCTCCTGGGAGAGAAGGCTGCGGAGGATCACGGGCCATCTGGACTTTCAGAAACCTGGGGGTGCAGCAACAGACACCTGGTCCCACAGGCCCCCAGGTAAACTCAGGCTCCTGGGTGAGCAGCACAGAGAAAGCTACTTCAACCAAGAGTGAGGTTTCCAGCAGCTTGAGATTCTACCAGCCCTCCCAAGACGAACCCTATATCATCAGCTCTGGTCACAGGCTGGGCAATCACCAGTGACGCCACAGGAGGAAATGACTGCCTTCTGCTTCATTTCAACACAAGCATGGCGGTACGCTCTGTGCTGATTAGTCTGTGGGGATGTGAGTGCAAGCAGACCTGTGGCATCCCAGGCCCCTGGAGCCTGTCTCAGCAAAGCTTTAATTGACTCAGGGGCAATGAAGGAAGTAGCCTCTGAAGAACTCACTGCCAGCAACGTGAGAGAACCTCTGGAGATAAAACAGCTGGCTGCCTCCTCCTGCCACTCTGGCAGCTCCCAACCGTGAGCAGGTTAATATTACCTCTGGGTGCTCTGAGAGCCAGCTCACAGAAGGAAAGGGCTGAACCCCCAAGTGTTCCCAGTAGCTTGCCCCTGCCCAAAGATCCCAGTGCCCACACTACCGGCCACCCGGTCAAGTTCTCAGAAGTTAGACAAGCTGCATGAATCAGACTGGATGTGTCTCCAGCTCCTCTCTGGTCTCAGAGTTCCCAGTGGTCACTGGCCACACCACAATATGGGGAACAGAGCCCAGAAAGGCAAGTACTGGAGACGAGCTCAGTTGTACGCTTATCACTACGAGATCACTGTCCCCTTGCACAATCTCCAGGGGGTGACACAACAGGTGTGGACATCAGGAGAGGACCAAGGAGGGAGCTGGCCATCTTCAGTGCCCACAGCCAGGACACAATGGATCCAACCCAGAACACAGTACATATGGCTAAGCAACCCCGGGAGTCATGGCTCAGATTCTGTGGCCTTTGCACATCACAGCCTTTTGCCTGCTCACACCACACCAGAGACCTGAGGAGCAGAGCCCAGACATGAAGTTCTGTACAGCGAAATGGGCAGTGAGTCAACTTCCCAACTGTACACTTACACCTTGCCTGGTTGTTGAAGACTTAGATGTCCCATCTCAGATCACTGCTCCATGCACAAGACCTGGCCAACGTTCTCCAGGTACTGGAGCTGACTTCAGGAAGCAACTTTCCAGCCATAAGGGAAAGAAGGAATAATAGTGCCCTGAAGAGGCTGAAGCTCCAGGCAAGACTCCTTACTGCTCTCAGAGCCACTTTCAAGCTCAGGCCCAGGCAGGGCGAACTAGGACCCCAAGTCCAACAACAGTGGCTGAGGACCTCACAGCCGAGGTGGTGCTCACACACACACACACACACACACACCATCCAGACCAATACTTTGCAACAGGTATTCTAGGAATCTGTGCAGGGTGAATGCAAAGACAGATCAAAGTAGGCAGCAGCAGGCAACATCCACCTTGCATCAATACATGCTCCGTATGGATGAGGAGCGAGACCACAGGCCAGAGGGAATTGGGATCTTGTCCCTCCTGAGGCCATCTGGTTCTAGTGGGATCAGAGGCTGTGAGGAGTCAGCCTTGCCTTGGGGAGGCTCTCTGCCTAGCTCTACTACATGGACCCTGCAATCCCATTCCTGTCTTGGTTTACTTTGAAATATTAGAAGAATTCATTACTGTGCTTCCCCATCCCACGATGTCCCTTTTTCTCTTTCAAGGCATTTGTCAAAACGTACAGGCTTTGGAGCAAAGGGGAAGGAGGACTCCCTAGATAATGCCACCCAGAGCTAAATGTGTACACAGGCTCCACAGCTGAATCCCTACATCCTGTTTCTGCTGCCTAGTCTGAGTGTGGTCAACCCCCAGGGACCCTCAGGGAGACCTGGGCCCCAGAACACATGTCATTTCAAATCAAGATATAAAATCATAATATAGCTCAAACTTTGAAAAATGCAATGCCTATCACTGTCACAGGAAAACTTCCAGGAAGTAAGTCAATAAGATCATCTTTAAAGAAACTGTGCTGAGCAAACACGGACAGAGATGAAGGGTACGGGAGTGTGAGTTGGACCAAGAGTCCCCAAGGTACCAAGGAGTCCAAATGCAGAGGCCTCTCAGCTCACAAGAAAGAAACGGAAGTAGGTTTCCATGAACAACGATCCCGACAGGAATGGGAACCTCGCAAGAGGAACTCTCAGCTTTGCAACAAAGAAGTGATAGAATCAGATCACATCTGGAGGTGAGGTCGGGCCGAAGCTGGTAGGGCAGATGGCCGAGGAGGAGGAGGCAGGACTGACCAGCCTACTTGTAGAGCTGGTCTTGGAGCCACATCTGGCAGGTGAGGTGTGAATCAAAAGCAGATGGCAGAGGGAAAGGAGAAGAGGCTGGGGGGAGGCAAGAGAGGATGGGCTTTCCTCAGGCTTGCACTGCTCCACGGAGGACAGACATGTGAGAGCAGTCTGGGGGACGGCGGGAGAAAAGGGAGTGTATGATAACTAATGCCCGCATGAATGACTTTGGCTTTGTTGTTAAAAAAAAAAAGAAAAGAAAGAAAAGAATTTTTAAAAAGATTATCTTATTTTTGGAACCATAGTTGGCGTAAAACCTTCTGAAATGAGTCAGAATGGTGGGTGGCTTCTCCCACGCCCATTGGCAAGGGGTGGGGTCTCCGCAGGGAGATGGCCGTCCCCACACACAGGCGGTATTTTTAACCAAGCTAAAAACAGACCACACTTCACGCCATTTCCTTCTCCTGGAGCTCGCATCTGTTGGGCGAATTCCAGCAACCATTGGTGCCTTGGGGTCTGACGCGAAGACATCCAGACCCACGCAGCCCCAATCCTCAGCTTCCTGCACCTTGCTCCGGTACCAGCACCAGCACCAGCACCACCCATGAAGGGGCCCCTCATTCAATCAAGAATATGATACACAAGGCAGCTGCAAGTCTGGGGGCAGAGTCGGCGCTAATTAAGGACATTCTATTAGCTTTGCAGACTCCTCTTTTGGAAAAAACAGAGTTCCTCAGGGTACTGAGCGTCTCCCTGGCACGTCTGTGTTTGCAGGGGTGGGGGAGCGGGGTGGAGAGAGATTGTCACTGCAAGCTCTGTCCAAGGAAGTGTGACACAAGCACAGGAACAGCACTAGCTCAAGGGAGAAAGAACTGCGTTCAGTAACCAAGTTCTGACGTGAGAATCCCCGTTCCTCTTCCCAGGAAGCTGTCAGCTGGCTCCCTCTAAACCTCCCTTCTCCCTCCTGAGAATTCCGTTTCAGGGTGAGCAGAAGTTGAGAAACTCCTCGGGATCATTTTGTTTGCATTCTGCGACCTCATCAGGGCCCCTTCTTCCCGGCTCACTCAGAGGATGAGCACTCAGGAGCCACCCTCCGCAAGGCGCACACTCAGACACCTCCTGCTCGTTCTTAACACCAGAGACAGAGAGACCTCTGGTGCTCCAGCCCCACCAGGCTGGAGTGCAGGTGTCGCAGACCACAGCCCACCAAGCCCAGAGGCAGGAGGAATTCTCAAGAAACGAGGCCATTCGCTGATGGAGTCTGTGCTCCAAGCAGGGTGGGTCGCCTGCTCCTTGGGGGTCTCCAGGTGCAAGGCCCAGGGACATGTGTGGATCGAGAGTAGTAGAGGCAGGGTGTGGCCCCAGCCAGTACCAGCATCCATGTGGGGGGCTGCATGTAGGAAAAGGAGTTCCAGGCCACCCCGCTGAGTTGTCACTCACCCTGCAGAGGGGGCTGAGGTCAGGACAGGGCCAGGGCGTGCAGGCGAGGCCACTGGGCACTGGCCACATGGTGGACCCAGGCTGCTTCTCTCAGCAGCTCAGTTCATGAGGCTCATTCCCTGTCTCCTTGAGGCGGCTTCGGTTTTATTTTTAAACTCTCACAGGTGTCATGTGTGGGCCAGGACTCAACCTCCCACTGAGTGCCATGACCTCATCTCTAAATGCCCTTTTTATTTGTGAGCTCCTGCTGCTCGCACACCAAGTTGGGGTGATACCAGGAGGCTCCTGAAATGCCACCAGGCAGCTGGCTGCCACACTGTCCCCTCAAGCACTCACAGACGCCCACCTGGCTTAGAGTTTGAAGCTCAAGTCCTTCCAAGTGACCCATGTCACATGAATCCCAGCACTGTGCCAGGGAGCAGCTGGCTCCACGGCTTGCTCACCTGCAGAGGACCGTACAGCCGGCCATCGACAGCAGGGGGACACGTTAGTGTGAGCTCTTGCAGCCAGCAAAGGCACAAAGCCTGGGCCACACGTAAGCCGCAGACATTCCCTGTCACAGCTCTGGAGCTCACAGACTGGGGTATGGGCTGCTTGCCCCGCAACGCCCTGGTGTAGGCCCTCCTGCAGGGTGCACACAACACCTTCTGGCCTTATCCCCACAGCACAGAAAGCATGCAGGTACGCTGCCCCCTACCACCACCACATGGGGGTCAGGGTCACAACACGTGAACGGGAGGGCCACGCGTTTCTTCCATGATAGGAAGCTTGTGCTTACAGAAAGAGGGTTCAGCAGAGTAACCCTACAAGCCCACCAGGCCGGAGAAGCTTCGAAACTCAGGCTGTGAGGAGCACCAGAACACCCCAGCCCCTGAGCATCTCCTCCAAAACTAAGTCCTGCTTGCTCAGCTGGCCACACAGGCACATGGCATTGCCCAAGAGCCGCCCGGGCTCACTGAGACTCGGCTGAAGGACAAAGTAGCTGGGGTTGCAGGGAGCTCCAGGCCTAGCTCTCCCCGGCCAGGAGGAGCTCACCTGCATGACTCCTCCACCCAGCGACAGCCAACGCAAAGGCACCAGCTGCAGGTCCCCAGACCCAGCCTCCTCAGACTGCAAGCGAAGCCTGTCCTCAGAGTCCTGCAGCCTCTCCCAGCAAATGCCCTGTCCAGTTCTTCATTTCCTAGGATTCTCACTTCAGTTTCTATTTTCACATTAAACAAAAAAAGTTAATAATTCACTCACCTAACACCTGGGAGAGTGTGCAGGGCAGCACAAGGCAGGGGCTGTCAATCAGCCTCTGAGGTCTGAGGTCTCTGCTACTGCCCAAGGACATCCCAGCCCTAGTAACCATGACAGATCACCGAGAAAAGACCACGCTACACCTGATCCATCTGGCAGCTCTTCATCAGAAATGCCGACATGCACTTCCACGGAAGACAGGCTGTAGGTTCTAAACTCGTGTCGGATGCCAGACACAAAGCGTGACCCATCCACAGGCTCGCATGGCCCTCACATCTCACCACATCCCTCCACTTCCACATGCAGACGTGTGGGTAAAACGTTGCTTGGTGGGCACATGGGCTGGAGGCGCCATGAAAGCCAAGGCTACTCAAGGCTGTGTCTGCAGGAGGCAACAGGAAAGTAACTGAGAAGGAAGGAAGGAAGGAGGGAGGGAGGAAGAGGAAGAGGCAGAAGGACTAGGACAGCTACTGTTCCCACACCAGGCCAAAGTCTGCCATGTTTCCGAAATTTTCTAACAATGTTGCACCCAGAAACACACCTGCTGGAGGTTTATGGCTTATGTGTCACCCAGAAAACAAGAAAACGTGAATTCACTCATCGGTACACTTTCCTTATCCAAACAAAAATGTTTTAGGGTTTTGTGGAAAAACTTCCCAGGAACCTGTGCTGTGGCAGAGGGCAAAGCCACTTCCTGCAGTTCTAGTGTCCCATATGGGCACTGACCTGTGTCCTGGCTGCTCTACTTGCAACTGTAACACACATGGGAAAGCAGCAGAACATGGTCCAAGTGCTTGGGTCTCTGAACCTACGTGGGAGACCCAGAGGGAGCTCCTGGTTCCTGGCTTTGGTCTGGTCCTGTCCTGGCTGTTGTGGCCATTTGGAAAGTGGACCCTAATGCACGGGAGATATTTCTTTCTCTCTTTCACTCTGTCCCACCCATTGAAAATAATCAAATTTTTTTTAAATCCCCTCTTTATCTTTTTTACTTTACTAGTATTATTATCATTTTATGATAAATTCCATAAGCCCTGGGATTTCCCTTATTCCCTCCCTAGATTCCCTTCCCCACTCCCACTGAATTCCCCTACATCATTACTACAGTACAGTTCCTCATACACAGTCATATGTCCATCATTGCCAAAATGGACAATGGCAGATAGTCCAGCATCCTATTGTCAAGATACAGTAAACAGTTTTGTAGGGAGTCCATCTTTAGTCTGGAAGTAGAGATGCATACTGCATGGTATCCTCACATCTGGATATGATAATCTCCGTTACACAGTTACTATACATCCCCTTAAATGAAAAGCCACAATATAAAATCAACAACAGGAAGACAAATAGAAATTTACAATGCCATGAAGTTAAACAACATGCTACCGAATGACTAATGTGTCACGGAAGAAATGAAAATCAAGAACCTTTTTGAAGAAAATGGTGCTGCTACCATGTGATCTATGAGTCAGTAAAAATTTTAATGAGGAAGAAAGTGTTTGAGGAGATGAAACTAAAAAAAAAATCCATGAGATACAGTTTCCACTGATCTCTGTTGGTAAGATATGTCTCCTGTAGGCAACAAATAGATGGATTTTGTTTTTCAATCCAGTCTACCATGTCATTTGATTGAGGGGTTTAAGCCATTTACACTCAGGGTTAATATGAATGGGTGGTAATTTGCTCCTGTCATTTTAGCAAGGAGTTGTTCATTGATTTAGTCTTCTGTTGTTATTTTACTGGGATGTTCTTTACTTTTGCCTTTGGTTTTGGTAGGCGCTATTCCTCTTCTCTGTCAAGAGAACATCTTTAAGTATTATTTGTAGGGCAGGTTTGGAAAAGACATATTCTCTTAACTTTTCTTTACTGTGGAAGAATTTTATTTCATTTTCAAAGACAAAGGAAAGTTTTGCTGGGAACGTTATCCTGAACCAACAATTTTTTGCTTTTACAATCTGGAATATAACACTCCATTCTCTTCTGCCCTGTAGAGTTTCCTGTGAGAAGTCTCCTGTGAGTCTAATTGACATTCCTTTATATGTAAACTGATTTTTTTCACATGCACATTTAAAGATCTTTTCCGTATGTTCAATCAAAGAGAGCTTGATGATCATGTGTCTTGATGAGACACGCTTTTGGTCAAGCCTGTCGGGAGTGCTATATCCCTCCTGGATGTTGTTTCCCTCTTCTTTCTCTAGATTAGGGAAATTTTCCCTTATTATTTCATTGAGTATTATTTCATTGAATCTCCAGCTGTGGAGAGCTCCCTGACCCGCAGAGAAAAACTCTCACACACATCATGTCCTTTTCCGTGGTGCTTCTGACTGCTGCGAGGGGCAGGTGATGTTGATGAGTGACATTTACGCAGTCTGGTAGAGCAGGCTGTGGCGTGCAGTTCGTATCTTCTGTCTCCGTCCTCCGGTCTTCTCTAGATTAAAGACATTTTTCCTTATTATTTCATTGAATACATCTTTTTTTTAAATGATTTATTTCTTTTTATTACAAAGTCAGATATACAGAGAGGAGGAGAGACAGAGAGGAAGATCTTCCAACCAAATCACTCCCCAAGTGATGGCAAAGGTCGGTACTGAGCCAATCCGGAGCCAGGAACCAAGAACTTCCTCCAGGTCTCCCACGTGGAAACAGGGTCCCAAGGCTTTGGGCCGTCCTCCACTGCTTTCCCAGGTCACAAGCAGGGAGCTGGATGGGAAGCAAGGCTGCCGGGATCAGAACCGGTGCCCATATGGGATCCCGGACACGTTCAAGCAGAGGACTTTAGCCATTTGGCCGCCACGCTGGGCCCCATTGAATACATCTTTAATCCCAGTTTCTCTTTCTACACCTTCTGGGATTTTCATAACTCTTATATTTGGCCTTTTAATGGTGTCTTTCAATTCTTGAATACTTTTTTTTTGCCTGATCCAGCTCTGCTTCCAGCTTTTTGCTGTTTCCTCTTGTTGACAAGAAATATCTCCAGTTCTAAGACTCTTTCTTCTGCCTCCTTCATTCTATTTTGGAGACTCTCCACTGTACTTTTAATTTGCTCCACTGTATTCTTCATTTGTAATATGTCAGTTATCATTTGATTCATTTCCAGTGTAACATATTCCTTGAATTTCTTGAATGCCTGCTTTATGTGCTTCTCATTGTTGATAAGCAGCTTTATAACAAGTGTTTGGAATTCCGTATCTCTCATTTTCTCAATGTCTTCCTCAGTTAACTCTGATCTTGGGAAAGGGTTTTGCCCCTTTGCAGGGGAGGCTTCAGTAATATTGGTTGTGCCTCTTCTTTTGCTCTTGGTCACTGTACTTCTGCTTATCAGATTCTTCTCTTTCGGTAGGATTCTAAGCTGTGTCACCCACAGGTCTACAGTTCGATTTTACTTATTGTGGTTGATACACGGCTGTTTGCTTGCATTCACTCGTGCCACTCCCTCCAGCGAATTCCAGGTCTGAGTTCTTATGTTAGACTTCCACCATGGTCTCTGTAGCCCCAGCTCCTGGCTCATCAGTCTCCACCCCCTGTAATACCGTGCTGAGACTGCACCATTGTCCATACAACTTTCCCCCACTTCCAGTTCAAGCACTTCCCAGGATTAGGTAGACACCAGGAGTCCTATATAGCTAGGTTGTTGGTGGTGCTGATCTTGCAGAAACCTTTTGTACATTAGGTCTGGGGGGCCACACGGACCTATTTTGACTGTACGATGCCAAAGTTGGCATTATTTTTCTGTGGGACCAATGCAATGCACTGAGCTCAGAAAGTTTGGTTCCAGCTCAGCCCATGTGCAGCTCACTGTTGTCCCTGTAGTCTGAAAGTTTTTGCACACTGTACAAAACAGTGCCTGATGTGCCACTACTATAGTTTTTGATCTGCTGGGCATCAGGTCTGAGGGCTACCAAGACCTATCTTGGATGGAACCTGTAGGAAGCCATGTTGTTGTAGTTTGCTGAGCCAGAAATGAGTTCACTTCCAGCTCAGCGCATGCTCAGTACTGTCCCATAGCCTTTGTCTTCCTATACAAAATGGCACCTGATTCGGCTCTAGAGGGTGGACTGCTCTGTGAAATTCACCCTGTTCCCACACTGCCTGTCTTGGACCTGCCACTCTCTCTCTCTCTCTGCTCCTGGTCAAATCAAACAGACCAGCAGGACAGGCAGTTCTTTCTCTGGGTTCACCACCTGAGCTCCCGGTAAACACCTCTTCCCACCTAGTTGCTGGTGGAGTTCTGGCTGCTAGTGGAGTTCAGATCACTGCTTACTGAATGCCACTGGGATATTAGTCACTACATCACCTCACCATTGTGTCCACTGCTTTCCTGTGTCTGTCAGCCTCCAGGTACCCTGCTGTTGTTCTGTCTTCTCTTACTTCCCAGAATGTGCACCCTCTGCTTCATACTGACTAACATTTCTCCGTCTGTTTAAATGTGTCCTTACCCTATTCTGCCATCTTGATTCTCCCCCAATTTCCTCTTTTAAAAACTAAAAGAAAATCATGGACTTTAAACCTTTCATGTTATTCCATCCATATTGAAATCTAGCGCTGGACAGAGAATGACCAATAATTATGTTTTGTCAAGTTAATGTGTCAGTGCAGCAAGATTTCAATTGAATTAATTCAACAACAGCATGGAGTGTTCAGGCCACTAGTTGTGTCTCAGCTTTAAATTCTGTACCAGAGTCTTCCAGAAGAATGTTTCAAAAGTAACAATCTTTGATCTGTCTTCATTGATTTGTAACAGCCTATGGCATGGCACATTCAACTGCCACTTGCAATGCCAGTATCCCACATGAGTGCTGGTTCAACTCCTGGCTGCTCCACTTCCAATCCAGGTCCCTGTAAATGGTCCCAGAAAGCAGTAGAAGATGGTTCAAATGCTTTAGTCCCTGTCACATGTGGGAGACCCAGAGGGAGTTCCTTATTCCTGACTTTGCTTGGTCTAGACTTGGTCATGGCAGCCACTTGGGAAACTAGCAGATGGAAGATTTCTCTCTGTGTTGCTTTCTCTCTCTCGTTCTCTCTCTCTCTCTTTCTCTCTCTCGGTTTGAAAGGCAGAGTGACAGGAAGAAGGAGAGAAAGACAGATCATCCATCCACTGGGTCACTTTCCAAATGGCCACAACAGCTGGATCTGGACCAGGTCAAACCCAGGAGCCCAGACCCCCACCAGGGTCTCACCCATGGGCAGCAAGTGCCCAGACACTTGGGCCATGTTCTGCTGCCTTCCCAGGCCCATTAGCAGGGAGATGGATCAGAAGTGGAGCGGCTGAACGCTAGAGGATGAATATGAGTGTCAGTATTGTAGGCAGAAGTTTAACGCACTATACCACAATACTGATCCCATGCCTTTCAAATTAGTAAATAATCTTTAAAAATAAAGGCAGGAAATCCTATTTACTGTGCCTATAATAATCTTGTTTTCTGACAAAAATCTATTCAGCACCATAGGATTTTTTTTCTTCAGAATCAGCGTCAACTGACCCAGATGAGCAAGACCCGCTTACCCACAGCCTCATTGGGAAACCTGTGAGAGCTGGGTCTCGATTCTCGGGCTGCACTCACACCCCTGGCCTGGCTCTCAAATCTCCACAAGTGCTTCTAGCAATTCCCTGGTAGTTCATGTCTGAGGACTGCCGGGCTACTGCTGACCCTGTTCCTGGAAAGGAGTAACAGGTGAATTTGCGTGTATGTGGGTGGTTTTCAGGTCTCCCTAATTAGCTATAACCCCGAGTTGTAACTGGCAGCATGTCTTGTCAAACATACCCACTTCAGTGAGGATCACCAGGACAGTACATCCAAGTATGTTCCCCCTTTTTCCAAGCTGGAAGTCAGCACAGCCGACAGAGATGACCAAAAGCACGGAGTAGCACCATCTGTGAGAACCCACCATCACGCAAGGGCGCCCTCTGCCAGGCCAGGCTCTGCCGCCTTAGGGATCCAGGCGGGTGCTTGGAAGGCCATCTCTTGGATGGTACCCACCTGCAGAAGAACCCCAGGTTGACAACCCCACACACACCCAAACGAGTGTCCCAGCAGGAAAACTGGCAAACCAAGTCCACCCTGCCTGCCTGGCCCGAGTTAAAACTGTGTGGGAAACTACCTTCAGACCAGGGAAGGTCTCCCCAAGAAGCCACGGAACTTATCTGGACAATAAGATGCTGGACTCTATGCCTGGTATATGCTTACAATGAAGGAATCTCAACTGAACTTAAACTGTGGTTACAAAACAAGGTGGAGGGTTAGGGGAGGGGTGGGGGGAATCCCAGTACCTTCAGAACTATGTCTCATAATACAATGTAATCAATAAAAAAAAAACTGTGTGGGAAAGACAAACAGGTCATCCTTCCTCTCTGGGGCAATTATCACACCCCTAGAACCGCAGAGCCCCCTACATATGTTTTTTAATTCATTTTGTTTTCTGGGTTTTCTGCTTTCAACAAGCTCTTCCTCCCACCCTCCCTAGGACGTAAGCAACAGCAAATGGGTTTCCTGACCTGTAATGCCGATAACATTGCTTAACTGAGGGAAGAAGGGTTTGCTGTTTTAAAGATTGATTTGATTTGAAAGGCAGAGTGAGAGAAAAAGAGGAAGGGAGAAACAGAAAGAGAATCTCCCACATGTTGGTTCACGCCCTACGTGTCTGCAACAGCCAGGTCTGAGCCAGGTCGAAGCCAGGAGCCAGGAACTCCATCCTGATCTGAGCGGGGGAAAAGGGGGGCTTTAAAAAGATGGACCCAAAAACAAATGAATACAAGAACTAGCTGACTACAATGACAGCTTTCAAAGCACCACGGCAAATGCGGAATAAGCCACAAATCTTCCCTTGGCAAGAACCCGCCAGGCTCCCCCCAAAGAGTGACTAACTTTCCTGGAAGGCAGAACAGAGCAGAATAGCCGTCATCCTCCCGCCACGCAGGACCTGGGGTTGAGTGGTGCCCACCTGATTCCCACTCCATGCTCAAGTCCAGCCAAGGCCTGGGTCACCTGGGCTGGCGACAGCGGGAGAAGAGGCGCGAGAGGGAGTTTCCTGTCCCAGAGTCCAAGCCAGATCCAGAGCTTGGCTCTCTTCCATCACACCCCTGTCAAAATGACATGTTTGCATTCAACTAGTATTTTCCAGCTGTCTTCCACATCCCATGTCTCCATCAGTTCCTGTGAACACAATTGCAGCCCAGGCTGACATTATTCCAGAGTGCTCTGTCACCTTGGATCAGGCTCACATGCCTCCGACTCCAAAACTAGTCCTGCATGACAGCGTGGATTCTCCAGGACCATCCGTCAATCCTCCACTGAAAACTGAGCTAAAACGGTATTACTCTACCACAGGCTGCCCAGTTTTCTGCCTCCCAACCACTGACAAAGTCCGTCCTCCCTGCCATCCCATGGGCATCCACAGGCTATCCATAGTGGGCCGGGTCCTGGGACAGACCTCAGGGAGCTGAAGTGATTAAGACACAGCCCTTCCTTAGAGAACCTCAAGCCAGCAGGGAGACAATCTTCAGAACCAATGTTCTGAAGAATTTCAGCTGGCTCCGCCACTTACAATGGGGTTATAATCTGATAAACCCTTCACAAATGCAAAAATGCACCAGCTACTCCTAAGCTGCCCCACTGCACAGCTCAGCCAGGCAGCTCCCGGGGAATGTGGCTGTTCCCCCCACCCCACCCCCCGCTCAATCCAGGGGCTGATCAGCAGCTGGTGATACCACCCAACAGCACAAGAGTGCATCATCGCACCTCTCATTAGCCTGAGGAAAGATCGAGTGCAGAGTGCAGCTTCCCATTGAACACGTACTGCTTTCCCAACATCATAAATTCCCAGAAATCGCAGGTCAGGGAACAAATGTAATTACAACACAGCATGCACGGTCCATGCACTAAAACAAATTTGCATTACCTACAGAGTTAGCGCAAATTGGCTTTTCCCTACAACCTCAAACCTCTTGGAAAAATCCTTCCTTGTGAGACCAAGACAAAGATACCATACATAGATTGCTGGTGAACATGATAGAGATTGTTAGGTAGGTGATGCTAACTAACTAACAGATAACAAAGTGCAGCAGGTAGCAGAAATGACATATACAGATGGATAAATATTCAGATGATTGGCAGCTGTAAACAGATGATTACAGGTGATAGCTCATGGTTTCCAAGGTCCCGGAGGTGGGCAGAGTTCGCGTCCACACCACTGGCCAGACTCGGAAGCAGCAGTGTAGATCCAGCACGTCATCTGGCTGACCAATGACGAACCCCGACTGGCACTTCCTTCCCCAGTCAGGGCAGGAGTGGCACCGGCTTCCACTTTCACATCAGGAGGAGTGTAAAGCCTGCTGCACGCGCCCTTGCGCGCCTTTTCTTCCACGCAACACCCGCTGTCTTGTTGCCTCTCCGTTGTACCCAGGAAAGGCCCGAAAACAGACATCCCTCCTCCCCAGTAAAGGCCTCTTTCCAACAGCTGACCGAGGCTTCTGCTCCTCTGCTGGTTGGCGAACCTGACAATAGCTACATAGATTACGTAGATACTTAGAAGACAGAGAAGATGTAGCTATATTATAGTATGTTATCTATATGATAGACATAGATATTATAAATTAGGTAAATACTTTTCGGTGGTAAGTATAACGCTGGATAGATAGAACAAATGAACAGAACTCTGCTTCTCCCCATCCGTTCTCTGCCAGAGGATAGTTGGGGTATGCACCCTTCTAATGGGTCGCCTGGCTTTCTTGCCATCAAGCTTCTAGGCGGCTTTAAGCCAACAAGAGGCAAGAGAAGCCACTCTCTTCCTCTGCTCTGTCCCTACCTTGTCGCAGTCCTGCCAGAGCTGAGTCCTTCTAGCCCGAGCTCCTGTCCTGACAGGCCCCTCATCTCCACCTCAAGCTGGGGTCTGTGGTGACATCCCCTCATACTGCTGAGGTTCAAAGTCAGCATGTTTCCCCTTTCTCTCCTGCCATGTTCCCCACTACCCTGAGATGGTGTCATTCTGTGGAAGGCTACCTCTCCTCATTAAACTTCCTTATTCTAGCAGAGGGCTCCTGCAGGTGCCACTTCCCAGCAAGTATGCCTCTTTACATAAGGAACCGATACTATGGCTGAGTGTGCTAATCCTCCACCTGCAACACCAGCATCCCATGTGAATCCCAGTTCTCATCCTGGTTGCTCTACTTCCATTTCCGCTCCCTGCTTATGACCCGGCTGAAAGAAGAAGGACAAGATGGCTCAAGTCCTTGGGGCTCTGCATCCACATGGGAGACCTAGAGGAAGCGCCTGACTCCCAGCTTCAGATTGGCTCAGCTCTGATCATTGAAACCATTTGGGGAGTGAACCAGCAGATGAAAGATTCTTTCTCTCTCTCTGTTTCTGCTCTGTAAAAATCAACTTTCCAAATAAAAATAAATACATCTTTAAAATCAGTGTGCGGAGATGTCCGGAGCCTACATTAATCCCCAATAAGCACTGTGCACATGGCCAGTCTCCTGAGAGCGAGGGATGGGATGGGCAGGACTTCTCCACCCCAGCGCAGCAAAGACTGATTTGTTCTCACTGGTTGGCTGTTCTGAGGGTTTGGGTTGATTCTGGTCTAGGAAACAATTATCCCTCCCAAAGCATTGTAGGCCTGTGGAGAGGCATCAGGTCTATAGGGAAGCAGGCAGAAGACAGGGTCTCCTCGAGTCCCTGGCTTCTTCTTTGAGGAATCTGGATAAGTCATCCTCTTCCCTGGGCAGTGTTCCTCATCCCTCAGCTGGGACATGTTTATGGGCATCCTTAGCAGCTCTAAATTGTTCGGAGGAATTCCTAATGTTGACAAAATGGCAGGTAGTGGGAAAACTTGATGAAAAATAAGGAACAGATTGGTCAAGGAAGGTGGGGTCAGCAGGGACACTGCCTGGGCCCTGATGGACACTGTATGTGGGCGCCGGAGCCCTGAGATCCCCAGACGCTGCATTCAGAACACTCTCCCATCGACTTGCTCCCACATGTCGGGATCCACCCAGAGAGGAGTCAGCTCACGTATCCATGAAGCAGCAAGGCCAGACAGACTCCTCACCCACAACTGTGTGCTTAGGCCATGCCCACAGGAGGACACCTCACTTGCCCGTAATCCAAGATGCTCTGATCCACCACGGTTCAGGGTCCCCTTCCAAAGTCCCAGAGGCTGAACTGCTTTGTCCTTCTGCATCCCTTACCTACGTCCTAGCCCCACACCAACCACTCTTCACCAAAGCCATCCCCTGCTCCCTCTGCAGTCCCCAAGTCCTCTCCCTCCTTCCCCAGGCTTTCTGTCCTGTTGTGCTCCATAATGGGCCTCCACATGTTCCTTCGCTGGCTCCTCCACCTCTCATTCTCTCCTCTCAGCAGCTGAGCTGCACCATCATCTTTATGAAACATCCTTCCCCTGCATCCCTGACTGGTTCCTGATGGCTTTGGCCCTACCTAGAGCAGCTCCAGGGAGACCAGTCAAAAGCAAGAAGACCCCTGCCCTCTCATCCTACCAACCAGATTCCACCCCAAGGAGGAGAAATACAAGGAGCTGACAGGTAAATGAGCCAGTGCCACTGTGGACACAAGCTGAGGATGTACTGAGGCTGGGTACGCCCACTCACCTCTTCCCAGCCCCACGGACAGCAGTGACATGATGGGAAATTTGCACCAAAGAAATTGCCCAAAGTCACTCAGCAGGGCTCTTTGCAAAGCCAGTTCACTGTAGCAATGGCCAGCTCAAGTACTGGAAGCCTGAGAAGTGGAAAGCAATCAGGAAATAAGGGAGAAACCCCAACTATTAAAAATAGTAGAAAGTGGCTCTGTGAGTCAGGAGGCCTGGGCTGGAGCTCTGCTCGGCAGCTCACTTACAAGGGACTCTGAGGACTCATTTCACCTACCTACAGCACAGATAACAATTATAGGCTGCACTTAATCTGACTTCTGCGTTTCAAATATAGCCAACAATTTTGAAGACCATGATGGTTCCTTTTCTGCCCTAGATCAGGCCTTAGTCTGGGTTTATCTGTGAGGCTGGGGGTAGGCGCTGTCTTTGGGTGAGATGAGCCCTTGAAGAGGTACACTGAGTAGAGCAGACTGGCGTCCCCAGCATGGGTGAGCACGAGCAAAGCCAGGCCTGGACAGCAAGCTGAATAAGAACTGACAGAATCAACACTTGGCCTAGCAGTTAACACACTGATTAGGACATCACATCCCACATCACATCCACTTCCTGGCTCCAGCTTCCTGCTACTGCGACCCTGGGAGACAGCAGCTGATGACTTAAATAACTGAGTTCCTGCCACCCAGCCCCAGGCTTTGGCCCATCCCAGTCCCCCACCACTGTGAGTATGTGGGGAGTGAACCAGCAGATAAAAGCACTCTCACACGTACATTCATTCGTTCTCCACCCCCGTCCCCTGCCTCTCAACCACATTTTAAAAAGAGAAACAGAGACTTCTTTGGGTTGGTATGGGGACGTAGACAATAAAGCCAGCACCTGTAACGCTGGCCTCACATAAGGCCAGTTCTGTGTCTCGGCTGCTGCTCCACTCCTGATCCAGCTCCCAGCTTATGATCTGGGAAAGCATTGGGCCCCTGCACCCACACAGAAGACCTAGATGAAGCTCCTGCCTTCAGCCTGGCTCAATCCCAGAATTGACTATTGTGGCCAATTGGAGAGCTAATCAGCAGATGGAAGACCTGTCTCTCTCTCTCTCTGCCTCTCGCTCTCTCTGGGCAATTCTTTAAAAACAAACACCACCAACAACAAAAAAAAAACATTATTCTCCATATCTTTTTGTAGGTATAGAGATTCTCTCTTCCACCTTGCCTCTTCCCTCCCCATTCGTCAACTGCTCACACTGTTGTCCCCACACTATTACAATAATAGCGACTTTCAGAAACAGTTACTTTTTTATCATGTTATTTATCTGTTATTCATCATGATATTGTCAGAATAGGCTATGGTAGAAGATTTAGTACTGTATTGTCAAGTTATATTTAACAGCTTCATTGGAAGTTTTCCTTTTATTCGGGAATAGAGAGAGACATTACAATGTATCTTCACTTCCTAGCATACTAGTAATTCTTCCAGATAAATAAATCTTATAAAAACTGACAAGCCTTCTTTTTCTGTGCCTATCTTTGAGGTGAGCCATCATTTTCTGCCATCAGACCGGCACATGTACCATCAACTTTCCTGGCTCTCTCTCTCCAAGTTGCCAACTGCAGATCTTAGAACTCCCCTCTCCATAGTTTTATCAGTTCTGACTTTCTAGAGAACCCGAACTAACAAGCAGGAACATAGGACTATACTTTTTCAAATACCCTCACTTGCTTCCTGTTGCTGTTACAAAATACTCGAGGCTTCCTACTTTACACAGAAAGAAGTGTTTCCGCTCACTTCTGAAAACTGCAAGTGCAAACCACAGTGGGCCCCATCTGTTTAGCCTCTGGTAAAGACCCCTCTGCCTGCATCAAAATATGGTAGGGAAGCAGAATGGGAAACACTGCAAAGAGACGGACCCAAGGGCACAGGCGGCCTCGCTTCTCCAGGATCCAGTCTCCCAAGCAGTCATCCTGCAAGACCAGTACAGAGCCCTCCCGAGCACTGCCCCCCAGTGACCTTACTGCCTTCCACTCAGCCTTCCCGCTGCACAGCTCCACCACCTCAACTCCACCCCAACAAGACCCAAGCTTCTGGCACCTGAATCTCTGGGAACACATTTAGACCAAACCCAGGCCACTGCAGTGTCCACTGAGTAAAATGACTGCAAACAATCAAGAGATTCCATGGTTCCATATTCTGAAGACTTATGTGAACAACTCAAAAGTGAGAAAGAACAGCCGCTTGAGCACGGTGTCGTGCAAAGCCCACAGTTCCATTTTATCTCAAGGATATAAAGCGGATCACAGGTGTGTGCAGCCAGCTCTAGAGACCTGTGGCTCACACTACTGACCCACACAAATCCACATCCTTCCACAGGAAGAGAGTGCTGCAGGCCCCTTAACCAGCACTAAGTGTACCACCATCTCCCAAAGGTAATGTCTGAATAGGGCTGCAGACAAAGAGAATCTGCATACTGTAAAAGCCAAGCCCTCACTCTGGGGCTCACAGCTCATGGAACAGACTGAGCACCTCGAGCAGGACCCACTCTGGACCAGGTAGTGCTCAGAGGAGCCTGACTGCCAGCTTCCCCAGCTCAGTGCCACCATGCTGGCCACACCCACCTTCTTCCTGGCCACCAGGCTGTTTCCCCAAATCCCAGACAACTACATGGATACAAGTGCATGCTCTTGGGTTACGGCCTCCTTAAAACCAACCCCCAAATTTGGACCTCTCAACAGGGCCGCTGCTACTTAGAAATGGCCCGACCTCTCCAAGGTTCTGGGCCTCCCAAATTGGTACCTGCCACTCCTTTTGAAACATCCTCATACAGCTGCTCTCGCCACAGTAGCTCCTCCTGGCTCCCACCACAGCCACATACAGGCACAGACACGCAGGTTGAGTGCCAGCCCTGCTGCTGTGTGACCCTGGGCAGCTTGCTCAGCCTCGCTGTGACATTCCTCACTTGCATAAACGGATTGTGGTGAAAATTTACAAGGCAGTGCCTAACACTCGCACCATGGTGCAGAAGACTGAACCACTCTGTGGGATTCCCACATGCTGTGTTCGAGTCTCGGCTACTCCGCTTCTAATGTAGCTCCCTGCCAGTGCATCTGGGAAGCACCCGGTGCTGGCTTAAGCCTCTGAGTCCCTGGGATCCATGTGGGAAACCTGCGGGAGCTCCTGGCTCCTGGATTTGGCCAGGCCAGGCCCAAGCTGTTGTGACTCTTTGGGGAGTGAACCAGCAGGAGAGACCTCTTTATCTCTCCCTCTTCCTTCCTTCCTATATCTCTCTCTCTGTCACTCAGACTTTCTAATAAACCTTTAAAGAAAGAAAACAAGTTCCACTTCTTAATGAGGTTCTTTACTAGCGCATAAGGTAACAACAAACCCTGGCTACTCTTAATGGATTTTAACAAGAATTATAAAACTCACCTTAACTCTGACACTTATTTGGGAGAATTCGATCCTTTTATTTATTTATTTATTTATTTTTCTAGTTTGATGATTCAGGCCAAGTCCACCACCCTGGTGCTCTGACACACTTCCACCTCGGCTCTGACTGGAGGCACCATGCAGTCTCTTGCCACCTCCAGGAGGCAAAGCGAGGACTATGTTCTCATACCTGCCCTCCACCCAGGTAGCAGATGACTCACCTGAGAGGGCAGATGGAGCCACAGGCCCCTCCCATGCTCACTCACTCACTAAGGGCTCCTGGGCCCTTCAGTACTGTGACCTGGCCCTAGGGATTCTGGTGACTCTGGCTGTTGCTGTGCAGCGTATTCAAGGACACCTGACACAGTGCTCCATAACAGAGATAAGGGCAGAGCTGTTAACCAAAACAGCACTCCCTCAGCCTGGGTGATGCAGAGTGAGATGAGCTTGAACAGACGGCTGGCTGAGCACAGAACTGATTTTGGTTCCCAGCACCCAAGCCCTTGAGGGACAAAGGTCTAGTGTGCCCCAACAAACAAGTCTCTACTAGGACTTCATACAGGTAAGGCTGTTAGTTCCAGAAAACATGGGAACCCTGAGATAATATTAAAAGCCTCAAAACTGCTATAGGATAGGAAGAAGAATCCTGAGAATAAGAAACAAATGTGAAGTTAGGACAAATGAAACAGGATGATAAAACCCAGCAGCACTGGGAAAATTGGGCTCCTGGAACTTGGGGTTGTGTCTTGTCCTCTTAAACTCCCAAATGTCCAGTCACATCCAGAACCCAGGACCAGTGCCTGGAGTATGGACAGACACTAGGGATGTCACCTTTCAAACCTGCTTTCAGGAATAAATCCAGTTTTCTCCTAATCACCTCTTTTCCTCTGCTCTAATAAATCATGACCACAGGAAACAACGCGTAGATCCAAATCTGTTGTCGAAGCCTTGGAGGCTGAGAGGACTGGGCCTTAACCCCAAGCTGACTCGGCTTAGGTTGGCCTCAGCTCCTCACAGAAGGCTGGAAAGGTTACCGATGACATTGTACCTGCTATTCCCTTAATGTCCACCCTGCTGCTTTGTCCCAGTAGAGACCTTGTCTGGACACAGAACAGAAACTGTACAACCCTAGAGTCCTGTATCAGTGGTACCTGCAGCTATGGCCACACAGCAGTGACTCAAGGTCAGCAATGGGAGCAAATACATGAATGTTCACAGCCCGGCCCTAGATCTGGGTTGCAGGACTCCCTAGCCCAATGGCTCCCAGTCCAGCTTTACAGTGTTCTGTTGATGGTGAGAAAAGCAGGACAGACAAGCACATACCCCAAGGGCAGCTGTCCTCACCCGACCAGTGGCAGATTGTGAGGCATTCAGGCCACTGTCCAAGACTCCTGGGAACCCTCCTGAACCACCTGAGGCCACAGCATGGGGCTGCCCAGGCGCTGGCACTCACAAGTGGCCACAGGCCTGAGTAACCAGTATCAGGCCCTGAGATCTCTCCGCCGAGTTCTTCAATGTGGGACCATAAGATGCAGCTGCACTCAGGCTATGGAGGCAAGGGGCCTCCTGCAAGCCCCTCACACTTGTGAACCACCATCCAGTGGCCCCCTTCCACTCTCCCAGGGGCCCTTCTCTTACAAGACAGTGGCTATGTGCAGAAAGTGACCAGTCCCTGGCCCTATGTACCCCCCAGCAGCGGGACCAGAGTCTTGCTGCTACTGTTGATCGTCTCTGTTGATCACCTGCAGGAGAACAATCTAGAGTGCTGCTCTGTTTCTCAACCTCGTCTGGGATGGCCCTCTCTGGGCAAAAAGGTTGTGCTTCTAACTAGAAAACTACATCCCAGTGGAGCTCTAGGGCCCACAGTCCTCTCCCCGCAATATGTTCTGGGCCACAACTGAGGCAGCCTCCTAATGCCAAGACATTCACGTAAGTATGCCAACATCTCCCTGGAGGAAGGTGCCCTGGCAGCTCCTGTGATTAAGACAGCGACTTCCAGAACTGCAGCACCTTGCGCTCTGGCAGCTGCTCTGTGGTCAGGCAAGACCTGCAGAGGCAACAACTGCACCCTGAAGTCCGAGTGGAGGCTCTTGGTGCTGGGCCCAGTTGACTCGTCGGGCCCTGGGTAGCAGCTGACAGGTATGTGACATCTCTGGGCTTTGGTCCCAGCACGCCAGAGGAAACAATAGACTCTTTGATATTAGGTGACAAACCTGGCCACAGAGCTGCTGAGTGGAATGCCAAGCCTGGCCCCCATATGTTGGCTATCACAGGGTCTACTGGCAAAGGGAAGTCAGGCTGTTTTGAGCAGAACTTTGCCAAAGCTTCCTGGGCCTGGCATCACAGGGCATACCTGCCTTATGGAAGCTCTTGGGAATGAGTCATCCCTGCCCTCCCTTAGCTGCACAGGCTATGCAGGCCCAGCAAGGTCACCAAACAGTACCTCTTTTGCTCCCCCAAAAGCATCCTGAACAGGACAA
Source organism: Ochotona curzoniae (assembly GCF_017591425.1). Lineage (NCBI taxonomy): Eukaryota > Metazoa > Chordata > Mammalia > Lagomorpha > Ochotonidae > Ochotona > Ochotona curzoniae. Next base: position 8,038,083 of record NW_024466129.1, on the reverse strand, counting down.
CATATTGCACAGCCACACCCTAGGCCAGGATCAGAATGCCAAGTTCGCTTACAGCTGGCTTCCAGGCCTATCACGTGTCATCATGCGTCAGGTCCCGTTGCTCACCTCTAAGAGAAAGGTGGTGACAGCCTTCAAAGAGGCCTCACGCACCCAATAGCTAATGACAAAACAGTGAGGCAGAGGCTGCAGTCTCCACCCATTCCCAGAGTGACTGAGGGCCACACTGGAGACTGCCTTAGACAGACTTTAAACCCTTGAGTCCTAATGCATGTTGGCATAGGAGACAAAGGGTGGATTCTGGAAAGTCACAGCCTCGTAGCTGGGACAGTGTGAGGGCCAAGGGCAGCAGGGGAGTGAGGACAGCAGCATGGTGAGGCTCGGATACACATCTGCATGTGCTGATCACCAGCAACTTTCGCTCACTCACTCACACCCACCCGACACAGCTGGCTGGGATCCAGGCTCATGCACTCCTGTCACCAGCACGAAGAGGACAAGGTCATCTCTGAGCACTGAAGAAAGCCCTCAGAAGAGCCATGTCTGACACAACGAGCGTCGAAGGCTCCAACTGCTACGTGGCGCTCCAGGAACCGACTGGACAAATTCACAAACTCTGACTTCTTCAGTTCTGCATGTACATATCAGACCGTGGCCTTCTGTTGCTTCGCTTACGTCTCTTTCTCTGAATATCTGAAAGCTGTTGCTACCTCCTTGCCTACTTGATTTTTACTACAGAGCCTTATACACAGGTTTATGAGTGTGTGTCTTTAGAATTCCACTAGTAATCTGGAAAACTACTCAATTTGCAAGCAATCTGAGAACACTTAGAGTTGGAGAAAACAGTGTTAACATTTTCAGTTACATGGGACTCAGGAATTGGGTTAAACAAGCATCATCAATAAGTGGGAAAGGATTCTTTCTCTCAGAAATATTGTGCTTGAGAGCCTCTTCTCATGAGATAACACCTTGGCTGCCTTAGTAACTCTCCAATAATAGCAGCTAACACACAGGCTATCTACAAACGCTCAATTAGCAGAACTGGTAGTGTTGGGTTTCCTTTAACCTACAGCCCTGGCCTGATCTTAATTCGGCTTGGCTCCTTGTCCCCAGATGCTAAGGCCCAAGGACACAGCTGTCCAATTTTAAACCTCTGTCCTGGTGCTGTTCCCAGCAGGGTCTGCACTGCCCACTTGTCCCCGGGATGAGGGTTGAGGCTAGTACCTGAGACCTAATATGGGTAGAGTGGCTCCAGCTGGTACCTCCAGGTACCAACAGGCAGATGTGTCTGAACGAAGTGAGGGTCCAAAGGCAGGACCTGGAGGCAGCGCCCATCACCTGGCATGGAGAGGAACAGTCTCATTTTCCTTGCCAAAGCCAGGCAAGTCCTCACCTCTTCTCTATGCATTAGGGCAAAGCAAAAAGCAATCTGGAGGGTTGTGAGGGTGCCCTTGGCCTCTACTGGGCAGGAGGCTCCCCCATGCTCAGGTCACCTGTGCCCCCCATGCTCAGTTCACCTGTGCCCCCCACCCTCAGTTCACCTGTGTCCCCACGCTCAAGTCACCTGTGCCCATACAACTCAGTCCTCAGGACCAGGGATTTAACATTTATTGTAACCGCATGTTCCCAATGAGGAACCAGATCACCAAAGTCAGTGAGCAGCCAGAAGGAGCCACATCAGAGCCAAGGAGGTCCACACTGCTCCCCGACCAGGGCCGCACACAGCCCAACTTGGGTTCAGCTTCCGACAGCTGCCAGCAGGAGCAGCTCCAGTTCCAAAACGAGACCTTTCCCTTCTGTTTCCTTTGTCCTTCACCACCCAGTTTGAAAAGAATCAATAGTACTGGGCCAGGCGCGGTGGCGCAAGTGGTTAAAGGTCCTCGCCTTGCACGCCCGGGATCCCATATGGGTGCTAGTTCTAATCCCGGCAGCCCCACTTCCCTTCCAGCTCCCTGCCTGTGGCCTGGGAAAGCAGTCGAGGACGGCCCAAAGCTTTGGGAACCTGCACCCGCGTGGGAGACCCGGAAGAGGCTCCTGGCTTCGGATCGGCATAGTATCGGCCCGTTGCGCTCACTTGGGGAGTGAATCATCGGATGGAAGATCTTCCTCTCTGTCTCTCCTCTGTATATCCGCCTTTCCAATGAAAAAATAATAAAAATAAATCTTTAAAAAAAAGAATCAATAGTACTAGTATTTTAGATAAAGAAATAAACTATTACTTTATTGCTTTCGTTACACAGTGCTTTCTTAAAGAGAAACAAAAAACAAAACAAAATGCACCCACAAAGTCTTACTGGCACATACACATCATTTTTAACCAGCCTCAGCTCATGCTAGTTAAAACGTACATGTTGTGCATAGTCAGGAAGCTGGAATTGGCGGCAGAGCTGCAACTCAAGCACAGGCCCCCTGAAACAGCTTGCTGGTATCCCAAACATTGGATAATTCAATTGGAGGGGTTCTCATTGGCAGGGATGCTCAATGACTCAATGTCGATAAAATCCAGGCCCACAATAGGCATTCTGTGGGTGTGGTGAGAAGGGGCCAGGACCTGGGAACCAACAGACCTGAGTCCCAATTTCATTCACAGTTACAACCCTTATAAACTTGGTCAGATCAACGAATCTCAAAAATCCAGAAAGAATAAGTAGTTCTGGGCATTACGTTAAAGGATTGTCTTGGTTTCTGATCCAGAACATTCCAGTGAGTCCAGAGCCAATATCTCAGCAATTCTGATCATTCAGAATATTTTTCAAAATTTTACACCAGTGGTCACAAAAAAATCAAATCGCCTCTGATCTGAGAGACAATGACCTGTGCAGGAAAATACATCCCTGGCAGCTCTCTGGGGTACAGCACTGTACCTGCTACGAGGCAAACAAGCACCCACTACCGCCACCTCCATGGCCATGCGCTTTCTCACCAAATACAAGCAGTTCTATAAAGAAAGGACCAGAGGCTCTCACACACCCCTGAAGGCTTTGATCTTCCTTTTCAATTTTCTCTTAAGTAACCAACTTGGTTTGGTTGTTTGTGACTTCATCACTGATTCAGAACTTGCTGCTCTCACATGAGCTGGAATGCCATGGGCTGGAAAGCAACACAGAGAGGAAGTTCACGCAGGAAACTCACACCGGATCATCTCAGCAGGTGCAGGCCACCAGCCATGGGCCTTGCCCTTGCTGGTACTGAAACACAGACCTGTGTTTTCCCAGGACATTTTAGAGCCTCTAAGAGAAGTCTTCCAAGTTAGGGAATGCCTCAGCATGGGCTATCATGTGTCATCCTGGACTGGCAGGCTCACACACAGTGGAAGCGCATTTCTCATAGGACTGGAAGCTGGAATCCAAGGTGAAGCTGTTGAGTCCGTGTCTGCTGAGAGCCCATTCCTCAGAAGCATTCTCATCATGTATTTATATGGCAGAAAGGGAAAGGCAACTGCCCAGGATCTGCTAAACCCTCAGGACCTCACCACCTTCTCAAGGCCCCACCTTTAATCACCATCTCCCTCAAGACCAGGATATGCACACGTGAATTCAGGGAAGCACACACAGGCAGACCCTAACAGGGATAGGGGCAGACAGCCCTACTCCTCTATCTTCCCTTGACATGAAGAATAATTACAAAATCGATAGTGACAAGAACAGCAAACAAAATGCAAATCAATATTCTGATACCCCAGGCCCCTCTGCCTTAAGACACCCACTCCATCTCCTATAGATAAGCTCGGTGTTATGTTAAAAGTTACCTATTATTAATAGTCCATTTAGCACTTAAAAGCAGCAAGGCTAGTCCTGAAATGGAGCCCTGGACACTGCTGGGGAAGCCTGAAGAAGAATGTGTTGAATGACATACCGTGAGAGGGAAGCTCTCAATTACTGTGAGCTTTCATAATTCATGAGGCACGTCTTGTGTTGTACCACCAAGCCTTGTTGCATTACACAGAGCTGGAAGGCTTGCAGTAGTTAGTCAGGATCGATGATATGACAAACAGCGCCAGAGGCACGAGCCAAAACCTAACAGAACTCAACTCACAACTTCCAATGAGAATAAGGACAAATAAACTGAGTACCCCCATGACGCTAAGTACAGGTCCTTCAAAGACAAGAATGTCTCCACCACCCAGCCCAGCATCAACAAACGACATATCAATCGGAAGCTGCCTGGCAACCCATCAGGAGGCGGCAGGCAGTCTTCTTCCTGGTTTCAGAGGTTGAGCAGCCATGGCCATACCTTCATCCCTAGAGTCCCCTCACTGCACAGCAGGACCTGAGAAGGAAGAAACTGCCCACGTTCCAAGTGCAGCCCAATCCTTGTGACCAGGAAGGAAGGCAGATTCACAGTAAGATCTGGGCCAGCTCTATGGAAAGACAGAATTACTATCATCACCTAGCACTGACTTTGAACCAATGCCCTTTCGCTTAGAGTTCAAAGCAGAGAGTATCCAAATGAAGTGTAGGTGGGGCGCATCAGTACCAACGGGAAGCATCGCAAATTACAAGTCTTGTTCATCCAGCAGTTTGCAAATTGGCCGTGCTGTTTCATAAGCTGAAGTTTGGGTGAAGCAGTGCCAACTCCCAGCTGGTACAGGCTGAAAAAACTGACTGGGCTGTGAGGCCTTGGAAATATGACTTGATTACAACGAACACGTCTCCCAGCAGAGCTAATCACACAGCATTCAGCTGCTCCCAGCCCTCTCCAACAGCGGAATTAGATGTGCATTCCTCACTCGGAACATTCGAGCATCCTTGACGCAGGCCTTCACCCTCCACAGAGCAGGAGAGGTGTGGCATGGCCGGAGATGAGCAAAGGCATGTAATGTGACTAAGGAGGAGCACAGGTGGGACATGGCTGAGCCTGAACACAGCAGTGGGACATGGCTGAGCACACATGCAGGGTGGCTGAGCAGAGCACATGTGCAAAGCAGCTGAATGTTACCACAGGCATGTGGCATGGCTGAGCTTGAACACAGCAGTGTGACATGGCTAAATGTGGCACATGTGTGAAAAGTTTGCGACCCCTGAGGGGACATCTGTGAGCACAACTTCCCTACCCTTCCCTTCCCTTCCCTTCCCTTCCCTTCCCTTCCCTTCCCTTCCCTTCCCTTCCTTTCCCTTCCCCCACCCTTTAACATGTTGTAACAAGTGGCTGAGGCCATTGAGGAGATTCCCACAGGTCAGTGAACAGTCTTTGCTATTTACGGGTTATACATACATCTTCCTAAGAACAGGCCACCATTTACTCTGCATTCACAGGGCAGTGAGGGGCCAGCACTTAGGCTCTGTGCCCAGGGTGCTCAGTGAATCTATGAAGCATGCATTACAGTGGCCTTCAGCACAGAGCAGGCCACAATGGTCAAAGACAAGGCACAGCAGTGCCAGACACTCGGCAAACTCACTAGGGCCCACTGTCAAGACTATCCTTCAGAGATTTCCTGCCATCTCCACAGGCAGCTCTGCCCCATCCTTGTAACAGCTGTGAGACATTCTGTGTGAGCATCGTAATGACATGGTCAACCAGTCCCTTGTTCAGGGAAAAATTAGGCTGTTCCCAGCATTATTTTCCTAACAAAACATGCAGTGACGACATGCCTGTGCCAACAGCTTTGCATGTGTATGCAATTGCATGTGTGAATTCCTAGAAGTAGAGTTTTGGAGTTAGAGGTTGGCATTCATGATGCAATCAGCCAGGCGCCCTACAATAGTCCAGCTGGCCTCACTTGCAATAGAACACAAAGTGCCGGGCACCATGCCCCACCGACACCAGCCCAGCAGATTCCTCAGCACAAGTTTACTCATAACGCAGGGTAGGAAAGCCAGAGGTGTGGCCAGAGAGTGGTCAGCAGAGCCCAGCAACCATCAGCCCTTCCGCAGCCCCGAGAAACGGCTCCATGGCCCAAACTCATCAGGCGAGTACAAGCCCTGCCAGGAGGAAAGAGAAATACATGGAAAGCTGACATGAATTATGCAACGGGACAAGCAAGGTTGAGTCTTCTCTGTGTGTGGACCTCCTTTCTGATGGGATTTACATTTATGAGAAACCACAGGGAGATCCTTATGCAGGAGCTGTCCTATAGAACACCTTTAGACAAATCATAGACAGTGTACCCCACGGCATGCATGCCCCTCCCCAGAGATGCCGACACTACTGGGAAAACTGTAGAGGGAAAGGCATACAACAAACAGGGTATGAAGACTTCTCCTTTATAGAATGATGAGGCTCCCAGACACAGCTGCTATAGGCATTTGGGAAGTGAAGGTATCTGATCTCTCTCTCTCTCTTTATCTCTCTCTCTCCTTCCCTCCCTCCATCTCTGCTTCTTTGCCTCTCAAATATATAAATCCAAATCAATAAATCTTTAAAAATATAACATAAATTCAAAGCTGCACAAATGTAATTGTGTAAGGCATGGTGCCTAGCCAGCCGATGCTACTCTCACCAAGCAGTTAGTTGTAACATCTCAGCTTAGGGCTCAGTGCAGTGGCATAGTGCGTTAATCCTCTGCCTACAGTACTAGCATCCCAGAGAGGTGCCAGTTTGCATCCTGATTGGCTCCACTTGTGATCCAGTTCACTGTTTATATCCTGAGAAAGCAACAGAGGATGTGCCAAGTTCTGAGATCCCTGTACCCACATGGAAAACGCAGAAGTTCTTGGCTCCTGGCTTCAGAGCAACTCAGCTCCCATCATTGTAACCATTTGGGGAGTGAACCAGGAGAAAGAAGATCTCTCTCTCTCTCTCTCTCTCTCTCTCTCTCTCTATATATATATATATATATATATATATATATATATACACACACACACACACATATATATATACATCTCTTCAAACAAAAACAAAATAAATCTTCAAAAAAAAGGATGCCAGCTCAGACAGGAAGGAGTGCCTGATCTGCTTCTTCAGGGCACACTCAAGACCTGCTTGATCCATCGGACAGCTGGAACTCTCACACCCACCCCCGAAGACCCGAATCATGGTGCCCCTCTTGGAATTGGACCTTTTTTTCCTGGCATTATGTTTTCCAAATGGACAGGGGTAAGAAAGAAAAACGTCTCCTGGAAAGAAAATTGAATCAAACATTTAACATCTCATAGTAAGTCTGGCAATGGTAACTATATGTATTCTTGCTGAAATAAATCCTGTGTTAAGCATTTCAAAATAAAATAAAAAATACAAATTTCTCCCTGAAATTACGAGAAATGTTAACAGAATTGAAGAGCAGTAAAATTACCTGTGTTTTTGCCATCAACATCAGGAGACTCTGCTGAATGTGTTTTAGTTTTTATGTAATTCAAGAAAACAAAAGTCTGTCAGAGCCAGCAGTGGTAACCATGGAATGCTCTCCAGGACAGTTTCTCAGCCAACACGGACCCCTCTGATCTACTCTCACCCACAGCCCCTGGGCCAGTTACTCTAGCCACATTCTTTTTGTCTATTTCCAAGTGGAAACTTTTTTTAAAAAGTAGGGAGTTGGCATAGCTGGCTGTTGGTGTATTGGTTTAACTTGCCACCTGCGACACCAGTATCCCACATATAGACGCTGGCTGCTGAACTTCCAATCCAGCTCCCTGCTAATCCACTGTCCAAGCCCTTGGGCCCCTGCACCCCTGTGGGAGAGCCAGAAAGGCTCTGTGGTTATTTGGCCACAGATAAACATCTCTTTTTCCTTGTCTCTCCTTCTCTCCCTGTGACTCTGCCTTTTAAATAACAATGAAGCTTAGGGAGTTCCAGATTAACGAAACTGGAATATCCCCCAAAAGAAAAAGCAGTCTCCATTTCCTTCAGCCGGGAGCAACTCCCACCAGAAGGAGGTCTTGCTGCCTACATTTTTTTTGTCAGTCCCAGTACTCAAGGCTGGCTCTTCCCGAACAGGTCAGGGGTGCAGAAAGCCAACTGGCTCTCACGACGGACTGCACGGTGTGCTCCGTGCACTGCACCCCCCTGACTTCTGCGGTCACTACTCCCACCCTGCCTGGCTCCAGCCCTCAAGCACTCACGGTGCTGCCCGTGCCTACGACAAACAGGCTGTGGAGGCTCTGTGCCTGCCACTGCACGTTCCAGCCTTCACACAGCATCCATTAGACGTTATGCAGGCCACGTTTATTTTTAGGAGGGCTTTTCATTACGGCGATGCAAGATGTCAAGGCTGAGACGCGGCCGGCTCTGTCCAGATCCTCCAGCTCTCCCTCATTAACAACAAGCACACCACCAGTTCCTGCCACGTGCTCAGCCCAAGCTACACCACCCCACACAGCGGGCAGGTCCCCAGCGGAAAGCTGAGTCAATTAACTGATTGGAAATTCAGGAAGGAAAGATGCACCAGGCAGGGACACACCCTCAAGGATGGACAGGCTGGCATCGTGATGAAGGGGGTGCAGCCAGTGCCAGTCAGGAAATGACCAGGGCTCTGAGAGGCATGCCAGGAAGCCATGCCAGGCAGCCAAGCCACACTACCTGGCTAGAACCTTAGGGGCGCAAAAAGCCACGTAGAAGGCTCAGTTTCCTTTCAAGCTTAGCCTGGACGCAGACACAGACAGAAACACGACAGGAGGCAACTCTCGGTTTTATTAAACGATGATGTCTTCAATGATGTTCCTAAAATAGCACTCACTTCAAGTTCCTTATTTCATGGATGAACAAACTCACAGAAACAGACAGGAGATACTTTACCCAAGCTCACACACAACACAGTGAAACCCCTTACTGTTTTTAAACGTTATTCCCAGAATCAAAGAATTAACTTCTGGAGTTCTTCACTTAAGGGCACTTTCTTAAAAGCAGCTTTTAAACTAGATTTCCTCTTTCTGAAACAATGAGGGACTTTTCAGGAGAAGATCTTCAACTATCAGTATGAATCAAATGTCTTCCTTATCTTGAACAACATGAGATAGTTAGACAAACATTCTAAAAAATGTTCCTAGAGCAAACATCATCTACATTTCACATCATAGAGACGGTCTATGAACAGTGCTTTTTTTAAATTTCACACTAGGTTTACATGTTTGGGCCCCATGCCTGTACATGGGAGACGGGGATGGTATTCCTGGCTCCTGGCTTTAGCCTGGTCCAGCACTGGCTGTTGCGGCTATGCAACAGACGGAAAATTCTCTCTCCCCATGTTGTCCTCCCTCTCTGTAACTCTGATTTCAAAAAATAAACAAATAGAACTTTAAAACCTTTTCACCAACGAGTAACCAATTTTATTAAAATTGCCAAGTCTTTTATGTTCTTAATGACAAATACTTCACACAGAAAATGCCTTCTAACCACTACCTTAAATTTCATTAATTTTATTCTTATTGAAAAGGTAGATTTACAGAGAAAAGAAGAGAAAGAGAAAAAGATTTTCTATCCACTGGTTCACTACCCAAGTGGCCACAACAGCCAGAGCTTAGCCAATCCAAAGCCAGCAGCCAGGAACTTTTTCCGGGTCTCCCACGTGGGTGCATGGTTCCAAAGTCCTGGGCCATCCTCTTACTGCTTCCCCAGGTCACAAGCAAAGAGCCGAATGGGAAGTGGAGCAGCCTGTATATAAACTGGTGCCCATAAGAAAACCCAGCACGTGCAAAGTGAGGATTAAGCCACAGAGCTTTTGTGCTGGGCCCTATCACAACCACTTTTTAAAATATCTCTCTCATGCTCACACACACAAACATGTATGTGTAATTATTTTTAAAATTTTTTACATTTTTATTGGAAATTCAGATTTACATGGAGAAGGAGAGACAGAGAAAAATATCTTCCATCTGCTGGTTGACTCATCAAGTGGCCACAATAGCCGGAGCTGAGCCTATTCAAAGCCAGGAGCCAGAAGTTTCTTTCAGGTCTCCCACATATTGGTTCAGGGTCCCCAAGGCTTTGAGCCATCCTATACTGCTTTCCCAGGCCACGAGCAGAGAACTGGATGGCAAGTGGAGCAGTCAGTATTAGAACTAGTGTCCATATGGGATCCTAGCGTGTGCAAGGCAAGGACTTTAGCTGCTAGACTACAGAACCAGGCCATATGTATCATTATTGAAGGATGCATTGATTAATGTCAGAGGCAAACACCTCCCATCTACTAGTTCACTCCCCAAATGGCCACGATGGCCAGGTCTGGGAGGTGGGAATGCAACCCAGATCCATTCCACCAGCACAAAACCAGTTCTGGAGCCATCACCACTGCCACGCAGACCTACACTGGCAGTAAACCAGAGTCAGAGGGCAGAGCCAGGAAGCAAGTGACGTGGAATACAGACATCTCAAATCCCTAGGCTGAACACCTGCTCTTCGCCTCAGAATGCAGCTGAAGGCACCTGACTTGATAAGAATGAGTTCCACATCACATGTTTTCCTGGTCGCCTGGGCACTGGTCCACCCTTGGAAGGAACCCCTAGGTCCTTCCTGGCTGCAGGAGGCTCATTAAGATTGATCTGCCTGGGTTACTCTCCAACAGTGGAGTGGTTAGGAGCGTGCTTGGGATGCCTGCTTTCTTTATCTATGTGCCTGGGTTTGAGTCCTGGCCTAGTTTTCTTATCCCAATTTTCTGCCAATGGGCACCTTGGGAGGCAGCACGTGCTGACTCAAGTGATTGGGTCCCTGACACTCATGTGAGAGTCCAGGAGCAAGTTTTGGGATCCTAACTTTGACCTGGCCCAGCCCTGGCTGTGTGGACATTTGAGTAGTGAGCCACACGATGGAAGATTTGTCCTTCCCTCCCTCTCTGGAAAAAAAAAAAGTTGATGGCCAGGGTGGCATACTAAATTAATCCTCTGCATGCAGTAGCAGCATCCTATATGGACATCAGCTCATGTCCCAGCTGCTCCATTTCCCATCCAGCTCCATGCTTAAGGCCTGAGAAAGCAGCAGAGGATGGCCCAAGTCCTTGGGCCCCTGAACCTACATGGAAGACCCAGAAGAAACTCCTCACTTCAGATCAGCTCAGTTCTGACCCCTCCAGCCACTTGAGTGAACCAGCCAATGCAACAGCTCTTTGTCTATAAAACCTGTCTATCAAGGGAATCAGGGCGGCAGCGTGAGCAACCTGGTCCACAGCAGGGCACTTTCGCTCATGATGATATTAACAACACCAGTGGCCACACTGAGCCCTGGCAGCCTGTCAGGCAGCATGCCCACCACCCCAACAGGAGATCTCATTTAATACTCTCAACTCCCAATCATCATTTGATAAAAGAAAACGCAGGCCATTTGCTCAAGTTCACAAAGCCATGGTCCGCAATGGTCTGCCAGCAGCAACCAGTCCCCGCAGCAGTCACACGAACATGCACATGGGGTACGCTGCGGGCAACCCCTTCTTCACAAGGCCGTGCGTCCTGCTGCTCACAAGCCCTCCAGAAGCCTTCAAGGGTGACAACGATGATGGTGCTTTGTTCATTTTAAATTCTTCCCTCTAGATAAAAACACAGAAAAGCCTGCTAAGGGGAACGGGGGAAGACCTTAAAGGATAGGATGCTGCATCAGCAACGGCCACGGACCAGCACAGCCAGAATCACAAAAGGGGTTCCTGTGCCTGAGCTCCTTGGCCCTGCACCTGGCTGATGTTTTTCTCCAGACATTATCACAAAACCCTGATAACCTAACCAGCTTCCGGGACTCTTGTTGACCATAAAGCAGAGCCCTGATCTTGGCTGAACTCTTGCCATACCCCAAATTCACTAATCTTTGGAGATTTATCTATTTTTATTTGAAAGTCAGATTTACAAAGAGAAAGAGAGGCAGAGAGAGAACGAAAGAGCTCCCATCCACTGGTTCACTCTCCAAATGGCTGCAACAGGAGCTAAGCTGGCACAAAGCAAAGAGCCAGGAGCTTCTTTCTGGTCTCCCTCATGAGTACAGGAGCCCAAGCACTCACGCCATCCTCTGTTGCTTTTCCAGACACACTGTCTGGGAGCTGGATTGGAAGTGGAGCAGCCAGGACTCAAACTCTTATGGGATGCTGGCAACAGAGGTAGAGGTTTCAGCTCCTACACCACAGCAACCTGAAATATTCTTACATGTGGGTAGAGAGGGTTCCTTCGCTATGGTGTTTGGGGAAGGACTTTCAGCAAAAGGGTGTTTACTCTCACTTGCAACCAACCTTTAACCCTGGGAAACCCAGCAGGCCCAGACAACACTGGAGGAAGCTGGGGTGCAGAGCTCCTGTGTGGCTCAGCCCCAGTGAGGTGTATCCACGGCATCGTTTCCTGCTGGCCCTGCCTCTCTGCCTAGACAATGTCCCACTTGTAACACATTCCTGGCTTTATTTTACTTTATTCTGTCTATGGCAAGGTTTGGAATATTTTGCCTGCTTTTATTTTTTTATAATTAGGCTCATGTTCATTGGCACCTTTAATGAAAAGGGTCTATTTGTTAAGGGTGCTGCTTCCGTTTCTCGCTTAGAATTAGGAAATAAAACAAAAGCATTATCTATGGAATAGGAGTGCTACGCCTGCTCACCAAGTCTTGCCACAGGAGCAGAAAAGAGCTTCCAAAGAAGTGTGGCAAGAAAAAGTACCTGGCAGTTTTTAGTGAATTAACCAAGCAAAATTCTATTGTTGGACAAGCACTGAGACTGCACTGGGTAAAGGCAGGCCCCAGAGAGCCTCAGGAGGGCAGGTGGGTTTGGAAAGGTAGAGAGAGTTGTAAGAGGCCAAAGATTCTGAGAGGCAAAGAAGGCTATGGGAGTCACAGAAGGTTCTGGAAGGCAGAAAATACTCTGGGAGGCTGGGAAGTTCATGAGCAGCAGGGAAGGTTATGGAAAGCAGAGAAGATTGGGGGAGGCAGGGAAGGTTCTGGAAGGCATATTTGGCTCTGAAAAGCTGGGAAGGTTCTAGAAAGTAGGGAAAGTTAGGAAGGTTGTAGGAGGCAGGGAAGACTCTAAAAGGCAGAAAAAGTGTGTGAAACAAGGAAGTTTCTTTTCTTTAAAAAAAATTTTTTTTTCTTAAATTGGAAAGGCAAATACACAAAGAGAAGGAAAGTCAAAGATCTTCAGTCTGCTGGTTCAACCCCCAAGTGCCCGCAACAACTGGACCTGAACAGACCCAAAGCCAGGAGCCAGGAGCCTCTTCTGGGTCTCCCACGCAGGTGCAGGATCCCAAGGCTTTGGGTCATCCTTGACTGCCTTCCCAGGCCACAGGCAGGGAGCTGGATGGGAATTGTAGCAGCCTGGACATGTATGTAGCAGCATTGTCCATATGGAATCCTGGGAGATGCAAGGCGAGGATTTAGCCACAAGCCTATCATGTCATGTCTCCAAGGAAAGTTCTTTTTTTAATTTAATTTATTTATTTTTATTGCAATGTCAGATATATACAGAGAGGAGGAGAGACAGAGAGGAAGATCTTCTGTCCAACGATTCACTCCCCAAGTGACCGTAATGACCGGAGCTGCAATGATCCAAAGCCAGGAGCCAGGAGCTCTTCTGGGTATCCCACATGGGTGCAGGGTCCCAAGGCTTTGGGCCGTCCTCGACTGCTTTCCCATGCCACAAGCAGGGAGCTGGTTGGTAAGCCTGCCGGGATTAGAACTGGTGCCCATACGGGATCCCGGTACATTCAAGGTGAGGACTTTTAGCCACCGTGTTGGGCCCATGCTTCTTGAAGACAGATTTTGCTCTGAGTAACTGGGAAAGTCTGGGGAGGTTGGGAAGGCTCTAGAAACAAGGGACTGAGTGCTGCTGGTGTTTGCAGACACCACATCCAGTGCAGGGTCTAGCACACAGTATGTGCTCAGTCCATTGTCCTGGCTAATTGTCTAGTTTGATGGAGAATTGATCCTCTTCATTCCCAGTAAGAACAGAGGGACCTGACAGAAACCAATGCAGGTCCTTCAATTCTAGTTGCACATATAGGTGACTACAGAGCCAACTAGAAGCCCAGGCTACATCCTGGCTCCAGAGAAAATCAGCTTTGCTTCAATCTGAAAGCCAGCATTCCAGCAATCCCAGGACAGAACTAGCCAACAAAGGTTCTGACGTCATGAGGGCCACAGTGTTTTTCTCCTGTGGCTTTGTCCTCTGTGCACCCAACAGGGGCCCCAGGCTAGGTCTGGAGGTACACCAGGGACCCCTAACCAGTGGCTCCCTCCTCTTGGGCCTGCCATGTACCTTCTACAGCAAAGGGTGTTCCCACACCCCAGCCCCTCACCTGCTCCTAGGTCTCTGCCCTCCAATTCTTCATTCTGATCCTTTGTTATTCTGCTCAAACTTGGTCCAGATTCTCCAGTGTTCTCAACAGGAGGGCTCACCAAAGCCCTTAGTCCATCACTTTTGGACACAAAAGTCTTTTGGGATCCCTAGCATTGAAATGGCTTTTGCATTTTTGTTCCTCAGGAGAAAGTGATAAAGTTGATACAGAGGCAGCAGTTTCTAAATAAAGTTGAGGGCATGCTATATAGATCACTCAGCCCACTGATGTTGTCAGTGCCATGAGCTTGCAAATACAAGTTTATAGTTTATGAATGATTTACATTTATTCCAAACGAATAAATGAAGCTCATTCCCTGAAATTTTTGAAGCTGAAGAAGAGTTGTAAACTCATTTCAAATGCTCCTAGAATTAAAAGGGATGTTTGTATGATGCATGATGAATAATGGCAAATGCATGGAGTACAGAAGTGTATTTCCTTCCTTTATTCTACTTTTACAGAAATACTGAGCAGGAATTCGTGGCCATCCCGTGATACAGGTACCTCATTTGGTAATCAGGTTCCCTGGCATATTCCAAAAATATTTTGCACTAAGTTAAACAAATGAAGATGCCCTGAGAAACAGGGTGCAGATTAGGAAATACCTAATCAGATACAGAAGAGCAGTTTTCAAAATAAGATTATGTTATTTGTTAAAAAGAATCCATCTCTGATACCACTTGTAAAAACAAAAGTCACCATACAGGTCTTACAACCAACCTTTTATAAAGGGACCAGCTTGGACAACTGGCCCCGCCTCCAGATGACCACCATGGGCTCCCACAAGTACCATCCTCACTGATGGCTACTCCAGAGGCCCCACAGCCCTCCTGGACCCCTGCCCAGGGTGGTCCACAGCAGATCCCTCCACCCGCCTCCACCTGAATCTTCTTACTTAGCGACGATTTAAAAATTCATGCAATTGGACTCGGGAAGCTTTCCCAGCTCTGGAATTCTGTAATTGATTTATTCAGCAAAAAATAACTAAATACCAGGCCTATATTAAGATGTTCACTCACAGATCTACTCAAAGCATGTTGCCTACCTGATTTGTGGGTAATGCTATAGGCCACCAGATGCCAGGGCAAACAGGCCTTCTGGAGTCTGGTGCGGAAGCACGGCCACCTGCCCACACTCCTTCCCCCCATGTGGCAGTGGTCTTTGAGGGACTGTGTACACAGGTCTGTGCATGCAATGACCCTTTTTAGTCACACAATACAATCCAGAAACGTGTCTACTTTTTTTTAAAGATTTATTTATTTTTATTGGAAAGGCAGACCAGATTTACCCAGAGAAGGAGAGACATAGAGAAAGATCTTCCATCCACTGGCCTACCCTTAAATGCCCACAACAGCCAGAGCTGAGCTGATCCGAAGCCAGGAGCCAAGAGCTTCTTTTGCATCTCCCATGCAGGGCCCTGGGCCATCCTCGACTGCTTTCCCAGGTCACAAGCAGGGAGCTGGATGGGAAGCGGAATACCTGGGATGGGAACAATGCCCATGTGAAACCCCAGCAGTCACAATGGGAGGATTTAGCCGACCGAGCCATTGCACCAGGGCTGATCCAGACATTTGAAAAGAGTTCAGCAGAGAATCCAGACTATTGATGCTAACTCAAATACAAAAAAGAAAAAAAAAGAAGGTGGCTGCCTGCATTTCACCTCCTTCAGATGCTTCCTGAGGGAGAGGCACAGCCATTTAATTATACCCGTAAGAAGACAGCCAGAGATTAAACGTGATACTGCAGGATTTCTCAAATACTGATTTACACAGATGCTCACCAGTGAGAAGTACAGAGAACAGTGTGTGCTGGGACAGCAGACAAGTCACTGGAACTAAAGACATGTACAAACTGGGCGCCAGAAACTAAATAACCATTAGTAAGTATAAAGGAGGCTTTTGTACTTCACCAAAATATTTTAATCATTAATAATATTCCTTTCTTGGAAATATGTTTTGGAGTTGGTTATATAACAGATAACTGATAAGGTCGGTTGAACACAGGTGTGTATGTATGTGCAGATTGCCATTGAGGTGCCACCAGACCTCTGACTGCCACTCGTGAGAGACGGGGGAAGAGAACAGGCTGAGAGTAGGGCCAGAGAGACCCCAAGGGCCCTAAAAGCCGTGAGCAAGCCTTGAGAGTTTCAGTCAGAAGAGTGCTAAGATTTTCTTTCCACGGTGGCAGTCACCCTGACCAGGGTCGGGGGATGGTGTGCAGGAAGGTACTATCTCCTTCCTTCTCTTTGAAACTGCTCCTCTACAATTTTTTTAATTTAATTTAGAGGCCCGGCATGGTAGCCTAGCAGCTAAAGTCCTCGCTTTGCACATGCTGGAACCCCCTATAGGCACCAGTTCTAATCCTAGCAGCCCTGCTTCCCATCCAGCTCTCTGCCTGTGGCCTGGGAAAGCAGTCGAGGACAGCCCAAAGCTTTGGGACCCTGCACCCATGTGGGAGACTCAGAAGGGTCTCCTGGCTCCTGACTTCCGACTGATGTGGCTCTGGCCACTGTGGCCACTTGGGGAATGAATCAAGTCGGAAGATCTTCCTTTCTGTCTCTCCTCTTCTCTGTATATCAGACTTTCCAATTAAAATAAAATAAATCTTTTAAAAGTTTAATTTACTTATCTGAAAGGGAGAGAGACAGAGGAGAGATCATCCACCACTGGTTCTCTCCCCAGATGGCAGCAATAGCAGGGTTGGGTCAGGGCAAAGCCAGGAGCTTCTTCCAGGTCTGCCACTTGGGTGGCAAGGACCCAAGTACTTGCTCTGTTTTCCACTGCCAGGCCTTTAGCATGGATCTGGATGGGAAATGGAGCAGCTGGGACTCGAACCAGCAACCATACCCACTTACACTACAACACCAGCCTCTGTTCTACACGTTAAGCCAATTTGTTCCTCATTTTCATGAGAGGACCACATGGCAACCTCCTCCCAGCGGGCCCGTCTGCACTGCGCTGCACAGTCTCAGCCTGGGGTCCTCCGGGCAGGGAGGATTCTGTAGGGCAGAGTCCGCACTGCAGGATGCTGAGTAACATTCCTGCCCTCCCCCACAGACCGCTCCGCAACTGAGTACCACTGGTACCTCTAAACTAATTATATTCTTCTCCAGGATGTACATGAAGAAGATCTGGGGTCGGCCTTACGGCACGGCAAATAAAGCTCCCACCTGTGATGCTGGAGTTCCATATGGGTACCAGTTCATATCCAGCTGCTCCACTTCTCCAGTTCCCTTCCAAAGGCTTGGGAAGGAAGCAGAAATTCAGACCAACTACCTGGGAGTCTTCCACCCAGGTGGGAGACTTGGAAGAGGCTCCTAACTTTGGCCGGGCCCAACTGCTGCTGTACCATCTAGAGAGAGAACCAGTAAATGGAAAACCTCTCCTTCTTTAACATTGCCTGTCAAATAAATAAACAAATAAATCGTTTTACAACAAGCTTCCAACCTTTCTTCAAAGGAGATATTATTCTTCCTTTTATTCATTTGTTTTACACAGTAAAGCAGCATCTTTTAATACTCTGGAGGCATCACTGCAATCGTTGGAATATGATAACTATATACCCACACTTGGAAAGATTCATTCAAAATGAGCCTTTGATTTTGTAGCTAGTGCCCACCCAATCTTCTACAATCCTTATGAGATATGTTATTTTGTAGAGAATCATCTGTAACAGTCTAGAACATTCATTTTTTTCCACAGACTTTAAGCTTACAGTAAATATCTGATTCTGAGTCCCTGTGAAAACTATTTCACCAGGAGACCAACGTTATATATTCCATAACAGTGTCTATTTGAGCAAACATTTGGACATGTAAGGTTGCCGACAATGTCATTTAGTAGCATCTCGGTTCGCTTGCTGCTATCATGGAATACCTCAGGCTGGGTGATTCATAAGCAGTGGAAGTTTATTTGGCTCATGATCCTGGCGTCTCGGAAGTCCAGGAGCATGGCGCCAGCTCACAGCGAGGGTTCTGTGGTATGTCACCCCATGCGGAAGGGCGGGTAAGCAAGCACAGGAGAGACAGAGAGAAAAACCAGGCGAACGCATCCTACCCAACCCCAGACCAGCAGGAACGAAATGAATCCACACATGAGGGCCCACATAACCTCATCATCTCTTAATACTGTTAAGATGCCAATTACATCTCAACAGGCTTGTTGAGAGGGACGTCCAAAGCTCAGCCAGAACTACAGGAGAATGGGTTTGACATCTACATTTCACTCCCTCGAGACCTTCGGAGAACAAGAGCAAGCGTGGCTCCGTAAATATCTGAACTGGAGGCGTGGTTGCACAGTTCTGTTTTCTCAGAATGGCACTAACTCAAGACATTCCTTAACAACTATGTTTCACTTCCCAAAGAGACAAAACAGACACATCCAAGCCAAAACTCCTTCCACTGCCAGATTTGATACTGTTGGTGGCTTCTGTGCTGACCACTGTTTTTGCTTACAAATTATCCATTCCAAGACTGTTCTCATGAGAGAGCCCTGTCCATGAATCCAGGCACCTGCCTGCCATTGAAATTCCACCAAATGGCTTTCTAGCTAACCAACAGCATCATCTACACACTTCCACATTGCCTGAATATGTGTGCCCACAAGCTCTATGCCCAGTGTAAATTCAAACCTACTTTCCTCACGATTTTTATTAGACATTAAATACATCCTGTTTCTTGGGGACTAACAAATTAATCTTTATTCTGAAAAAAAAATTTTTTCCACTTAAAAAAAGTGTTTCCTTTGAGGCCAGCACCACAGCATGATAGGCTAAAACTCCACCTGCAGTGCCAGCATCTTATATGGGCACTAGTCAGTGTCCCAACTGTTCCATTGCTGATCCAGCACCATGCCTGTGGCCTGAGAAAGCAGTGGAAGATGGCCCAAAGCCGTGGAATCTTGTACCCACATTGAAGATGGACAGAAGCTCCTGGCTCCTGGCTTCAGATTGGCTCAGGTCCGGCCATTGGAGAGTAAACCAGTAGTTGGAAGCTATCTTTCTGTCTCCCTTCGAATTGTAAATATACTTTCCCAATAAAAATAAATACATTCGAAAAAGATACCACCAAAATAATGCTATTGCAAAATTGTCAACAGGGAATTCATCTGGGCTCTGGGCTTTGGGCCTCTAGTTTGATTGATCACCGTGTTCTACCCTATTTCTCCACCAGCCTCCACCAGTGACTGGAGAACCCTAACACACCAAGGAAAGACAGCAACGACGATGGGTTGGAGACACTGCAGCTATCAAAGGTTTGCCCTCCCATCTCTTGGGATGCTCTCAAAAACATGTAGACTCTGGCATTTTATTCATGATATAAATTCAGACAGATACGTTCATTCACCTCAATCTTTAATACAAGCACAGAACTATACGATTATCAAACTGGAAAGATAAGGCAACTCTGAATTAGCCAATGCTGTAATAAACTGTTGTCTTTTGTCATGTAATCTATGCTCTTGACTCATACTCACACACCCCACCACGTTTTAGACATCGCCTGCAATTTCTGCATCTATCTGACTCCCTTCCTCATTTTAGGGAAAAAAAAATTTAATTCCTGTTACCTTAACTGGTCACAGTGTCATGTTGACAGTTTCCTGAAATCAAGATACGGAACATCCTGGCAACACAGGTGTGAGGATGCTGGAGAGCCTCCATCATGAGCGGGACGATGCTTTTCCATGGGCACTAGGAGCTGTGCTTCCCACGGGGGGCTTTTACTCCCATCTGTGCCTCAGTCACGCAGCACAAATTAGACAGAAGTTGGGTGATCCCAATGTTGCATTTATGCAGGCAAAACAGGGAGATCCAAAGACTCTTGGTTAAAAACAGGTGTGCCTTTGAAGGACAGAAGATGGAGTGTTCATGAGTATCCAGTTCCTTTAGGACACTGGGTATTTCAGATGACATTACACACCTCCAAACTGCCTTATCATCTTTCATGTGGACTGCTGCTTTGATCTGGACTAAAACCATTGTCCCAAATGGAACACGCATCAGCCTCCGATTGCCAATTTTATTCGCTACTCCCTTCATTTCCAAGTTGAATGTACTTCGCTTTGGAACCAGAATTGAGTGGTGGCATTAATATAAAGTCCTTTCCCTTTGGAAATCAGGTCAGCCTTTCTTCTGAAAATTCCTTCCATCCAACAGGCCATTTCCAAACACATCCTTTCTACTGTATATAGGACATTGCATCAGCACCAGAATGGGCTTTTAGAGGCACACGGGGACAGAATGCCCATGTCATTTGATGGAAATTTTCATTCTTTCCTTCCACCACACACTTCAGAACAGAATAACAAGTCACAAAACTGAGCCTTCCCCTTGCCTGTCTGACACTCCAAATGTCAAGCTCAGACAAAGCCCACTCAAAATTTTCTTGTGAGACTAATCCCTCTTTCATCCCTTATTTTGAAGTGGCCTTTTGTTAAACCAAGCCAGAGAGGAGAACTGCATCTCCGGTGCTTGTGTTATAGCATTTAAAAGTTCCGACGCAAGCACGTGGAGCACTCCGAACACATCCCGCGGGGAGTTCTGCAGGCAACGTGTCCATCCCAAAAGTTTCCCAAAAACAAGTCCTCAATGTCTTCTTCTTCTTTGTTTCTACGAGTTCTCAATTTCTAAACATCACAACTCTCCCACAGAGGCAAACCGAATATGTAATCTGACACCAAAACAGTCAGAAAAACAACAAACACTCCCCCTCCCCAACCGCAACTGCCAAAGAGCATTTAAACCCCTCCCAGAACAGACTCCTTGAGCCCACTGGGTCTTTTCAGTTCCTCTCTCTGTCTCTCTCTCTCCCACTCTCTCTTGCTCCCATTTTATTTTAAAGGCAGAAAAACAGAGGAGAGGTAGATAGACCCAAAGATATCCCCCATCTGCTGGCCCACTCCCCAATCGCCATCTAGAGCCAGGACTGGGTCAGACCTAAGCCAAGAGCCTACACATGCATCCCAGCTTCCCACGTGGGGACAGGCATCCAAGAATTCCAGCCATCACCTGCTGCCTCCTGGGATGCACATTAGCAGGAACCTGGAACTGAAAGTGGAGGAGCTGAGACTAGCACTAGGCACTCTGGTATTCCAAGTGATGACAGACTCTGGACCAAAGCCCTCCCCTTCTTCATCCCCTACTCTGCAGATCCTGGCCTCCCTAGAGAAAGGCACATTGCCAGCGAATAAACCATCCCTGTTCCACATAACAGGGAGAGGCAGGTACCTTCCTTGCTGTGTGGCAAAAGGCACGCGTTCTGCTGCTACTACTGTGGCCTGCACAAGAGCCAGCCACCCAGAATCCAATCCCAACTTCACCATCTCCCCATAGACACCCTACAGTACATCCTTAAACCACTGTCAGCCACAGTCTTTCCACCCATGAAACTGACACAGAAATGCTCACTAACCAAGACTGTTCTGAGTACAGACAATCCCAAGAGGGTGTGACTAGTCTTCCCAGGAATTAAGAGATGGAGAAGATTTACCACAAAGAGTTGTGGAGGGGCCCAGCATGGTAGCCTAGCAGCTAAAGACCTTGCCTTACATGCGACTGGTTCCCACATGGGCACCGGTTCTAATCCCTGCAGCCCTACTTCGCATCTTGCTCCCTGCTGTGGCCTAAGCCACTGCAACCATTTGGGAGCGAACCGGTGGATGAAATATCTTTTTCTCTGTTGCACCTTCTCTATGTATAGCTACCTTTCCAATAAAAATACATAAAATATTAAAAAAAAAAAAGATTTTTGGAGTTATGGAAATATTCTGGCTCCTAAGCAGCAAATATGTTCACCTTAATCTGTACGTGGGACAAAATACCAAAAAAGAAAAAGTCCATTTTCCTGTTTAATATTGTAAATTAAATTTTTAAAAGTAAGCTCCAGCTGGGCTGTGACACAGTGAACTAAGCTGCCATCTGCAGTGTCGGCGTTCCAAATTAGTTTGAGTCCTAGCTGCCCCAATTCTGATCCAGCTCCCTGCTCACACACTTGGGAAAAGCAGCAGGACATGACCCAAGTCCTTGGGCCCCTGTGCCCAAGTGGGAGACCTGGAAGAAGCCCCAGGCTCCTGGCTTCAGCCTGATACAGTCCTGGCTGTCGTGACCATTTGCCAAGTGAACCAGTGGATGGAAAAATGTCTCTCTCTGTCTCTGCAAATCCTTCAAATAAAAACATCTTAATAAAAAAAAATTAAATCGAAAAGCAAGCTCTACATCTGCTGTGTAACATGGGCTCATGTCAGCCACCATACCTTTCAACTCTCCCTAAGAGAGCCAGGACCAGCCCCAGGCACACAAGAGAGTGTCCTCTGTTGCCAGTTAATTCTACTAGGAGGGAACAGAGAGGGAGAAAAAAAAAAGCAGTGACATGCGCACTCTCCCATCTCCCCATAGGTCTGACACCAAGGAATCCTTCTAGAATATTCTGGAGCCTCTCCCTACTCCTTCCCAGCACTCCCGCAAAGGCCATCAAAGACAAACAAGATGCAGGTCCACAGTCCAACTCCTGAAACAGATAGGAGAGTCATCAGCTTATCAGCCACGTGTGGCCAGCTAGCAAACAAAGCAAAGGCCCTCGCTATGGGGAGGAGTAGGTGTTCCTGCTCCAACTTCCCGGCTCAGGCATTTAAATAGTGGCTGTGGCAGAGAGGAGAAAATACCCTCCCTTCAACAAACTGTTCCCATGCCGTTTCTAGGCAGCAGCAAAGTGGACTGTTCTGTGCTGCTCGGGTTTTTTGGCCTTCTATCAAGCAAGATTTAAAGGAAAAAAAAAATAAGTCCAGCTGGGTCTACACTCATGAAGGTCAATTTAGACTAATGTGGAAACAGCTGCCAGGTGCTTGATGTGGAGCCCAGGGTTATCTGCCATGAATTCAGCTGTTTGCTCTCTCTGGGAAATGGAACAACTTGTCAGAAAAGATAACCTGGCTTCTAGTTAGTGAGGGCTTCCCGGCTTCCGTCTCCCGCCAAGCTGCCTGGAAGAAAACCCCCCTGTTCATTTTCTGCACTTCTCCTTCGCCTCCCCTCACCCGAAGAATCGTTAAATGAGCTTTGTTTGCGCATACCCTGGCGTATCTTAAATATCTGCCACCCAAAGCTGGAGAGCTATCTTTAGCACTGGGCGGGCAGCTAGTCACAAACACCTTTTCCTAAGGAACTTGCAATCTTAAAGTAGTGTTCCAGAGGGGCAGCCATTCACAAAAGACTTCTGGAGTAGAGCATGGTTGATGGCAGCTCAGCTGGTCGCCATCTCCTTCCACTCCCCTGCCTACTCCCATTTTCCCAACTCTGAACAAACCCAAGGAAAAGTGCATGAATAATTGCAATCACAAGTCAAATAACACAGCATGAAAACAACAGAATAAAATAGATGCAGAAACGGTCACAGCGAAGAAATGACGGTGACGGCCGAGGCCATCAAAACCTAAGGCTTTGCGACCACAGCCTTGCAGTTTGCACGCTAACAGCTGACCCTACCCCACGTGACCCTGCTGTGCTCCCATGGCTCTCAGGAACCCAGAGGGCCCAGCATCCAGAGGTTCCCACCACATGGGCTGTGACGGCATCCCAGGAAGGAAAACAACACACGAACTTCCACCCGTCCTTACCCAAGTGGGCACCACCAGGAGCAACACTAGACTACTCTGAAAGAAGCACAGCTGAGTTTGGCACGGAGAGGAAGCCATTTAAAGACCTTTTATCCACTGCCTGTGCCTTCCGAGGCCCACACGTGCAACTGCCATGCTGGACCACCCAATAGTCCCACTCAATGCATAGGGTCTCATCTAGCACTTTCACTGCCCTGGAGCCCAGGGTTTTGGATGCATTCCACTCCTTCTGCCCAGGAACTCGGCACCTGAGGCTGACAGAGGCACGGAACAGCAGGCAGGGAACAGCTACCAGAGGCAGAAAGAGAGGAGCTTTAGCTCGGAGGAAGAGGCAGGTTCATTGTATGGCTCATTACCATATAACCAAACAGAATCAAAGGCACTGGACCCTAAGAAGCAAAGATGGATTGGGGCTTCTGTGGGAGCAAGGAGCCTTTGATTTAAAAATAAACAATCACGCCACCTAGTTCACAAAGCCGGCCGACTCCTGCTCTTAACTGTTCTCCCTCTCTCAGCCCCGTGTGGGTTCATTGGTGAATGAAAAATATGTGTAGGCAGATCGAGAGGCAAAAACAAAGAAGAAAATGAACAATCCCCTTTCCTGCCAGCAGGCACAACGGCTAGGTTTGAATCCAAACTCTTATGTAAAAACTGCCTGAGAGGTTGACCCCACCCTGTACAGATGAAATTCCTGCTTTTTTAACAAATGGCGTGTGTGGGGGGCGTGGGGGGAGTGGTCTTTTATCTACCTGCCCCTTCAACAGGAGGGATGCCCCAGCAGCTTCACAGATCAGCACCCACAAAGGGCTCACATTCAGGTTAGACCTAACGAAAAGGTACTGGACAGCCTGGACCAGACTTTGTCCCGGCACAGCAGCAGCAGGCCAAGGGGGCGGCAGCTGAGAGAAAAGAACCACTAAAGCCGTCCCGGGAACACCCCACCTCACACAACCGTGGTCTTCCGGCAAAGCTGAATCATACCATGTTCCCCGGTCTCTTAGACAGTTAATGTTAAGAGAAACCTTTGCCACCAGAAAGCCGGCCGAATGGGTGGTCGGAGGGCAGGAAGCTAACCTGATGAAGGGGAAGGAGTGTCCTTAAGGGACAAGAAGCAGGTGGGGTAGCCACTGGCTCTGCGATGCTGCCAACAGCCGACCCGGAAAGCAGTCCGCGCGGCCCGAGCACGGCTCACAGCTGTGAGAATAAACGCAGGCGCTCGGGGTTGACCCTGGGTTTCACCAAAAACACCTGCATGGGCCGCATGCAAAGCACACCCTGGCACAGGCCTACTCAAAAAGAACCAGTCCTTAGCTCCCAGTGACCTCTCACCCCTGGATCCAACCAACACCGTTTTTTTGGTGGAACAGAAGAATAAACACTTCAGGCTTTCTTCAAACCACGTGTTCTGCAGGCCTCAGCCTGACGGTGGATGTGCACCGCCAAATCAACGGGCTGCAAACGCCACAGGCCGAGGCCGGGGTTAAGGCCAACAGACGCAGCTTCAGGTGCACCTCCTGGCGAGTGTTCGAGGAGAACTCTCTTTTCAAACAAGACCCAGGCAGCAGCAGAGAAAAAGCAGCATCTGCCTTCTGGGGGGCGGGAGGGGGGTGGAACCTGCTTCCCCTTTTTCTTCCTTTTAGAAATGTGGAGCAACACCCTGAAAGAGGAGAGTGTGGGGACAGAACCAAGAGTGGGTGGAGGCGACAGGGCACAGGCAGTGCTCACCCCAAGCAGGGTCCCACGGTGGCACCTACACCTTACTGCACCTTGCACATGCTTACTGAGGCCTCGATGCCGTCCCGAAGATGACTGTGAAGTCTCCCCCAGGCCCGTTCCCAGAGCTGAAAGGAGGGAACACCGCGCCTCTTCACGATGTGATTTGACTGGCGTCAGGTAGCACTGCCGGAGAAAGCCAATTCCCTTTCAAGCGTTTTCATCTTGGGCCTTTCCCAGTGATCTGGGTACCACGTTCCCAACCCGGAAATAACAACGACGGCAGCAGTTGCAAACCAGCCTCCAGCTCACATCGGGTCACCCAGTAGGCCCGGGTGTCCTGCCCCTAGCATGTGGCCAGTCAAGCAGACAGCTATTCCACCGTGTGACAGGCCAGCTCCAGCTAGCAATACAACCCCAGCTAGATAAGACTGGCGCAAACTCAGCCTTCTTGGCGGCCTGGAAGAAGGTACCAGGAGGTGGGGGTCGCCCTCCCCCCAAGCAGGACTCCCCAGGTCAGGACCTGGTGCCCAGTACGGAATAAGGGGTGGAGGCTGAGTCCAACACAGGGATGTGAGGGTGGGCACACAACGTTCCCAATTGCACCTCCTCTCCCGTTTGCTGTGATGTCCCTCCCCACCACGAAGCAACCAGGGCAGTGTGTGAAGGCAAGAGCAAAGCCAGCACACCAGGAAGCAAGGAGCAGAGAGGGAAAGAGGGACCTGTGTCCAGCCTCCTCGTTCCCAGCCGGGTTTGTCTGGCGTTTTGAGGGAATAAAGCGCCACTGGGGCCCGTGGGCCTGGAGGCAAGGAGAGCGAGCTGGGAGCAGGAGGCGCCGAGGCGGGGCCAGGCAGGCAGGGGACTGGACTTGAGAGCGGATCCTTCTCCCCCGCCTCGGACCTCTAGCTGCACTCTCTCCTCTCACTCGGACTTATTCTGATCCGTTCCGAGTGGTAATCCTGCCGCGGAAGCCGCCTGCAAGCACTGGCTTTATGGCAAATCTCCTTAACAAATAGGATTAGCATGGAGGGAGATGCCATCTCGGCTAGGACGCTAGTTCTAGCTCCCCGCCCTCCCCCTGCTCCAGGGAGCGCCGCCTTCCTTCTCCGCGGCGTCCGTCCGAGTGCTTTCCACGGCGCTGGGCAGAGGAGCCCGTGCCGGCCAGAGGCGCGGCGGGAGCCGGCGGGGCCGGGCCCGGGGCGCAGCAGGCCAGGCCTTCCTGGCGGCGCACGCGGCGCGAACACGCGCGGGGGGCGCGCCCACGCCCGGGCCGCGTTCCCTCAGCCCGCGCCGAGGGCCGGCCGCGGCCTCGCGTGCAAAGGGGACCGCGTGGCGGGGTGCTCCGGGTGCCGGAGGCCCCAGCACCAGAGGAGGGCAGGAAACTGAGGCAGGGACCATCCCCCCCCGCCCCCGAGAGCCGGCTGGACAGAGCTGAGGAGGGCAGCGAGGCGCACGACCCGCCTCCCCCATCCCCTCACTCACTCACCGAGGCGCCCCGGGAGCTGCTGCCGGCCTCGAGGGGCGGAGGCGGCGGGCAGGGCGCGCGGCGGCAGCGGCAGCAGCAGCAGCAGCAGCAGCAGCCACAGCGGCGGCGGCGGGAGCGGCAGCCCCATCCCCGCGGCCCGTCCAGCGGCGCTCAGTCCATGGCGAGCCCAAGGCGAGCTAGGCGGCGCCACCAGCTCCTCCCGCCGCGCCTCTCAGCCTTCCTGCGGCGGCGCCAGGCCCGGGCTTCAGCACCGGACAGCGCCGCCCGGCCCCGCCCAGGACACGCCCCTGCCCGCGGGCTGACCACGCCTCCTGACGCGCCTCCGTCCGCCGGGCACGCCCCCAGCCGTCCAGGGCCCTGCGCCCTTCTGGGTCCCCCAACCCTAAGGCCGCGCCCCGGTCCCCGCCACCCCTTGCTCGGCCCTCGGTCCCCACCACCCCTTGCTCGGCCCTCGCCTCCCCGTGGCCGCGTGCGGGCGCCAAAGGCATCCCAAGCAAACCCTGGCGTCCCTCGCTCTCCACCCCACTGGCGCCACTTCCCGACCCGTCTCCCAGTCCCACCCACCCACCTGCTCCTTTCTGCTCCCCATTTGCTCCTCAGCATCCTGGTGGGTCCCACTGCCACCCCCGCCTACTCCAGCACTTGCCTCCACTTGGGGGCGCAGAGCTCCCATAGGGCAGGTGAACGGTGCTACCTTGCTCGGTCCCTATCTCGGCCATGGACAGAGAGACCTGTCCGTGCACGATCCTTTCTGTTCTGGCCCTCTGGAGCGGTCACTCGCGCAATCTCACGGTGCCTACAATCCCGCGGGGCTGTGGGGGCCGGCAGTGTGGCTGAAGAAACAAATCGTCACTGTCTGCCAGTACATGTAAATTTAACTCCTCACCCCTGGCCTGCTGTAGTCACAGTTAGAACTTTGCCAAGGGCACATGGTGGCTCCGTTAAAGGAAGGGGACCTGAACCAGAACTCACACGGAAAAGAAAGGTTGGGGTGGGGGGGACAACAAATACAGTCCTCAGACCGGAAACAAAGGAGCAGCGGAAGCCAGTCCTTGAAGAGCTGGGCCGGGTCAAGATTTGAGACCCGGCTCTGCCTGGACTGGCCACTGGCCAGGTGATGCTAGCTGGGGTCCTGGAAGACTCTTCTATTTTCAGAAGACCTAGGACTCAGACGTGGTTCAGTGGGTGTAGCTTTCAGGCATCAGACATGTACATTGTCACTCCTGCCACCCTCACAGCCAATCACCAGGCCACCTCCCTCCCGTGTCCTCGCTCCTGGGAGCCTCCAGCCCCAAGCCCTCCAGCTCCCCCTCCCGATTTCAGCAGCCTTTCCTGCCAGGCGGTGTCTGGCCCTGCCAAATTGCTCCTCCATGCCTGGCCCTGCATAGGCTCTGGTTGGGACTCAGGGTGGCAGCCAGGGAGGTCCATGTCAGAGGCCCAGCAAAACTGTAAGTTAGGGGCCCGGCGCGGTGGCGCAAGTGGTTAAAGGTCCTCGCCTTGCACGCCCGGGGTTCCCATATGGGCGCCGGTTCTAATCCTGGCAGCCCCGCTTCCCTTCCAGCTCCCTGCCTGTGACCACACCAGCTCCCTGCCTGTGGCCTGGGAAAGCAGTCGAGGACGGCCCAAAGCTTTGGGACCCTGCACCCGCGTGGGAGACCCGGAAGAGGCTCCTGGCTTCGGATCGGCATAGTATCGGCCCGTTGCGCTCACTTGGGGAGTGAATCATCGGACGGAAGATCTTCCTCTCTGTCTCTCCTCTGTATATCCGCCTTTCCAATGAAAAAATATAAATCTTAAAAAAAAAACACTGTAAGTTAGACCTGGATCTTGGGCCTGGCTGTCTCCTGGGTGGCTCCATGCTGGACTCCTCTCAAAGATGCCTCCTCTCCCTGCCTCCTCCTCCTCCCAGTGGGCAGGGAGCCTTACCAAATAGCACCAAAGACATCCTCCCCCTCCTCTTTGAGAAAGGGCCTTTCGGGGATACAGCGGCATAGGGGTCATAGTTGGTGCCATGCAGCCAAATCCCCCTTGAGATTAGACCTGCTCTGTAACCAGTGTGACCAAGTGGTTGGGAAAAAAGACAGGCTAATATGCTGCAATGCACTCAAGCTCTCTGCCCTCTATGTCCCTCTCTCTGCTTTCTCTCTTTAAATGTTTAATGTATTTTATTTGAAAGGCAGAGTTATAAAGAGGAGAGAGAGAGGAAGACATTCTATCTACTGCTTCACTACCCAAATGGCCACAATGGCCAGAAATGGGTCAGTCCAAAAGCAGGAGCCAGGAGCTTCCTCCAGGTCTCCCACATTGGTGTAGTGAGCAAAGGACCTGAGCCATCTTCGGCTGCTTTTGCAGGCCATAAGCAGGAAGCTAGATTGAAAGTGCAACAATCTGCTGTTGTCCGTCCGGGAGGAGGCTTAGCCTCCTATGCCTCAGCAATGACCCAGGGTTTCTTGGCTTTAATCATCCTTTTTAGTAGTCTGGATTCTAGGTTGACACAGCGATGTTGTGTTGCCTTGAGCAGAATTCACCAATGAGATGATTCACTTGCAGAACCACACGGAGATGGGCTTCCAGAGACAGTCGTGGCTCGGCTCCACTGGGGAGTTCCGGTTCACTCCACGATGAGGTCTGCTGATGCAAGAGGCCCAAATGGAGGACACTGGGGTGCTGTAGAGGAGGACGCGGTTGGCTTGGAGGAGCAGATAGATCCTCACAGACTGTTGACGACGACCCGGTGCTGATTCCGAAGCTTGAGAGTAAGGCCGAGGCACCTGCTGTCAGACAGCCTTGGCGGTGTTTCTGCGGCACAGAGGCACGAGCCAGAGAGCCAAGCACTCTGACTGAATGAGGGTCACTGTGTTTACACTGCACAAGAGCCAGCTTTCAAAGAGCCAGAGCCCAATGCCACTGCTGTAGCTCGAGGCCCCAGGCTCCCGCTGTCTGTCAAATGCCTCCGCTGGCACTTACAGTGGAGGTGGAAGAACCCAGAGTAGCCACACCCGCTGCCATGCCCTTCCTGCATCCGGGAGCACTGTTGATTTTGGGGCTACAGTGTCTCCTAGTCCTGATCTTAAGCCTTATTTACTGTTAAACAGGTTTTGGGCAGGAAGAGATTATTTGTACTTCCATTGTTTGACTTACTGCTTAATAGTAGTTTCCTGAACAAGGTTCTGTTCCACCCCCAGGGCTGTGAGTCACAGGGAACTGCATCCAGGCAGAGTTGGAGTGAGGGGAGAGGGATTGCTAAAGACCACCAAGAGGCAAATGACCAGGAAGAGGCAGAAGGCACGCTGGCCTCAGACAGTGTACATGCTTAGCACATATATTTTTGGTAGCAGTCCAGAGGCCTGTTATTGAGTTAGTTAATACACTGATTAGCCATAAAGACCTGGGGTATGGGTTCCAGAAGGCGTGCACATTCATTTTCTTGGCAAGGATCTTGCCCCGACTAGTTTGTTGACAACAGTGCCAACAGCATGCTGGGTAACATGGCAGACTCTTCCGGTCTGGAAGAGGGAATGGGTCTTTTTTTATCAACCCCCATTCCCTCGATGTCTGCAGTATTGCCCATCTTGAGAAGTGACGTATGTGGCCAAAGGAAGGACTCTGTGTTTTCTAAAGGCCTGAAGGGCATGGTGCCTCTCTTCTTTCCCTGTGTGTTCACTGTCTTGGTGGATGACTGAAAGGGCCAGGATAAGTTGATGACTCTAAGGGCAAGAGATGGAGCTGTGGACAGTGGAAATAAATGTTGCACAGGAATAAGGCTGGGTCCCAGAACTCAGTCCAAAGGAGCTGAGATTTCTTACATGAAAACAGGTGATCGCCTCTAGGTCCTCATTGTTGGATTCGAAACACAGAGGGGTGTGTGTGTGTACGTGTGTGTGTGTGTGTGTGTGTGTGTGTGTGTGTGTGATGTCTGTGAATGAGATAATTGAAAGCTATACTCAGCCACATAGGTGAGAGCTCTTCTACAAATTCATGGAAACTGTATTATAAAAAAATATATACTGTGCATGGGTTTCAACACTTTTTGTACCAGGTCCAGATGCAGCTTCCCTCTCCCCCTCCCTGAACCCATTCCTGCCAGGCCAGGCTGGGTCCAAGGCTACAGCACCCAAAGGCACATCCAGGACAAGGGTATGGGGCAGACTGAGACACAATATCCACCAGCACACACAAAGGCTGAGACAGAGGGGGCAGACCATGCTGGCAAGGACCTAGCATCTGCTGGCCAATGTGCCAGGTCTGGGAGTGGGCCTGGTAAGGAAACTTTGCAAACTTCCCTGGTGAGCACGTGAGTCACCAGGGTGTTAGTCCGGCAAGGCAGGACTTCTCCACTTGTCAGCAAGTGTGCGGGTTGCTTCTGGGGGTGGGGGAAATGGAGGGAATAGGAACAGCCTGGTCAGGATCAGGCCAGTCCTTAGCACCCTGGCATGGGCAGGAGCCAGAACGTAGTGCAGGCCATGCCGTGGTAGGCTATCACACCTACTGGTTTGCATGACCCAGGGATGGGGGGCAGACTGGGCAGGGCAGGGCTGTAGCACCCACCAACAAGAATAGGGACTGGGAGCAGGCTGGGCCAGGCCAGGCTGCAACATCTGATAGCAAAGACCAAGAGGGGCGATGGGCTATGCCGGGCTGAGACAGAGCAACCTCTGGCATGTGCAAAGTCTGTGCCTGGGAGCAGGCCTGGTCAGGAAGCTAAAGGGATGCCCCAGCTAGGTTGTAGCTCCTCCTGGTGAGCCCAACAGCTGGAATATGGGTAGTGAACTGAAATGGATGTGGCTGCAGTGTACCTTGGCACGGGTGTGGACGGGGTTTGTGATGTGCCAGACTAGCTGGGCTCCAGCGCCCACTGGTACGCGCAAGAGCCAGGATGGCTGTAGGATAGGCTGGGCTAGGTCTCAGCACCCGCTGAACAATGGTAACAGAAAAAAAGCTGGGTCTGGGAGTAGACCAGGCAGGGCTGGGCTGTAATGTCCAACAGTAAGAGCCAGAATGGGTGTGGCCCAGTCGGGCAAGGTTGCTGTACCTGCCAGGTTAAGAGGTGGCCCAAATCAGGCTGGGCTAGATACCCACCAGTGTACACAAGATCTGTCACTGGGAGATGACTTGGAAGAGGAGCCTGGAGAATTCTTCTGTCAGGATTCAGTCCCTGCAAGTGAGCACAGGAATCAAGACTGCAAGTAGCCCAGACCAGACCAGATTACAGTACCCACTAGAATACTTGTAGGTCATATCTGAGGGCAGGCCAGGTTGGGCCAGTTCATAGAACCCACTGTCAGATGTGAGAACCAGGACAGGTGCAAGACAGGCCAGGTTTTGCCTCAACACCAGGCAGCTCACATTAGGACTGGAACTAGGGGCTGCCAGGGCTGGGCTAGGCTGCAGCACCCTCCAGCAAAGGCTGGAATTCAGGACAGGCCAGGCAGGACCAGCTACAGTACCTGCCATCAGAGCCAAAGCAAGGGGGGCCATGCCAGACTGGGCTGTAGCACCCACCAGCACACATAAACCCATGGGGGCCACTGCTCCCACTAGTGAACGTGGAAACTTGGACAGGGGAAGGTCAAACCTTGGCAGGGTACAACACCCATTGGCCTGCATGTGAATTGGGTGGGAGGAGAGCCAGGTTGGGCTAAACAACTGTATCCACTGTTCCATGCATGAACCAGAGTAAATGCAGGCTGGTCGGGCTTTACTGCAGCATCAACTGGCAAGAGCCAGGACTTGGGCCAAGTCCTGCCAAGCTCTAGACTAAAGAATTACCTGGAAAGTGCAAGATCTAGTACTGGAAATGGGCTCAGTAGGGAAACTGTGGGCACCTCTCTGATGGGCTACTGTGGTGAGTATGAGAGCCAGGGCTGGAGATGAACCTGGTTGGACAGGCAGTAACACCTGCCAGCATAAGTGTGGGTTGAATGTGGGTCAGTTGGGCTGAGCTGGGTTGCAGCACCCACTGGTGTGTACAAAAGCCAAATCAGATGTGGGATAGACTAGAGCAGTCTGTTGCACATAACAGCATGTACAGGAGCCAGGGCTGGGGGCAGGCCTGGTGGGGGCTTTTAAAAGTTGCTCCAATTGGGCTGCAGCTTCCACTGGTATTCATGAGGGCCAAGTGTGTAGTGGACAGGGTTGGGCTGGGGCGCAACATCCATTGCAGTGCATAGGAGCTGGGGCTGGAACCAGAACTGACCCAGCAACTGCAAACACCAGTGTGTGCATGGGCTGAAGTGGGCAACAGACTGAGCTGGGAACCATACTGGCAAGCACACACAGGAGTCAGGTCTGGGGTCATCTCAGATGAGGTTTCTTTGGGACCCCCTTACTCCCACCAAATGAACTGCTGGACTCAGAACTCCAACTATGGGGAGAACTGCAGGATCTGCAGTCTGACTGTGGAATGCATGTGTCAGAACTGGGCCTCCTCAGTGACTTAGATGGTGCAGGCGATGGCATGCCCAGATGCACATGGAGGACATGGCAGTCCACTGGGGCCTGCAGAGGACATCTGTTACTGTAGCAGAGGAGGAAGGGCAGAACAAATTGGACAACTACCTCAGCCAAGCATTGACAGTAAGTATCTGAGCTAATGAAGACTCGAGGGTGGACTATGTCAGCCAATGGGCCTCGGAAGGATTTCCTCACGCTTGGAGCAACAAAATCAACAACATTTCAGAACTATGGAAACCTTTTGAGCAGCACTCTCAGAGCATGCTCCACATCAGGGACCTGGGTTGACATCGGGTGGCCGTCCCCCATTCCCGGGTACTGTAGTTTGAATGCTGGGTGTGGCTTCTCTCCTTTTCTCCTCCCTTCCTGCAGATACAGAAAGAAGAAACAAAAAATTGAAAGCAATCATATCATCCACTTTGCCCTAATCCTCCATCCTCCCCACCATTATAAGTGGTCCACATTGGGCATACATCCTTCTCAACTGTTTAAATCTCATTGAAAATCAAATATTTTAAAAGTGCAAAAAAATTTATTCATTTGAAAAGCAGAGTTAAAGACAGAAAAAGAGGGAGGGGTATTCTGCCCACTGTTTTACTCCCTAGATGGCTGCCAAAAGCCAAGGATGGGCCAGGCTGAAGCCAGAAGCCAGGAGCTTCATCAGGACTCCCATGTGAGTGCAGGGGCCCAAGTGCTTGGGTCTTCTTCCACTGCTTCTCCAGGCCCATCGGCAGAACTATGCATCAGAGGTGGAGCAGCCAGGACTTGAACTGGCTCTCTGCTGATAGAGAGCCACTGTCATAGGCAGTGGCTTAAGCTGTGAAGCCACAATGTCATCCCTTCTCTGGATTTTTTTAGATGAGGAGTATCTCCCACCTATATTTCTACTTTCTGCCTTTCTACTTTTAAAATGACTTAATCCCTTATTGGCACACTTTCTAATATTTATGGTACATAAGCCTAGTGTGCCAGGGGCTCTAACAGTGCATTATTACAATTTTAATGCAATAAAAATATTTGCCTTATATTTGTAATCACAGATCAAGGAATAACTCCCAAGATTTTCAGGGTCAAGGATGTTCTCAGTCCTTGAGCCAAGGTCCCCTTTCCATGGCCTCCCATTGGCCTGAAGAGACCTGAAGGCTTTAGCAGTGTGTCTTAGATGAAGCCATAGGGCTCGCATCCGCCCACTGAGCAACAACTCTACAGTCTTTAACATTGCTCAATGGTGAGTGAGATCAAAGTGTTCACTGTCCATATGAACCAGTGCTCTGGATTACCTTGAAGTCTAGCAGAACAATGTGACATTTAAATATCTGAAATGGGGGTAAAGGGGTCTCTGATTCTGTGTTTTTTTTTTTTTTAGTGGGCGGGGATAGTGTGGTAGCTTAGAGGCTCAAGTCCTCACCTTTCATGCGCTAAGATCTCATATTGGCACCAGTTCTAATTCTGCCAGCCCCACTTCCCATCCAACTCCCTGTTTATGGCTTGGGAAAGCAGTCAAAGACGGCCCAAGGCCTTGGGACCCTGCACCTGCATGGGAGACCCAGAAAGAAGCTCCTGGCTCCTCACTGCTATTCCTGGCTTCAGATTAGCTCAGCTTCAGCTGTTATAACCGCTTGAGGAGTAAATCAATGGATGGAAGATCTTCCTCTCTGTCCTCCTCTCTGTATATCTGACTTTCCAATAAAAATAAAATGAATCTTTTTTTTTAAAGGAAAAAAAAAAAGTCATTCAGCTGCAGTAGATTACCTGAGAGAGCCCGAGAGCCTTGGCTGCAGCAGGATGTGGACAGCACCATTTGAATCTTCATCATGAATTCTTATTTTTTAGTTACTTTTTATTTTTGTTTTATGATATATAGTTCCATAGGCTCTGGGATTTCCTGTTCCCCTCCTTAAAATCCCTCCCTGCTCACGCACTGATTTCTCCCCTAGTGTTACAGTGAGTGGTCCTTCATGAACAATCATGAGTCCATCATGCTTTTACTGCAATGCACAGAGAATGTCGGAGAGTCCAGCATCCTACCGTCAGGATATTTTCAACTGTTTCACTGGAAGTCCATCTTGGGTCTAGAGGCATAGAGTACATACTGTACTTTGTCTCCACACTTGATCATGCTTTCTTAAGGGTCTGCATCTCACCTCACAGCACCAGAGTTCCTACACTGTGTCTTCTTCCTTCAGGTCGAAGGTCTGGGCTTTGCTTTTTTCGTGTTTCATGTTCTCACTTGGAAATGCTCACAGGCTTTCCACCCGATTCAGGTGAGCTTCAGGAAAGGACCAATTGGAGATGAGATCTTAGGGAAAATGGAGAGGTAGCTTTTGTATGTCTCATGTTCTTAAGGAAAGCTTTTGCACGTTCCATGACTGAATGTGTGCTAACACACTCGAAAGCATTCCTTGCAGATAAACGGTTTTAGTCCTTATTAATGATATAGGAGTTTGAGTCAATCATGATAAAATTGGAATTGCTGATTAAAGCAAACCGTCAGATTAGCCATTTGTAATTGGCTATTTTTTTCACCATTTAAACAGCTCCCAGGTGTCTAAGTTGGGGTCCAAACCAGGTGGGAGTAAGCTACAGTCTGTAGGGGTAGGGGAGACGAGCCCATGGGGAGAAACCTCCTGGGTTACCTTACAGGTGCCAGCCTGAGGTATTTACTGCCACAGAGAAGGGTTGCTTAGCACAGGGGAGCCATTTCATAAGGTTCTGTCCCACTGTGGACTCTGCTCCATGTGTCTCCTGCAGGAGACATTGCTGCCCCCAAACGTTACTGGGTAACCTTAGTGTGTAACCCTAGAGTAGGAAGAAGGCAGCCCACTACCCAGTAGTGTTCCTAAATCTTGAGGTTCTGAAGAATTGGGGTTAGTATATTATACAACATGTCAACAGCATTTTCCCAGTTACGAAGCAATAGGGAAGGAAGCCAGGAATTCTATGCTGTCCATCTTGGGTGGTGGTGGTGTTAGTAATAATTATGGAGGTAGGGGCAGGAGTGGGGATGGTGGTGATTATACTGGTGATAGAGTTAGTGATAGCTACTGTGGTGGTGACGATGGTAGTGATATTGATGCGAGTAGGGGTGGAACGGTGGAAATGATGGTAATGGGGGTGCTAGAGCTTTTGTGGTTGTGATAGTGGAGGTGATAGTGGAGGTGTTAGTTGTAGTGCAGGTAAAAATATGTTAGTGCTAGTATGGGGTGTTGTCAGCACAGCACCTCTCCCATTTAAGGCCAATTTTGTTCCGATTCTTCCTAGTGGGCCTTCTCTCCTAGTGGACACTTCTCCAATGAGACAGGCTACTGTTTCAAGGGAAGAAGCAATGCAGATGCCTTAACCCAGGAACGTCAGTCACAGGTATAGCATACAAGGAGAGAAGTGATGGTGCTGCCTGTGTTACCTGCTTAAGACCAGGGTCCCCAGCCCAAGTCTTTCCTTTGATCCTGTGGGCCTTTCAGATCCCAATAAGATCCTTAGACTTCTTGGTTGACAGACTCAAAAGCCAATTATTAGTAATCAACAGTTTTGGGTGATGAGCAATAAAGAAAATGCCTTACACTGTAAAGCACTGACTAGGTGCCTGCCAACTATGACAACATGACAATGGTTAGATGCCATTCCTGATTCCCTTTTGGCAAATGAGGAGACCATGCCCAACATATCTAAACCTTCCCAAATTCCCACAGCTAGTAAGTGATGGAATCAGTCTTCAAATCCCAAGCCCAACATCCTAACATCGCCTTCCACATTCACCATTTATTGCTTCTTAGAAAAATCCCCAAAGCCAGCATTTCTGACAGCTCCCAAACGTCACATAATGAGGCTGCTGATTGGTTGTGTGAATTAGGGTGAGGCTGGCAGCAGCATCTGGCATTTTGGTATTTGCCTCTTCACATCCGTGTCAGAGAAAGCAAGCAAGAAGTTAGAGAAGATATGAGACTGAGACAACAGGGATTAATCTCTCTTCAGCCACTAATTCACTCTCTGCCATTAACATGAAACCAAGGGGGAGGGGGATCCTTTCTCTCCCCCACCCTCTGTGACTGGCTTTCACATAAATAAAATAATTTTTTAAAAGCCTGGTTCATGAGTCTGTTCTAGAAGACATTGATTGCCTGCAATATATTCTCAGAATGTTCTAGAAGAGCACACAGTACACATAGGTCTTCCAACAGAGAACCCAAACCAGGGACTTAGGGACTGCTCACCTGCTTATCATGCCCCATTCTCTGTTTTTCCCCGAGCTATCAGACAACACCGCAGCGAGCATCCTGTCTCCCAGATCCACCCACAGAGCACCTAGATGCAAAGAAACAAAGTTTGGTCCCCAGAGAAGAGCTAAATTCTCCAAACCAGGAACACACACCACATGAATTCATGAGTTCTCTGTCTCTAAACAGGACCAAGCCTGGAGCCAACCATTCTTAGCCTGAAGGTGTCCTGACAGGCCAGTTCCCATCTCCTCTGGCCACTGTCCTTTATAGCAACTCCTAGAGTTTCCATCTGGATTTCAGAATCAGAGTTTGCACAAAGCCAACTCTATTTTGGCTGCATTCATTGGCAATGGGAAAGCCTCGTTTACAACTCGCCTTTCAGCCTCAGGAAACCAACAGGCCTTCGGTAACGAAACGGCTTTGGAGAGGCAAGGCTCTCTGATCACCGGAGGCAGTACTACTTCCTCAGGGTCCTCAGGATGACAGATGCAATCCTATGTTAGGATTCCAGTAGTGAGCGTTGCCAGATCTCCCTGACACAGCTCTGCATTTGTCTTGGACTCGAACACCGAGCACGTGTATTTGAGACTCAGTACAGCATTAGGAAAAGGATAGAGAGGACACCCAATCCCAGTTTGAATGTCATGTACTGTCCGACCCTACTTAGAAACATTTAATAAACCATCTCTTGCCCCTTTGGCTGCCAAACCATCTGAAAATTGGCAGTGGGCATGTGTTCATGATACAGCTACGGGGTAAAAATGATGTTTAGAAACATCGTCCTCTGGAATAAGGAAGGGGGAAATACTAGCTAATCCTCACACATTCTGGGTCCTTTGCACTTGATTCCTTGCAGTGCCCAATGAGTATTACTGTACAGGCTTACAGATCAGAACAGTGGATTTCAGAAAGCTGCTCAGTCTTGTCCGTGCCTCCCAACTAGTCAGTGACTACGCCGGAGCCAAGCTCACCCATACCAGGACATCCCAAAGAGTGCGTCGCAGAATCCAGCATCCAGAGGTGACATGGAAACTAGGACCTGAAGGGTTCCCACAGCCCTAACAAAAAAAATCCACAGTATTAAAAAGAATAACAACTGCAAAATTCCAGACCAGGAGACGTTTTAGCTAGTTTTAGTATAATGGGAAGTCCAGAAGTGGGCTGCTAGAGGCTGCTGTGTGCTCTGTGCTGTCCTGCCAGAGTCTCCCTCCATACGTGTGCTGATGGCGTGTCCTCGTGCTCAGGGGTACTGACCACTGCAAGGTAGGACAGGATGTGGAGGGCAGATGGAAGGTGCCAGCCCGGCGCCCCACTCAGAGGACTTTCGCTGCTTCTGATTCGACTCTCATACACGTTACGAGTCCAATGACTGCCCTCAGCCTGCCCAACAGGAGACTAGAAATGGCGGGAGAAGTTGTTCACTGCCCATGTTCTACCCCACACAAGGATTAACCTCTGCTACTACAGATGGTAAGTAAATGGATACTGGATCAACAACCAGCAGTGTCAATCCCAATTATATTCATTAAGGTGAACCCTATAAAATTCTAATGTTATGTCCATCATAGACTACTGAAGAATTCAAATGAATTAACCTAAAGGTGAAGGTTAAAGGGAAATGCAGTGGGTGAATAGAAGTAAAATAAGTCATCACTAAACCAGCAGATGGAAGACTTCTCATTCTCTCTCTTTCTCTTTCTCGCTCTGCACTTCAAATGAATACAACAAAAATTTTAAATTTTGACAAGATTTATTTACTTATTTGAAAGCCAGAGTTAGAGAGAGAGAGAGAGAGATCCTCCTTCTGTCTCTGCCAGCTTTCTCCCCACTTAGCCGCAATGGTCAGGGCTGGGCCAGGCTGAAGCCAGGACCCAGGAGCTTCTTCCAGGGCTCCCACATGGGTAGGGGCCTAAGCACCTGGACTTTCCTTTGTTGCTTTCCCAGGCCATTTTCATGGAGCTGGATCAGAAGTGAAACAGGTAGAATTTGAACCAGTGCCATAAAGGATGCCAGTGTCACAGTGTCACTGAGCCACAATGCTGACCCCAATAAAAATATTTAAATAAATAAAATGAACATATGAGAAAGAATCACTTTTCTACCCTAGAAATTACCAATGGAGATATAATAATAAGAAAAAAATAAACAAAGCAAATACCTCCATCATTCCACTGTATTTGAGAACCAGGTCCAAGTGTTTTACTTGTCTATTAACTACCCCAGAAACAGCCATCCCAGATGCATATAGGCACCTGCAAGCTAAGGCATTATCACTGAGTGATAGTCCGGCTCTTGCAGAATATGCTCCACACTGCAGATTCCTAATGCTTGCAACA
Source organism: Ochotona curzoniae (assembly GCF_017591425.1). Lineage (NCBI taxonomy): Eukaryota > Metazoa > Chordata > Mammalia > Lagomorpha > Ochotonidae > Ochotona > Ochotona curzoniae. Next base: position 7,998,108 of record NW_024466129.1, on the reverse strand, counting down.
GCACCAAAGTCTTAGATATCTATTTGTATTGGTTATTTTCATGTTAATACAACAAAATACCCAACATAAGCTTCTTTCGAAAGAAAGGTTCATACTGGCTCATGGCTCTGGGGGCCCACACGAGGCCTGGGCTGGGCTCAACATTTCACACTGTGTCTTCGCATCATGGGCCAGACCACATCACCTGGCTAAAACCAAAGGAACTAGCAAATGGGAGTGCTCCAGGGGAAGGGGCACTGCGCTATTGCCTGGTAAACTGTATGAACCACGCTGTACTCCATTACATGTCCATCCAAACCTATGAAGCAATGTGGCCTTACATGGAAATCAGGTCTTTGTGGCTATATTTAAGATGAGGCTGTTATGGTGTGGCCCACTGCAATAACAAGCACCCCATTAGGAAGAAGGAAAATTGGGAACAGACAGGGTAGGTGGCATGTGACAACAGGTAAGGACTGCAGTGAGCCCATTACATACCAAGGAAGGTGACAGCCATCAGAAACTAGATTCTCACCCAGAGCTCTCATGGCCCTGGTAACACTTTGCTCTTGAGCTTCTGACCCGGTACACACTCAGTTCCAAAGAACCCAAAATCAAGCTGTCCTCCAGAGTCTCCAGGTGAGAATCCCTTTGGTTCCTTCTAGAACATCATTCAGCAGCAGCAGGGCACAAGCAGCCTGGGGACAGGAAGTGTCTGGAATCTGTGTGTCATAGGATGTAGGCCTTTGAACATGCTGCCCGCTCATCCTCTGTGGCAAGAACACTGTCAGATGATTAGCAAAGCAGTCCTGGCGGAACTGTTCCCCTGCCTGAAGCCAGGAGACATCTCAGCTCCTTCCTAGCTACACTTCAGCTTCAGACAAGGAACGACCACCCGCTGTGTCCCCATTGCCCTTCCACAGTCAGGCACCTGCTGTCAAAACGCAGAGCTTCCCCTAGCCTTCTCTGTTGAAAATACTGTGTTTGGCTTCTTACAACTCGTGGTTTTCAAAAGCACACACCTTCCTGAGCAGACCACACACAAATCCTCTGGCCAGATTTGGGTAAAGGAGGTCGAGGGTGGCCGGCTGCCCCAGTGCCTAAGAGAATCAGGGCAGGAAAGAGTTCAGGCAGCTGTAGGGGGATCGGACTGGCATGAGACATGCTGGGCACTGGAGATTAACACCTATACATGCTTCTGATTGGTGCCAAGTCCTCAAACTAGCGGGGAGGTAAGGCCACGGCCTGGGTCTCTTCTGCATGAAGTCCCTCCTATGGCACAAGACTTATCTCTGAGGCAGGGTGCGCAGCCAGGGCCCAATTAGCACCAATCCGCCAAACCCATAATTCAGCTCCTATGTCTACAGGGCAGGTCAAGGTGGCAAAGCTCCATGAGAATGGGGCGGAGGGCAGGGGAAGATAAGTCAGAGTAAAAAGAGGTAGGTAAGGATACGTAGTACCTACCACACTGGCCAGGAGGAGGGTGGGCTGTGCCAGGTGCTGGCTGCTGGCTCAGGTGTTCTCCAGAGCTGAGTGACAGCTGTGGGTCAGTTCAGGCTGGTGGCAGTTGAGATGTCAGAAGCTTCACCATGGATCATGCAGCGTGGAGTCCTCGATGCCTCCTGGACCACTTCTTGCACGTGCTCCAGATGCTTGAGAAGTTTTGCTCCCCCTTACAGACCAAACCTGCAAGCCTCCAATTGTTCACAGAGAAAGTACTGACTCAGCATGTCACACAGCACTTGCCTATGTCAACCCCTCTTCCCTCTTCCTCTGGTCCAGTGCTTTTCCTGGGTTTCCCAGTGGCTCAGAGACCTCTGAGTATACCCATGACACTCAGGTTCATGAGGTCAACAAAATGTTCGCACTTTTCCCTTCCCAGCACATGATTTGCCTCTTGCACTGGGCTGACACCTGCACAGATGGTGGAGACACCACGACAGGACACCCAAGTGGAGCTTCAACAGGGGGCACCAGGCGACGTGCCTCCCACGCTTTCCTACTCACAAGTGATAAAAGGCCAGTTTCCCTTATGAACGCCCTTTATACGGTCAGTGATCTTGTTCATAGATCTTATTCGAGCTTGACCCTTAAGTCCATCTTTTTGTCATCTGAGTAACAAAATTGGAAGAAGGCGGGAGGAACCTCTGCTGCAATTGAAGTCTCAAGGAGAAGCCCTGGACTTGGAACAGAGTTCCAAACTGGCTACTTTGTGTCCTGGAAAGCACATCCTGTTTCCAAGGACAGCCTGTGGCTGCTCAGAGAGGGGATTCAGCAGATGTTTCTTTTACAAGTTTACTATATTTTTTTGTTAGAAATATAGATTTTCAGGGAGAAGGAGATACAGAGAGAAAATCTTCTACTTCCAATGGTTCACTCTCCAAGTGATTGCCACAGTTGGAGCTGAGGTGATCCAAAGCCAGGAGCCAGGAGCGTCTTCCAGGCCTCCCACATAGGTGCAGGGTCCCAAGGCTTTGGGCCAAGGTTGACTGCTTTCCCAGGGCACAAGCAGGGAGCTGGATGTAGAATGGACACAAACCAGCACCCATATGGGATCCTGGGGCATTCAAGGCAAGGATTTAGCCTTTGGCTCCTGACTCCAACTGGCTTCTGACTCCAATTCGCTCCTGACTCCATTGGTGAACTCGGACTCTAGGGGATGTCACGTCTCCTCCATTCCTCCTCATACACTGTAGGGTGGCCGGTGTGGGAGGTTGGACAGTTTTCTGGATGACATGACATGCTGTTTTTATAGTGCTGGTGGACGCATGTGTCTGAGTGACAGATGGGCTAATGGAGCGTCCTGCCCGTGTGCAGCAGGCAGGGATGCAGTGATGCTCTGCAGTGTGCGGAGCAGGTGCAGCAGCCACATGTCCATGTTTGGGCAGGGCCACAACTCAGCTGAATCCATTCAGGGACCTCAGTAGTACAAAGGCACATGTAATGCTGCCTCTTGGACCACAAGAGGGCCAAAGAGCTGGAGAAACATTAGGGAGTGTCTGGGCTGGAGTGTTTCCATAGCCGACTACGCAAATTGTTAAGATTCAGCACGGCACAGTGCCCTCTCCAGGGAGGGTGGGCTTGAGTAAAAGCAAAAGGAGAGGAAGCCTGGATGCACCTTCCACCTGCTTGCAGGAGCTGGACAGTTGGCTTGCTCCTGCCTCGGGTAGGAACTGCCACCCTCAACTGTCCTGCTTCTCGAGCTGGCTGACTTCCCCAGAAACCTCCCAGCAGCTTTCCTGGGTTTCCAATCTGCAAACAGCAAGGATGTCGCAAGCCCTGTGATCACATGATCCAATTCCTTCTCTCTCTCTCTCTCTTTCTTACACACACACACACACACACACACACACACACACACACACACACACACACATACACACACACACGGAGACAGTCTGTGACCCAAGATATTCAGTTTAACAAATTTTCAACTTTATAAGGATACAAAAGCACTGTGCACATTCGGTTACACACCGTACAGTGAATTTTGATCTTTTCCCTGATCTTGCGACACTGGGCCATGGTAATTGGGAGCCTTAGCTCCCATGAGCCATGCTCTCCCAGGGGTAAACAGCAGACACCCTACAGTGGACCGATGCCAGGGTGTTAAATGCACTGTGACTGTCTGAAGTTCCTGTTGGTTTAAGAGCACACACTCCACTGCGAGGGTACTTCAAAGGGTTCATGGGAAAAAATGGAATTCTAGAAAGCTATTTTGCAACAGAAGTGTCTTGAAACACATCTTTTCTTCACGTGCGTTTCCTGCGAACTTTGTGAAGATCTGTGCTTGTGTGTTTGTGTGTGGGGGGGGGGGAGGAGGAGGAGGAAGAAGAGGAGGAGGAATTGGATCATGCAGTCATAGGGATTGAGAAGTCACTGCTGGATATTCTGGAAAAATCTAAAATGGTATACAGGATCAAAGCCTTTGAGAAAACACTGCTTCAAGAAAAATCAACTACTATTTTCCCCTAAATTCATAGTGTTTCAATCTGCTTTACAGAATAAGAAACAAGCCTAGAGTGGTTGAGAAGCCCAATAGAAATAAAAGGAACCACGTGGCTCTCCTAAGTACCACTCTCTCTCCTCTCTCTCTCTCTCTCTCTCACACACACACACACACACACACACATACACACACACAGGTGTTCTCTGTTTGCTCTGAGATGGCTGCAAGCCTGATTTTCATAAACATGGTAGGGTAAAGAAAAATCATCTTCTGGTGCCCAGAAACAGGAGTGAGGCTGCCCTGCAGCTTCCCCTCGCCTGCACTGATGATAAAGTTGTTCACTGCAGAACCAAACAAGAGCCTCACGAGACGCCAGTTTTCTTCACCCCAAGTCCAGGGAACGCAGGCCAAGGCTCCACACTGGCAGGTGCCGACCTGCAGCTGAGATTGTCCATCGGCCTCAGACAGGAGGATGCGCTTCTTAGCACCAGCTGCCAGCCACACCAGCCACATCCTGACTGTCATCACATGGAGACATCATTTGTGCCTCGTCAGACAGAAATACAACGTAGATCCAGGGAGCTCTTTTTTTTTAAGATTTATTTTATTTTTATTGGAAAGGCCGATATACAGAGAGGAGAGACATCTTCCGTCTGATGATTCACTCCCCAGGCGGCTGCAACGGCTAGAGCCGAGCCAATCCGAAGCCAGGAGCCCCCTCCAGGTCTCCCACGCGGGCGCAGGGTCCCAAAGCCTTGGGCTGTCCTCCACTGCCTTCCCAGGCCACAAGCAGGGAGCCGGATGGGAAGCGGGGCCGCCGAGACTAGAACTGGCGCCCACATGGGATCCCGGGGTGCAAGGCAAGGACCCCAACCACTGCGCCACCACGCTGGGCCCCCAGGGAGCTCTTAATAAGTTAATGGCTGGACCCGGTATGGTGGCCTAGCAGCTAAAAGTCCTTGCCTTGAATGCACCAGGAGTCCATATGGGCGCTGGTTCAAATCCTGGCAGGCCTGCTTCTCATCCAGCTCCCTGATTGTGGCCTGGGAAAGCAGTCAAGGACAGCCCAAAGCCTGGGGACCCTGCACCCATGTGGGAGACCCAGAAGAGCTCCTGGCTCCTGGCTTTGGATCATTGCAGCTCCGGTCATTGTGGTCACTTGGGGAGTGAATCGTTGAACAGAAGATCTTCCTCTCTGTCTCTCCTACTCTCTGTATATATCTGACTTTGCAATAAAAATAAATAAATCTTTAAAAATAATAATAAGTTAGTGGCTCCTGGTATACATAAGTGTTTCATGTAAGCCAAAGGGTTCCACTTTCTCTATTTTAAAAAAAGTGCCATGTTTCCAGGAAAAAAAAAAATCTTTCTAGGTCTATCTCCAAAAGCTATTTTTCTCACAGCAGGAGGGATTTGGTAATGGAATCCAGCTTTGCCACTATGACTCAAGCCTGAGACCATGGAGGCTGGCCTTCAACACACACCGTGCCTTCACTGCTGGCGGAGATGGGCGATGGCAGTGACTGGCACACAACCACACACTTCCTATCACGGTGGTCCCATCTCATTTTACAAGCAACAGCAAACTCTTCTCCTTACCACCCACGGCAGAGTATAGAACTCAGTCAGGGATGTTGGCCGTCAACTTGGTTTTGAAGCTTTCTTGGAAACCCAGTCATTTACCAAGTATCTTCTATAGCACACAGCAGACATAAATCTTTAAAACTGGTATTTCCCTTTGGAAAAAAGAAATCTCATGGTATAGTTCAGAGTATAATTTATTTTGCCTTACCATCTTAAGTCTTGCCATCAAGCGTGATTCATGCAACTGGTTAAATCCATTCCTGAGGTTTTCCTAGAGAAAGCTGTCTCTTCAGCGAAGAGGCTTGTGTGGAAGTATATTACTGAGTTTGAAATAGTGAAGGGGCGCCTAAGACGCTGGTAGAGCTAAAAATCTGTTGTCATGCTACAGAATCTTGAAGGAAATACACACATAGGGAGATCAACAGTTACACTCTCGCCATTCTATCTCGCACCCTTATACACATCTCAAATTGTGAGCAAGATGAGCTTTTGAAATCCTCACTTCACGATTCTGATGGAATGCCATCATTGCAGGCACACACACAGGAAGGCTCACGCCAATCAAGTCACAAAGGCAGTGGGGCACCTGACACTACCAGGTACTCACCTAACGACCGTGAGAATCTTCCCAGGGGGTGGCTGCCTTGGCAGAGCCAGGCCACCCACACTATAGTCTTCACCCAGGGCATCCTCCAAATCTGCTTGCTGCATTTCCTACCAAGAGAATGCACACTTGGAAGGCTCATACTAAAGTCACGAGGCCTGGAACTGAGCTGTCCACTGCCATGAAAATGATAATAGTGCCTCCCCGCCTCCCCCTCCCCAAACTGATGCTCGCACCAGAACTGCTATTTTTCTTAAGTTCCGCAGTGGGCTGTGGAATGATAGAACATGTGCTTCCCTCCTGAATCAGCAGAGAAAAAGGGCCTTGGGATTCGGATTAAAGAAAGATGGACTCAACAAAACGGTTCCAACTAGGGACTATTGTGCTCAGCCAGATAAGCCAATCCCAAAAGGACAAACATCATATGTTCTCTCTGATATAAAGCGAAGTTCATGCAGAATGAAAGATCAACAGATATCTAGGTAAACATGTAATATGAATTCTCACAGATGCACTGTATAAAGGAGACCAGCACACCCGGAAGCGAAGAAACATTGCAATGTGTATCTGTGCTCCTGAACGAAACAAAGACTCCCCGTGAAACTGTTAACTGTCCCTTGACAACAGGAGGCTGCACTTGTTACTCTGCGTGTACCTATACTGCCAGGATACACTACATAGCAGAACAATAGAACTGTGATTGTTGCTAAAGGAATATATTATTGTGATAATATAGGGGAAATCAGTGAGGGAGGGCGGCCCAGGGGAGAGGGGTGGGAGGGGAACCCCCTGAGGCTACGGAACCCTACCATGGAGAAGGATAAAAGATGGAGGGACTCAACACACACAGCACAAACACTCACTTCTGCTATCGCCAGGAACAAAGTAAAATTTTCTTTAGAGGGGCCCAGCACGGTAGCCTAGTGGCTAAAGTCCTTGCCTTGCATGCGCCAGGATCCCATATGGGTGCCAGTTCATATTCCAACTGCTCTAATTCCCATCTAGTTCCCTGCTTGTGTCCTGGGAAAGTAATGGAGGACGGCCCAAAGACTTGGGACCCTGCACCCGTGTGGGAGACCTGAAAGTGGCTCCTGGCTTCTGACTTCAGATCGGCTCAGCTCTGGAAGTTGCAGCCACTTGGGGAGTGAATCATCAGATGGAAGATCTTCTTCTCTGTCTATCCTCCTCTCTGTATATCTGCCTGCCTAGGACCTGGTGCAATGACCTGGCAGCTGGGGTCCTCACCATGCACGTGCCAGGATCTCATATGGTCAACAGTTCTAATCTCAGCAACTCCACTTCCCATCCAGCTCCCTACTTGTGGCCTGGGAGGGCAGTGGAGGATGGCCCAGGGCCTTGGGACCCTGCACCTGCATGGGAGACCCAGAAGTGCCCCTGGTTGCTGGCTTCGGAGCCGTTGTGGCCGCTCAGGGAGTGAACCATTGGATAGAAGATCTTCCTCTCGGTCTCTCCTCTTCTCTGTACATCTGCCTTTCTAATAAGAATAAATAAATCTTTAAAAAAAAATGCCTGACATGAAACATAAATCTTTTATATATATATGGTAGGGTTCCGTAGCCTCAGGGGGTTCCCCTCCCACCCCTCTCAGATATATACATATCTCCTTGGAGGAATCTCTGTGTTCATAACCCTAGGGCCAGCCAGCTCCTACCCAGGCACTGAGGAAAGCAATTTGCATCACAAAAGGAAACACCTGTTCTCTCCCGCCAAGGGCCATAGGACCAGGTTGGCAGCACCAGCTACTTCGCAAATGGCGGTCAAGTTGGGTAGGAAAATCACTGAGGACCCTTTTAAGAAGCAGTCTGACTTGCTCATAATGAACTGCAAATTAAAATGCTACGGAGATACCATTTCTCACCTATCAGGTTGGCAAAAATCCAACATTTCGATGACATATTCCATTGGCAAAGCTGAAGGGAAACGGGCCATCTCGTATTGCTGCTGGGGAGGTAAAACGGTGCAACCTCCGGAGACAGGAATTAGGCAATTAAGAAAATCACAACTCCATTTATGCTTTCATCTGGCAATCTCTCTTTTAGGAATCTCTCCTAATTACATACCAGCACAAGCATCAAAAGAAATACGCACAAGGCTGTGAGGCACTGTGCTATTATGCAGCAGAGCCGAGCACAGAGGAGCGGCCTCGCAGCAAGGTGCTTGCCGCACACACAATGGAGCCCCAAGCCCTGTGCGCGAGCAGTGACAAAGATCTGCGGTTCTCTCTTAAAGTGGCTTCTAGAATACCTTCAGCTAGAAACACAGCAAAAGCGTAGCGTGTAGTGTGTAGCCACTAATTGCAAAAAGAGGCAATTAATACACTATTTTCTTCCTTCAAATATGAGAACAGACCATAGTTTTTTTTTAAATCATTACCTATTTTAGATGTGAGAAACTATATGTTTTTTGAACCTATATTTATTTAAAATTTAACTCTGGCACTGTGCGATTATAATTCCAAAAATAGAGATTAAAAAAAACCAGTGCTTATTCATTGGTGCTAAAATTAAACCGATATAGCTGATGATGCATCCAGCTGAGGAAAAGTGCTCGTATGGGCCCGGCGCTGTGGCGCAAGTGGTTAAGGTCCTCACCTTGCACACCCGGGATCCCATATGGGCACCGGTTCTATCCCAGCAGCCCTGCTTCCCTTCCAGCTCCCTGCCTGTGGCCTGGGAAAGCAGTCGAGGACGGCCCAAAGCTTTGGGACCCTGCATCTGCGTGGGAGTCCCGGAAGAGGCTCCTGGCTTCGGACCGGCATAACATCGGCCCGTTGCGCTCACTTGGGGAGTGAATCATCGGACGGAAGACCTTCCTCTCTGTCTCTCCTCTCTGTATATCCACCTTTCCAATAAAAAAAAAATAATAAAAATAAATCTTTAAAAAAGAAAAGTGCTCGTAAAGAACTTGAACCCCTCTAGCAGAGTATACAAGTTCAAAAGAACTCAAAATCCTACGCTATGTTCTGGAGTCACCCCGATGGAGTGCTGTTTGAACTGCTGTTCTCAGTGTAGTGTGATTGCTGGCTGAAGCAAGCGACTCCAATGGCATCACAGAGAACCCGGACTTCTCGTTTGCTACAAAGGACACACACAAGGGCAACGAGATGAAGTGAGGATCCTGAGGTCCTACATTTAAACTGGAATGGTCAGTATGAAGTCATGCTTCTCCTTGAGACATGTGCATACATAATATATATGCATATGTAGTTATCACAAACATTACATGTAAACGCAACTTCACCTGTATCTACATAGTCACCTCTGGCCTCTGTTTACTGAACGGCATAGAAACAGTGGCCCGTGACCCCGCTCCTCAGCAATAACACCTTCCAGGCCGGATGGTGGTCTCCAAGCCGCAATGTTTCATTCAAACAAACCCTAAGTTCTTGGGAGAATGGCTAGTTCCAGATCTAGTGCAGGAATCCCCTAACAGATCAGAGAGCCAGGGAATCAGCAGATGATTGTGGAAGGACGCGGTGCCCCACCTGCACGAGCCCCTACAGCAGTGTGGAGAATAAATACAACAGGCTGAAACACATCAAATCTTTATACATTCTAATCAGCTTTTTTTTTGAAGCTGCTCATTATTTTGAGTAGCATATAATAGGAAAAAAATCTAGCAATTTTTCCTCCATTGCTATTCAGTCTATGCAACAAAATAATATAGTCAAATAATGTACTTGAGAAAAGAGAAAGGATAGAATAAGTCAGTATTGGGAGCCATCATTGTGGTACCTCCAATGCCAGCATCCCAAATGGACACAGGTTCATATTCAGGATGCTCCACTTCTCACCCCGCTCCCTACTAATAACCCAGGAAAAAGCAGTATGAAGATGGTCCAAGCATTTGGGCTCCTGTCACCCACGCAGGAGACCTGGAAGAAGCTCCTGGCTCCTGGTTCCAGGCTTCTCTCTGTAACTCTACCTTTCAAATACAGAAACACATGTTTTAAAAAATCAGAGTACTATCATTTACAAACCCTTTATGAATTAACAGATAAAGGCAAGTACAGGGTAGAGATAATGACATCTCAAAAAGAGGCTACAGACAGTACACATATCCTAAAGGGAGTAGCCACAGCATCTATAAGGAGCTTTGTCAACCACAAACAAGTGGAAATGAATCAAATCAGAACTGAGACATCCCATGAAAAGATTCAACCACAACAACAGGAAAATCCGAGATGGGGCAGCAATTTATATCACACAGCAGATGCGGCGGCGGCAGCCCTGCCACTCCACAAGGCAGGGCACAAAACAACCACAGCACTTTCTTAGAAAGATGGAGAGGGACCCAGGAGAGATGACACTTCATACCTCAGTCTCGTGTCAGTCAGCTGTAAGAACATACAGGTGTCTGAGAATGAGAAACAGGCTAGGGTCAAGGCACTTTCATCCTAACTATTTTTATAAGATTTATTTATTTTTTATTAGAAAGACAGCTATATTGAGAGAAGGAGATACAGAGAGATCTTCCATCTGCTGATTCACTCCCCAAGTGGCCACAACAGTGGAACTGAGCTGATCTGAAGCCAGAAACCTCCTCTAGGTCCCCCACATGGGTACAGAGACCCAAGCCTTTGGGTCATCCTCAACTGCTTTCCCAGGCCACAAGTAGGGAGCAAGATGGGCAGTGGAGCAGCCGAGACACGAGCCGGTGCCTGTACAGATCCCAGCACATAAAAGGCAAGGATTTAAATACTAAGTTACCACACCGGGTCCCATCACTGCCTGTTAACATATTAGATATCTCATCCACATAATGATATCATGTGGGATGGGAGTGGCTTCAGTTAAGCTTTATTTAAGAATTGTCATGAATGTTAAAGCAAACAGAGAAGCAGCAGAGCCTGCGGTCCCCACATACTGCGGCCGACAAGCAGACACGTTCTGGCGAGGTGAGACAGGGGCTCCCTGACCTAAACGTGTGCCACCCCCTGCAACCAGTTAGTGAACAGTGACATCACCAAGTACCAGGCTCACGTGTTTTTCCTTTAAGTTTCCTGAAAGACAATAAATACCATCATAAATAACAGAAAAATATTGCTTCCAGATGAGATTTTATATCCAAATTAGCAAGTAAACATAATAGCAAGCCAACATTAAAAATTTTCTCAAATCAATTTTGCATGCACCCATGATATAAAATTCATGGTGCATATCATCTTTCCAAAAATCAATTCAAGGGGCTGGCACTGGGGCATTGAACAGTAAGCTACTGTCTGCAAGGCCAACATCCCATTTGGGTGCCAGTTTGAGCCCTGGCTGCTCGCTTTCTACTCCCTACGACTGTCCTAGGAAAGCGCTTGGGCCCCTGCACACATGTGGAAGACCTGGATGAAGCTCTCGACTTCAGCCTGTTTGAACCCTAACCTCTGTGGCCACTTACAAGCGAAGAACAAAAGAAAGATCTCTCGTTCTCTGCAATTCTGCCTTTCAATTAAACATATTACATATAGCCTCAGATTTTTCTGGTAACTAAAAAAATGACTGAGAATCTAAGCAACACCTCTGTCTTAGGTTGCCACTCCCACTGGTGAACATGAAAACCAGCACTAGGAGCAGGCATGGCTAGACAGAGAGTGGCATCGGCCAGCACCAGTGTGGCCTGGATAGTGGGACTGCTTGGGCTGAATTAGGCTTCAATGTCCATTGACATGTGCAAGAGCAGAATGGGATGTGGGACAGACTGGACCAGTCTACTGTACATACTGGCAAGCATGGGAACCAGGGCAGGGCTGGGCCTGGTAAGGGTAATTGAGAATCGCTCCGACTAGGCTGCAGCTCCCACTGGTTTACATGGAGGCCGAGTGTGTGGTGGGCAGGATTGGGCTGGGCTACAATACCCATATTGGTCTGAGAAGACAGGGTTGGAGACAGAACTGACCCAGCAATTGTAACCACCAGCATATGCATAAGCTGATTTGGGCGACAGATTGTGTTAGACCCTGTATTGGCAAACATACACAAGAATCAGGTCTGGGATCACCTCAGACAAGGTTTCTTTGGGCATCCTCCCAAATGAATTGCTCGACTCAGAACCCCAACCATGGAGGAAATTGCAGATTCCATGGTCTGACCATGGAGTGCATTTGCCTTCTCAGTGGACAGCATATCCAGGTGCACATGAAGGATATGACAGTCCATTGGCATCTGCACAGGACACCTAGTACTGTAACAGAGGACAGAGGACAGGACAAATTGATCAACTACCCCAGCAAAGAGGTAGCAGTGAATAGTATCTAGGCAAATGGGGTCTCCAAGATGAACTATGTCAGCCAGTGGAGTCTGGAGAGATTTCATTGTGATTGGAGTGGTAAGATCGGCGACATAACAGAACTGTTGAACTATCAAAACCACTTGAGCAGGACCCTCAGAGCATGCCCCACATTGGGGACCCTGGGATGATTGGAAGGCTGGATGTGGCTTCTTCCCTTATCTCTCCCTTAACTCAGATACAGGAAGGAAAAAGGAAAAAGTGGAAACAATGTTTCACCCACTTTAATCAACTATGTAAAAATTATCAAAAACAAAACTGAAAAAGAAAATTAATCCAAGCAAAAATACGACCACTAGCCAGAAGAAAACGTAAAAGAGACAGTAAGGGGGAGGGGTTGGAAAATTGAAGAGGCAACAAAAAAAGCACTGAGCAGTTTAATATGTACTTAGAAGTGGGGAGGAGAAAGAAAAACTACAGAAAAATCATGAAAATTCTGAAATTTCTTCAAAATTGATGTAAACCAAAAAGCTCCATGTCAAAGAACAGACTGATGGAATTATAACTCATTATGAAGGACTATACTATTGTAACAATATGGGGAAAATCAGTCTTGGGGTGGAAATTGGCAGGGGGGGATCCCAGATTCTGTAGAATTGTACCATAAAATCCAAAATTTAAAATAATTAAAAAAGACAATTTCCCCTCATCTGTAAATCCTTCAAAAGGTTAAAGTTTGAAACAATTCAAATTTCAAATTTACTTGAAAGATAATTTATTTGATCCTAAGAGCTAAAAAGCTTCAACTATAAAATGTCTGTAATGGTAACTGCCAATGAATGTTGGAACTGAAGGTAGGCCAGGTCAGGCTGAGCCCAACACCCACCTGTGTGCATGAGATTAGCAGCTGGGAGCAAGTCAGAAAGGCAAGCATGGGGCTTTGCCTGGTGAGTATGAGAACTGAGGCTAGAGCAGTCTGAACCAGGCTGGACTACAGTACTCATTGGTAAACTTGTGGACCAGGTCTGGGGGTGGGCCAGTCTGCAACACCTGTTGGCAGGTATGAGTCAGGAAAAGGTGCACATCAGGTTGGGTTAGGACACACCTGCCAGTTCACATTAGGGCTGGGCCTAGGGCTGGACAGGCTGGGCTAGGCTGCAGTACCTGCTGGTGAATACTGACACCAGATGGGCCATTCCAGAGTGGCCTAGCCCTGGCTCGGGGGCTCAGAGTTCCCAGGTCAAGAGCTAACTTGGTGAGGGGGCTGTGGAAGCTCTGCTTCTTGGCCACTGCTCCCACTGGTGAGCAGGAGAACTGACTGGAGGCACATGAGCCTGGCAAGGCTGCAATGACCATCAGCCTGCGTAAGAGCATAAGGCCAGGTTAGGGCAGTTGGCTCGGCAGTTAACAAGCAACTTGTGACATACACATCCCACAATGGTGTGCCTGGCCAGATCTACTCCCGACTCGAGCTGCTGGCTAACGCACATCCTCTTGAGCAGCAGGCGATGGCTCAAGCAGATGGGTATGTCATGCACCTGGGAGATCTCCCAGCTTTGGCCCTGCCTGACTCTAGGTGCTGCAGGCTTTGGGGAGCGATCTGGCAGATGCGAAACCTCTTTGTGTCTCTCTGCCTTCCAAATAAACACATCAAAAAGGTTTACATATAAATTGGTGCTAGAGCTCCTACAAAAATCATGTTCTTTGAAGTCTATTTTTAAAAAGGCAAACCACATGCACACTTGTCTTAGAGCTCAGCAAGACAAACAATGCAGCAACACAATGAAAACCAGACGACGAGTTACAGCAGTCACTGCACCAATGGTGATGTGTCAGGGCAAGGCAAACTGCAGCCAATGAGCTACATACCCAAGAGAATACACACAACCTAAAATCCTGGAGTAACCACGTCGGGCAGGATAGGAAGTAACACAGGGAAAAGCACTGAAGAAAACAGGTTTGACACTTTCTGAAGTGTACAGTTGATATACTGCTCAGTAATTCTACTCTAAGAAACTGACCTGGTGAAACTGGGACACAAACCTATGAACGCTGGCTCCTAGCAACTTTATTCCTAAAAGCAGATGAACATGGATCAATCTCAAAAAGGATTCTGAATGAGACTTGGAATGAGATCCAACAGCAATGAGTAACTCTGATGTATCTTACTGTCTGAGAACCACTGACGTAGACAAACAGAATAATTTTTTAAAAGATTTATTTATTTTTATTACAAAGTCAGATATACAGAGAGGAGGAGAGACAGAGAGGAAGATCTTCCGCCCAATGATTCGCTCCCCAAGTGAGCGCAACGGCCGGTGCTTCGCCGATCCAAAGCCGGGAACCAGGAACTTTTTCTGGGTCTCCCAGGCAGGCACAGGATCCCAAAGCTTTGGGCCGTCCTCTAGTGCTTTCCCAGGCCACAAGCAGGGAGCTGGATGGGAAGCGGAGATGCTGGGATTAGAACTGGCGCCCATATGGGATCCTGGCGCATTCAAGGCGAGGACTTCTGCCGCTATTTCACGCCGTGGGGCCCAAACACAATAATTTAAATGATGATGATTACATTTCCTTTGGCCACCTGGAAACGAAGTATTTTTCTCTTCTGGAGATCTCTTCCCTTCAAGTCCTGGTTAACAGTAAACAATGTCTTCTAACACAGAATCCTTAAAATGGTGAGCATTTGCTTTCCCTCTTGAGGAGTTGCTGGTGCAGTAAGACATGCATTCTCCTTCAGTACCTGCTGTGTGAGCGACTTTGGTGTTCAAAGTGGGGATGCTGCTGGCAATCACAGTGTGAGGTATGGCCTTGAACTAGTTATGCTGAAGATAGTAAGGTTTTAAAAAGTGTAGATATAAACAGAACACAAAGCTGTACCACTCTCACAGCACAGCAGAAGCCCCATCCATTATAACCTCATCCCAGGCAGAATGTGGGAAAGGTCAAGTTGCACAGATGTTCCATGGTAACTGGAAGCACTTGGCTACCTGGCCACATGTAGGTTCAACCATGTCTAGATCTTGGTGGGTAGGTAACCTGGTGGCCACAGGGAAGCAAGGCAGGGCCAGGGACAAGGCAGGAGACACCAGCACCCCGGCACCGTGATGGCTCCCAGAAAGAAAAGATGTAAATAATAATAGCTTACTTGCAGGCTGATTTCTGTGGAAACCATGGCGTTCCGTTATTTGCACACACTGGGGTACAATATAATGCACACACTGAATACCTGGCATTCAGGTAAAACTAATGGCAGGTTCACCCAGGAAATTAGCCACTCTCCCAAGGAGAAAACGTGCATTAACAGTATTTTTGAAGAAAGCACACAAAGAAATGTTGTCATTGCTTTATTACTCATAGATTATAAGCAACATTACATATATAAAAGTCATTTTTAAAACAACTATGTTTGAAAAGTCTCTTTTGGAGACATCTGGAGTTCTTTATGTTAAATATATTATTTATGTAGACACTGGGCAACAATTTAAGAACTTTGAGTTTTTCAACTCATTCCCACCCGCCACCCTGAAGAAATATTACCCTTATTAACATTAAAAACACTAAGAAAATACATATGTATTCAAATTTGCAAGTTTCTGAGTCCTTTCTCTGTATGTTTGTATATCCAAAGATGTTGGCTTGGTTATGAATTCAAAAGTTCTTCCAAAGTTCTTGTTGATGATTCATACAAAAATCTGAAACACAAGCGAAAAAACAGACAGACTGATGTGATTAAATTATCACCAGACCTGCCACTTAAAAATGGAGTAAAAAAAATGTTTCTTTATATTGGAAAGGCAGATTAATACAGAGAAGAGACAGGGAGAAAGATCTTCCATCCACTGGTTCACTCCCCAAGTGGCCACATGGCTGGAGCTGAGCTGATCCTATGGAAACCAGGAGCCAGAAGACTCTTCTGGGTCTCCCATGTGGGTGTAGGGTCCAAGGCTTTGGGCTGCTTTTGACTGCCTTCCCAGGCCACAAGCAGGGAGCTGGATGGGAAGTGGAGCAATGGGGCCATGAGCTATATATGGTATCCTGGCTCCCTCCAAGGTGAGGTTTTAGCCACTAAGACATTGTAGGATTTAAAAAATTTTTATTTTATTTATTTTAAAGACAAAGTTACAGACAGGCAAGGAGGAAGGTGGAGAGCAGGAGGAAAGAATGGAGGAAGAGAGGGAGGGATGGAAAGAGGAAGCGAGGAAGACTGATCTTGTGTGCACTGGTTCATTCTCCAAGTGGCTGCAAAAGCCAGGGCTGGGCCAGGCTGAAGCCAGGAGCAGCAAGCGTCACCCCAGGCCTTGATATGGGCTTAGGCCTTAAGTACTTGGGGCACCTTGCACTGCTTTCTCAAGCACATCAGCAGAGCAGCTCGGATGTTAACTGGTGCTTAGAGCTTACCACACTATAAAATAATGCCAGCCCCAAGAATTCAGATTTTTCATTTCAAATTATTTACTTTTTCTTTTTTTATCCCTCATCAATTCCAGACAACTTAGTGAAAGAAAAGCAGATTCTTTAAAATTAATTATATTTTGCTGTTTTGGGACATTTTCTTCAGTCACTTATTTGCTAAATGACTATTTCTCTCTGACCTAAGATTCCTCATGATTTACCTTCAGCAGTATTTGCTCTGAGACAACGCTCCGCCTGGACCCTGCAGACCTCTCGAATGTGAATCTCAACAGAGACCATGTCTGCACATCTGACTGTCCTGTGGCCTCGCAGATGCCAGGCCCACAGCCCTCTCCGCTCTCCCAGGCTCAGCCACAGAGGAACACACATATACTGACACCTCTCTCGTGCTGCCCCACCCCATCAGGTCTTTAGGAGTTGTGGGGCCAGAACCTCCTGAAGACCAAACCTGGATTCTGTGCTGGGCCTGCAGCCTCAGGGGCTTCCTGCCTGACCTCACAGCTGGCCAGGGAGGACAACAAGCTCTGTCTGCACCCCAGCACTACACCCAACTGCCAGGCCAGGAACTACTGCTGGGCTGCAACAGCTGGGACAGAGAGAACAGCCCAAAACCATCTTCTAATTATATTTTCAAAAAATCTTAAGATTCAATGACAATGAATTTAAACATAATTAAGAGAAAAAAGTTAGGTTATTTAAGGCAAAAGTACTTATTAAGTCCATTTAACCAGCTGTTTTGATTGACAACAACAATCACTGCATGCCTTTCTGCTAGAGAGAGTAACTGAGGCAGGGGTGGTCAGACTCGTCAGGCTCATGGAGAATTCTGCTTCTGCAACTCAAGAGAGTCAGATGCAGGGAAATGAAGATGGATGGGCAAAACAAAACACAGCATCTAGTGCGGGAGGGACAGAGGTGAAACCTCAGAAACACAACAACAACAACAACAACAACAACAACAACTAACCCCAGCCCAGGCTCTCCTCGTGCGTTAGGAGACCTTCCCCCACAGCGCTAATGTCCATAGGCACGAGGGAACACAACACACATACATCTTAGACGGAAGCCTGTACATCCATGTCAGTAAGAACAAAGGCTCCTCCGTTGCCCCTGGCATTGTCTGACTAGAGAGTACTTGAGGAGTCTACAGGATCACAACCACAAGAAAAGACAGAGCTAAACTGAGCAGCAGAAACACAATACAATGTAGTGCAACTCTGTTCAGTTTTTAAACGTCAACACCAAGTTTCACTGGGTGTTGTTGATAAAAACATGCTGCAAAATAAGCTATAAGAATCATCCTGCTCCAAATTTATTTAGAAAACTATCAAAATAATAAAAAGCAGAATAAAATGAGATTTTCTTCATGGACACTGGATAACAACAACAAAAAGATGCCCCGTCTACAGGGAGCACTTCCTTCCTTCAAGGTCTCCTATCAGTGCCAGTGACTGCATTACACAACTATAAAAGTTGCCTGCGTACAAACACAATCAGCCGCAGCAAGTAATTTGCTAATATGTTCATGTACTCTGTGGGAAAACTCATTAGGTCATAGGAACCTCAAATGTTTATACTTCCGTAAACTCAAATTACAAATGCATTGCCATCATCATACTATTGATGAAAGTAATAAATATATAACCTATTTAACATTCAAATGCACCAATGCACTGGCAAATTCATGTTTCTCCTGAGAAAACCTGGTCAATTTGCAGTTTACTATACAAGGTAAGGCAATTAAAAACTAAGCTGAGCCACTTTTTATCCAGCAGCCACCAGACTAGTCAACAAAATGCTAATCCTGCTGGAGTGAAAGATAGATTAGTTGAAAAAAATGTTCGCTTCTAAACTAATTTTTCATTGCTTCAAATATTAATTGGGGCAAGTTTCCCAGTCTTAAAGATGTTCATTTGCCTTAGTGTCTCCAATCTAACCTGAAATCAATAATATTTAAAAATAAAGTCCTAAATCTTAATTGTTTATCTTCCATTGATTGATTTTTTTTTCAGCCACTGGTTTCTCCTGCATATGTAAGAAGTCAGTGTTTCCCAGCTCTGACCTATTTACTTATCCAGATGCTTTCTCCTTAAAGAACCACTCTATCTGTGTAGCAGTTTGGTAGAAAAATGGCCTAGAATTACAAACTACAGGGAAACAAAACATTACCTCTCATGTTTAAATTCTATTAATGTGTTTTTCCTTTGCACAACAGTCCATGGTTTTAATTTCTCAGACCTTTCTGTTCTCTATGTAACTAACACAACTCACGAGTTAGTTTCAAACTCTATTCAAGTGGAAATAAAAGACATTTCTAACAAGGAGCAAATGTTCTGATTCCCCTACATTTTTAGAACGGTTCATATCATGATTTATTTAAACCAGCCATCATTGCCAATGTTATCTCAAAGAAATGTTATAAACTGTTTCCACTTATGAGATTATTACTATGTCTTGAAAATATTTCATAGCTGCATACTTATTCTGATCACTTAAAAAATCTTTATCCCTGGTATATCCATCTACACTGTCCTGCATCCACTGGGACCAGCACTGTGGTGTGGTGGTTAAAGCCGCCGCCCACAGCACCAGCATCCCCTAGAGCCTCTGTCACCTTCCACCTGGACCCCTGCTAACAGCCCAGATAAAGCAGCAGATCTCACCTCCCACCTGGATCCCTGCTAAGAGCCCAGGTAAAGCAGTGGACCCCACCTCCCACCTGGACCCCTACTTACAGCCCAGGTAAAGCAGCGGAAGCCACCTGGACCCCTGCTAGCAGCCCAGGTAAAGCAGCGGAAGCCACCTGGACCCCTACTAACAGCCCAAGTAAAGCAGCGGAAGATGCAGCTCAAGTGCTTCGGCTGCCCTCACCCACGTGTGAGACCAGGAAAAAGCTCCTGGCTTAGGACCAGCCCAGTCCCAGCCACTTATTTATTATTTTTCAAATAATAGGTTTATTTATTAAATAAACAAAATGTTATTTAATAGTAATACTTAACATTTTATAATATGCCATATATTTAGCAAATGTTAATATTCAAACCATTATTTAATAAGCACCAATATTTGTTAAATAATATACAGTATATTATAAAGGTCTGCTGGTTCACTCCCCAAATAGCCATAATAGCTGGAGCTGGGGTAAATAAATCTTAAAAAAAAAAAGAGGGTGGTGGTGTCCCAGCATGATGGCTCAATTGGCTAATCCTCCACCTGCCAAGTGCTACATTCCACATGGGAGCTGGATTTCATGTCTCACCTGCTCCACTTCCCATCCAGTTCCATGCCTGTGGTCTGGGAAAGCAGTGGGAGATGGCCCAAAGCTTTGGGACTTTGCACCCACATGGGAGACCTGGACAAAGTTCCTGGCTGGGATTGGCTCAGCTCTGGCAATTGGAACCACTTGGGGAGTGAACCAGTGGACAATCTTTCTTCCTCTCTCTCCTTCTGAATCTGCTTTTCCAATAAAAATGAATAAATCTTAACAAAAAAAGTTGAGCTGCCTTCCGTGTCTGCACGAGTGGTGGCTGCCTCGTGGGGGCCAGAGAGTGTGGGCTTGGAGGGGGCTGAGGGGATGGAGTGTGCAGTGGGGAAGCTGAGGGACCTGGGGACCAAGCCTGGGGACTTCCCCACATGCTTGGTCCCAGGTGGGTGGCGGGAGGGGAGAGGAGAACCCTAGGTTAGCATGCTGCTGGACTGGGCTTAGGAAACTTTGAATGGGTCTGGATTTGGGTGTGCGGAGGGGTAAGCTCCCAGGCCAGCACACATGCCAGAAGCTTGAGACCCCAGTGGGCGGGCAGAGCTCCAGACCACCATACCGAAAGACTGGGCTTCGGAAGGCTGGGTTCAGGGACTGTGGAATGATCAGGGAAAGGAGGGAGGGAAGGGGGGAAGGGAATGTGTGAGAGGGAGGAATGCTGAGGGAGTATGTGGCAGGTGCGGAATAATTTCTGATGGACTTTCACTGACTTACTTGTAGGTCAGTGAGGGGAATGGGACCTAGTGGTTTGGAAGGGGGAAGCTGGAGGACCTTAAAGGATCAGACTGATGTACCATCCCACGTGGGAGACCTGAGCTGGGCTAGTTAGAATGGAACACCCACTGACCACAACTAAAGTTACTGCTGGGAGCCTGCCTGGCAGGGTTAGATCACAGTACACACCGGTGAGAGTTGGAACAAGGGACAGGTAATGTTAGGCTGGCACATGACACTAACCAGCATGTTGAACAACCAAGTCTAGGGGCAGATTCTGTGGGAGATGTATGGGCCCACCCTTGTGGAGCTGCAATTTCCACTGGTTTGCTTAACAGTTGACAGTGGTGATGAGCTGAACAAGGCATGACCATGAACTCCCGAACACTCACATGCGCTAGGGTTGGGAACAGGCTGGGTTAGTCCAGGCTGCAGCACCCACGGGTGCACCCAAGAAAGGTGTATGGGGTGGGCCGTAACATCCACCAACTCAAACAAAGCCTGGGACAGAGGGGGCAGACTATACTGCACAAGAGCCTAGCACCCACTGGCACATGTAAGATCAGGATTTGGGAGTTGGCCTGATTGGGGAACTTGGGAAAACTCTCTTTGTAGCTCTTACTGCTAAGCATGTAATTCAGGCCTGGGTATTGATCAGGCTGGGCAAGGTTGCTCCACTTGTCAGCAAGTGTGGGCTGCATCTGGGGCAGAAGTGGAAGGAGGATTAAATGGGGCCAGGACAAACCTTAGCACCCTAGGCTTGTCCAGGCTGGAATATAGGTCATACCAAGCTAGGCGATCATACCTGCCGGTTTACATGAGCCATAGGATGGCAGGGGACAGACTGGGCAGGGCAAGGCTGTAGCACCCACTACCAAGAGTTGGGATTGGAGGCGATTCAGGATCCCATGGCAAAGGCCAAAATGGGGGATGGATTATGTTGAGCTGGATCTGAGGAACCAAAATCTATGGCAGGGAAAAGGCCTGGCTGGAAAGCTACAGAGACGCTTTGTATGGTTTGTAGTTCCTACTGTGAGCACATTAGACAGAATGGGGACAGCATCTGGGCTGGACATGAGTGCAGTGTCCCTTGGCATGGGTGTGGATGGGGTCTGGGTTGTGCCAGACAGGGTTAAATTCCAGCACCCATTGGTGCTCATGAGAGTGGGTGCAGGATAGGCTGGGCTCGCTCAGTACTGGCACCTGCTGAACCACATGAGAGATTTGTCTGGGTGTGGACCAGGTGTGGCTGGGCTGTAACCCAACAGTAAGAAGCAGAATGGGTGTGTGGTGGTTGGGTAAGGCCACTCTTCCTGCCAGGACAGAGGGTAGACTAAGTCAGACTGGGCCAAGGACCCACCAGTGTGCACAAGATCTGCCACTGGTAGGAGAACTGACACAGAGGAGCCTGGGCAACTCCTTTGTCAGGACGCAGTCCCTGCAGGTGAGTGTAAGAACCAAAGCTGGGGACAGCCCAAACCAGGTCAAGTTACAGTACCCAACGACATGTGTGGGGGTCTGGACTGGGATCAGATAGATTGGGACAGTTCATAGTACCCACTGGCAGGTGTGAGAACCAGTACAGAGTACAGACCTCAATACCATTCAGTTCATATTAGGGCCAGGACTGGGGGCTGGCTGGACTGAGCTAGGCTGTAGCATCCACCAGCATAAGCTAAAAATGGGGGCAGATTGGGCTGGGCCAGGCTATAGCACCTGTCAGAACATGCCGAGGTGAGGCAGACCATATCAGACTGGGCTATAGTACCCACAGCCTGTGAGATCTAGGGGAAGGGGTGATGTGTAGGAGCAAGAGGGTTAAAAGTTTTGTAGGGAGACTGTGAGGGCACTTCCTTGCTGAACCACTGCTTCCACCGATGAGCATGAGAACTGAGATGGGGTAGACCAGGCTGGGTAAAAACAGCACTTGTTGACCTACACGTGAACTGGGTTAGGAGGAGAGCCAGTCTGTGGGATGGATAGTGGGGTTGGTTGGGTTGAGCTAGGCTCTTAACACCCATGGATGTGTATGAGAGCCGAATGGAAAGTGGGATAGACTAGGCCAGTCTGCTTTGGCAAGCTCAGAGGCAGGGCTCGGGGGTGGGCATGGTGGGGTCTGCTGGGGGTCACTCCAAATAGGCTAAGGTTCCCGCAGGTTTGCGTGAGGGCAAGTGTGTGGTAGGCAGCACTGAGCTAGGTCCCAGCATCCAGTGGTTTATGTAAAAGGGAAGGCTGGAGACAGTGTGTGCATATGGGCTGAAGTGGGCAACAGACTGAGCTGGGAACCATACTGGCAAGCACACACAGGAGTCAGGTCTGGGGTCATCTCAGATGAGGTTTCTTTGGGACCCCCTTACTCCCACCAAATGAACTGCTAGACTCAGAACTCCAACTATGGGGAGAACTGCAGGATCTGTGGTCTGACTGTGGAATGCATGTGTCAGAACTGGGCCTCCTCAGTGACTTAGATGGTGCAGGCGATGGCATGCCCAGATGCACATGGAGGACATGGCAGTCCACTGGGGCCTGCAGAGGACATCTGTTACTGTAGCAGAGGAGGAAGGGCAGAACAAATTGGACAACTACCTCAGCCAAGCATTGACAGTAAGTATCTGAGCTAATGAAGACTCGAGGGTGGACTATGTCAGCCAATGGGCCTCGGAAGGATTTCCTCATGCTTGGAGCAACAAAATCAACAACATTTCAGAACTATGGAAACCATTTGAGCAGCACTCTCAGAGCATGCTCCACATCAGGGACCTGGGTTGACATCGGGTGGCCGTCCCCCATCCCCGGGTACTGATGTAGTTTGCACGTTGGGTGTGGCTTTTTCCCTTCTCTGCCCTCCTATCCCAGATACAGGAAGAAGAAACAAAAAATTGAAAGCAATGGTTTATCCACTTTGCCCTAATCTTCAACCCATGCTATCCTAATCAACTATGTAAACATCATCAAAAGTAAAGATTTTAAAAATTAATAAAGGTTTATAAGTAAAAATAAAAAGTCCATTAGAGTGAGTTTGTTAGGCTTCTTAAATATTATTGCAAAGCCTAACCTCAAAAAAGCTAGCACAGTAAACACAGTCATAGCATCACCAACCCAAATCCAATCACCTCATTTAGTGCCTAACTCAAGATTCTGTTCTATAGTAGAGACACTGAGGGGAGAGGGGTTTCTGCAGAATACCCTAACAGCTCCCTATCAACCCCAATCTGACTCTAGCGAAGAGATGGATGGCAAGTGGGTCCCACCAAAGGCCCTCGGGGACTTCCTCATCTACAGAGCCAGCTCTTCTTCTGAGCCCTTGAAGAACTTCAAGAAACTGACCTCACGTAGTCTTGAGGTTGTTTTATTTGGCATTCTCTATTCTGTAGGGCCCTAACTCACACCAGCCAATAGCCCAATCATCAGAAATCCTGCTACATTTTTCACATTGAACTTTCTCTGTTCAAATTACTCGGTGGGCTGCCAAACACACTCACCAAAAGAAACCTGGTGGAATGACCCTAACACCTGACCAATGGACTTTTCAGTAAGAAGCTTTCCTACAGCTCAAGAAGGACAAACACAAGATGCAGCCTTTCCAAACTCACACACAAAACAGGAATTCAAAAGCAGTCCTCATCAGGATAATTAGGCAAATTATAAGCATTCAAGATATTTTAACAAGTCACTTAGTAGAATAAGGATCAAAACACACTGGTAGAACTTGTATTCCTTAATTCAGGTAGAAACAACATTTTGTCACAATTCATTCTGCAATATACTGGCTACCTAAATGTTTTTTCCATATGTATATAATACCTAAATGCATAAAAATTCTATTAATAACAAGCCACTATATGCTAATAAACTTAAAAATTTAATGCATAATTTTGAAGGGAATTATAAATTACCAAGCATTTATTTAGAAAGCAACAGAAAATCAGCCAGGCTCCTAACATGAAAGAAATGGGGAAGGGCGGGCGCAGTGATGCAGGATGCCAACCCTTAGCCCTGTCACAGCAGCATCCACGTGGGCACTGGTTTGCGTCCTGCTGCTCCACTTATCCACCACCTCACCAATGGCCTAGGAAAGCAGCCAGCAGGGCTCAAGTTCCTGGGCTCCTGCACCCACGTGGGAAATGCAGAGGAGGCTCCTGGCTTCAGGTCAGCTCAGCTTTGGCTGTTCTGGCCATTTGGGCAATAAACCAGTGAGTATAATAAACCTATCTCTCTGTTTCTCTATGTACACCTGTTCAAATAAAAATAAATAATCATTTAAAATAATGCTTTATATTGCATACTCAGGGAAATACCAGGTGAAACAAAAATACTACACAGCTATTAGAATGGCCAAACTTTGGGATACTACACCAAGCATAGGTGAGGACTGGAGCACTACTAATTCTCATTTATTGCAAATGAAATGCAAACTGGCATAGTCACTTAAGAAGACAGCATACAACCCAGCAATCTTCCCACACAGTCCAGGCAATTATATCCTTTACTGCTTTATGAAAAGGAATTAAAACTTATCTCCACATAAAAACCGCATATAGATATTTTCAGCCATTTGATTCATCACTGCCAAACCATAGGAGTAACCACGATGTCTTTCAATAGGTACAAAGGTCATTTTGTTGTTAATCTGGTAGACTAAAGGATGCCCAGAGGCCAGTTATATCTAAAGATGTTTCCAAAAGAGCCTGGTAGTAGAATCAGTGGGCTGACTGCAGAAGTATCTGCCCTCACCAAATGTGGGTGAACACCATGTACTCTCTGTTAAGGCCCAGATAAAACATACAAGTAAGTTGGGCCTGGTGCAAATGTCTAGCAGTTGAAGTCCTCGCCTTGAATGCAACAGGATCCTACATGGGTGCCAGTTCTAATCCTGGCAGCCCCACTTTCTATTCAGCTCCCTGCTTGTGGCCTGGGAAAGCAATTGAGGACAGGCCAAAGCTTTGTAACCCTGCACCCATGTGGGCAACTCCGAAGAAGGTCCGGCCTCCTGGCTTTGCATTGACTCAGCACCAGCTGTTGTGGCCACTTGGGGAGTGAATCATTGGCCGGAAGATCTTCCTCTTTGTCTCTCCTCATCTTTGCACACCTGCCTTTCCAATAAAAATAAATACATCTTAAAAATAAAATACAAGCAGGCAAGCAGGGAAGAAGACATGTGCTCCCTCCTGCTGCTGGGCCACTGAACAGCAGGACTCTAGTCCCTGGGCCTCCAGTTTCTAGGACTTATACTGGTAGGTCCTTATGGTACCCACACATCTGCACTCAGGCCAAGTTCCACCACAAACCCTCCATGTGGGTGGCAGAGTGGGTGGGTGTCAGCAGAAAGCTGGATCAGAAGCAGCGCCAGGACATGGACCCATGGATTCTGCTATGGGATAGTGTCTTAACTGCTACGCCACCTCAAAATATATCTGAAGTCTTATTCCTTTCCGGTATTATACCAAGGGTTCCCTCCCACTAAGCTACATGTAACTTGTAACACTGATAAAAACTAGGGTAATAGTTAATAAAAATGTATGCAATGATTTTCCAACCATACTACAATTCTCAATTAGTTTGTATGGCTAACTGCTTGGTAAAGTCAGCATTAAATGTGTTTGGGCCTAGAGAGTAAGTCTATAGTCTAAAAAGCTTCCCTCTGGGGCCCAGCACTGTAGCACAGAGGATTACAACCTTGCCATGATGCCAGTATCCTGCTTGAATGTCAGTGGCTCCACTTCTAATCCGGCTCCTTGCTAACACAGCTGAGAAAACAGCAGAGATGAACCAAGTGCCCAGCCCTGCTATCCATGTAAAGACTCAAATGGAGTTCCAGGGTGGCTTCAACTCGGCCCAGCCTCAGCTGTTGTGGCCATGTGGGGAGTGACCCAGCAAATGGAAGATCCTTTTCTTGTTCCACTTTTCAAATACATAAATAAATCGTTTAAAACCAAACAAAAACAACCCTTTTTCTTGACGTTTATTCATAAATCAGCAATTTAAGCTTTTGAAACCTTTCTCCAAGGGAGCAAGTAGCCATCGAGAGCTGTTTCCCAGGCACATATAAATAAAACCATGACTTTCCTAATTCAGAGTTCTGTGATATTTAACCTACTTAGCACATAACACTTTGTGTGTACGTATATGTAGCTAATTTCAAAATCAAACAGAACTCTTAATATGCAGGAATATGCACCCATGCAAGGAACAAACACAGCAGCAAGAAGAGCTGAGCAGAAAGGGAGCCCAAAGACACATGGCAGCCAGCAGTGCTCTTGCAGCAACAGGCACCAAAACAGAGAGAATACGACGTATTACGGTAGAGGCTCTGCACGATCCATCTAATCCCTGTGTGGATGCTTGCAGATGGAGCACTTACCTATTCTCAGGAAATGCCTGACTTCAAAACCACAGCGATTATAACAATAATGCATAGTTTCAAAACTTCACAAGTGTGCGTAATTTTGCAAATGACAATTGGATTTTGAAAACAGAATTGGAAAACAAACTAAGCGTAAAATTGAAGGGCTTTACCAAAAAAAAAAAAAAAAACCCTCTATCCTGAAAACGGTTTTCTGTTAGTTTCTAACAATGTGGCTTAACAGCAGAACAGAAAATGCCATTTTCATTACACCCAGTTTTCAGATCACAACACCTGGAGCGCATTCTGCACTTTACCTTTCAATGCTGTCTTCTTCCAAAGTAATTTCCATGAATGTCTTCAGTTTTCTGTGAACAATGGCTGCAACTTCCTTCACCTTTGAATTTTTATGTTTACCTATGGGAACGTTACATTAAAAAGAGAAAAATACATTACCACACAAAAATAGGCATACTCTACTGTACACACAGGTACAAGTTTCAGAAGCTAAACAGTCTAGTTCTCCCATGTGGGTGGCAGGAACCCAAGGTCGGCATTAATACGAAGTGGTAGTCAGATATGAGAACTGAACTCAGTCTGATATCAGACGGGGGGTGGGGTCATTTCAAGCAGTAGGCCATAGGCCAAACACTAGCCCAGCCACAACTGTCTTTTAGTTTAAGAATGTAATGCCTGTGAGGCAGCAGGCATTCAGCGTTTCTGGTGGCTGACAGGAAACTCAAAAAGCTTCAGACCTCAAAGCATTTTGGACTTTGAAACAGAAATGTTCAACCAGTAAGGTCTATGAAAATATTCTAAAATCTTGGACTAGTGCTGTGGCATGGCATGCCAAGCTTCTGCCCATGGCATTAGCAACCACATGGGTACCAGTTTGTGCCCTGACTGTTCCACTTCTGATCCAGCACCCTGACTGGAGCCTGGGAGAGCATCAGAGGGAGCATGATTCAAGTCCTTGCAGCCTGCACCCAAGCAGAATGCCACTAAATCAATAGAAACTGAATCCATTATGGTGTTCACAGTGGGGGCTTTTGGGAAGTAATTAGATTGGAGCCCACTGAATCCTGGTGACTATACAAGGAAGGAAGCACAAACTCTTTTGTCTTGCCATGCGATACCCTGCCCAATCAGGAACTCGGCCAGGACACCAGCCCAGGGGCCAGACCAAGGAGTTCACCCAATCTTGCACTGTGAACCTCGAGCATCATGGTCAAAAGAGCCCCTTTCAAAACATCGTCAACCTCTTTTTATTATAAAGTCTTCTGCCTTAGGTATTTTATTCTAGTAACAAAAAGGTAATACAAAGGGATACAGATACTTAAATGATACAAAAGTGAAAGGTGAAAAGAAACTGACAATGGTGGTCAGGCTCATATAAACAGATTCAGATTTTCTAAAGAGAGTAATGCCAAGCGGACAAAACAACATCAGAGAGCTTGGGTACAAAGACTGTCAGATCCTTTAACAGTGAGTGAGGTATACCCAGCAACCTAGAATCATAGACAGGAAATGTAACCAACCTTTATTAATAACCAAAATAATATGTAGAACAGCCGTGAGGCACACAATGCCTTCAATATCATCAGAAAGCACACAAGACTTTAATTCATCTAAAAATGACCTGTAAAAAATTAGCAAGACTAAAATTATTCTCCAGCATATAGCCTAATATTTTATACATTTAAAAACACAACCAAGGCTTATCAGCAATCACAAACTTTGTCTTTCAGGTAACATGGGAAGCTGGCAGAACTCATCCCATACCTGTCATTAAGTATGCAAATCACAGAAGGAAGCTTTAAAATCAGATGCTATTGCTAGAAAGAAATGACAACAGCCTGTTGACTAAAAGAGGCCACTCCGTGTATCACCAAAACACAGAGAAGGTTTAGTTTTTGAAAGATAAAACCAGTTTAAAATGGTAATTTATAAAATGCTACTGAACACATCTGCTATTCAAGCTTCACGGGCATAAGATGCCTGTAAAATTATTCCCTATATAATCCATCAACCCCATGCATACAATACCTTAGAATTTTAGTTAAGAGACACAGAGAGGAGAAATGAGCTGTGGTGCTGAATGAAAATTACACTAGTCCTTAACTCCTTTTTTTTTTTTTTTTAAACAGGGAGAGCGCAAACGCAGTCCCCCACTACCACAAATCATGCAATGGGTGAGCCTTGCTCTGGGAAAACCACCTTTGTGATCACGGCATCTCCCCTTCCAGGTAAATATAGTGCTTCACTCGCAAAGTGTTTTGAATATACACACAGTAAAAAGTATTCTAACACAATAACATCTTATTTCTTTTAACCAA
Organism: Ochotona curzoniae; assembly: GCF_017591425.1. Taxonomy (NCBI): domain Eukaryota; kingdom Metazoa; phylum Chordata; class Mammalia; order Lagomorpha; family Ochotonidae; genus Ochotona; species Ochotona curzoniae. Next base: position 7,968,690 of record NW_024466129.1, on the reverse strand, counting down.
ATTTTAGCTATGATAAACATATCCAGAGACTATCTCAAAGAACATACTTTATAGAAACTTAGGGTAAACTTAATGCAAATATTTTCAATTGCTGTAAAATAGAAAGCTCCATGGCTTACAGAAAAAGTGGATCCTCGAAAATTTTGAAACCAAAGTAGCTAAGAGTGCTTAACAGCCATGAAGAGAATTCAAAGACAATAATGAGACAATTACCTCACGACATTTGAAGACTTTAATATTATTCCTACTAAACACCTTGAGAATGGTGGAAGGTCAGAAAGACATTCTGGAGTGGTAAACTCTTCTATATCAGAAATCTAAATAGAAAGAGTTTCAAATAGAAAAGTTAGAAATTCAAATTGGGCTAATTACTTCACATACATTGCTCTGCGTTTATTCAACAACTGAGAGAAGTTTCCAGAAATTCAGAAGAATGACTTCTATGAACCTTGGAAATATCTACAATGATTATTAAGAATATGTTACACACAGGAGTGTCTATCTTGTTCAATAAGACAAAGTAATACCATGTCATTTAAGGATTTAGCCAAACAGTCTTTAATTTGACATCATCCTCTGTAAAACTATGCTTCCATGTTAAGCAAACTTAGTCTTTATTCTTACGGGTTTGGAGCAGGGCCTCTGCACATCACCATTACTGGGTCTGGGCTGTGCTGCTTTTCCCTAAGCAGTATTCCTGGCCTCGACTCAGTGCCAGCAGCACACTGGTCTGGCCCAACTAGCTGTGTGAATCTAAAATGTGTCACAATTTTGGCAACGTGCTCAGAGGGGTAGGATCTGGACCCATCCACACTGGGCTTCCACCTGCACCTTTAAAATCAGCCTTGTGAGGGGGGATAAGCTATTTAGCATTAAGCAATGGATTCCACACACAAATGGTTTCAAGGGAAATTTAAATCTAGAATTCTCATCCCTATTCTCCACCCATCACAGCTAAGGAATATGCCTTGCTCCTGTCACCTCAGACACTCTCACCACCTTCCCCTCCACCTTCATCAGAACCCCACACGGATCTGCAACAATGTTACCCTTTAGTAAGTATGAACAATCTCTTTTTCTAATGGCTAAGGAACGAATATACCTATCTTCATCTTTGTACCTGTCTTTTGCCTAATTTGGGGCACTTTTGGGGTATTTCATGTAGGCACTTCTAGCAAGTCTCCCTACATTTTGTTAGAATTATTACTCACATTTGAGCCACATAGTCTATCACCTTTACAGATGAAACAGGCTTACTTCTCACAAAAATAATTTACGTAAAATGCAATACAAGTATTTCTCTTAATTAAAAAAATGTACTTATTTATTTGAAAGGCAGAGACAAAGAAAAACAGAGCTCTTGTCCGAACCACTGGTTCACTCTGCCAAAGCAGCTGGAGCTTGGCCCTGCTCAAGTCAGGAGCCAGGAACTAATCCCTGTTTGCCAGACGGGTGGCAGGACCTAAGTGCCTGAGTCACCTGCTGCCTTCCACAGTGCACATTTGTAGCTTGCTGGATTCTGGAATAAAGTTGAGACTCAAATGCAAGTAACGCCCCCAGGGGATGAGAACATCCCATGTGATAACTATCTACTTCTAATACAACGAAACAGAACTACTGATTGACTAAAATAATTAAAACCTACAATATTTTGTGTGTGTAGAAGGAAAACATACAACAGTAGCAAGAATATCAGTTGAAAGAACACTATTAAAAGATACCTACAATGGGACCTGGCACAATAGCCTAGCAGTTAAAATCCTTGCCTTGAACGTGCCAGGATCCATATGTGTGCCAATTCTAGTCCCGGAAGCCACACTTCCCATCCAGCTCCCTGCCTGTGGCCTGGGAAAGCAGTCGAGGACGGCCCAAAGCTTTGGGACCCTGCACCCCTGAGGGAGACCTGGAGGAAGTTTCTTGTTCCTGCCTTCAGATTGGCTCAGCTCCAGCTATTGTGGCCACCTGGGGAATGAATCATCCAATGGAAGATCTTCCTCTCTGTCTCTCCTCATCTTTCTATATCTGACTTTCCAATTAAAAATATATATATCTACAATGTACATAGACAAGCTTAACTTGGGAAATGAGACTGATGAGCTAAGCAGGCATACTGAAATATTGAAAGAAACCACTAACAAAAATTGGAAAAAATAAAATGTAAAGTCAACAGGGAAGAAAGATGGAACAGTAAAAACATGATTTTTCCAAAAGTGGCAGGAAAGCAAAGCAGATGGAACTAGTGGAAAACATACCCCAAAACGATCATTTTAAATTCAAACATCAAAATGTAATAAAAGCAAATGGAAAGAACACCCCTCCCTCCCAAAAAATGGAAAACAAATACCCACAATCACTGGCTGGATTTAAGATACCCACCCTGTAGAATTTGACCAAATAAATTTTAAACAGAGAAGGTAGGCTAAAATAATTAAACAAACAAACAAAAAACCACATATTTGCTGTGCCATTATAAAGCATGATTATGTATACGAATGTGCAAAAACTGTAAGATTTCCCAGTCGGACCTCATCTTTTCATACTGTGAGGATATACCATTATCTTTAATATCCTCAAGTCACTGTCCCATGGCCGTACCAAATTATATCATTGAGATAAGGAGAAAAAGAATATTCTCAGTATTCCATGTGGTATAATTCTCATTCCAATCATTGATATTGATAGCAACTAGGCTAATAACTACTGTATTAATAACTATCTTCTCTTTACCATTTCTACTAGGAAAATAAGGTTAAGTAGAAATAAATGCATTATTTACTTAAACTGATGCCACAAGGTTGCTTTCCTGTGCTCAAAATAAAAAAGGTTAACAATAGAAAATCAAAAAGATGTAAACTGGCCCTCAAAATGTAGTCCCCTTTCAACCACTGAGAAGAATATTTAAATGTATAAACTCATTAAATCTCTAAAAAGTAGCACAAAGATATGTTCAAAATGCAGGATAGTTCTGCCCAGTCATACTAGCCTTAGTATATTTTCCACAACTGTCCTATGACTCCACAATACTCGGAGTGGTGTGTGGCACACTGCGTTAGATGTTACCTGGGATGCTGGCATGCCACGTGAGCACTGATCCAATCCAGCTCCCTGCTACCGCACTGGGAAGTCAGCAGAAGCTGGCGCAAGACATGAGCAGACATGGACGGCTTCACCGTGACCTAGCCCTTGCTACTGCATTTGGTGAAAAAACCACTATCTCTCTCTGTAACACTGCATTTCACATGAATAAATATTGAAAAACATATATCAACCAGCTTTTAGATAGAGGTGCTAGGAAAACATACCAATCTATTCATTCAAATTTGAGATCTCAGAAAATACTTTGAAAAACTTAAAACCCGTACTGCCAGTACAAATAGCATCTTACATACATTTAAAAGCTAGCACAGTCAGGATCAATATAATTCACCTTTCGTAGTCTGTGACTTATCTCGACCACAGGCGCAGCAATCAGAGTAGAGAGTATGCCCCGGTGAACAGGAGTATCCACATGCCAAGACTGAACCGTGGTTAAGAATTCATGAAAAGGAGTCTGAACAGAATAAAGGAGCTACAAGAAAACACATCACTTAATTTTAGTGGAGCTAAAAATCATGATTTAAAAGCAGACAGACAGATATTTTCAGGTAAGCATTCCCAGGACTGATCTGCCTTGCCTGTTACCATTGCCCACTACTCCTCTTCACCGTTGCTGATGACTCCCCAAGCCCAGACAGATAGTCTAAAGCCCACGAGGGATCATCATTAGAACGTTCCCTCAGGAAGAGAAACATCAATAACAGGAAGAAAGGAAGGCAGAGGCAATCAGGTAGGTTGGGCAATGACATGAAAGTAAGGCCTCAATTAGGAAGCAATGGAGTCAACAGAAAAAGGGTTCAGGGGGAATGAAAGGTTTTGGCAAAAATCGTATTACAGAAACAAATTACAGAAAGTTGAAACTAAAAAACTGGAAAGGTCTGAGGCAGGCATTTGTCCTAGCAGTTAGGAAGTGGCTTGGGACACAGACACCCCGTATCACAGTGCCAGCTTCCACTCCAGTGAATACGCAGACAACGGCTTAAGCTGTGTCAGTCTTCACTGAATTCTCAACTCCTGGTTTCACCCCTGGCATCAGGGGATTAACTAGCAGATGGGAGCTGCTTCTGTTTTTCTTTCTCTCTCTACCTTTAAATAATTAAAACAAAAACACAGAAATATTTCAAATAAATTCAAATATGAGACAGGATAAGAAAAACATGATCAATAGCATTTAATTACCTTTTAGGTAAGGAAAAGGATAAAATTCAAAGTAAAGTCTTCAAGAAACAGCCTCCCACTTTTCCCCCCACATTTAAAATTTAATTTAAAAAACTGGTGCCAATATTGTGGCACAAAGGTTAAGCTGCAGGCTTCAACACTAGCATTCCATGTTAAACTGATAGTTCAAGTTTTCATTGCTCTGCTTACAATCCAGCTCCCTACTATTGTGTAAGCAGTGGAAAACAGCCCAAGTCTGTGAACCCATGCCTCTCACATGGGGGACCTGGAGGCAGTCCTGGTTCCTGACTTTCACAGACACTTGGGAGGTGAGCCAATGGATTAAAGATACCTTTGTGCCCCCACCAGCCACTCTGCCTTTCAACAGGAATAATTTTTTAAAAAGGAGGGGAGGGAGTAGTGCAGTAGCCTAGTGGCTAAAGTTCTCGCCTTGCACACAATGGGATCCTAAATGGGTGCTAGTTCCTATCCTGGCAGCCCCACTTCCCATTCAGCTCACTGCTTGTAGCCCATGGAAAGCAGGAGAGGATGGCCCAAGGTCTTGAGACCCTGCACCTGCGTGGGAAACCCAAAAGAGCTCCTGGTTCTTGATCAGCCCAGCTCTGGCCATTGTGATCACTTGGGGAGTAAATCAGCAGACAGAAGATATTTCTCTGTGTCTCTCTTTCTCTGTATATCTGACTTCCCACTAATAAATAAACAAACAAATAAATAAATCTTTTAAAAAATAAGGTTGCTGATACAAAAGATAGTGGGTCTATGAAAACAATAATTTTGTTCAGGAATTGGTATTAAATTAGGTTTAGGAGTACAGCAAATCTGGTGTTCAGGTCTTTATAAATACAAGTATCACTTCCCAACAGCTTTCAGCCAGCAAAGGGAAACCAAAGCTCCAGTTCTGAGAGACTCACAACCAAGGCAAGGTAAACCTACGAAAAGGTGACCCACACAATGTAGAAATCATCATTTCATCTGGACAAGGCCTTGACCACTCTATAAATAACTAAAATCAGCATCTTCAGAAACATTTGGGAAATTCCATAAAATAACAACTGAGCACACAGCGCCTTTAGCAATCAGAGCTCTGCTTCCTGTCCAGCAAGCCGGTCTCCCGGAACTCCTGCTGGAAGACTTTCAGGCTGACCCTCGAGCCCCTGAGGCCTCTTGCCTCTTCACCTCCAGTCCCAAAGCAGGGAGGATGATTTCTCGGATGAGGAACTATGGCAAATTCTAGTGAAGCGTGCCTTCTACCCAACATTTACTGTACCCAATGGGAAATGACTGCATGGGAGCAGGTGCCTGGGACCAGAAAGCCCATTGAGAAAACACCCTCCTAACTAGCCACCCTTTCCAGGGAGGATGTTAAGTACCCGCAGGCCCTCTTCCGGCTGCTTCTTGAAGCTCCGTGCAATACATTCCAACATTTTCTGAAACACCTGCTGGACTGTGTCAAACAGCGCTGTAACTTCTTCTTCTGAGTCTATTTTCTGAATACAGCGATTTCCAGTTGTCTCCCTCAGTATGCCAAGAAGCGATGACACATAAAAAAATCCCTTCACTAGAAACAAGATGGGAAAAATAAGTCATATAATCATTGATTAAATTTAAAGTCCCTTGACACATATAACTTTTAAAAGATTACTATCCAAAACAAGATTAAAATAAACAAACTTTTGTTCCATTTTACTAAAAACCAGTACATTCAGTAACATTAATGTGACTCCATCACAAAACTCAGAACTACATTCACTGCAGTGTGAGCACACAGCAAGACAGGATGTGTCTCCCTGGACAGCTCAGCCGGAGAAGGTGAACTGGTTCTCTGACAGTGAAGCCGATGACTGTCGGCATTCAGCACGGCAGGGCGGGCGGAGACCTTGCCAGGCACAACTTGGAAAGCTGACTGATGGCGAAATTCCCAACACGTGCTGCTAGTTTACTGGCGATCTTTTACCATCTCCTTTACTACATTAATTTGGTAAGATTTACTCTGTATAGCCATGCCTGAGATCCTGAATTTTCATTTTTGCATTTAACCAATTGTATTGGTAAATGGGGCTACTCAGCACAGACCACCCTGGGTAAGCCTGGTGAGCACCTGTGCTCTCATCCCATGCCAGCGCTCACACAGCCCTGCACGTGGGTTACCCTCACATATGGATCATGGGAGCCTCCCTGCTTAACAGCAATCATACTGCATGGGGTTTCTTCAATCCACTGTAGATTTAAAATTTGTTACAATAAAAATAACAAATGTTCTCCACGAACAGACTATGCCATGAGTGACAAAGAGATGTTCCTTATAGTACCTCATGAGCCTACTATCTTAGTTGGTAAATCAGACTAGCAACTAACCTAAAACCCCAAACCAATCTAAAGAAAATATATTAGATTGCATTTGCAATCTCTGGAATTAGATTACTCTGCAAAAGGCTAATGGCTTTACTAGGATCAATAAAAACTTCATAGAATCTTTAAAATCATAGCAGAAATTTTCAAAGAACCATTCTCTTTTATTTAAAAGGCAAAGGGAAATACATTTTCCACACATGTAAGTCACCTGGAAAACCACCCATCAGTGGAACAGGTGACAGGAAAATACTGTGTCCTTGACAGAGAAAGTAGGAACAGCCGAGAGGCTAACGCACAGACTACAGGTTCTGATGAACCAGGCGTGATCTGGCTATTGCAGTCACTTGGGCAGTGAACTAGCACATAGATGATTCCTACTTCATCCCATTTCTTCCTCTCTCTATCGTTCCACCACATCTCTTCTTTTCTGTAACTTACCTTTAAAACAACTAAAATAAATCTTTAAAAAAAATAATCCAGCTTGAGCCACAGACACAATGCGCAGAGATGCTGGTCATTAGGGGTACGGGACAGACAGGCTGTCCAGGATCAGGGCTGGAGGCACAACTACGCAGGCACCTTCCTTCCCAGAAGCTACAATTCGGTGGAGGAGATAACAACTCCAAGGTCTGACGCTCCCAGGCTGCTCTCCCCATTCCCCTCCCTTCAGCTACCTGCTATGTGGTAGGAGAAACTGATCTTCAGGCCCCAGACGGCTCCAGTGACTGCCCTCTCACTCCGTCAAATGCCCAGCAGGCAGCAAACAAGGCTGAGTAGTTAGTCACCATGGGCTGCCCTATGTTACCCTCTTCCTGGGTATGAAACGGCCAGCTCCACACTCCAGCTCTTCTGTGATATTTCCTACACAAATACCAGGAAACAGCTCTACCCCTCTGCCCACGGAAAAAGCCTACTGGCAAAAAAGCACATCACGAAAGCAGCACAATCTCAATGACCTCATCCAAAGGTCTGGAATGTCTGAGCGGAAAGCCGTTTGAACCTTCTGCCTTGTTATGAGCTAATTTGTGCTATGCATCTATCACCTAAAAGCCCAAGTCGTGACCTACACAATAAAGCAGGAGGAAGAGCACCAAGGCCTAGCTTTGAATACTTGTGGCTCTAAGCCAGTCCCCCAGTGGATGAGGTATACTGTACCTGTCTGCATGATTGCAAGAGTCCGCTGTAAAAGTTTTGTCTGAAACTTCAGGTCCCCAAGGCCGACCATGACAACATCCTTACATACAGTCAGATAGGTCTGCAAGAGACAGCGGGATTTCCCAACAAAGGCCATGAGGAAAGGGGGAATAAGGCACACTGATAGACTTTCTCCCATCTGAGGTATAGCAGTCATCTCACAACAAGAGATGCTTACAAAAGGATGCTCATAAAGACACATTTTCATTTTTGTTGTCATAAGAAATCTACGAACACACTTTATGTAATTCAAACACAACTGAACACCTACTAAATATAATTTGCAAATTTTCAAATCACGTTTTTCATGCTTTATTAAAAGATAGAACTAATTAACTGCTATTTAAGAATTTCGGAACAGCGGGCCTGGTGCAACAGCGGAGTGGTTAAGGTCCTCGCCTTGTACGCCCGGGATCCCATATGGGCACCTAGATTTCTAATCCCGGCAGCCCTGTTTCTCATCCAGCTCCCCACTTGTGGCCTGGGAAAGCAGTCGAGGATGGCCCAAAATTTTGGGACCCTGCACCCGTGTAGGAGACCAGGAAGAAGGTCCTGGCTCCTGGCTTTGGATTGGCTCAGCTCCAACTGTTGCAGCCGCTTGGGGAGTGAACCATTGGATGGAAGATCTTCCTCTCGGTCTTTCCTCCTCTCTATTTCTGCCTTACCAATAAAAATAAAGAAATCTTAAAAAAAAAAAAAAAAGAACTTAGGAAGAGCAATAGTAACGTTTAAAATTGCTACTTGAAAACAGAAAACTGGAAACACAGGAAGGCAGACTTCAGTCCTGAAATGTCTAACCTGGATAATTTGCTGATAAAGAACTCTGTGAAGCTTCAGGTACTCTTCTTCTTGATCTTGAATAAAAGATAAAACTTTGCTTTCTAACCAAAATCCAGTATCTTCCAAACCAGACAGGTAAACTTTTCCTTCCGAGCAGAACTGTCAACAACAATAAAAGCTATATCAGTAATGGAAACAAAGTGGCTGATGTGTTCCTCAGCTGAACAGAGCCATCCAGAGGCGCACCTTGTGCTGAAGGTGAATACTCAGCCGGCAGTGGAGACTGAAGGCTCGCAAGGCAGTGGCATCACTGACAGTAGGTTTCCCAGCAGGCGACTGCAGAAGCGATTCCAAATCTGCCTGTAATATTAAAACCCAAAGAGCTAAGCTTTGATCAATACTCCACCTCAATGTCCTCAACAGAAGTATACTGGAAATGCTGATCCTCTGACTCCACAGCTCAACTGAAGTCACGGGAAGAGCCTAACACACACACACGACAGCCAAGAAGGCCCACTGTCCCCTAGAGCCACTATGTGCAAACACACCGTGTCCACTTCCATCCTCAATGTCAGCTCACCTCTTCCTCTAGACCCCTACAGCATTCCTGCCGCACCCAGCTGTGAACCACCCTCAGCAGCAGCAAAGATCAGAAGGCTTGCTGCTGTAGAGGTATCCAGGGCCAGGAGTGGAAAGAGGGACTCCATGGGGCACTGAGAGCACGAGAACTTCACATCCTACACTATAGGATTCCCAGGGAGGAAAAACTCAACGATTCTGGAAGGAGCCAGTAATCCCAAATGGATGGGCCTTAACAGAATCACCTATATCCTGGCACTCCAAGAACACAGCTCGTATGAAGGTCAGGGCCAGAAAACAGATCATACTCCCAATCCCACCTCCTTAGTTTTGTCCACAAAACTGAAGAAGATATACAGCACTCCAAGCTCCTCTTGTTTGAAAAAGCTTATAGTATTAAAATATGAAAACTACATTTGACATGATCAAATGTTAACAATCACCCAAATTTCAGGATATTAAATCACCTTTGAGGTTTCCAGTGCTTTTAAAAGATGGTTAAGTTTCTTCTGGGGAGCAGAGAGCAGGCACTCTCGGTTCTTTGGATGCGTCAGCAGATACTCTATGTAAGTCAAGGCCAACTCGGGCTTCACTGGGCGTGCATCCTGGATCTGCACTTTGCGTTTAGATGCTGAATTACTCTGCAAGACAGCAAACACTGATCACTAAAACACGAGCCTGGAAAAGCAGGTAGTTTTTAATGCACAGCTTTCCACATTCATCAAACCTCAAACAAATACGACGAAAAAATACCTTGGCCTGCGGCTGCTGTCCTGGCAGCCAGTCATCAAGAAGTTCCAGAATATGTCCCACCTGTCCCCAGGAGCAAAGACAGTCTAACAAGGTACAGTAGCTCTTGTCTACACTGCTCTCCTCCTGGCTTCTCAAGGTAGAAATCACACCACAACTGAAAATATCAAATAGGTAAAATCAGATCAACATTTCAACAACCATCCCACTTTCCCAAAAGGTGAGGAATAAGTAGCTAAAAACCAAGGGATTGTGTATCCCTTGCTGTGTTAATAATAACACGTCAACATTCTTCAACGCAGGAATAAGCTTGCTGCTTCCCAGTCACTGCATGTGATAAGTCCTCCCCTGAACACTCAACAGGACAGTGAACTTGGAAGGTGCTACGGTCAGGACTACACCAGCCCAGGACCATACCAGCTGCAATACTCCTTTATCTGTTGTTTCTGTGCCATGTCTGCTGAGTCTAGAGTGTATCAAAGTGTTCAAAAGGGCAGAAGGAAACACAGGCTGTGAACGGAACACTGAACGTGATGGTCGGCCAGCCATGAGCTAACAGCTGAGTACAACCAATGGTAAAGATTCCTACTTTACTGCTGTATTGAAAAACACATACCTGAATGGAGGAACTGCAGACGCTGGCAGAAAGGACATCAGCATGAACAACGGGATCTTGCACCGATCATCCTAAAAGCATCAAACAGAAAAAAGCAAACAATACTTAACGTTTAAGAAGTTATTCAAATCTTTCCACGTAATGGCTTAGTAACTATTTTTCAAACTTGCTCAGTAAGAATTATAGTAATCCTCCAGTATTCAAAGCAAACACATAAAGCTTTTACAAAGCCTCATATTTGAAGGATAGAAATAATTACTGGTAAGTATTCTGAAACCCTAATGCAACATTTTACTATTTTGTACAAATACTTACTACCATGGTCTTTGTACCAGGCACCAATCTAGATTCTGGGGATATACCAATGACCAGAACTGACAAAATTCCAAATCATTGTGGAGTTGGGCCTATTACAAAAATCATATTGATGGGGGCCAGCACGATGGTTCAACAGGCTAATCCTTCACCTTTAAATGATAGCACCCCTTTTGGGTACTGCTTCAAGTCCTGGCTGCTCTACTTCCAACCAGCTCCCTGCTTATGGCCTGGGAAAGCAGTGGAGGATAGATCAAGTCCTTTGGACCCTGTATCCATGTGGGAGATCCAGGAGTTCCTGGCCCCTGGCTTCCTAGCTCTAGCCATTCGGAAAGAGAAATCAGCAGACGAAGATCTTTCCCCTTCTGCCTCTCCACCTCTCTGTAAATCTACCTTTCAAATAAAAGCAGTTTTTGAAAAAATTTAAAAATCATCTAATGAAAGGAAAAATGTTTAATTCCACACCTTGACAATCCTAACCACGAGTAAAGCAGTCAGGGAAAAATGCACGAGTCAGAATATCTTTAGGAAAAACAATTTAGTATAACAGAAAATGTACAGGCTGTGTAGCTAACGATCCAAACCTAAATCTAACTCTGCCTTATCAGCTGACACAACAGAGAAAAAAGGCTAAATAAATAGTTTCCCCATCTACAAAACTGATATGGGATGGCTGGAACAGTTGAATAAACCAAATCCATAAAACCCTGCAGCAGTACCTGGTACACACTAATCATTTAATGAACGGTGGCTGTATTATAATGAAAAGATCAATAGGGCGCAGAATCCATCAAGAACACACAAGAAACATGCTCGGTTGGGAGAACGAGCTGGTGGTAGATCCGAAAGGGAAAAATTAGCCTTCCTGGTGCTTGTATTCTGTTATAATGAATCCACCTTTGCTCCCAAGTCCAAAAACAGCAGGGAGATCTTTTTAAACATTTTAAAAGATAGACTTTTTAGTTAGCCATTCCATAATGCATGCACATTTAAAAACATGTAAGTCACAATAAATACACACAATTTTTGTCAGTAAAAACATGTAAGTTTGGGGCAGGTGTTTGGCCTAGCACAAAAGAAGCCAGTTGAGAAGCTTGCATCCCACATCCAAGTACTTGGGTTTCATTTCCAGCACTGGCTCCCAACTCCAGCTTTCTGTGAATGCAGAGGCAGGGAGGCAAAAGTAACGGCTCACAAGATGGGGCCGCCTCACCTCCCAGGAGACATGGACTGAGTCCCTGGCTCCCGTTTTTAGCCTCTCATTGTAAACATTTGATGACGGAGCCAGCAGACAGGTAGCTTTGTATCTCTCAAATGAATACAAAATTTCTTAAAAAATCAAATGTACATGAATCTACTTGCCCCACAACACAGACACAATGCTCAAATTCTTCAATACTTTGCCTATTGTATGCTTTCAATATCAAAACCCTGCAAATCAGATTCTACTCTAAAACAGTGTCACAGATCCTGCAGTAGAAGAATCCAGGGCCTACCTGGACACTTGTCTGGGTGCTGAGGACATGAAGCTGACATGCAGCCTCTGCTCTCAAGGATTATCAGAAACTAATTCTATCACAAGATACTCTACTAGTTGTCTCTTCTCATTTTATAGAGAAAACAGAGGTAAACATGTTAAGGAACTCTTGCAAAATTCTAAGAAAATAAATGTAAGTCTCACCCCCTACTTCCTTACAAATACAGTTCAGGACTTACCTTAAATACTTTCAGATACTCCGGGAGCACAGCGGCAAACTTGTTCACAGTGTAAATCTTGGCCTCTTTGTTGTTTTCAATACTGCCATGGATACTCTTCCAGAGAATCACAACAACTTCTAATAAACCCGCCATGGATGCTACATCACTTACAGAGAGTGTTTTATCCAGGACCTAAGACACAAACAATTCTATTGTGAACGAAGATAACGACAACAACTGGCATACGACAACAGCACTGCGGCAGGAATGTGGCAGCACAGCCAGGATGCCAGCCGAATGCCGGTGCAGACCACCTGGAGCCAGCCAGGACGCCAGCCGGGATGCCCGTGCAGACCACCTGGAGCCAGGTTTCGGCTCCATTTTCAGTCCCAGCAGTCTGCTCATGTGGAACTGGAAGGCAGTAGGTGATGGCTGAGATTTTGGGGTCCCTATTATCCAGACAAGTGACCCACACAGAGTTCCAGCATCCTGGTTTTAGACTATCTGTGCAGTGAATTAAGGACTAGAAGATCTCAGACTTTGTTTCTCGCTGTGTCTGCTTTCCAAATAAATAAGACTTAGAAAAAAATTAAAAAGACAATAGCTTTATCTTTAAAAGCCCACTCAATACCTAAAGCAGCTTCCTGTTAATGCAGAAATATAAGGGATATCAGTCTATTTTTATGCAGTAAGGTTTTTTAATACATCATTCTTTTTAACCACTTAAGAACATTAGGAATAGGCGTACTTTAAAGTCTTTTCAGACGTTTAGGGTGGTGCTGGACACTGCTCCCCATTGCAGCTTTGTGTAAGTGTGCACCCTCAGGGGCTACAAGGGCCGGATACAGTAACTGAGTCCCTGCCCCTCACTGGAAAGCAAAGATAGCATTCCCAGCTCCGAGCACTGGTCCAAGCAGGGAGCTGGATGGAAAACAGGTCTGCCAGGATTAGAACTGGTCCCCATATGAGATCCTGGTATGTACAAGGCAAGGACCTTAGCCGCTAGGCTACCATGCCAGGCCCTCAAATAAAAAATTTTTTAAAGCCTACCAAAGAAATCAACTCCAAACAAACTTGATATCTTAAAAAAAAAAAAAAAAAAAAAAACCCATAAGAATTGAAGCAACAGTTCAAAATGTATAACTACTATCTTCCCTTGGAGGTTCAACACGCCATTGAAAAACACATTATTTTTTGTTTTCCCTTCATTTGCTAAGAGTTCTCTTTTCACGATAAGCCTCAACTGTAAAGGAAGCAAGTGGAAGGGATAACTACAAACCTAACTGAAAGACGGCTTTACTGAAATACAGCTGTAACAATCTAACACATCAGATCACGGCCAGGATGAGATCCTCTGGCAGAAAGCACCTACAGAAACTGGCTCACACTGACTCATTATGATTAACCACCACTGAAGCCCAGGTTTCTTCAGTTGCAAAAACAAACAAAAAAACACCTTAGCGACATTTTCCTGAACTTACCCTGGTAGTACAAAGTGATGAATTCCTCTTCCATTCATAAAGTGGCAATCCACACTGCCACCTCTCCTCGTACGCACACCGCAGCTGCAGGCCAGCAACCCACACGCCCAGCACAACCAACACAACCAGTGAGATCTGCGAACTACCCTTACTGTGGGACTCTAATAAAGACAGTCTAACAGGGGACAGCACCGTGACGCAGTGGGTAAAGCTGTGATGTCAGCATCCCACGTGGACACCAGTTCAAGTCCAGCTGCTCCACTAGTCACTCAGCTCGCTGCTGATGGGTCTGGGGAAAGCACAAGAGAGCGCAAGTGCTTGGTCCCTGTCACCCACAGGGCAGATCTGGAAGCAGCTCCTGGCTCCTGGATACAGACTGGCCCAGCCTAGCTGTGGCAATCACCTGGGGAATGCAATCAGTGGATGGAAGATTTCTGTTTCTCCCTCTTTAACGCTTCCTTTCGAATAAATAAATTCATCTTTTTAAATGCAATCTAATGATTTGCTAAGTAACCAACATAGGCAATTTTCTGGAAGGAGATTACTTGCGATTACAAGAATGATTCATCTCTGGCATTAATTTTTTTAAGCATCCTACTCAAATGAAATGGGGAAAAGTATTAGTGAGAAAACCAAGTAGTAAGGATACACAAAAGTAAAGGTGGTTCTACATATAATTTGAAATCTCAGCATGCCCTTAAGTGCTTTAAGTTACAGCCATGAGTAACAGCCCATCAAATTTAAAAGGCAAAGAAACTAACAACTTAAAAAATACCAGATGAACCACAGGCAAAAAGACTGACACAAGTTAATTTTCCTTGTAATTGTTCTACTGTTTAGTACAGCAGTCATTCCACTCAAGTTTTCTGAGACAAGACACTACTTCTAGCTTATAAATACCATTTGGAAAATGTGTTAAATCCCCAGGTAATAGCTCATTACACAGGCAACTTTTTGGTTTAACAAAGAAAAATCTGTGGTTTTTAGCAGATACCAATGAGAGAGCTAAAAGAGCCACTACAAGAGTATTTGTCTTTTAGCCACACTGGTGCTCTTAGATTAGAACACTATAGGAGCAACTACGGTTTGTGACACAGATTGCAACAGAGCTCTACATACTCCTAACCCACGTCAATCTAGAATATGTAGAAGGATCTTGACAAGCAGCAGACAGCAGAGAAGAGACACACGAACGACAGGACTCCTTAAAAGATGTGTTTTGTATTCTCACTGAATGGGACTTCCCCAAGCTAAGAACCCTACCAAGATTTTCCTCAGTATTAAAAACCTTTGAATTCTGAAAACACAGCAGCTTCTGAGTACCTTTAACAAATTATATTTTAAAAAAATAATTCTACAGAAACTTAATTTCAAAACTAGCTTCAAGATATTTTTAGTAAAAAACTTATGCTTAAACAGTGGCTCTGAGTAAAAACATTACCCATTTAACTATAAACCACAGGAATGTCCTGAACGAAATCTGGGCTCAGAGTGTCACCAGCAAGAATCTCTCTTCTGAACTGAATCCTATTCCAACTCCAACGTGCATACAAGAATACGTTCAGGAACGAAATTCAAGATGCTCCAAAGCACTCTGAATATGCTAAAGGGACAAATGGAAAACAAAAATATTCTTAAGCTAACAGTCCACAGAGATGCTGTGACGAGGGCACAGGCTCCTCTCTCGCCGGGCAGGGAGCCCCTGGGGGACAGGTGTGCTGCGCCTCCACTTACGCTCTCGTTCTCCTTCTCCCGCTCCGCGCCGTCCTCGTGACACTCCCTCATCGCCCTCTGGATGCAGGCATTTAAGCAGTGGCGAATGACATGAATCAGTTTTGCTAAAATGTTTAAGATAATCGATAATTAGCATGTTTCTTCCACAAAATCAATTTTCTTAATAGTAAAACCATAAGTTCACATAGTTAAATCTATTTACAGTAAATCATTAAGAAATGCATTACAGCACCAACCTCAACGAAACAACAAATGCTAAACATGTAAAATGTGCTTATACTTCAGGGGAGAGATAAATGGAGCAGCAGCAACGGTCCACACCTATGTTAGTGCAGGCAGTGTGCTCGTGTGCATACTGGTAGAACCTTCTGGCAGCTGCGTGATTCATCTGGATCAGAGTGACACAGCGTTCACACCACACCTCCTCTGGCTGGTTCACAGGCAGGAAAGAATTAAAGATGAGGCTCACCAGGCGTCGACACACAGGTCGGGAATCAGTTTGCAGACGAACCAAAATATGCTCCATGGGGCATATTTTCCAAAACTGTATACAAAACACATAGGTAAAAGAAACTTATCAATTGTTCCTCATCTTAAAAATAGCTTAAGTAAGGTTTCCAAAGCATATCCCAAAAGGAACCAATTTTTCTATTTAAAACATTGTTGCAAATGCCAAGCCAAGCCGAGCTGAAACCAGGAGCCATGAGCCATTTCCTGATTTCACTTGCATGTGCAGGGTCCCAAGACTTTGGGCTGTCCTCAACTGCTTTCCCAGGCCACAAGCAGGGAGCTGGATGGGAAACAGGGCTGCCGGGATTAGAACTGGAGGCGCTCATATGAGTTCCTGGCACATGCAAGTTGAGGACTTAGCTGCTGGGTTCCCTCGCCGGGGCCCCCTGTTAGCCTTCTAATATGAAAGTAAATACAGCTGTGATATGGGCAAACTACATCTCTTATCAGAGATATAGGCTATAGTCCTGATCACTCGGGGCAACCTGCCAGCCCCTCTCCAGCACTGGGTACCCACATGATCAGATTCCCACAGCTTGGTCTCTGCCTCCTGGCACTCCCACCTCACTGTCAGACCATTTGCAAAGGTAAGAATTTAATATATTGTTTTTCCACTCACAAGCTCTCACAGTTGCTTACTCCTTGGACCTAGAGGCCAGCAGGCCCTTGGACCTAGCTTTCTCAAGGACCTGTGCAAGTGATGGATTCCTGTCTGCGATCTTTAGTGAGATGGTTCTCACCAATGTTTAAACATTTCTTTGTCATTACAGCTCTTAAAACAGACTCCTGGGCCCAGTGCGGTAACCTATTGGCTGAAGACAAGACTCTGGGCTCCAGGCTTCAGATCAACTCCTCTCCAGCTGTTGCAAGTCACTTGGGGAGTCAATCAACAAATGGAAGATTTTCCTTTATGTCTCTCTTCCACTCTGTATATCTGACTTTCCGATAAAAAAATTTAAAAAAATAAATATAAAAGAACAACCGTCTCCTTAGAAAAGCCTCACCTTCCTTTCCCTTCTCTACAATCTACTAAGAGTGATTGGAGGTGAAGGTGAGAGAACATGTTCCTGAGATGCTTGCACTCCAGACTCCTCTTGGCATTCTGAAAGTTACCATGCTTTAAGACACCAAGTAGACCCAATTCCATAAGGACGCAACCCCAGCACTGGGAAGAGAAGTTAATGTCCAGTGTTCCGAGTAGTACAGGAAAAAGAATGCAGCAATGGCTTCCAGTTTTATCATGGACTACGATGTTCTGTCAATCAAAATCCCAACTCTGACACAAGAAGCCTGAAAACTGCAGGAACAGACTCTTGGGTGTGAGTTAGAGAAGGCGCTTGCCAGAAGGTTTAAAACAGACTTATTCTAACCATCTTAGCATCCTTCCAGCTCTCTCCCCGACCGACCAGCGCCCCTTGCTGCCTCTCCGGACCCAGGGACACCTCCTGCCTCACTTCCAACGGATCATTCACAGCCTTGGATGCACACAGGTAGTCCTGAGGCTGACAGCACGGCCAACAACTGACATGGCTGGAAACCTCCATGATTTTAATTTCACAACAATCCCAAATACAGACACCCTATTTTATAGATAAAGAAATTGAAGGTTAGCAAATAAAAGACCGTAAGACTTGCCAGTACTCCACAATGATGTCTTATAATATCACAGAAGAGCCCAACTGGAAGTTTGTAGGTGTACACCGACACAGATAAATTAAAGGAAAGATCTGACATTTCTTGCACCTAGTATGGTTAACAACAAAAACAAACACAACTCTCATTGATTCTATATTACCTACACATGGCAGATCTGCCTGACCAGTGTGTCTAGTGGCATTGCCCGGCTTGCTCCTCCCTTAACCTCAGCTCTCTACGGCATGCCTCCCCACACCTGCCATCTGGACTTGTATACCCACAACAACGCTTCAGAATCTCGCCAGCAACTCACCCCACCTGCATCTGCATAGCTAAGGAGATGCTCTTTTTGGCTCCTACTCCAGTCATCAACATCCAGGCTGCCATCAATAAACTAAACAACAGCTATTTCCACTTTTCTTACCAGTCCTTTAAGAACAGATTTACACTCAAATACAGTACTAACTCAAAAACTTCCCTTTTAGACTCAGAGCTACAATTTTAATAGGCTATTAGAACAAATGAAATAAAAATTAGAGCCAGCTTTTTGTTGTTGTTGTTGAAATTAACATGCTGGCTCTAGATTTGATATGGAAATGCAAGAAACTAAATTAGCAAAAGAATTTTGAAATAACAACAAATTACGTGAGGAATTTACACAAGACTTACTACCGTAGAACTGGTAACCCAGTGCAGCACTTATATATGGACAGATAAACAAATCAAGAGAACAGAGGAGAGTCCAGGAATGAACCAGACACATGGTCAATGATTTCCAACAGAAGAACCAAATTAGCTCAACTGGGCAGGATACTGGGTATTTACATTTTATACATTGCTCACTCAAATATTCTTTTTCTTAGCAAAAAATTCCAGAGATAAAAATTCAGAAGGCACCAAGCAACACACAGAGGATCTTTCTGTCATCTCTGGCCCTGGGCACCCACCGCCCCACCTTATGCAATCATTGCTAGTTTGTGTCTTCTTACAACATTTTAGTTAATCATATCTGAGTAAATACACACATTCTTCAGCTCCTCATTTTATATAACCACTAGCATACTATAAACATTTCTATACTTTTGAGTTTTATACTTCAGAATCTTAAGAAGTATTCTCATTTAAATGCCACAAAAACGTCTCTCCCAGCCTTTGCAGCAACATAGCATCATTTCTGTCAGAACACACCAGGTGTTTAATAACATACCAGGTGTTTCCAAATGCTATACCACAACAAAAGAGTATTTTAAAACCAATTTCTAAGAAATATTGTGGGAAGGAAGAAAGTTCATGATGTTAGCAAGAAACAAAGTCAAGAACATCATAACCAACATTTTCATTCATAAATTGAACAGAATTAAGAATAAGAGTAATCAATATCAATGCAGCACCTTGTATAAAGTCAAAGTGCATACTGGCTATAAAACAAGTATCTTCCTGCTTCCTTTGGTCCACAGGGAGAAGGCCCACAGTCAACACCTTCTTACTTACCATTTAAGTGTTTACTAAGTGATAAGTAATTAAGCATTACATCAAATATTTGAATTAAAAACTGTCATACTAGATAAAAACGTAAGACTTAAAGGTCTTTCAAAAGCAAAACATACATTAACATTTCTTAAACACTCAATGAAAAACCTTTTTAAAAAATTAAATACATGCTAACAATTTATTTAAAATGTGACTACCAAATCTCTTGGAATGAAAATTGCCTTGTCTTGCTGCCTGATGAATACAAGTGTCAGCACTTCAATATATTAAAAAATAAAAACCTTTTTTATCCTACCTTAGCAGCTCTCACAGCTTTGATTTTCAGAAGCATATCAACGAAGGCCACTCTTACTTTCTCTGAATTGTCATGGAGACAGTATTTGAGTGGTGGTAAAAGCTGTTCTAGTAATGGGTGACTTAGTTTATTATCCAAAATTATCGGCAGACACTACAACAAAAGAGAAACAGTTCAAAATCAGAGTCTGCCAACAAAAAGGTCAGGTAAGAAATTTAAGAAAACAGTTTCATGTTTACAAAAACTATTGGTGAAATCACACAGCTACAGAAAATAGGTACACTTACCGTTCTGTAAATTTCCTAGTATTTATAATCAACAATTGATAATCATCCCATTCAGTGTTTTGTTCAAAAAAAATTAAAGCAGTTATAAGTAAATTGTAATGCTTTCTACTTGTTAACATTTAGAGTTTTTGAATTAAAAGAAACAGAGGGAAGACAGCATTGTGGTACAAGCATTGAATATTAGAGTGCCAGTTCAAGTCCGATTTCCAATCCAGCTCCCTGCTAATGTGCCTGGAAAAGTAATGGAAGTTGGCCCAAGCACTTGGACCCATATCATCCACCGGGAAGACCCAGATGGAGTTCTGGCTGTTGGGAAGAAAGCCAGCAGATGGAAGATCTTTCTTTCTCTTCCCCTCTCTCCCTCTTACACAGTCATGCTGCCTTTGCAAAAAGAATCAGAACTGCTAAAATAGACAACCACATCTTGACACCCAAGGATTTTTTTTTTCCATTTTTTAAAAGAATTCATAGATTCTCTGTATTTCCAGTTTGATGACCACGTTGCTTTAATCAGCACACTCACAGATGTGGTGCTCCAGACCAGCAAGCAACAAGAGGCTAGCTAATCTACTTAGGCTCAGATGAGCACCAGATTACACTTCCACACATTAGCTCCTTCTCCACTAGTTGTCAAGAATATGTAGAGTAATTTTTAAAAGAACTCTACGCAGTTCATATTCTGACATGCTGTGCTCAGGTGGCCCTTGAGAATTCATCTGCCCACACTGGCAGTCTCTAAGTCTCTATGCTACCCTGGTTCAGCCCACACTATCCCACAGCCAAATCTCATCCTGGCCACTACTGCACCGTGCTGCAGCACAGTGTTCTAACTTCTTCAGACACTGCCTGCTGACTCTTCTTCCACTAGCACACGGGTCTACCTTCATCTGTGAACCATCTAGCCAAGGCATTTTAGAGTGATCTTGCGAAGCATCCTGAGGTAAGAAATGATCCGACCGCAGTCAGGACATCTCTGACAGAGAGTGCACTGGAAAGATACAGCTGCTGGAATCAGAGCAGCAGGAAGAAGCAAGTCATCCTTAAGGAATGCCAGGGAGCAGGAAGGAAGAAGAGCACGCACAGTATCAATTCAGCAGATGCTACCACAGGCTGAGTATCCTATACTTAAGAAACAGAAGTGTTCTGGATTTCTAAATTCTTGATTTTGAAATATCTGCATAAAGATAATGAGAAATCTTGAGGGCTCTCAAGGCCAAATATGAAATTTACCTATGTTTCAAATATACCTTCTTCACATAACCAGAAGATAATCTACCGTACTTGTCTTACTATGCGTTAATTGCAACATGTCCTAGGAGGTCGGGTGTGAAGCTTTGACTGATGGTATCAAGCTACCACGCAAAAAGCTGCTGAGGGAGCTACTCTGGACTTTGAATTTTCAAAATAGGAATGCTCAAACTGTATAATACAAAAAGAAAAGGAGAAGAAATGAAGGGGAAAGAGGGAACAATCCTGGACCCAGCGTGATGGCTTAGTGGCTAATCTTCATTTTGCACACTGGGATCCCATATAGATGCTGCTTTGTGTCCCAGCTGCTCCGCTTCCAATCCAGCTCCCTGCTGCTGGCCTCGGAAAGCAGCAGAGGAAGGCCCAAAGCCTTGAGACCCTGCATTCACATGGGAGACCCAGAAGCTCCCAGCTTTAAACTGGCTCAGCTCTAAGACTTGAGGCCATTGGAGAGTGAACCAGCAGATGGAAGAGCTTTCTCTGTCTCTGTAAATCTAATCTGTGTTTCTGTAAAAATAAATCTTCAGGAAAAACAAAAAAATCCTCTTGGGTACAAGTGGGTTGGAAAAGACAAGAAACTCGGTTTTGGAGATAAGAGAGTTACTGTGAAGTACTCCAAGGCTTCTCATCAGAAATGAAGTGCCCGCCCACCGCAGGCATCTGCTGCAAGAACTGGTCCTCAGCTGTCAGTGCACTCATCGCCTTCCCAGGCAGCCAGCGCACACAGGGTCTGAAGTTCTGTCCTTCAGTCCAGCAGAGCTGCAGTGCGAGGGGCTCTGCCAGCTTCAGAGCTGCCTGAAGGTTTGCAAGAGGTTTCTGCAGGCTGTCACTTCCACGAGTGTACCCCAGGAACAGCTTCCTAACCTACATTCTGCACAACCATCTCTATCTCTGGGCTACCTGGCTGGTGATCCAAGCAGACATTCTCTACACACTGAGATCAGCTATACACAGGCTGCAGCTAGAGCAAAGGCTAGAAAACTGACATCCCAGGGAAACCTACCAGGTTCACAAGCACTTTCAGAACTCTGCCTTTGGTCAACATTTAATGCCCCAAAGCAGTCAAAACAAAAATCAAAGACAAGGGACATGAAGAGGAGGAGAGAAAAATGAAGGTTTACAACAATATCTTAAAGGAAAAGACCTGGTCCAGGGGTCAAACTCAGCTCAGTGAACAAAAAAGGACAGTTAAAAAAAAAAATTAACCCAGATAGTTGAGTTTGGGGAAGGAAAATGACATCATTTCTTAGCTGGCTAATCTGACACCCTTCACAGTTTTCCTGAAATAGACTGAAAGCCTTACAGATCCTCCGGACTCAGCTTCAGAGAACATCAGTTACTGCAGCCTGGGAACCTCTTGCCTGGCTTACACCCACAAACACCCTTTTCTCACTTTACCACCAAAGTCCACAGAAGAGAACCAATGTTTACCATATCATCAACTAACACATGCATTAGTTTCTATCAATCTGCAACAACTTTATTCAGGTTGCTAAGATTCTATAATAAACAAAGATGGCTTACATAATTTAAAAAAACACAAACAGTAGTGATCGGCCAAGTGGTTAAGATAGTCAGTTCTCACATTAAAGTGTTGGGTTGAAAACCCAGCACTACTTGATTCCAGCTTCTTGCCAGTGCAGTCCTGGCTCAAGTAATTAGGTCACTGCTAATACACAGGATACCTGCATTGCATTCCCAGTTCCGGGCTCTAGTCCCTACCGCTGCAGGCATTTACAGAATGAAGCAATGGACACAAACTATTTCTCTGTATTTCTTTGTATTTTTCTGTTTCTCAAATAAAATACAAAACATTTTTTTTTTATTATTTTACCTTAAAGACAGAACAACGGACATCAGCGGAGCTTGTATCAAACGCCAGCTCTCCAGTTACTTTCTTCAGGAGATCAATAAGAATGGTTGGGGGCATCATCTCCCAGTATTTGGAAGCTATTTTACAAACTCCAAGGATTCCTGTGGAACGGACCATCGGATAAGGATCTTCTAAAAGGCTCTATAAGTAGGAGGGGGGGACAAACCTTAGAAATCTTAAATTAGTTCCGTTTATATCACTATTTGCTTTATACATTAGCATTCTGAAGTTTCACCGTTTAAGAAAACATATAGTTACAGAAATATTGATCACATAGATTCCTATCTCAGATGAGTTATCATTCCCAAAAGAGATTATTTTAAAAGAACAGTTTGGAAACATGAATTGCCTATCTACAGGACTTTAGTGACATAAGGGCCTAATTGTACCAGCTACCTCAATCACTGGGACTTTGAGAAGTACTGTTGACTACAGTAAAAACTGACATCAGACACAGCCTTTGTGGACTATTCGCTTGAATTCTCCAATATTATAACACAGAGAAACGAGAGTAAAATCATTCCACTTGTCAGGGCAGCACTGTGGAGCAGCCGGTTAAGCGGCTGCCTACAACACAGCATCCTATATAAACACCAGTATGAAGCTGAGCTGCTCCACTTCCAATTCAGCTTCTTGCAATGCACCTGCGAAAGCAGCTGACTATAACCCATTGCCTGAGCCCCTGCCACCCACTTGGGCGAACCAGATGTACTTAAGGCTTCTGGCTTCATCCTGGCTCAACCCCAACCAAGGCAGCCATTTGGAAAGAGAATCAGTGGATGGCAGATCAATCTCTCTCTGTTTCTCCCTCTCTATAACTCTGGCTTTCAGATGAATAGATCTTAAAAAAATGACAATAATAATCTACTTTAAATGAAGTAATCAAGCCATAGCTGTCAATAGTTACTAGTAATTCCAAAAGAAATAATGAAACATTATGTACCAGAGATAGAAATAACACTGAAAAAAAAAAAGAAAAGAAAAAATAAATAAATGACATTGCCTGAAAATTTCATGTAACAAATAAAACCTCATAAAAACAGGCACCTGATCAAGTCTCCCTACTGATTTACAGGAAACACAAAAAGTTAGAGCAATATATTAAAAGCATGGAAAGAACAGACTGTAGGAAAGTCAATATAATTTGACTTCTTCAACAACAAAAATATCATAAAATAAAGATGAGGCTGGAAATGGGACACAGTTCCAGCATCCCAAACGGATGTAACTTCAAGTCCCAGCTTGTTCTACTTTCTATCCACGTCCCTGCTAATGCACCGGGAAAAGCAGCTGAAGATGGTGCAACTACCCAAGACTGCCACCCAGACAGGAGACCTGAATGTGGAATTCTACGTCCTTAGTTCAGACTGACCCAGCCCCAGCTACTGCAGCCATGTGGGAGTAAACCAGATGAAAACTTGATCTCTTTCTCCCTATCACTATGTTTACTTTACTTTGCAAGCTAGAAAAATAAAAACTGAGGCTGACACTGTGATGCGGCAGGCTAAACCACAGCCTGTAATGCCAGCATCCTGTGAGTGCCGGTTCAAATGCCAGCTGTTCCACTTCTAATCCAGCTCTCTGCTAATGCATGTGAGATATCATTGGAAGACACGTGGGAAACCTGGATGGAATTATCTGGCTTTGGTTTGGCCCAAACCTGCTACCACGGCCACTGGGGAATAAACAGCGAATGTACGATCTCGCCCTCTCTCTGTAACTGTTGCTTTCAAACAAGGTTGAAAAAACAAAGCTTTTTAAAAAAATAAACAATAGTAAAGAAAACCCACATTCATTAATTTGCATTTAGATGCCTAGGCATCAACCATCGTCACAAAAAACTATCATCCCACATGCCTAACTCTGTGATCAGCTTGACTCATCTCTAGAAACTTAGCTGAATTTCTAGTACACAATATGTAAAATTCATCCATGTAGTCCTGGTATTATTAGACTACCATATAACTGTAAGTAATTTTAATGTTCCCATTACATGTTAGCAACTAGTAATTTATCTAAGTACTTGATAGTTTATTTTTTACTTAAATTTCGTTATAATATACTATTCCCAGTTTTAAACCAGCAACAGAACTAGAAACAAATTAAGTGGTTAGGTAAGACCACACTAAGAGACAAATAAATAAATAAATTCAAATAAAGGTACTTAATCCCTTGTCACTGTGCTCCACAGCTTCCATCCAAGCAGCTAAAGTGCTTGGCAAGTCATTTCTAATTCCCTAGTTAGCTGTCCAGATCAGGAACAGCGAGCATGAATACCACACAGGAGCCAAGCATGGGATAAAAACGAAATGAATAAAGCTTCAGAGAACACCAGAAGAAGGAAAGGTGGCTAGATTAACAATGCATCCCAATGTAAACACTTGAGGAAAACCAAAAGGGGTTTTCAACAGTTTGACAACTCAGTATAAAATCACGACTGCTAAAAATTAGCCAAAATCTAACTTGTTGTGCAAGTTTATTTCAGGAAACTGAATCATGGTCACTAAGAGGAATTCTGGGCAGATATATATGTGGATGACGTCCAACAGCAGAGCACCAATGACTCTTCATTTGAGATGAGTCCATGCACGTGTTACATTTTTAGAAATATAATTCAGTTCTGTGCATGTCTGAGGTTTTCTAAAATCAGAAAACAAAAAATGGAGCAGCATGGAAAACACTGACAGCATTTTCACCATTACTGTTTTCCTAACTTTTATCCTAACTAGTAAAATAAATAATATTTACCAAACTTCTATTAGAAAAATGCTACAAATAAGAGGGAATACAGAGAAATAAGAAGCTAGCTAGCACTCTCCCAGCAAGATGAAAAAGATCTATACTACCCCCTGGAAACAAGCACTTGACCTTAGAAGTACTAACACCTCACTTGAACAAATCAGCTCTATTATCTGTAGGTGTGACCTGGGACAAAGCCAGTGTTTGCTAATTCATACCAACCAACAGCATTACAGTAGGCAGTATCATAATCCCTATTTACAAAGGCACAGGAAGTATAGTTACTTGCTCAACACCTCACAGCTATTAAGAAAGGTGTACTCAACCCCCCGGGCCCTGACATCAGAGCACATACCTCACCATTATGACACCACCTCTCACCTGGGAAGATGAGGGGTGTGCACGTAAAATGCTGAAAATTGCATTGAAAATAATGAGTACCTATATATCCCAAGAGTGACTGAGAGACGAAAGGGACACCACGGTGCACACTGCTGCAGAAGGCCCTGGGGAGAGTGGACACTCCTCGGAAGGCCTAGTGGCAGGGCACGGTCAGGCATTCCTTACCATGCCAGTCCTAAGTAAGTACTTCAAGCCTGTAAAAGCCAAAGTCTGTAAGAAGTTAAATACATGAAATACATACATAGAGTTCTTCAAATTGCCTCTGAATTTCACTGTCCATTTCAGCAGCAAGAAAGTTTGGATCCCGAATAGGAAATGCTTCAACAAACAACAAGGCAGCATTCGATCGAACTTCAGAGTTTCTGGCCTACAACACAAGAGTACTTCAGAATCCCAAACACATAACATACAGTATTCACAGACAATACTTCTATTATCCCAAAGTATTTATTTACAAACTAAAAACAAACCTTTTAGTTGACCACACTTCTATTAAGACCTTTCTTAAATTAAGGTGAGCAGTGAAATGTCAGTAGACATTAAAAGATCCTCTTCCTCACCTCAGAGCCTACCTTGTGGCACTAGGAAATGGTCACCATCGTGCCCCGTGACCCCACAGCTAAGTGTGCACATTCATCAGGACATGCCATTTGTGAAGAGTGTCTGCCTGCTGTCCAACCACCAGCATGAGGACATGAGGACCTGGATGGACTAGCCCAGCTTGGCAGGCTCCTGGCGCCACAATTCATTTTAGGGCCTGTCACTTCCCCAGCATGGTTACTTTAAAATAATTGTGCAATAGTTACCCCTAAAATAATAGAGACTTCAAATTAAATGGACCCCAAAAATGCTTTTAATAAAATAAAACACTTTGTTCTAAAATTTCATAAAGCAATCAGACTGCAGTCTGATTTCTACTGCTTTATTACAATTTTAACATACAGCATGCTAAATTCAAAAGCATCACTACATTCTAAATATGGATAAACTATGTAAATGTATACCTTTAATCCTCTCCAAAGGATGGGTTTATATAACCTATAAAGCATCTCTTCCACTCCCTGCCGAATTTTTTTTTGATGGTGAAAGTAACTCAGTATCTGTGGACCAAGAAAAAGCAAGAAAGGCAATGATATATATTCTCCTTAAAGAAAAAAAACAAAAGCATCAGAAGATATCAAGCAAGTGAGTTCGCTTGGAATTTGATTTCACGTAGTCATGAAGAATGGCACCATGTCCATCTGCACAGAACTTTAATACCTTGTTTCTCAGGTTAAGGGCGTACTCTCAGACACCCACAGTCGTAACATTCTAACAATGGAAACTGGAAAGCAATGAACAGTGATTCACGGGAGACTTAGGGCCAAAATAAAGCCCAGAGCTTTTGTGATGTAACACGGTTTCAGTCTCCACTATGTTAACAGTAGCCACATCATCTCAAAAAATAGTCATTTAAACCTCTAACCTTCAAGGTAAAACAGGAACACTCCATTCAAGATCATGAATCGTTCTAACTCTAAAGTGCTCTCTTCCGCAGATCACCAGTGATGACTCACGGCACAAACTAACTGAGGTATCAAGTTTCTTCCAAAACTTCAGAACACTCAGAAGGCACGAGCTGGTGCTTTGGTACGACAGCTCACGCTGCGATCTGCACACCTGCACCCCATTCTGAGCTGCCTGGGGCTGAATGCTGGCTCCACTTCCAATACAACAGGTTGTATTGGAACAGCCAATACATTAAGTTTCTATTAAGTTTACCATAAGAGAATGGCAATTTAGGAATTATTTTTCCTGTAAATTATTTAGGAGTTTTCATTGACAGTGATAAATGACCTCAGCTTATAGTTTGCTTTTCATCATAACCAACCTCAGTGCTTAAGAAAATAAAAAGATATATTTGTTATATTTGTTATTTGAAAGGCAGAGATTACAGAAAGAGGGAAAAACAGAGAGGTCGTCCATCTTCACGCCCCAAATAACTACATCTGCCAGAGCTGAGCCAGTCTGAAGCCAGGATGCAGGAGCCAGGAGCATCTTCTGGGTTTCCCATGTAGGTGCACGAACCCAACCGCTTGGCCCATCCTCAGCTGTTTACCCAGGCACACTGGCAGCCGGGATGAGAATTGGGGCACTATGGGATAGCAGCACCACAGCCACTGGTCCCTCAATGTGTATTAATGGCATAAACACTTCATAGAAAGTTTTCTAAAGCTTTGAAAAATGATTTGTAAAACCATAAAATCAACTCTTGAAGAATACAACTCGGGCCAGTGCAGTGGTTAAATGCTTAATCCTCCACCTGCAAGTGCAGACACTCCATAAGGGCGCCAATTCGCGTCCTGGCTGCTCCACTTCCCACCCAGCACCCTCCTTGTGGCCTGGGAAAGCAGTGGAGGATAAGCCAAGTCCTGAGGACCCTGCACCCACATGGGAGACTCAGAAGAAGCTCAAGGTTCCTGGCTTTGAATCCATTCAGCTTCAGCTTTTGTGGCCATTTAGGGAATGAATCAGCAGATGGAAGATCTTTTTGTCTCTCCTTCTCTCTGTAAATCTGCCTTTCCAACAAAAATAAGCAAATCTTTAAAAAAAAATACAACTCAGTTATTTTTTATCTACTCAGAGTTGTGTGTATACTCATTACTAATTCTAGAACGTTTCCTTCAACAATATGGGTATTACTACTTTTTAAAAAAGATTTATTCATTTTTATTGGAACAGATATACAAAGAGATATACAAACAGATACACAAAGAGGAGAGTAAGAGAGGAAGATCTTCCATCCAATGATTCACTCCCCAAGCAAACGCAACGACTGGAGCCGAGCTAATCCAAAGCCAGGAGCCAGGAGCTTCCTCCAGGTTTCCCACACGGTTGCAGGGGCCTAAGGCTTTGGGCCATCCTCGACTGCTTTCCCAGGCCACAAGCAGCGAGCTGGATGGGAAGTGGGGCTGCTGGGATTAGAACCGGCGCGTATATGGGATCCCAGTGCATTCAAGGCAAGGACTTTAACGCTATCGTGCCGTGCCCATGGGTATTATTACTTTCACAGAGTCTGAAATACTTCATGAAGCTTCTTGAAACATATTAATAACTTATCAAATAGATTTGACATTTATCAAACAAAAGATCTGAGGAGGAAGCAATAAGGTGAGTAATCACTGAGGAATACAATTCCTTAGGATAAGCATTCGGCCTAGCGATACAAGCACTGGATAGAATGTCCGTGTCCCACCTAGAAATGGTTAGGTTCACTCTTCGGCATCAGTTCCTTGCCCACATGGACCCTAGGAGGCAGCAGCTCAAGTGACTGAGCACCTGCCACTCATGGGGGAGACCAGGACTGAGTCTCTAACTGTGGCCCAGCTCAGTCCTGGCTGTTGCAGCCATTTAGGGAGTGAACCAGTGGATGAAAGCGGTCTTTCTCTGTTCCTCAAATAAAATAATAACAACTATATCAGCAAAACCTTCAAATGCAGTCAGATTTTACCTGAACAGTGAAGTCAAAAAATAAAAAGTGAAATTTACCATTTTCCTTTTAGTTTTTTTTGCCATTTTCCCCATAAATTTACTAAGCAGTAATAGTTATTCTTACAACATTACTCAAAATAACATAGCAGAAAATAAGATATTGAAAAACGTCATTTGGTATCAAAAATGAAGCAACTATGCCAAATTTTCCATGTAGTTTAACAGGATCTATTTTTTCTTATTTCTAAATGGAATTTGAACACCAAATCATGTATGTGAAATAATGACCCAACTGCCCTAAGATTTAATAAAGCTACAATGGGATTGTGGGTGGAAGATTTAATAAATTCAAGAATACATTTATCCTACATTTTTCAAAATCACAATTACTCTATGTGGAATTCTATGCAAGTTGATTCCAGAATTTTCCCAAGTGTACATTTCTTCGCTTGCAATTTTTACATATCCAAAGACAGAAAAATACAGACACACCATTGTAGGATGCCAAAATCCCATCTTAAAAAACATACTGACTCATGGGGCAAAACGCTGCAGGCTGTATGTGCTACCTAACAGAAGAAGATGGAAGATGCCTACAAGAAGCAATTCTCCAATACATAAAGAACAACGTGCACCAGCCACGGTGGGGGAGATGCATATGAAAGGCCACGCGGCTATATGGGAATCCAGTGTATGAGCAGTCCGGGAGAGGTGAAGGAGAGGTGGAACCGTCCCCAAACGCCTCTTCCCCAGAAGAAAGACCAGAAGCCCAAAAGAAGGCAAGCACAAGAGGCAGGTTGTTGAGAGCTATCAAACATTTCCTATGAAGACTTTCCTGATAATGATAATAAACTTACTGACACAATAACAAACATATCTATATCTATGTATAGATATATATACATATATATATATCTATATAGAGAGAAACGGTTATTTCAAAGGCAGTTACAGTCAAAGGTAGATCCATCCTCCATCATTTCCCAGATGCCTACAGCAGCCAGGACTGGGTCAGGTAGGAACCAGGAACCCAAAGCTTCATCTAGGTCTCCCATGTGGGTGGCAGAACCCCAAACATTCCAGCCACCTTCCACTGCTTCCCCTGATGCATTAATAAAGATCTCGATAAAAGTGGAGCAGCCAGAACCCAAAGCAGCAGAAACCTAAACCGAAACTTCTATGGGATGCTGGTGCTTTAAAAAAAAAAAAAAAAAGAAGGCAGCAGTGGCTTAGCTCACTGTGGCACAATGCTAGCAGGTCCCAAAATCACCATTTTAAGTCCCATGTAAGCTCAGTGGTCTAGATAAATCTCTAGGTTCTTCACCATTAGGTAACATAAACCAAGTCATCTATAATATTAGAAAAATGCCTTCTTATCCAAAATTAATAATTAGTCATGAGTTCTTACATACTATAGCTAACAGTAATTCTACCAGAGAGAAATAAGGACATATTCTTTCTTCAGTTAGCTTCTTGACACATGCTTGCTAAAACTCAGCAAGCAAACAAGGCTTCCCATGGATCAGGCTGCTGTGCCAAAGCATCTGCTTAATTGAACCAAGCACACCCAGCTGACCTGCCAGGACCACCAGGATCAATCAAACACCAATCAGTGCCAAGATGACAATGTTGACAGAGTCTTGTTTAATCAAACCATTTACAAATAATAAAATTCATTATCTTTTAAAAACAGAATATCCTATTAAGAAAAACCATCAAAACATGTATTCCATCTGGTTTCCAAAACAGCAAACCAGGATTTTAACATACATAAGCCATTATATCACACAATTTCAAGGGCCAGCTTTGTGGCACAGCAAGTGAAACTGTTGCATGCAATACTGTCAGCTATCTGAGGGCAGGCTCTAGTCCCAGTTGCTCTACTTTCACTGAGCTCTCTGCTAACATACATGAGACAGCATCAGATGACCCAAGTGCTCGAGTCCCTGCCACCTTGTGGGACACCAGGATGGATGTTCAAGCTCCTACTTTTGGCCTTTGGCCTGGCCAAAGGTTATTACAGCCATCTGGGGAACTAGCCACTGCCTGCAATACCAGTACTGCATATCAGTGCCAGTCCATGTCTCAACAAGGCAGCAGACGATGGCCCAAGTGCTCATGTCCCAACAGCCAATGGTAGCGACCTGGATGAAGCACCTTGGCTCTTGATTTCAGCCTGGCCCACTCCTGGCTGTTGCAGTCATCTAGGGAGTGAAACAATAGATGGAAAATGGAAAATCTGGGGCCCAGTCCGGTGGCCTACCGGCTAAAAGTCCTCGCCTTGAACGCACGAGGATCCCATATAGGCGCCGGTTCTAATCCCAGCGGCCCCGCTTCCCATCCAGCTCCCTGCTTGTGGTCTAGGAAAGCAGTTGAAGAAGGCCCAATGCCCTGGGACCCTGCACCCACATGGGAGATCTGGAAGAAGCTCCTGGCTCCTGGCTTCAGATTAGCTCAGCTCCGGCTGTTGTGGTCACCTGGGGAGTGAATCATCAGATGGAAGATCTTCCTCTCTGACTCTCCTCTTCTCTGTATATCTGACTTTGCAATAAAAATAAATCTTTAAAAATAAAAATGTTTCTCTTTTTCCAAGCTCTGACTTTCAAATAGATAAATCTTAAGAATAATCTAAAGAGAAAAACAATGAGACATCATTTCAAACACAATTTAACAACCCATTTTGGTTAAAGGTGTGTTGCTCACCTCTCGTACTGTGGAGTGCACTGGAGACTTCCTGGGAAGGTGGACCCCGTGGAACATGAAGTCCTGGATGCAATCATTCTCAATGGCCTGAAACAACAAGTACAATGTAGAGAACCTGCTGTGTGTACCTGAGTCCACACACCAGGCAATGTTACAATGTACAAGGACCTGAAGCTTCACCTTTGTATTTCATGAGGAAAAAAAAATCTAGAACCTTTCATCAGAGTTCTTTTGCTTTTTTTTTTAAAGATTTATTTATTTTTACTGGAAAGGCAGATTTCCAGAGAGGAGAGACAGAAAAGATCTTCCGTCAGATGAGTTACTCCCCAAACAGCCTCAATGGCCAGAGCTGAGCCAATCTCAACAAGGAGCCAGAAACTTCTTCTGGGTCTCCCATGTGGATGCAGGATCCCAAGGACCTGGGTCATCCCCCAGTGCTTTCCCAGGCCACAAGCAGGGGCTGGATGGGAAGTGGAGCAGCTGGGACATACAAAGACCCATATGCGATGTCAGCACTTGCAGGTTAAAGATCAGTCAGTTGAACCATCATGCCGGGCCCACTTTCATCCATCTTTAAGAGTGACTGAGAGATCTGTTTTCCATCTGCTGGTTAGCTCTCCACCTGCACCCAAGAGCCTAGAACTCCATCTGGGTTTCCCTTGCGGGTAGCAGGGACCTGAGCACATGAGCCGTCATCTGCCATCCTTTTTATGCACTATTAGGGATGCCTGTGCCTAAAGGTGGAAGATTAGCATGCTGAACCATAGTGCCAGCCCCTCTTATCTGCTGCAAGTACCCACATGGGAGGCCACTACTCATGGGTGGGAAGATTAGCCAACTGAGCCATCGCACCAGCCCTCACAAGAGCTTTCTTAATTTAAAGCTATATATCTTAGAATGCTCATCTGTGCCCCATGGCAAGGGAAGCCCCCCACTCAAGGGCAGTTCAAACCACAGAGCTCAGACCCCAGCAGGTCCTAAGTTGCAGCAGTCCCTCTTCTGAGTCATCACTGGCCTAGGCAACTTTCAGAGGCCTGGGTCTATTCAGAACAAAAATGAAACTACCTCTGGAGTGGAAGCTGGTATTTCAAACTCAGAGAAATAAGATCTTTCTGGACTATTTTGAATCAGGGTAAAAAGAGACGGGAGTAAAAACATATTAGCTCAGTGCAAACAAAGCCTTAGGGAGAGGCCACTGAGGAAGGCCAAGCCTCCAAGGGCAGCCAGAACCATTTGCTATGTTACTGAAACAAGCGTGCTCATTACCAGTACTGATATTATACCATCTACTCAAATAATTATTTTTAATTACAAACCTCCCTTTAAAAAATACTATCAGAGAAAGGGGAACAAAACAGTTCAGAATATTCCTTCCTAAGAACAAGTTTTATGGGGCTGGTGTGATGGCGTGGCTAGTTAGTCTGCAGTATGGGATGCCCACATTTCATTTCAGAGTACCTGACCAACCAGCATCCCACCAGTGCACAAGGAAGGCAGATAATGGCTCACATGCGCAGGTCCCCTGCTACCTGCAAGGGAAACCCAGATGGAGTTCTAGGCTCTTGGGTGCAGGTGGAGAGCTAACCAGCAGATGGAAAACAGATCTCTTGGTCACTCTTAAGATGGATGAAAGTGGGCCCGGCATGATGGTTCAACTGACTGATCTTTAACCTGCAAGTGCTGGCAACTATATGAGCACAGATTTGTATTGTGGCTGTTCCAATTCCTATCCAGCCCCTGCTTGTGGCGTGAGAATATAAGGGAGGATGGCCTAAAGCCTGGGGATCCACATGGGAGACCCAGAAGCAATTCCTGGTTTTGGATCAGCTCAACTCCAATCTTTGCAGCCATTTGGGGAATGAACCAAGGGATGGAAAATCTTTATGTCTCTCCTCTAGAATGTGCCTTTCCAAAAAAATTTAAAAATAAGTAAAATAAAAGTTGTCAGCCTAACTTTGTTTCTTGGAAGCAGAAATCAACGATAAATCCTGAGACGGAAGGAGCTGACAAACACCAGTAACACAGGCTCTGCCCACAGGGACCTCTCATTCCCCCCCAAGGGATGACTGTGCTCCAAAGAAGAAACAAAAGCAGGCTGGAAAACACTCACCAAGCCCCTTTCAGACTCGGAATAAAAGATGCATTTGAGAAAAACATAAAGAATAGCAGACAAACGTACTTTTATTTTTGTCCAAAGGGATCTTTAGGTATTTATTTGGGACTGTGAACACAGCCATGCATTCCTAACATAATCATTAAAGGTTAGCCTAATTCAAAGTATTACTCTCCAAATCCAGCAAAAATAGAATGCAAGCCAAAACTTCAATATTTATTTATTTTATTTGGAAGTCAGAAATATACGAAGGAAGAGAGACAGAGAAACATCTTCCTTTTGCTGGTATCCTCCCCAAATTGTTGCCATGGTTGAGAGCTGTGCCTGTGCTAAGGCGGGAGCCAGGAGCTTCTTCTAGGTCTCCCACAAGGATCTCAGCACTTGTGCCATCCTTTGCTGTTTCCCCAGGCCATTAGCAGGCAGCTGGATCAGAAGTGGAACAGCTAAGACACAAACCAGCTGCACAGATGACATGCATCAGGCAGGGGATTAGGCTGCAGCATCACTGTTCCCACCTTCCAAAATCCAACCAAAAATTTCTAATAGCCACACAGAAAAAGGCAAAAAGATGGGCCCAGTGCGGCAGCCTAGCACCTAAAGTCCTCACCTTGCATGTGCTTGCATCCCACATGGGTGCTGGTTTGTGTCCTGGCTATCATACTTCCCATCCAGCTCCTATCTGTGGCCTGGGAAAACAGTAGAGGACGGCCCAAAGCCTTAGGACCATGGACCCACACGAGAGACCCAGAAGAAGCTCCTGGCTTCGGATCAGCTCTGTTACAGCCATTTGGGGAGTGAGTCAGTGGACAGATCTTTTTCTCTGTAAATCCGCCTTTCCAATAAATATAAACACATCAAGGGGGAAAAAAAGAGAGAGAGAGAGTAAAGGGACCAGGGTGTGGCATAGCTCATTAAGCCACTTCCTGGAGTGTTGGTATCCCATCGAAATCTCCTAATTCAGAAAGGGGGCTACCTCCTGGCTTCAGCCTGGCCCAGCTCCAGGAAGCTATAGCCCTTCAGGGAGTGGATCAGCAGATGGAGGAACTCTCTTGCTCGCTCTCTCGCCCTTTCCCTAACTCTGTCCTCCAAATAAATAATTTAAAAAAGAAAAAGAAAAAACAGATAAACCTATTTAAATACCATTTAGATCAATATATCCAAGACACTATCACTTCAACCTATAATCAGTTTCTGGTAAGTGAACTGTCTTCCCCCAAACTGCCCATGCCAATGAGTGACACGTCCCTCAAAGACTGTGCTTTGGTACATGATTAGCACAAATGACAGCCAGAACTATGAATTTCAATCACAGAGATTTTCATTTTTGGCTTTAATACTTCCTTGACTACTTATTTTGTAACCAGAATACAATAAAGCATTAGTATTTTTAAAAAATGAGAATACCTCCAATATTTTCCCTGAAGCCTTTCTCCAAGCTCTGAAGTAAATTTCTGCAATGTGTACCATCAAAGATCTATAAAAAAAAGAGAATATTTTAATGGAATTATTAAAAAATTCCTAATTGCAACATGCTTTATTTGTCAGTGAAGAAGAAACTGTTAAGACGCAATGTAATAAAAAAAAAATAAAATGAAATTAAAAAAAGACGAGGGATTTCCAAATTAGCTGCAAAAAAAGCAAACATCTGGAGATGAGAAAGCAAAGTAACTACATTTCTTCCACTTTTAGTCATAGCCTCTCCAGAACTTTCCATTATTTTCTCTGAAACTTGAGGTCAAGCAGATTCTTAAGTCAGGAGCTTTAAAAAGGCATGGGTTTGTAGGCACCTGCACTCCATGCTACAGTGCTGCTTTGGGTCCTGGCCACTCTGTTCATGTACCCGGTGGCAGCAAACAATGGCCCAGATGCTTGGGCTCCTGCCACACCTGTGGACAGCCTGACTTCCGGTTCCTCGTTTCTGCCTGGACCAGCCTGTATGTTGTATGTAAGGGGTAGAGTGACATGGTGGATAATATATATCTCTTTCTACTATATAAAAAATGTTTGGTACAAATACATTTTGATTTGGAGTTATTTTAGATTTTCTAGGCTACTAAGTCTTCAAATACAGGAAACTCCTTAATATACCAGAATCAACAAGAATCATGAAAGTTTAGAATTTTGCTAGTTCAACCAGGACTAGAATGCTCCACTCTGGCACCTCTAGAGATCCTTACACGACAGGGCTGTTTCTAATAGCATGCAAGTTAGTCCATTTACAGCCAAAATATTACCAAAAACACTGGTGATATAGATTTTATTAAGAGGGAGGTTACAATTTAACTGGCAAATATGACTATATAAAGATCTAACAGAAATTTAAAAATCTAACTTCAATGGTCAGTACTGAAAAACAAAATCACTATAAGAAAAAAAAACTAATGATACAATAGCATGTAAAATAAATAAGACAATTTCTAAAGCTTCCTACACAATAATACAAGCAAGGATACACATAAAAAATTCATAAGAATGAATTAAGATTGGCTTGGCATAAAACTTTCCAAAAATGTGAAAAATGCTTGAAAAAAAAGTGCATGGATTTTGAAGTTGCATTTCTGCCTCAAAATGAACCGGCAGTTTTGGAGCAGGCATTTGGCCTTGAGGTCAAGATGCCAGTTCAGGGGCTCGAGCTCCACACTCAGTGCCAGGATATATGTGCCAGCTCCACTCCTGACTCCAGCTTTCTGCTGATGCAAACCCCAGGAGATAGCCCACGACGTCACCGGTAATTGGGAGACTTGGACTGAGCTCCAGCTTCCACCTCCAGCCTGATCCAGTCCAAATAATCACAGACATTAGGAAGCATGTACTAGCAAACAGCACAGCAGGAATACAGGCTGGTACAGCCACTATGGAAGTTGGTATAGAGAACACTCAAGCAGGCAACTGAAAATTCAGCTACCATATGACCTAGCTATTCCACTTTGGGAATACATTCAAAGAGCCTAATACATAAGAAAGCAACACGCATCAATGTATTCACAATTGCAGAAACTTGGAAATAATCTAGATGCCCACTGACAGAAGACTGGATAAAGAAACTGTGGCTTATGTATTCTATGGAGTACTACTCAGCTATTAAAAAGAATGGGCCTGGCGGTGTGGTGTAGCAGCTAAAGTCCTCCCCTTGAACGCCCTGGGACCCCATATGGGCGCCGGTTCTAATCCCAGCAGCCCCGCTTCCCATCCAGCTCCCTGCTTGTGGCCTGGGAAAGCAGTCAAGGATGACCCAAAGCTTTGGGACTCTGCACCCACATGGGATACCTGCAAGAAGCTCCTGGCTTCTGATCGGCTCAGCTCTAGCCACTGTGGCCACTTGGAGTGAACCAGAGAACAGAATATCGCTGCGTATCTCCTTCTCTCTATATATCTGCCTTTCCAATAAAAATTTAAAAATAGATAAATAGATAAATCTTAAAAAAAATGAAAGGAAGAGTCCATTTGTAGTTTATTTTCATTTTTTATCAACTTTTTAAAATGTTGATTTATTTGAAAGGTTTAGCAACAGTCCTTCCAGCTGCTGCATTGCTCCTTAACGCTGGTGACAGCTGAGGCTAGCCAGAACCAGGAGCCTGGAATGGCCTGTGCCTACTGCTGCCCAGGCACAGACAGGAAAGTGCATCAGAAGTAAGCAGGCACTCCTCGGGGCACCTAGACATGGGAGGTGGGCATCCTAGGCTGCAGTTTAACCTGCCGTATCTGTGACCTTTCTGCAGTACTCTCACACAACCTTCCAACAATCAAGTCAAAACCACATTAACAAGGTACAAAATTTTTAATTACCTCTAATACTTACTTCTGTAATCCCTGCAACTGGTTTTTAATGGTCTCATGGATCATTTTAACAAATTTCACATTCCAGTTGAAGAGAGAACTAAGAAATCGTCGTCCCTATAAATAAAAAAACAGTAATAAGATATAATTTTTAGATTGCAAACAAACAAAAAATTCCCAGTAACAATCAGTCTGGTGGGGATTCAATACTGTGAAGGCTAGCCATTTCTGAAAACAATAACTTAGAACACGTGCACTCTCTGAGGTCAGGCAGCATGTACCCGGAGCGCCTCTGTCCTGGGAGCTTTGGGAGAGAGACACTGCTTCAAAATATTTGTGCAAAATAGAAATGAAACACATTTTAAAATAAAACAACTTAGAGGGGCTCAGGCAATAGCTCAATTGGCTACTCCACCACTTGCAAGTGTCAGATCCCAAACTGGTGCCGATTCATAGCCTGGATGCCCCACTTCCCATCCAGCTCCCTACTTGTAGCCTGGGAACACAGTAGAGGATGGTCCTGCATCAGGGTGGGAGACCTAGAAGAAGCTCCTGGCTTCAGATAAGCTCATGTCCAGCACTGGGGCCGTTTGAGGAGTGCCAGGGCATGGCAGATCTCTCTAAGTCTCCTCTCTCTGTAAATCATACTAATACAAACAAACAAATCTAAAAAAATTGTTTTGAAATTCAGGGATAGTTTTTTCATAGTATCAATTGTTCATGAATTCTTTGAAGACCCCTCATTTATAAGTTTCAATATATATTATGGGCCCAGCGCAGTGGCCTAGCAGCTAAAGTCCTTGCCTTGCACGTGCCAGGATCCTATGCAGGCGCCATTTCTAATTTCAGCAGCCCTGCTTCCCATCTAGCTCCCTGCTTCTTGCCTGAGAAAGCAGTCAAAGATGGCCCAAAGCGTTGGGACCCTGCACCTGTGTGTGAGACCTGGAGGAAGCTCCTGGCTCCTGGCTTCGGATTGGCTCAGCTCTGGCTGTTGCGGTCACTTGGGGAGTGAACGATTGGACAGATGATCTTCCTCTCTGTATATCTGACTTCCCAATAAAAATTAAGAAATCTTAAAAAAAATATTTTACACCAAAATCATCTTTTAAACCCTACTTCCAATGAACATCTGAAGTGGATATCTGTGGATAAGCTGTGCCTGCCAAGCAAAAACTTTCAAATATGCTGGCACTTCAATCTGTTCTCAGTCCTCTTCCTTCTACTTCAGAGGCAGCGATGACTCCGTCCAGGCCCTCGGAGACAGACCTGCAAGGCTCACACCAAAGCTAAGGCTCCAGACGGCTGCTCGGCTTTCCCATCAGGGACACAAAGTTCACGCCCAGCAAAGCAAAAGGAAGGGTGCTCATACAACAGAACCATGCAAGCCATGCTGTAATCTTTAATCCTCTAGTAGCAATGCTAATGAACATTCAACTCACTTGAATCATACTTTACATAAAGAAATACACTCAAAATACGCTTATCACACTGATTATATAATAAATTAATGAGCTATTTTACATTATTTTTTCCCACACCAAGTCTTTGTATTCATCTAAAATTTATGTTAAAGTCACATCTCAGTTGGGATGGACTATCTCTCAGGTGATCACCAAGCACGTGTGGGTGTGGGCCAGGGATGGCAGTCACGCCAGGCCAGAAGCCTCCGTTAATTTCCTGGAGGGGTGGGAAAAATAAAGGGGTCACTACGTGATGATGGTTTTGAGTCAATGCCACTTACAGTGGGATGAGGTCAAAGGGCCAGCTCTCCTCCACAGGGAAGTGCTTTCTCACCCTGACTTCTCATCATCCTTAATTTAAAATGCAGTATGCCCCCCTCGGGTCACACCGACCACCTGCTACTACCCGTGTATATGACACAGTAAACAAGTCCTTGTAAGTGCTCACTTCACTACCCTTTGGCACCAAGTGATGTGCGATAAATAGCTCCTGATCGCTGACTCTTACTAAAGCACTGACTAACCCACAAAGCACCCACATGAAGTTAAGAAAAACATCGATTAAAAAGTAGCTAACAGACCAAATAATAAAAGCCCATTTACCTCTTCTTTCTTGATATAATTAGTATTTATGAAGCACTCAAGCAGCATATCTTTAATTTCACTACTTTCCTCCAAATCATAATCAAAGCAATATAAAGCTTGATGAATACGCCAAAGCCGACATATGTCTGCACCCTAGGAGTGACAGAAAAGTGTTATATGTATAGTAAGACTGTATTTTAAATTAAGTAAATCTTATGTCATAAATAAAGTTCAAACACTAGAAAATTGTGACATAAAAAAGCAGATTTTAAAATCCACAAATACCACTTGCTGTTCTAGAGAATATTTTTTCAAAATACTCAGAAAAGTAGTCAGATGCCCGCAAGCACTCTTAAATAGAACTCACAGAAGTGATGAAGAATGTGGGGGTGGGGGAAGGGGTAGAGGTGCTGACAAGGAATTAAACCCGAGTATGTAAGAAAATTAACAACCGAAAAATATCCAATTTTGAAAATGAGCAAATTACCTGAACAGACATTTCTCAAAAGAAAATACACAAAACACCAAGCAGATGAATGAATGCTTAACCTCACCCTCATCAAGGAAACGCAAATCCAATCTACCCTGAGATACCATCCTACTCCAGTGACAATAACTATTATCAAAAAGGGAAAAAAAATGCCAGTGAGAAAAGAGATAGCAGACAGGACAAAGGGATGGGATCTAAGGAATAAATTGCTGGTGCAGATACACAACCATTCTGGGAAACAATATGGAAATGCCTCCAAAACACTAGAAACAAAGTTGGCATTTAAATAACCAGCAATCATGTAACTGGGTGGATACATATACACCAAAGGACACAAAAATGTTCCAGAAACATTTGCCCTTGCACATTTATTGCAGTGGTATTCACAAAGGCCAAGACGTGGATCCAGACCAGCCCAGCTGTTGCTCCCACTTGGGCAGTGAACCAGCGGATAGAAGCTCTCTCCTTTTCTCTATGTAACTCTGCCTTTCAAATTAAATATATGTTTAAAAAGGAAAAACTCCAGACACAAAAAGTTTCTATCACTCCTCTGGCCAGCAAGGAAACTTACACAGCGGCAATCAGAATTTTTCTGTCCTAAAGTTAGCTGTTACTGAAGAGGGCCTACTGACACAGATATTCATGGGAGTATAAACAGGCAAAGGGTTTATTTCCAAATTCTTTTGTCTTTTTGAATTTTTTAAAATATTTATTTATGTTGGATAGTCAGATAGTCAGAGAAAAGGAGAGACAGACAGGAAGATCTTCTTTCTGTTGATTCATTCCCCAAGTGGCCCAATGGCCAGAGCTGAACCAATCCAAAGTCAGGAGCCAGGAGCTTCTTCCAGGTCTCCCATGTGGGTGTAGGGTCCCAAGGTTTTGGGCCATCCTTGACTGCTTTCCCAGGCCATAAGCAGGGAGCTGGATGGAAAGTGGAGCAGCTGGGACATGAACCAGCACCCATATGGGAACCTGGCATGTTCAAGGAGAGGACTTTAACTGCTAAGCTACCACATTAGGCCATCTTTTTTAATTCTTTCAAATTCATACCCACAGTGACCCACTAGATCTGCCCTACGGACAAACAGATATTGGTGGGTGGTGGAATGAGTATCAAAAATAAACTTTTAAAACATCAATGTCCCCCTTGGACACTGAGATTGTGGGCCAGTTTATTGTTATTTGCCCAACTAACATTCTGAAATGAATACATGCATGTTTTTCTAGATTTTTGAGCTGTACACAAAAGCTCAACATACGCGAAACAGTCCAAGTTACATTCATCCACCAAACTTCTTCCTCAGCTTAGCAGCAACTGCCTCAGAACCGCATGGCAATAAGAAACAATCCCAGGAACGATCCCTCATGCAGCCTGTATCACCACCCAAGGCTTTCCTTGTCCACCCTGCCCATCCCTCACGTGGTGTGTCACATGGCCACTCTATCTCTGTGGCTCAGTCCTTCTTCCCTGACAGAAGTGGCCAGGGATACAACAGGGATACAAACTCAGAATCTGAGAGTTGGCCCTGTCTGCTCCCCTGCTTGCTTCTCTTACAGACAATTCAGACAAGAAACAGACGGAGACAGAGCAGCCAGTTTGTGATCCTGAAGTATCCAAAATGAAGACAGAAACCACACCCTAAGCAAAACAGACAAGTCTGGCATTAGACCTGTAATACAGAAGGCCAGGAGCATGGCAGAGGTCAAGTGGCTTCCTGTGCTGACAGTATCCCACATTAGCCCAAGTTCAAATCTCGGCTGCTCCATGACCTATCCAGCTGCCTGATGATGTGCCTGCTAGGAAGCAGCAATGGCTCAACTGTTTAAACCCGTGTTCACA
The DNA here is from genome assembly GCF_017591425.1 of Ochotona curzoniae. Taxonomy (NCBI): domain Eukaryota; kingdom Metazoa; phylum Chordata; class Mammalia; order Lagomorpha; family Ochotonidae; genus Ochotona; species Ochotona curzoniae. The sequence continues at coordinate 7,925,997 of NW_024466129.1, read as the reverse complement.
TGGGACATGGATCGAGTCGGGCTGGACCAGCCCTGGCCACAGCAGCCATTTGGGGAATGAAGAGCTTTTTTCCACTTCGTCTCTCTCTCTCTCTCTCTCTCTCTTGCTGTAACTCTGCCTTCCAAATAAATAACTACAATGTGGATCCTCTCCATTCACCTTTGACCTCTAAACATTATAGCTTCTTGAAACATTCTCTTGGGACTGCAGTTGTATCACGGGGAATAATGTTGCTGCCTACAAAGCTGACACTGGATCAAGATCTGGCTGTTGCACTTACAATCCACTTCCTGCTAACCGCCTAGGAAAAACAGCAGAGGACGGCCCAAGTATCTGGGATCCTGTTACCCAGTTAACCACGTGGAAGCCCCCGCTCATCACTGGCTGTTATGGCCAGAGTCAGGGGTTGGGGGGCAAAGAAGCACTCCCTCTCTCTGTAACTGTCTCAAATAAGTAAATAAATCTTCAAAGAAAAAAAAAAAATCCTTCAACTTGCGACACTACAATAGTTAGGTCACGGACAGTCAAACACAACCCTTTTCTAGCGAAGAATCTACGTAAGAAGCTGACATACTCTCTTGGTCTCGAGGCTCTTCCTCAGCAGCATGATGAAAGCAGTCTTGCCCATGTCCTCCTTGGCAGGGAGGCCTTTCTCCCACCATCTGACACACAAATCCTGGATGGAATTCTGTAGTTTTCGCTCAGATTCGGGTAATGCATATAAAACACCTGAAAACAAAGCAGTCATGAAGTTTATAAAGCAAATCCTTAATTAGTTCAGATTCAAGAGCTGAGAGTATTCTGACTTTGTATAAAGATTTGCTAAGCAAGCACTAATTTACATTTAACCTGCCAAAGATTATAAAATCTTAATTGATATAAAGAGGACAGATTTCATTCATTCCACAGACAGTTCCAAGATAATCACTTTCTTCACCTCCCCTTGCCCCTCATCCTTCCTTTCCCCTCATCAGTTTTTGCAAAGATGTAATGTTATAGCCCACTCCTCATTCACAGGCTTAACTCACCACTAACCATAATATTAAACAAATAAAAAGTACAAAGACTACAGTGCCACAGGAGTATAAACTACACACAACAATCATATCACAGAATGTCCATTTCATTCTATACATTATTGGTATTCTATACTAACTGCCATATAAAAAACATACTTGTCTTTTTGAGACTACTTGCCAAAGACTTATGTTATTTATTTACAAAACTCGAATAATGTTAATTAAGAATGTGTTTCACTCCTGTTATAAAAACAGGCCAGACACGGGGCTGGTGTTACTGTGTAGTAGGTTAAGTTAAGTGGCTAACTGCAACACCAGATTACATGTCTGCTGGCTCAAGACCTGGCTACTTCCCTTTTGATCCAGCTCCCTGTTAACGTGCTTGAGGAAGCAATACCCCTGCATCCACCTGGGAGACCTGGAAGAAGCTTCTGGCTTTGATCTAACTGAACCCTGGCTGTTGCAGCCAAATGAACAATGAACCATTGAACAGAAGATTTCTCTCTCCCTCTCTATTAACTCTTCCAAATGTAACAATAATAATAATAACAGTAACAATAAAAAGAGCTATCAGAACTAAGAATTATAGAAATGGGAGCCTCAGAGAGACCATGTTTGATTGATACAAATTCTGGAGAGGCAGGTGCCGAGGCTACTCAAACATAAGTGCAATGAGCCAGGTCAGGTCTACCTGACAAATCGATCACAAACATCCCTCAATGAGCAGGCCTCCGGTTTTAGCTTAGAATACAAAGATTGCAGTGTCTTTCTAACAGAAAACAATTAAAGTAACACTGACAATAGATGCGCAATTATAACCTATAACTAAATGCCATTACATAATGTAGCTTAACGAGGAAGTTGATAGCAAATCTTAGCACTAACCATTTTATCAATTATCTGAAGACTGCGAAAATGAACTGACAGTAACATCCACAAAGCATCTGGGAGCCACTGCCACACTGACTAGGAGTGACTTGTTAATAAGATGCTGTGTAGAGACTCAAGTATTCAGAATAAAACATACGAAGTACATACACAAACCCAGCCTGATTAAAGATGTGTCACGTGACCTTAACTATACTCACTGCCGTGATGAGGGCACTTGGGATCACTCCTTGATAAGTTGTTATTTAATATGAACTTCATCATTTATACCTATAACTTTACATAAATATTTTATAACCAGACCTTATCATTAATTCACATTATTAGAACTCCTAAAATAATAACCAGTCTGACAGTTCAGTTAAAATCTGACCAAAAGCACCATGAGTCAAACCTCAGTAAATACCGTGGCGTCAACATCACATTTATCACATCAGCAAAGGAAAACTCTCAATTTCACAAATTACTGGTTGACACTATCAGACAACAGTCACAAGCTGAGAAATTGTTGTAATCAGGTTTGCCTTTAAACAAGTTCTTGTAAGTCAAATGAGAGTTTACTGAAAAGTCTGTCAACAACAATTACTATACATCCGTACCACGGGTGACAGTGACATGGAGCCCAGAGTAATCACTCGGGCAGTCACGGCATGCCCCTTTTCTGACAGAAGTAACATTTGATTGCTAAACTATGTCTTCGTGCCGCTTCTAACACCAACAATGCCCATAAAAACAAGGAGCTTCCATTCACAAAGTTTGATTTCACTGCCCCACTTCCAAATAGGCCACTTCCAACAAAGTCAGCTTACCATTTAATATGATAGCACATTCCAGCAAGGCTTCAAAATTCTCACTCTCGTTTATTACAGATACAGAGACGAGAATCACAGACGTAATTGCGTGCATTATTTCTATATTTTTTTTCTACAAATGAAAATTAAAACGTGAATGAATTAAGGTCATCAAATTAAGTTCAATTTTTAAAGGAAATGTAAAACTTATTAAATCTAAAATTAAATCATATTGCAGTTTATTCTAAGAAGTGAATCAGAACTGAACACAAGAGGCAGGCATCCCACCTAGCAGTTAAGACACTGTTGGATGCCTAGACACCTTATCAGAGTGCCTGGGTTCCTGCAGGCTCTGCTTCCAAAACCAGACTCCTCCTTCATTTGCACTCTGGGACGCAGCAAAGGAGCACTCAAGTACTTGGGTCCTTGCCACCTGTCTCAGAGCCTGGACTGAGTTTCTGGTTCCCGGCTCCAGCCTAAGCCCGAGCCCGAGCCTGCCCCAGCACCAATCCTAGCCATGGCAAGTATCTAGAAAATGAACCACCAGGTGGAATCTCTCTCAACTTTTTTTTTTTTTTAAAAAAACTTGTTTGAAAGGTAGAATTACACAGAGGGAAAGACAAAGAGAGATCTAGATATTCCATCTGCTGGCTCCATTCCCAAATGGACTCAATACCCAGGGATATGCCAGGCCAAAGGCAGGGATTCAGATCTGGAGAGTCTTCCAGCTGTCCCATGTGGGGCACGGTCCTAAGTACTTGGGCCATCTTGTGCTGCTTTCCCATGCACGCGAGCATGGATCTGGAATGTAGGAGGGCCAGGTAATGAATCAGCAGCCACAGAGGATGCCAGCTTCACAGGCAGAGGCATGACTTGCTATGCCACAATGCTGGTTCCAAATATAAAACAAATGTTTTACGCTGAATACAAGTCACCTGTCCTAAAAGAACAAAGGGAACAGTAATACTGAATTCCCATTAACCATTGCTGTTAGCAATACCAGCACTAAAAAGTGGGTAAAATCAGAATAAATCAACTTAGCTTCTTCAATTCTCCTGAACTTCAAAAAAAAACTTTCTTAGCTTAAAATTCAATTATACATAATATAAACAACTACTTTTTAACAGAGAGAGCAGAGTTCTTATTTTTGTAGAAATCATACCATTTTTGAGCTATGCTCAGTTTCCATATCATCTTCACCCTGGACTTGCACTTCCTGCCACCCCTCCACTGGGCTTTCTAACAACATACTGGTCAACAAATTCTTCAGTCTATCCCATAATTCTTCTTTCTGCTTTCTTGATAATTCCTCCAATAATTCATTGAGGCTGAAAGGATCCGAGGCCTGTTTCTGTAAAAGAAATAGCAAATGTCACATTTCAAATAAATTTTTAAAATTTAGTTGTATCCTTTTCAAATGGCTTCAGTGCTAATGGCTCCAAGTTTCATGTATTTTCAAAATCTGTTGCTAGAAGGGAAAATGTGCAGAGATGATCAAAGTAGCAAGTTCTTTCTCTAGTCTTCCCTAGTACTCTAATCTTGGGAGTTTGAAAAGTCATCCACTTAACAAAACTCTCCCTAAAATTAATCCAAAGAAGCACCACCTCAAGACACAAAAGAGTTTAATAACAGCAACAGTAAGAAAAATAAGGCAGCCAAGTAGGCTGATTTCACTTTCAGTTTCTGGTGCCAAACCCCATAAGAACCCTCAACATCACTAGCTGGTCTGCCCCAGTCATTATTCTCTCCCCTTAGCCAAATTAAACCTTTTCTAATCTCTCCAACTTCCCTCTAAATTCGCTTCCTCCTTTCACAGCAAACTAGAGACCATTATCAAAACACTAGGATCTAACTTAAGAAATGGTCTGAACAAGGTGGGTGCTTAGTTTAGTGGTTATGTTTTCAGAAAGGCCATGACACTGCTGGCATGGTAACACAGTAGGTAAAGCTCCCTGGGTGCCAGTTTCGGTCCTGGCTCCCTGAGGACTCTGGCTCTCTGCTAACGGCCTGGAAAGGCAGTGGAAGCTGAGCCCCACACAAGTGGAAGACCCATCTGAAGCTCCTGGCCCTACACTGGGCAGGGGTCAGCACATGGAACGCCCACCTCTCCTTCTAACTCAGCCTTTCCCATAAGTAACTGAAAGGATTCTCTGAAAAAAAGTGTATTTCATTTGGGAGAAGTGATGATCTCACATCAGCTGCTATACACATTCACACGCAAAAGCTAAGTAGTAGAGCTAAAACCTAAAACTTACATCAAGCTGAACAAATTGTAAAAACTCTCCAACCAGCTCCTTAGATACGGCTTGCACAAAATTCTCTCGTTTTTCCATGATGGATGAAACTGTTTCAATGGCATTTATCTTGAAACCCTGGTAGAAAACAATCATATTGGAACTTAATTTGCAAATATACCTTTCTCTACAATACTTAATTTACTGTTAAAAACATTCAACAACTGCAAGAAATTCCTGCACCATCTAGACAGTTTCTAACAATATTCTGACATAAAAACAAGTTAAAAATATCTGAAAGACAATTTACTGTCATTATCAACATAACAGCAATGACGTGTTTTCACCAACAGGTAGTGATGACACAAGAGGGAACCCAATGGCCCCACAAGCTCACCTTCTCCCCCTTCTAGCAAGATAAAGCAGACCGACTCCAGGCAACCACAGAGCAGGCTGACCCCAAATTCTGAAGACTCCCCTTCGACAGCACCATTCTCCTCCAGCACCAAAACCTCACTCTTAGAGTGGCTTGTTATTCCAAGCAAGAACCAGAACAGCCCTGCGGTCTCCAGGGGGCTCGTTAGACTGCAGGAAGCCAGCCCAGCCCAGGCCCGGCCCTCCACGCCCCTGCAGAGTAATGAGAGCCCAGGGGAACGGAAGCACCCTCGTTGCCCCAGCAAACCCCAGGCTGCATTGCACCATCTGAGGCTAAAGGAAAAACATCAACACGACAGTGAGTGAGATAACCGCAGATGATGGAACACAAGTGCCACAGAGGCCCTTTGCTTTCCAAATAAAGCAACGTTGCCTGCACCATCATTGTTCCTGGTGGCAAGGACAGGGCCAGGGAGTCATTGCACATAGGCTAGGGAGTAGAACAGCTCAACATCTGCCCGGGTCAAACGCCTGAACAACGAACTGCAACTTTCCATGAATCAAAACAAAACAACAACAACAACAAAAGGCCAGAACCAAGTCAGGAAGACAAGGGAGCTCCCAGGGAGCTGTCACAAGCCTGGGCATCCTGCACGTCGGGTCTCTGGCCAAGTGCATCCCCCCCAACCCCAGGTCCAGGGCGCCCAGGGCCGACCAGGCTGCAGCTCTGCTGTGCCAACGGCGGGGACGGGCGGCTTCCACTCCCTCGGCTCGGCTGCTCAAGGGGACGACCCTCGAGGTCCGCTTTGACTCGTGTCAAAGCCCTCGCCCAGCCAAGCCACAACGTCCCTCGTCTCATCGTCCAGTCATCCCGTTTCCGGGCAAGAATTTCTTCACCACTCAAGTCTGATGCGGAATTTTTAAAAAAAAAGAGAACCCTGTTGTCTTAAGAGCTGCCGCATTCCCTACCCGTCCCCGCGCCTCCGAGCCCCCCTCGCCACACAGGCGGTCCCGGAGAAGGTTCTCTCGGCTCGGAGAGAGCGGTCCTCGCGGACACCCGCCCCGGGGGGTCAGGCGTGGAAGGTTCTCTCAGGCCAGCTGCCCCCGCTCCTCAAGGCAGTCATTCCCCGGGCTCAGGGAACCCTCCCGACGGCCAGCCTCTCTCCCCGAGCGGCGGATGGCTCACGCCTCAGCCGACCTCGCCCCTGTCAGAGTCGCCGGCCGCCCAGCGCACGGCCCCGCGGCTGACGCAGACGCCGACCCCTCTCGGCGGTACCTGTCCGCGGGCGCCCAGCGCTGTCCGGTCGCCCACAGCCAGCCCTTTCCGGCGGCGAAGCCCCGAGCTCACCGAGGACCTGGGACGCCGCCGTTTCCCGCGCTCGGAATAGATTCAAACACACCCGCCCGCGCCCGCGACGCAGCCCGCCCTCCCGTGCGTCATCAAGCGGCGTCTCGCGAGAGCTGGCACGGCGCCTCGGCGCTCCGCCCCCGCCGCTCTCCCTGCCCCGCCCTCGCCGCGCTGTCTGCCCCGCCCCTGGGGCGTGGCCACGGGCTGCCCGGTGTGACGCGAGCCGCGAGGCGCGCACGCGCGAAGGCACCGCGCCCCTGTCGTCCGGCCCATAGGGCGTGGTGCGAGTTCTAGAAGCCGGTGGAGGAGCAGGGGGCGTCAAGGAAGCGGCCTGGGCGGGTTCCCGCCGTCCGAACCCGCGCATGTTTTTCCTGGAGAACTAAGAGGAGTGGAAAAATGTCTGTCACTCGACCCCTTGGTCGTTTTTAGCTACAGACTGAAGCCATACTGACCTGTCAGCAACCATTTAAAATTTTCGTCAGCTAAGAAGTCACTGGACTTTCCCCTGTTTTTCTCCAAAGAAATAGTATAACTAAAATTAAGAACTTTCAAGCAGCTTTCAAGAAACCACTTGACTTTGACGACTTTTTTTTTTTTGGGCCGGTCACTTGGAATCGTTCACTTTCTCAGTGCTTAGGAAGTTTATTAAGAAAAGTTGACGTTTGTGGTACGTGTTTGAAGGCATTTTTGCAATACTTTAATAAAGCTTTTATCAGTGGATTTCATTTCTTTTTCGAACCTTCCATATGGAAACAGATAGCTGTACGGAAAATGTCTTTAAAGACTACAATAGGACCATGCCGGTGCTGTGGGACTCTCCTAGCTGCCTGCGGGTTCCCAGTTGAGTTGCTGGCACTTCCACTTCCTGCAGCGCCCTGCCAGCGCACCTGCGAAGGCAACAGGTGGTGGCTCAGTTTCTGGGGTCCCCACCACCCTCGTGGGAGACCTGGAGGAAGGTCCATGCTCTGACCTGGGCCTGCCACAACCTGTGCCAGCCAGGTGCTGAACTTGGAGATGAAGGAGTCTCTCCCCTTCCTCCCACTTTTACTCTGCCTTTCAAATAAATGAACCTTTTTTTCTTGCTGTATTTTGATGTGTTTCTTTATTTTTTTTTAAAGATTTATTTTATTATTTTTTACTGGAAAGGCGGATATACAGAGAGGAGAGACAGAGAGGAAGATCTTCCGTCCGATGATTCACTCCCCAAGTGAGCACAACGGGCCGATGCTATGCCAGTCCGAAGCCAGGAGCCTCTTCCGGGTTTCCCACGCGGGTGCAGGGTCCCAAAGCTTTGGGCCGTCCTCGACTGCTTCCCCGGGCCACAGGCAGGGAGCTGGAAGGGAAGCGGGGCTGCCGGGATTAGAACCGGCGCCCATATGGGATCCCGGGCATGCAAGGCGAGGACCTTAACCACTGTGCCACCGCGCCGGGCCCGTGTTTATTTTATGATACAATTCCATAGGCTCGAACAAATGTTTAAAAATATAGTAACTCTTCGGCCCGATGTGGTAGGCTAGTGGCTAAAAAGTCCTCGCTGTGCACGCACTGGGATCCCATATGGGCGCCGATCTAATCCTGGCAGCTCCACTTCCATCCAACTCCCTGCTTGTGGCCTGGAAAAGCTGTCGAGAACAGCCCAAAGCCTTGGGACTCTGCATCCTTGTGGCAGACCTGGGAAGAAGTTCCTGGCTCCTGGCTCCGGATCGGCATAGCATCAGCCCTTGCGCTCACTTGGGGAGTGAATCATCGGACGGAAGATCTTCCTCTCTGTCTTTCCTCCTCTCTGTACCTCTGACTTTCCAATAAAAATAAATAAAATCTTTTAAAAAAATGGTCTAAAAGTATAAAATGTCTAAAGCTAAAACTGTGAAGTGTGTATAAATATTTTCATTTTAAAAGTTTATTTAATGAGATGCTAACAGGCACAAGTGAGTCCTTGGGTCACACTAGGCATGCCAAACAGGAGCTCCATCCTCCCAGCGTCATGTAGTGGTGGATGTGGGGGCAGGGAAGGCAGCCCTTACCCGCGACCAGGGACTTTCCATCCGATGGCTCACTCCCCACGCAGCCGCAACGGCTGGAGCTGAGCTGATCTGAAGCCAGGAGCCAGAAATTTTTTCCAGTTCTCCCATGTGGATTCAGGGACCCAAGGACTTGAGCCATCCTACACTGCTTTTCTAAGCCATAAGCAGAGAGCTGGACCAGAAATGGGCCAGTCAGGACTTGAACTGGCACCCAGACAGGATGCTGGCACTGCACGTGGAGGATTAGCCTTCTACCCCACAGCGCCAGCCCCCATACCTTTCTTTTTTTTTTTAAAGATTTATTTTTATTATTTTTTCATTGGAAAGGCGGATATACAGAGAGGAGAGACAGAGAGGAAGATCTTCTGTCCAATGATTCACTCCCCAAGTGAGCGCAACGGCTGATGCTATGCTGATCCGAAGCCAGGAGCCTCTTCCGGGTTTCCCACGCGGGTGCAGGGTCCCAAAGCTTTGGGCCGTCCTTGACTGCTTTCCTGGGCCACAGGCAGGGAGCTGGAAGGGAAGCTGGGCTGCTGGGATTAGAACCGGCGCCCATATGGGATCCTGGGCGTACAAAGCGAGGACCTTAACCACTGTGCCTCGGCGCTGGGCCCCATCCCTTTCTTTTAAGCAGTGCACTGGGAACGATTCATTTTCATGTGACCCCCTCACATTGTGCTAGCTCATCTAAAACCCGTCTCCCTCTTGGCCTGCCTCGGTGTGCACAATCACTTGTCCTCCCAGCCTAGTCCCTGGGGCTCTGCAACTTCTGCTCATTCCGCTGTTTGTAAGTCCGCAACAGCCATGCTCCTCTCTCACCACCTCAGAGACACTGTATCCCCAGACCTTATGACTCCCTCTGCTGTCCTCTGGGTGCTCGGGAATTTACCAAAACTCCCTTTAAAAGGTTTATTTATTTACTTGAGAAACAGATACACAGAGAAAGAGACGGAGAGATATAGAAACAGAGAGACCTTCCACCTGTTGGTTCGCCCTCCAAAAGGCTGCAATGACTGGGGCTGGGCCAGGTAGAAGCCAGGAGCTTAGAACTCCAGCCAGGTCTCATAACTGGGTGCTAGGGTCCCATGCACTTGGGCTATGTTTGGCTCTTTTCCCAGGCACATTAGCTGGGAGCTGGATGGGAAGTGGTACAACTGGGATTTGAACCACAAGTCATATGGAATGTTGGTGTTGTGGGCAGTGGCTTGAGATGCAATAATGCAACACTGGCCCCAAGGCTGGTTTTTTTTTTTTAATTTCCTTCCTTCCTTCCCTCTTTGTCCTTCCTTCCTCCCTTCCTCCCTCCCTCCCTTCCTTCCTTCCTTCCTTCCTTCCTTTCTCCAGCATCCACAAATGCATGATTTACATTTGATTTACTATGCTACCAAGGTTTATTTGGCATGTGATTCCTGCCCCCGTCTTTATTTTGTAATGTTCTACCTACTTGATGGTTAAACTTGCCTTCTATAATTTTTTCAGAACTGGCATGATGGCTCAGTGGCTAAAACCTCCCCTAGAACACACTAGAAACTCATATAGGTGTCGGTTTGTATCCTGGCTGCTCCACTTCCCATCCAGCCCTATGCCTGTGGCCCGGGAAAGCAGTGGAGGATGGCCCAAAGCTTTGGGACTCTGCATCTACGTGGGAGACCTGGAAGAAGCTCCAGGCTCCTGGCTTTGCATTGGCTTAGCTCCGGCTGTTGTGGCCACTTGGAGGGTGAACCAACAGATGCAAGCTCTTTCTCCTCATCTCTGCTTCTTTGTGTAAGTCTTCCTTTCCAATACAAATAAAATAATTCATCTTAAAAAAGAACCCAAGAAACAAAAAATACCAATCTCAAGCTCTTGTCCTGTCTGAATTGCCAAAGGCAAATCTTCTGCAGCTTTGTGCGATACATTATATCTTTCCTACATTCTTTTGTCTGCTTTTCCCTGAGTTTTCTTTTAATGAAACAGTAACAAAATTATCACTATTGGCTGGGCTCCATTTTTGTTGTTGTTGTTGTTGCGACACAGTTTAGCAAGATAACTGAAATGGGACATCAACTTTTTTAGCCTTATTAAGAATGATTTAGGGCCCAGCGCGGTGGCTCAGTGGTTAAGGTCCTCGCCTTGCACGCCCGGGATCCCATATGGGCACCGGTTCTAATCCCGGCAGCCCCGCTTCCCTTCCAGCTCCCTGCCTGTGGCCCGGGAAAGCAGTCGAGGATGGCCCAAAGCTTTGGGACCCTGCACCCGCGTGGGAGACCCAGAAGAGGCTCCTGGCTTCAGATAGGCATAGCATCGGCCCGTTGTGCTCACTGGGAGTGAATCATTGGACGGAAGATCTTCCTCTCTGTCTCTCCTCTCTGTATATCAGCCTTTCCAATAAAAAAATAATAAATCTTAAATAATAAAATAAATCTTAAAAAAAAGAATTAATTTAACTTGTGTTTAGACTTAGTTGTACGTTGCGTTTAGAAGGAGACTTTAAGACTTTTTGTTATCCTAGTACATCTGTCAGGCAGGCTGGTGGGATAGCAGTGAGACCTCGAAAAATTATTATTTTTTTTAATGCCTGGTTCCTCCCCCAGAAAATAAGAGCTAGAGCTGAAATACGAGGATAGTCCTTCCCACGCTAAAATCATACAGCACTAAAAGCAGAAATGGATACAACGCGGTTCACATCAAGCCTGAAAGGCTGAGGAGCAATGCTGTGACTGCAGCACCACCTGGTGGAATGCAGGCTCCTGGAGGCAGAAAAGGTGTGGCACCTGCCACAAGGTGCTTCGCCCAACCACGCTCGGTCCTTGAACAGACGCTGTTAAAGACCTGGGGTCACGTGGTGCACTGAACCCTGCCTCCATCCACTCAGTTCCGCCTCAGATGTCTGTGGAGGTGGCTGGCACCATGACACACCGGGTTGAGCTACCACCTTCTGATTCAGCTCCCTGCCACTGCTACTGGGAGGGCAGGAGAAGATGGTCCAAGGACTTGGAATCCCAGATGGAGCTGCGAGCTTCTGCTTGGAGCTAGTTTAGTCCTGGTCATTGTGGTCTTTGGGGGGAGTGAACAAACACATGGAATATTTCTATCTAACTCTGCCTTTACAGGGAAAAAAAAATGAGTAAAAGTATTTGGAAGATGAGGGACACGCATGGAAAAGCAAAGCTGCACAGATCATCTGTGGGGCGTGACTGCATGCTCAGGTGCTCAAGGCTAGCGATGCAGCCAGGAACATGGTTTTCCAGGTAGAGCGAGGCTCAGTGTGCCCCTATGACACAAACTCGGGTATTAACTAAGAATCTCAGAACATCCTTTACCACCTGGCTGTACACCAGAGGCCAGGAGGGCAAAGTGTGTGTGTGTGTGTGTGTGTGTGTGTGTGTGTGTGTGTGTGTGTGTACATGCTTATGGGAGAAGAGACAGGAGAAAAGAGGAGGGCGCTGGGTGGGGAGGGAGGGAAAGAGACCATAGGTGCAAAGGACTTTCTACCCAATACTCAAAAACACGCGAGCAAACATTACATTGGGAAACACAGAAAACACAAATAGTAAGCGCAGTGTGACCAGGAGTCACCAAAAAAGAAACAATTCTGTTTAGAATAGTCTCAACGATAAATAAAGGACTTACAGCCATTCCTAAAAGGCAAAAAATTATCCAGCAAAAACAATGAAATAAAAAATGAGGACAGGTAGCTAGGAAATACTTACGACACATTTTGAAAATCACAAATACAGTCCTAAAAAGTTAATAATTGAAATAAACTCCAGATTGCAAAAAAAATGACTAAAAAATTTAGTAAATTTACTGTTGAGATCTTTAGCCAGAGCTCGGTGCAGAAGAATTCTTAAAAACCGCATTTATAAGAGAACATTTGGGATCTGGCGCCGTGGTGCGGCAGGAAAACCAACCACCTATCCTGCCAGCATTCCGTGGGTGCTGCTTCGAGTTCTGGCTGCCCACTTTGATGACGCTCCCTGCTAATGTGCCTGGAAAACACCTGAGCCCTTCCCGTCCTTGTGGGAGACCGGATGCTGCTTCTGCTTCCTGGCTTTGAACTAGTCCAGCTCTCATGATTGTGACCACTGGGGATTGAATCAATGGATGGAAGATCTCTTTCCGTCTCTCCCTCTCGGTTGCTTTGCATTTCAAATAAATCAACACACAAATTGTGATTCACTGCCCAAGCGACTGTCATAGTTGGAGCTGAGCCTATCTGAAGCCAGGAGCCAGGAGCTCTTCCGGGTCTCCCACACGGGTGCAGGGTCCCAAGGCTTTGGGCCGTCCTCGACTGCTTTCCCAGGCCACAGGCAGGGAGCTGGATGGAAAGTGGAGCTGCCAGGATTATGCGATCCTGGTGCGGGAAAGGCAAGGATCTTAACCACTAGGCTATTGCACCAGGCCCAACATGGAAAAAATCTTAAATGCATATTAATAAGTGAAAGATTGATGTGAAAAACCACATGCCTTATGATTCTATGACATTCTGGAAAGGGCAAAACTAGACACACACACACACACACCAGTATCTTCCAGTGGTTTTGAAGGGCACACACACACACCAGTATCTTCCAGCAGTTTTGAAGGGCACACACACACACACACACCAGTATCTTCCAGCAGTTTTGAAGGGCAGGGGAGTATGGGCGGAGTTCGGTAGATTTGGGGGGCAGTTAAACATTGCTCTGTAGGATAGTGTAACAGATATGTCATTGCGTGTGGGTCTAGCTGTCCCAACACACAGACTGGAGTTAACAAGAAGTCAAGCCGTGGCGTCTGCGGGACTGCACTGCATCGAAGTCAGCTCACCAACTGCCACAGATGGGAGGCGTGCGCACGAGGCAGCAGGGCGGACAGGGTGAAATCTCTGACGGCATCCTCTCCATTTCGCTGTGAACTTCACATTGCTCACTGCACGTGTGCAGTCCTTGCACCCAATCAGTAAGAGGATGTGGGGAAATTACGAAATTCAACCCTAATTTACGTCACAAAGAAAGGCCCAGTCTGCTGCCCTCTCTTGCCCTTGCTGTTTTCTTGCAGACTGACTGTGAAAAATACAGGAAAAAACTGTTCTGAAACCTTAAAATGTTCTCCTGTGTGATGCAGGGATTATAGAATCCCAGCTTCCAGCTGTTTGGCAAGGCCTGGCAGATTTCTCTCTCAGCATCTTGACACAGTCTCACCCCCTGTTTGCATGGGCACTCAAGCACCCCACTAAGAATTCTGTAATCTATTGAGGCATTGTTGTTTGCCCCTGTGAGACAGCTTTTGCAATCGATGTGAGCTTGAGAGTTAATGTTGCTGATAATGTCTTGGTGAGTGGGCCTTTGACAATTTACACAGGAGCACAATTAAGCCCATGCCATTTCTGGACACCTTGCTGTGTGGTAACCACTGCCTCAGAACCTGGCCCACACATATAACACACCTTCTGGGAAAGGGCTTGATAAATATCCTAAATATTAATGCAAGTGATGGGAATGAGAGCTGAAACTGTTATGGCAATAAATTTAGATACTGTGATCTCAAAGGCTAGTTTGTCTTTGCAATTTTTTTGGTGCATAGAAAATGTAACTGTTTTAGCCACTTTTGTAATTTTTAGCTAGAGGAATTAAAAATGCTTTAATTAAGGAAATATGCTTTTAAATACCGTTTTATTGTTTATGGGGTTGTAAAGCCTATAGTTGTAGGGGGATTTAATATTTGAAACTTTTGTCTTGGATTTTATGTTTTTTCCCTCGTAACCTATTTTCCCATTAAATAATTGGTAAATTGTAGAAATAGAAATGTGGTAGGAACGTACTACTGATTAGCAGATAATTGCACGTGCCTTGGCTTTGGAGTCCTGGCTGTCGCTCCATCACTACCACTGAAGAAATAATGAATGGCTTGCTTTGAAGAATAAGATACAGTATTTTGCAGAATTATCTTTAGGGGCACCTGCTTAGCCCTGAAGTGCAGATGGAGTGACCAAATGTCTGTACATGCCCCCTTATTCTTGAAGTAAAAATAGAACAATTAGCTGTTTGTGGAGAGGCATGTAATGGGTGTGAGTAAATAAAAAGGACAGCTTTTGGAGCTGCTGTGAGAGGGCACCAAGTGACAGTGTCTGTGTCTTTGTCACTGACTCCATGCACCCTTCCCGAGCTCCGAACTCGGCTGGAGCTGGACTCTATCAAGCACTTGCAAATCAAATTGAAAGATGACAAGTGTCTTTCAATACTTGTTTGATAAGAAATGTAAAACAAGCCAATAAAGAACTTTAAAGGAGAAAGTGTCAGGCTGAGGAAATTTTATAAATAAATTTCACCACCTTTTCAAGAAATAGGTCATCATCATCTTAGAAAAATTGTCTCAGAGAACAGAATAATAAAGAAGAACAAATTCAGTGGATCACATTTTCTTTTGTTTTTTTAAGGATTTTTAAATTTTCTTTTTATTTGAAAGGCAAAGTTAAACAGAGAGAAGGAGAGACAAAGAAAGAGATTTTTCATCCACTGATCCACTCCCCAATTGACCAGCGATGCACAGCTGACCCGATCTCAACACCTGTTATCCTGCATGTGAACTGGGTAGGGGGAGAGCCAGGCTAGGCTACATGACCATATCCACTGGTGCAGGCATGAGCCAGAGTAAGGCCAGGCTACTTGGGTTTTGCCACAGTATCAGCTGGCAAATGCTAGAGATCGGATGCAAGTCCTGTCAATCTAGACTGTAGGACCACCTGGGAAGTGCAAGCTCCAGGGCTGGGAGTGGGCCCAGGAGGGAAATGGTGGGCACCTCTTTGATAGACTGCAGCTCCCGCTGGTGAGTAGGAGAATCAAGGCTGGGGGTGGACCTGGCTAGACAGGTGTTAGCACCTGCTGGCATGAGTGTGAGCTGGATAATGTGGTCGGTTGGGTTGAGCTACGCTGTAGCTCCCATTGGTGTGCACAGAAGCTAAATGGGATGTGGGACAGACAGGACAAGTCTGCTGTACACACCAGTATGCACAGGAATCAGAGCTGGCGGAAGGCCTGGTGGGAGGTTTTGGCTGCCGGTTGCAATTCCCACTGGTGCGCATGAGGCCCAAGTGTGTGGTGGGCTGAGTTGGGCTGGGCCACAGCATCCTTTAGTTTGCATAACAGATGGGGCTGGAGACAGAACTGACCTAGTAACTGTAACCACCAGTGTGTGTGGGTAAATGTGGGGAATGCACTTGAGCTAGACCCCATACTGGCTGACACATGGGAGTTGGGTCTGGGGTCACCTCAGATGAGGTTTTTCTGAGGAACCCCTCCCCACTAGCTGAAGCACTGGACTCAGAACTTTAACTATGGAGAGAATCATAGAATCTGTGGTCTGATTGTGGAGTGCATGTGTCAGAACTGGGCCTCCTCAGTAGCTTAAGATGGCGCAGGGGATGGCATGCCCAGATGCACATGGAGGATATACCAGTCCATTGGGGCCTGCAGAGGACATTTGGTATCATATCAGAGGAGGGAGGGCAGAACAAATTGGACAACTCTCCCAGCCAAGCATTGACAGCAAGTATCTGGGTGGACTATTTCAGCCAATGGACCTTGGGAGAATTTCCTCACCCTTGGAGCAATGAAATCAACAGCATTTCAAGAATAGGTTCTTGAGCAGAACCCTTGGGGCATGCTCCACACTGAGGACCCTGCGATAACACTGGGTGGCAGTAACCCATTCTTGGGTACTGATGCAGTAAGGATGCTGGGTGTGGCTTCTCCCTTAATCTTCCTTCTTCCCCCAGGTACAGGAAGAAGACAAAGAAAATTGCACACAGTGGTCTAATCTGCTTTCCTCTGTTCCTCAACCCTTCTCATCCTAATGAGTGGTCCACATGAACACGAATGTACCTTTCTCAACGATGTAAAGTTCATCAAAAATAAAATTAAAAACAATAAAATAAGAAATGTCATAAAATAATTTTTTTTCTTTGAAAGGCAAAGTTAGAGAAGGAGAGACAGAGAGAGGGATCTTTCATCCACTGATACGCTCCAGATGGCCACAATAGTGGAGCTGAGCCAACCTAAAGCCAGGAGTTGGTCGTCAGGAGCCAGGAGCTTCTTCCGGGTCTCCCATGTGGGTGCAGGGTCCCAAGGCTTTGGGCCATCTTCCCCTGCTTTCCCAGGCCACAAGCAGGGAGCTGGATTGCAAGCAGAGAATCACACACAGGCACCTCTATGGGTGCTGGTGCCACAGTGGAGGATTATCTTACCTCACAGAGGTCCCAGCCCAGTGGGTCACATTTTCAGACCAACCATGTGCACGCACAAATCATACTTCAGCTTCTATTTGGAGAAAAACAGTCTGAGACACTAGGTTTGCGAACAATTGGCTTGGAAAGGTTAAACACACCAGCACACTTCGGCATGTGCTCACAGATGTGCACCTAAAGATACATGTGTTGACATATGTGTTCACGCTCATGCACAACTCAGGTGTCCACAAGGCATGCACCAACATACCTTGATTATGATGCAAATATACACCCATGGACACAGGTCCCTAGGAGCGCACACACGCCAACACACACTCATGCACACACTGATACATGCATAGCGACTTGTCTATGAACAGACAGACTTTCTCCCTCACTGCCTGTTCTATCAACTTCTTTTTTTTTTTTTATTATTATTTTTTCATTGGAAAGGCGGATATACAGAGAGGAGAGACAGAGAGGAAGATCTTCCGTCCAATGATTCACTCCCCAAGTGAGCGCAACGGCCAAAGCTATGCCGATCCGAAGCCAGGAGCCTCTTCTGGGTCTCCCACGCGGGTGCAGGTTCCCAAAGCTTTGGGCTGTCCTCGACTGCTTTCCTGGGCCACAGCAGGGAGCTGGAAGGGAAGCGGGGCTGCCGGGATTAGAACCGGCGCCCATATGGGATCCCGGGCGTGCAAGGCGAGGACCTTTAACCACTTGCGCCACCGCGCCGGGCCCTGTTCTATCAACTTCTACACAGTGGCTGCACTTTTACATGTTGAATTAATAAAGCTGTATTTTTGCCTTATATTTTACAGTTCAAGGAATGTAATGAAATGCTTCACAGGGTTATACTTTTTTCTTAAAAAAAGATGTGTTTATTTGGAAAGCAGTGTTACACAGAGAGAGGGAGATATGATGGGAGGCAGAGAGAAAAAGATCAAACTTTCTGCTACTTCATTTCCCAGATGGCTGTAATGGCCAAGGTTTGGCCAAGCCAAAGCCAGCAGCCAGGAGCTTCATCTAGGTCTCCCACATGGGCAGCAAGGACCAAAACACTTGGGCCATCTTCCACTTGCTTTTCCCCGACCGTTAGCTGGGAGGTAGGTCAGACACAGGGCAGCTGGAACTCGAACTGGAGCCCATAGGAAATGTTGGCACTGTGGGCAGAAGCTTATCCCACTACGCCACAACACTGACCCCAGGTTTAGAATCTTAAAACCAGAAAATATTAAAGCATAAAACAAAAGCTTCTCAAACCCTAGTTCCTACACTTGACCAGAAAGAAAGAAAAGACTAAAAGGCATATTTGCCAGTTACTACTGCTAGTATTTAGGACATTCATATATTTAGACACTTACGATGACACATTTTTAGTATGTTATCTTTGGGCAGGTTTTTGGAAGAAATTATTGCATGATAAATGATCCAAGAAGCTTATGGTGTTAAGTTTTAAGTTAAAATATTCATAAAGAAGTTTAACTGAGAGTTGAAGCAGCTGGCAAAGCCAAGAACAAGAAAAAGGGGAATCTTGGGCAAAGCAATTAGTTGCTATTAAATATCTGTTAGTAAGTTGAAGAGGATTCAACGAGAATAACATGTCCATCACTCTGAAGTGCAGTCACCTGTGTGCGACGGAGACAGCCACGTGGGGAATGCATCCTCGCTCTTCCATCCTTCTTCCCTCCCTCTCTCCACTTCTCCCTGCCTCCTTCCTCCCTCCCTCCATCCCCATCTCCTTCTCCCTCCTCATCTTCCATCCACCCTTCCTTCCTTCGTGTTTTTGATTTTTTTGATTTCATTATTATTTTATGCTGCAGTTCCATAGGCTCTAGAATTTACCTTACCTTACTCCTTTCCCCAAACCCCCTCCCCCATACAGCTGCTACCGTATAACCTGTGAGTCGGTCAAGAATTTAATACGAGAAAAAAATTGAAGAAATGAAAGTTAAAAAAAAAAATCAAAATCCATGACATAGTTCCCACTGATCTTTGTTGGTGCGATGTCGCCTGTAGGCAACAGACAGATGGGTTTGACTTTTTGATCCAGTCCACTTATCTATAATGTTTGATTGATGAGTTTATGCCATTTACACTGAGGGTTGATATGAATAGGTGGTAATTCAGTCCTGTTATTTTAGCATTGGTGTTCATTGTTTGATTTAGTCTACTTTTATCATTTTACTGGGATGTTCTCCACAGGATCCCAAGGCTTTGGGCCGTCCTTGACTGCTTTCCCAGGCCACAAGCAGGGAGCTGGATGGGAAGTGGAGTTGCCGGGATTAGAACCAGCATCCATATGGGATCCCAGCGCATTCAAGGCAAGGACTTTTAGCTGCTAGGCTTGCGAGATGTAGATGGCTGTGCTGGTAAAGACATCTTAAGTTGGGAAGTGAAAGGAGTGGGAGTTAGCCAGGCTGCAACGGGAGGAGGAGTGTGGGGAGTCTGAGGAATGCAGAGGGAAACCTGTGACGGAAGTGTAACAGGAGAAGCCAATACGGCTGGGGAGTCCTCAGGGCCTTGTGTTCAGTGTCTTTATTCTAAGAGCAATGCAAAACAGTAGAGTGATGAGTTCAGACCTGTGCAGAGAATACAAGCAGGGGAGAGGCAAGCAGGGGCTGCAGGCGGAGGCTAGGAGGCGCCTGCTGGAAAGCAGACAGCTGAAGCAGAGGTATGTGTCCCTTGGGTCCCAGTTCCAGGGTCTGGGTGTGAGGCAGCAGGAGGCAGCAGCTGCTCTCCAGGGCTCCAGCACAGACAAACAACGGGGCAGCAAGTAATGGGATGAACAGTGTCAAACACTGAGGGGCTAGCAGAAAGCCTACAAGTACCCCTGAGTCCTGAGTCCTCCAGCGTTTCCCCCTCCACTTCTGTTCAGCGCCTTGTCAGAGCTCTCTGGTAACAAGCGCATCTGGTTCACCTACTCAGCATTAGCCTTCAGAAGAGCTGTACTCACAACAAGTCAAAGGAGAGAGGCAGAGTCATGCTTATGTGGGTCACACTGAGCTGGGAACAAAGGAATAGCATCAAATGACCAAGGCACAAACACAGACGTTACACTGGACATACTTCCCAAAGTATCAGACCCCACATGATGCACTTCACTTCATAAGGCAAAGGAGAGACAAAACACAAATGAGCTAACATAAAAGTTTTATTGAATAAATACATGCACTGTCATGTAAAATTAGTTGATCAAAAAAGACATTCTATGTTTATATATATATATATATGTATATAGATATTTTTAAAAAACAACCCTCTGCAGTTCTCCATACGCAGCGGGCGATCCAGTAAGAACTGGAAAGATGTAGCAACCGGAGAATAAACACACAGCTATACACAACACAGCATTTGGCTTAGGTTCTTGAAAAAAGGCTGACTGCTTGATAAAGAATATCTGTAAAAAGAATTATGGTACAGAATATAAATAGTGGCAAAACAGCTACAAGGCTTCCTCTTAGTCTGACAGGTGGAAGCAACATCTTTGTACGTTAAGGCACAGGATGAGCAACCTACACGGACAAACTAACGGATTCGCACTTCACATCTGCCTCAGTGAATTCTCCTCCATTGGTTTGGCTCAAAGTAATCAGTTCTCTTTTGCTAGACAAATCGATTATCAGTGTTTGAGAACAGCTCAACAGTATTCCCACCATCCAAGCATACGGCCGTGACCATTCCTAACCTTCCCCCTATGACACAAACACAAAACAACATCTGGGAGGGGCTTCAGCACCTGCAGGCCCCCCTTTCCTTCCTCTGGTTAGGGAGAATGGAGGCAGTGGCCAGCAGCCCCAGGACCTGTCGGTGGAAACTTGCACAGCAACTGCCCGGAACAGCTCTCCCAAGCTTACCGCATCAGGGATCTGTGCACTGTGCTGCTAGACTGGCTTCCTGCAGGCTTTGTACCTTTAACTGTATCAATTTTGCCTAATCACCTAAGAAAAGCATTCCAGTAAGTACAAGATACGCTGAATAGATAAAGTATAGGAGTGTAAAGCCCAGATTTTAGGATGCTGATAAAATTATTGGCATGATAAAATTCTAGCCAGTATTTGCTTGCTTTTATAGATTATAACCAAAGCCCTTAAGAGACCTTTTCTTTAAAAAAAAACATCAAAATTTCAATACCATGAATACACAATCAGATTTGACAAGTTATTACTTGTCTTTCTCATACTACTGAAACACTTTTCAGTGGTTTGTGTGCATATAGGTTTAAATGTGTGTGAATGATATTTGCAAACTTTCTCCAAGAATGAATTCTCTGCACTAATTGGCAATGGTTTAGAAAGAGGTTTTGGGGTAGACTGCCATTCAACAGGAGACTGTGGGATTATACTGGTCTTTATGGTTACTGAAATGTGTTGTGAAGCGAGTGACTGCATTATAAATGAACCGCTGGGGTTCAATGCATAAGCTCTAAATGGAAAGAGAATCCCGTGGAAAGGGAGGAGGGTACAGGAAGAAGCAGCGTTCAGCGTAGGCACTTTGGTATGTTTGGTCAGAAGGGTGTCCCTCGGTTATTCAGCTCCTCAAAATGACTTAAGGTAACATCTCTAGTTTCAACTGCAAAGCTATGCATCCCCCAACAGATGCATACACTGCTCAGAGAGTTCTCGTGGCCAAGGGGGCAGTTTTCATTCCATAGCTTACAGTATACACCTCACAATCTTTCCTAGCCTCACCTCACATCATACCGTCACCTCACAAGATGCTTTGGGTTTCAAGTGTAAAAACACATGCTGTTAATAGTCTAAAAAAAGAAAAAAGGACTTCAAGATAAAAACTGTATCACCACACCCCAATAGTAAGGTCAGTCATGGCTTCATAGGAGGAGTTCCCGGCAGGGTTATTTCACACCAAGAGCTGCGCTGCTGGCACCTGGGTATGTGCCAGCAGGGTGACCCGTCCTGTGTAGGCTGTACAACTAGATGTTTCTCACAGTAGCAGTGAGCTCTTGGTGTGTGGGGCAACATTCTGTCCACTCACCCTGATGCACTTCACCTTGAGAGCAAGGACACACAGCTCTTGCTCTGGGCTGGGAAACAATGAGCAGAGCTCCTGCCTGATGCTGACACCACAGCCTAACTGCTAACGCTGAAAGGCTGCCCCCTCTGTTTCAGGAAAAGGATAACGTGTTTGTCTGTGCACAAAGTCACAAATAAGTTATAATAATCAGAAATAAGCTTAAGACATTTCATTTTTATGTAAGAAATATCAATGAGTACATTAAGACTTGTGAACCATGACAATTTTTTGGATATTTTACATTACTCGGTTATTAAACATTTTCTTTAGAAGCCCTTCAACTGATTTTTCAATAATACATCTATATACTTAACACAAATGTTACTGTTTTGAACACTGTATCCTCTATAATGGGCAGAAATATATTTAATAATCTTGCAGTTTTTCTACTTAAAAACACTTTAAAATCAGACACTGAGAACTTTTTGTTGCAAAGATGAAAACGATTATTTGCCACAAGAATTTAATAAGGTTTAGAAGAAAATATATATTTCCTTGATCCATTTTCTTCTGAATTCAAACCAGTATGTAGATTATAAAAAATAGAGTCTATTTACATGGCATAGTACATCTCAGTAATATACAAAACAAGGCAACAATAAGCATATCCATACATCTTTTTTTTTGTAATGTAACTGACACAGCTTTACATAACATAATTAACTACTACCCTATGGTACAATGTCATAACTGGTGAAATAATACAGAAAATCTAAGAAACAAAATTTAATGATAATATTGGCCAAATTCACCTAAAATGCCAATAGCTCTACAAAACTATTAAGGTATGTATAACCAAATAGATGAAACTAGAAAAATAAGGTTGGTTTGTCTGTGAGAGGGTTATGGTCTCAGCAGAAGTGGGGGATACGCCAGGAAGAACGCCTCGCGTCGGACGTGGCTACGTTACCACCTGTGGTCTCACCCCGTCTTCCGTGAGGTCATACCTGTGGGAGCACAGGGCGAGGGCGACAGCACAGGGTTAGGTCTGCACAGTGACAGGGGACATGCATGGGGTTCTCTGTTACTGGCACATCGGTTTGAGGTGGGAAACTCACCACTGGGTCCAGCCTTTGGCGAGCTCTTCAGATGCCAGAGCAACCAGTACCTGTGGGTTAAAAAGAAAAAAGGTGGTTTGGGAAAGGAGGAAGAAAAAAAATGCCGTCTTTTACCATTCTTTCCAACTGCTGTTTGTTCTGTGGCCAGCATGTTTTCAACCTTTTTTATCCTATGATTCATCTATACATGATATGGTAGTTCACATTGAAAAGACCCGTGTCCTCCAACCAGGAGCTGGGATACTGTGCTCCCCCCACCCCTGTGTCCTCCAAACAGGGGCTGGGGTACTGTGCTCCCCCGTGTCCTCCAATCAGGGGCTGGGGTACTGTGCTCCCCCAACCCCCGTGTCCTCCAATCAGGGGCTGGGGTACTGTGCTCCCCCTGTCCCAATCAGGGCTGGGTACTGTGCTCCCCCCCCCCCCCCCCCCCCCCGCCCATCCTCCACCAGGGGCGGGGTATTGTGCTCCCCCTGGTGGCAGGGCAGCTTAGGTGGACAGCTTCGTCCTGCTGTGGCCGTGCCTCACCCACAAGTCACGACTCTGCTGGCCTAGCTCCGTAAGAGATCATCCTACACAAAAGGGAAATCTGAACACCGGCTGCAAGACATTCAGAGAAACAGTGGTTCCTCAGAAACAGAGCAGTGGGGCTGGCTCAGAGTGCAAATGTAAAGAAATGGCTTCCTTTCTGCTCTCTTCCAATGTGATATTTGAATAAAGGAGTAAAAAACTTAGAAACCAACCTTGTATTCAAAAGCTCACAGAGTTAGTATGATTAGTGAGCCAATGACATGACTTTGTAAAACAATGAAAGGAACTTAAAATGTCTTCAGACTACACACCCACGTCACAGTTGGACCTCTTCCCTTAGAAACAAGCATTAAGCAGACTAAGTTTCCTGTTTCCCAGTTACATAAGTGTGACCTCAAAACCTGATATTTACTCCACGTCTGATGTTTACAAAGTATTGG
The DNA here is from genome assembly GCF_017591425.1 of Ochotona curzoniae. Classification (NCBI taxonomy): domain Eukaryota; kingdom Metazoa; phylum Chordata; class Mammalia; order Lagomorpha; family Ochotonidae; genus Ochotona; species Ochotona curzoniae. Next base: position 7,902,070 of record NW_024466129.1, on the reverse strand, counting down.
ATACAGTTAAGGATGTTTTAAAAACTTACTTTGCTGGGGACTACCATATCCAGATGTGGGGATACAATGCAACATGCATGCCTGCTTCCAAATGAAAGATGGATTCCCAATGAAACTGTTGGACATGTGTGGACAATGGGATGCTGGACTGTCTGACATTGTCTGTACCAACAATGTTGGGGTACACTTAAATAAGAGACTGATGGAATTATGATTCCTTATGAAGGACTACTCCACTGTAGCAAAATGGGGAAAATCTGTTGGGGGGGTGGGAGTTTGTGGGTAGAATCCCAGTCTATACAAAATTGCACCACATAATTCAAAATTTCAAAATAAAAATGTATTAAAAAAAAAACCCCAAAAACTTACTTTGCCAAGAAGCCCTTTGTCTTTGGACAAGAAACCGCCGCTGTTTTTCACGGCCACGTCCAGGGTCCTCCTCTGCACTTCGGGTAATGAGACGCTGAAATCAAAGCTGAGGGGAAAACAGAACCCATTCATCTTCTGCTGAAAGTTTTCTGGACTTTCTTGGAACTAAAAATGACATTTCTGCTCAACAGACTATTCCAAATACTATGTGGATTTTTTGTTATATAATTGAGCACGTCTCTAACTTGATGCGGCATTTCATGAAGACTCAAATGCAACTTTTCCCTATTATTTCTCAAACAGAAGGAAGGAGTGGCATCCTACACACATCTGGACCTCCTTGCCCAGGGTTCACTTCTACGGGTGAGAAGTTGCTTCTTGAGAGCGCATGGTTGACTCTTGGCAGGAGTCACACTGTGCGACTAAGCTTCCCAATCCCGGCTTCAGGATTGCTCTTGCTCAATCTGCAGCCCCTATTCCTACCATCTCCAAAGTGACAGGAGCTTCGCAGAAGGCAAAAGGACTCCAAGACACTTGGAGTTTTAGAAAGTTATTTGGAAGGCAAAGAGACAGAGACAGAATCTTTAGCTGCTGGTTCACTTTCCAACTGCTTACAGTGGCTAGAGCAGGAGGGGCTGGAGTCGCAGCCACGAGCCTGAACCTCCACGTGGGTGACAGGGACCCAGGTACCCGAGTCATCCCCTTCTGCTGCCTAGGGTGCACCGCAACAGGAAGGTGCAGTCCAAAGCAGAGCTGGGATTTGAACCCAGGCACTCAATATGAGGTGCAGGTACCCCAAAGCTGCATCTTACCTGCTGCTAAAATACCTGCTGGAAATACATGTATCTTTAGAGTCCTAATTTCAATTTCTAACACAGTAGGCACCGAGAGTCATAACTCCCTAAAATCAAAGTTCTTCAGGAGCACCAATGATCTCATCTTTATTTAATTGCCAGCCTTCCAGTGCACAGATTACACTTGGATTTACTGTGTTTAGCCCTTCAACATGAAGTTCAGAACGCCAATTTACCTAATGAGGCTTTTCACTTATACTTCTCAACAGCACACTGGTTCACAGCGTTCAGTCACTCAAAGCTACTGCCAGGAGCTTTCTTACTTTATTTCACTCAGGCTGCCTCCTCCGCATGGAATGAGACCTCGTACCTTTGATCAAACACTGGGTTTAATGTCTTCTTGGACACGTGCGTTTTCCTCCTCCCCGACCTCCTTTTGTCTGGTAATAGATACAGGCGGACATACGGATCAGAGCCGTCTTCAGAGAAGGCAATGAGGTTTCTGATGACACAAACCAAGATGTCAGAATTAGGAAAACAAGAGTTAGCATCCCACCGAAACAGATTTTATCACTAAGCACCGAGAAACAGAGAGGAGTAAAGGATGAACGGCAAATGCTACAGGCATGCCTCCTGCCTTCCCCACCCGGCTTGATGGCGTCTCTGAGCTCTGTTAGCGGCAACGCTGGCCTCCTATGAGGGCTCTTCAAAAAGTTTATGAGAAATGCACATTATGAAAAAAAAAAAAAGAAACCATGCACATTTCAGCATTCTTTGCACCAAAAATAACTTGACTTCTAATTTTTTTTTCCCACAAGCTTTTGGAATTTACTCATATTTTATGGTTTATTTAAAGGCAGAGTTACAGATAGAGATGGTCAGAGAGAGATTGTCCATCTGCTAGTTTATTCCGAAAATGGCCACAACAGGTAGGGCTGGGCTAGGCCCACGCCAGGGGCATGGAGCTCCACCTATTTTCCTCATGTGGGCACAGAGTCCCAAGGACTTGGGCCATCTTCCAGTGTTTTCCCAGGTGCATTAGTAAAAGCTGGGTCAGAAACATGACTTGAACCAACATCCAGACAGGGTACCAACACTGCAGATGATAGCTTAATGCACTGTGTCACAACAACTGCTTCATATACTCTTTTTAAAAGACAGGGTGGGGCTGGTGTAGTAACATGCTGATCTTCTGCCTGCGGCCCCAGCCTCCCGGATAGGCACTGGCTCGTGTCCCAGCTGCCCAACTTCCAATGCAGCTCTCTGATTATGGCCTGCGAAAGCAGCGGAGGACGGCCCAAGGACCTTGGGCTCCTGCACCCGTGTAGGAGACCCGGAAGAAGCTCCTGGCTCCCAGCTTCAGACAGTGCAGCAGGGATACTATGGCCATTTTGGGAGTGAGCCAGTGAATCTATCTCTGTTTCTCCTCTCTCAGTAATTCTAGCTTCCAAGTAAAATGAATAAATCTTAACAAAAACAGAAACAAAAACAAAACTAGGGCAATATCTATCATGAACCTATAATCTTTTTCTATCTTATGAGCTGGTAAATCTATTCCTGTAAATAATTCTAAAAACCACTTCAACGAAGAGAAATCTGCTACAAGTAACACAATCTAGACATGCAACAATGGGGAACATTGTATAAACTATGAAAGTTAGAGGAATGTTACAAAGGAAGTAAAATAGTTATGAATCCGCTAGAAAAGATTTATGAAATAGCATGAAGAACAAAAAGTATATGCTAGCATCATAGTAATGGAAAATAGAGGCTAACAAAGAAAGACTGGGCCATAGTGCAAATTATAAAAAAAAATGCATGTATGTACACACGTGTCTAGGTTATACATATGGGTGTGTGATTGTGGGGTGGTGGAATTACACATGCTCTTCTGAAAATGGTCTTCACTGTTACTGCATTTGTTTCTAATAATCTGAACAGTTCATTCTAGAATTTTAAGCTTCTCTGTTACACTGAACCCTCACCAGGCTCTTGGGCAAACTTGCAAACCTTACTGCTTTCAATACGTGGAGATAAAATTCATTTCTCCCAAGTACCGAGAGCATGAGAGCTCACAGATACCAGTCATTTGGATTTCACCTTTGGTACGCACCCTTTATATTCCGTGTACTCTTGAGAGAACCAAATACTTTTTAAACATTAGTGCCGTTCACTAGTGCCATTTGTGGTGTGGCTCACTGCTTTGCTCTTTGGAACGAAGCATAAGCTGTCTGTCTGGTGAGCTCAGAGGGAAGAGCTTCTGCAGCAACACAACAGGGCGGTGGCCATGCTTGCTCACCTGCACGAGTGGACGACCACGATGAGCTTGTTTCTCTGCGAGCTGTGCCGGATGGTCAGCTGGATCTGTCCCAGCGGAGACTGTCCCAGGGTCGTCCCACTGTGTGAACAGAGCACAGAGTTGCCAGCTCAGAGATGGGGTGCTTCACTGGCCTGACGCACAGAGCGAGTGCATTTCGACTCATTTAGATGAAAAGGAAGCAGATTACCGACAAACTTCAGTATGATTAGAAATTTCTGCAGGAACCATCGATTGGATTCAGATTTCACTTGAGGGTTTCACAAGCTTATTCAGACGGGCAGTTTTCTCATGAGACAGAGAGGCCTGCTTGCTGCGAGCATCGCTTCTGTAGCCTTGGCTGGGCAGTGTCACACCTGTGACCTCCCGCATCTGGGTGGCCTCAGCCTGCAGCGCTGCTCCACTTCCACTTGGTGAGATCGTATTATCCCTTCCACTGACTTCTCCGCGCTCAAGGCTGAAGTACAAGGTCTTGCTCAGTGGGCTCTAAGAGCATGCCAGCAAACCTAACTCCTAAAAAAAGTGGCTCCAAGCTGGAATTCTATTTCCTTCAAGAAACAGATGGAAGACATTGATTCCCCTCCCCGCCAATAAAACCAACTGGGAAGTATGAAGGAAAGAAGCAAGTGTGGATCCAAGGGGGTCTGTTGGGGTGGACCTGCAGGCCTGGAGTTTTGCACTTTTGCAATCATCAAGGGCCAAGCGGGTTTTCACCTTTGCCTCGCTGCTCTGACTAATGTTCATAACTCAGTGCGCTTCTGTGACAGCAAACAGCAAGAACTGTTTCAAAGGTCAGGGTTTTTCTTTGGAGAGCAAAAAGTTCAACACGGAATGCTCGTGACGGACACTGACATTTTTTCCCCTCTTTTTCTGAACATGTGTATGGGTCAGGAGTTTCTGTAAGAAGTCAGCACAAACAGCCACGGAAGACAAGAGCCTGGGTAGTAACAAGGGGTGCTGACCGAGCCTGAGACAGCAGGAGCTGTGTGGCCACAACAGAGAAGCCACACTTACTGCCCAAGCCTCATGTTACACGGTAACAGGCAACAGGTCAACTCTTTGTGGAGTTCTTCTTCCTGGCAGGAGGAGGAGCCACATAGTGGGTCCAGAGCTTTAAGCTTCTTGTCTTGCTTATGAAATTTATCACCTCCATCTTTCTGTAATCTTTAAACGATTAGGTCCATAAAAGCTTTTTATTTTGAAAGTCAAAGACACAGAGAACGAAACAGCGATACAAACCTAGGATCCTGCGGTTAAGAGAGAGGTAGTTCCCACCTTCTCCCTGCAGTACACAGGACACATGCTCTGTGTGAAAACACCACCCCTGCAGCGGGACAGCTGTGCACACCAGGGCCACTTACTTTTCCAGCTGTCGCAGCCTTTGCCGCAGCTCCTGGGTGGCGATGGGGAGTGAGATGTCCGAGGCTATGCTAGGGGTGGGCTCCTTCACTGAGACGTGGCTCGGGGATGCCAGCAGGCTGGAGGAGCTTCTGCCCAGGTCGTGGGGGGCCTTGGGGCTGGCTTCGGGGGGCTGGGCTTTGTCTTCCACGCCAGTTTTATCTGCAGCCCCAATGACTGGAGTCGAAGGAGTCGTGTTGCTGCCACCAGTGCCCGAAGACACAGACCTCTGAGATTTGACAGGCATTTTCCTCCCTTCTTTGGAAACTGAGGGTCGTTTTACTTGAGCTGAATGTTGGTAGTCAGGAGGCCTTTCTTGCTTTTCATGATGGAGCACCTACAAGTAGAGGTTTTAAAAAAAATGATGCAGTTATAATACTTTGATAGTTCAACACATCTACGTGTGTTCATCTGCAAACACTTAAATTTGTTGAGGGGCTGGTGCTGTGGGCACAGCTGGTGAAACCACTGCCTGGGGTGTAAGCATTCACTGTCTGAATTCTGGTTGCCCTCTCTCCATTCCAGCTCTCTGCTAACGTGCCAGGGAAAGCAGTGGAGAATGGCCCAAGCTCCTTGGGCCCCTGTACCCTAATGGGAGATCTGGAAGAAGCTCCTGGCTTTGAACCCAGTTCTAGTCATTCCGGCCATCTGGGGCATGAATCCGTGGATGGGCAACATCTCTCTCTCTCCGTGTCTTTCTCTCCACCTCTGACTTTCAAATTAAAAAAAAACCTTTAAAAATGAAAAGGCTGAAAACTTAAAAAAAAAAATCTAGTCTATTCAGTTATCCAGTTATTATAAAAATATTCTGTCGCAGTAAGTTAAGATAAAACAAATCAAAATAATCAAAGTATCACTTCTGGCAATGCATGTACCATTACCATGCCATTCAACAGGTTCCTCATCTGAATGTATCTCTACAATCATGGGATCATGTTCTTACTGGAAGAGCGCCTTTAGTCACAGGCTCTTTAGCAGAAGACTGAATTCCCATTCTACATAGATACAGTTCCTGGCAGGAACTTCAGAGAGAGAGATGGAAGTCCAAAGCTTCTATTTCCTAGCGAGATCACCCCCAAAGAATGAGTATCAGTGCAGAGACAGCGGCAGCCAGAGGCCACATGGCTCTAAGCAAAGACGCAGGCGAAGCAGCTGTTTGGCTATCCCGGGCTCCCCGATGTGCCTCTGAGCAGCCTCCACTCGGAGATGATGGTGACAGCCTCAAGATTTTCTGCATTTAGGAAATTAAGCTGGAGCAAACACGTTTACCTTCATGGTCTCCTACGCTTTGTATTATTACTGAAAGATTTCTGGACAAACAGCCGCTGGTCTAAACGGCTCCTTTAATAGATGGAGGAATTTCCTTGGAAAGGCTTTGCTGATACCGACTGCTTTGGTCAGATGCAAGGAGACTATTTCTACATGCTCGAGGGACTCAATGTTTAAATTACTTTCTCAGAGGTGAGCATTGTGGCATGGCACAGGAAGCTGCTATTCACAGCATGGGTGTTGCACCTGAGTGCCAGTTTGAGTCCTGGCTGTTCTACTTCCAATCCAGCTCCCTACGAATGTACCTGGGAAACTAGCAGAAGAAAGCCTAAGTGCTTGGGACCATGGACCCATTCAGGGAACCCAGATGAAGCTCTGGGCTCCTGGAGCTGGCCTGGTGCAACCCTGCCTGTTGTAGCCATTTGTGTGGAGTGAACCAGTGGATAGAAGCTTTCTCTTTCTCTCTGTAACTTTGAGTTTAAACAAACAAACCTTTAAAAATCTAAACCAAGGTATTGTAGAGAGAAGCAATATGACACAGTTTAATTAAGAGCACATTTTTAAAGTTGGCCCTTCATTTTGGCTTGCATTTTTTTAACCAGTAAATTTTATCATTTTCCCATATATTTGCCAGCCTTATTTTCAATATTTCTGTAGGTATTTACAAACAAATTGCAATCAATTTTGGACAAAGAAGTACTTGTAAGTTTCCACTTGTTTTATAGTTTCATTAAATTCGCTCTCCCAAACAATCTTCGAAAAATTCCACCTTGGGGAAAAACTCTGATACTTTCTGGATCAAAGACAAAAATACACAGTTGGGCAAAAATAGTGGAGAGTTTGGGGCCTACTTTAGCAACCCGGAAATACGTTCCGGGAGTCCAGTCTTTATTACCTCTCTGTGCATTTTGGTAACATTTGGCCACTGTTCTTACACTTCCAAACAGAACCGTTAAATTGGTCCGTGGCTCCACAGCAGCAGCCACAGTAAGCACAAATGAGCCTGTCCTGGGGCAATACCCGCCGCACTGGGCACTGGACCCGCAAGCTTCCCTTTGCCCAACTCACTTTCTGCCCATTTGCTACCGTATTGATTGCAAAAGACTATACACTACCCGGAGGGCCATCTTCATTTTTATGGTGCTGTTTGGACCTGAATTACTGAGCTGGAAGCGCTGGTTCATGGTCATGTCCTCACTGGCCAGCAGCTGGCTGAGAGGGATCTTGAGGTTCCCCAGAGAACACTGATGCTGTTCATCTTTGACCTGCAAAACACACACAGCAAGAACATCAGTGCTGAAAACCGAGGTTCAGAGATTCCAGAAGATGCAGAAAGGGGCCACAAAATGAACTATCAAAACAACCTGTCAAATAAAAATGCCGCACATAGTTCAGCAGGATTTATTTAAGCAGGATTTCCACACATGATACAGTAGCATGAGATTTCCTTAGCAAGAGCGGTAACGTTATAACAAATGTCTCTGTCACATGTCACAACAAGGTCCTAACCAACAGTAACCTGTTAAGCTTCTGCTGGTGACATTTCCAAGAATCCTTTTAAGCCTCCTCTGCCAAAAATCTGCATAGTTGTTTTGAAGGTCACAATACCCGTTTAACTGCTGGATAATTTCTTTCTCCTGAATATTAACTTCCAGTATGATTTTTGTAATAAGAACTATTGTGTTAGACTGCTATTCATCACAGCTTAATAACATTGAGTAAGAACTTGGAGGTAGGTCTGATGCAGTGGCCTAGCAGCTAAAGTTCTAGCCTTGAACACGTTGCTTCTAATCCCGGCAGCTTGGCTTCCCATCCAGCTTCCTGCTTGTGGCCTGGGAAAGCAGTCCAGGACGGCCCAAAGCCTTGGGGACCCTGCACCTGTGTGGAAGACCCGGAAAAAGTTCCTGGCTCCTGGCTTCAGATCAGCATCGCATTGGCCGTTGCGCTCACTTGGGGAGTGAATCATCAGATGGAAGATCTTCCTCTCTGTCTCTCCTCCTCTCTGTATATCTGACTTTCCAATAAATAAATAAATAAATCTTAAAAAAAAAAAAAGGAAAAGTTACAAATTAGGGGCCAGTGTTCCACACACAGATGAAGTCACTGCTTGGGCCACCTGCACCCACAGCGTGCCTGATCAGAATCCTACCAATAGCTGGCTGCTGCTGTGTCCCTTGGGAGACAGCAATGACAGCTCAGGTCCTTGGCACGCTGCCCTCCCTGAGGGAGACCCTGGTTGAATACTCGGCCCCCCACCTTTTTTTTTTTTTTGGAAAAAGATTTATTTATTTTATTGGAAAGGTAGATAGACAGAGAAGAGGAGAGACAGAGAGGAAGATCTTCCATCCGATGATTTAATCCCCAACCGGCCGCAATGGTTGGAGCTGAGCCAGTCCAAAGCCAGGAGCCAGGAGTTCTTTCAGGTCTCCCACGTGGGTGCAGGGTCCCATGGCCTTGGGCCGTCCTCAACTGCTTTTCTAGACCACAAGCAGGGAGCTGGATGGGAAGTGGTCCTGCTGGGATTAGAACCCAGCGCCTATATGGAATCCTGGTGCGTTCAAGGCAAGGACTTTAGCCACTACGCTATGGTGCTGGGCCTGAATTCTGGGCTCTTGACTTTGGCCTGGAGTAGCCCTGTCTGCTGTGGACATTTTGTGAACGAACTGATCAATGGAAAAATCTCTCTATGTCTCTGTCTTTCAAAAAAAAAAAAAAATTAAGCTCTTCTCTCCAAAACACTAAAAAACATTGCTGGGGGCATTTAAAAAATATTGAAATAAATGGATACGCTGTTTCCACAGACTGGAAGATTTAACATTGCTAAGATCTTAATTCTACTCCCTTAAAACTGTAGTTTCCATGAAATTCTTACCGAATCCTAACAGTTTTGTTGTAGAAATGGGCAATCTGATACTAAAATTCCTACGGAAATGGAGACTTAAGATAGCTGAAATTATTTTTTAAAAATAAAGTTTGAAGGGTTATTAAATTTTAGGATTTATTTATAAAGCACCAGTAATAAAGACAGACATAAAGAACAATGAAACAGAAGGCTCCCTTTAAATAGACCCTCACATATGGCCAACTGGATTTCTAAGGAGATGCCAACCTCATTAAGTAGGACAAAGAATAATTTTTCTTTTTCTTGTTTTTCAAAGAATAATTTTTCAACAGAAAATGTTGAACAACTAACTGTATAGCTAGCCATATTTTTAAAGGATGTTCTATGACCCTCTTCTTATACTGCAAATAAATATTAACTCAACATGGATCACAGATCTAAACGTAATATAGAATCAAAATTTCCAGAAAAAAGAGATGAGAAATCTTGGAAGCCGTAAGTTTTCCGAATATCACCGAAACGGAATGCAGAATAGGGACTACAAAGCAAAAAAAAAAAAAAAAAGTTAAATTGAAACTTCATCAAATTTTAAAACTCATGAAAATACTACTAAGAAATGTAAAACCAAGCCACAGATTGGGAGAAAGTACCAGAAAAACATGGAAAAAGGAATCTGCTTCAAGAAAATATTAAGTGCTTATAGTTCAGTTTGAAAACAATCTCACTAAAATTGGACAAAGAAACTGAACAGCTATTTCACCACGGAAGACAGACGACAAACACAAAACGACGACCAACGTCAACAGTGATGACAGCGGAGTTACTGTGAGATGCTGACAGCAGCTTCTCCTTATCCACAGGACAAACACTCTTTTATAAAACACACACATTCACTTATTTATTTGAAAGGCAGAGACAGAGAGAATGAGAGTAAGAGTGAGGGAGAAAGACAAAGAAAAAAAAAAAAGAAAGAACTTTTCATTGTCTAGTTTGCCACAACAGATACAATCCAAGAACACCAGTGGATGTATGGACATAAAGGCTAAAATTTAATCCATAAGTTAGGCATAGTTAGCAATTAATAATAAGTAAAATAGAACTATAGCAATATATTGCTTAATAATAGTTATCTGAGGATGGTTTCGTCTTTCTTCTTATAATATAGAGGTATTTAAACTGCAGATGTGACACCATGAACCATGACATCCTTGGAGCAGGGGGACTGCCATGCCGTCTAGTAGCAACAGTGTTGGGGGGATGTGGTCAATGTGCAACTCTCACATACTGCCATGGAGTGCAGGTGGCATGGTCATGCTGGCAAACCATTTGGCAGTTTTCAAGAAGTTGACCATGCCAAATATGGGCCAGGTTCTGTTCAGAAACCAAGAACGCCAACCTGTTTTCCCTGATGGGTGGCAGGCACCCAAGTATTCTGGTCATCTTCCATGGTCTTCCCAGGCACATTGGCAGGGACCAGGAGAGGAAGCGGAGTGCCAGTACTCAAACTGTCATGCCAATATGGAATGGTGCCATCTTAAGTGATGGCCTAACTTGTTGTGCCTCAACACAGCCTCAAAAATTCAATCTTACATGTGCCAGAATCCCATATGGGTGTTAGTTCATATCCTGGCTGCTCCACTTCCCATCCAGCTCCCTGCTTGTGGCCTGTGGCCATGGGGAGACCTGGAAAAAGCTCTTGGCTCCTGGCTTCGGATTGGCTCAGCTCTGGCCATTGCAGCCATTTGGGTAGTAGACCAGGAGATGGAAGATCTTTCTCCCTGTCTTTCCTTTCTTAAATCTGCCTTTTCAAGGAATATGTAAATATATTAATTAATTAACTAAAAAAGAATTCAATATTGTATTGACAGGTGAAGGGTATACAAGGCAATATACTCAGTCCATGAAATACTATTCAGCACATACATATACATACAAGTTAAGGACAGGTACCACTTGGGAAACTGTACCAGAGCATGTGGGTTTCAGACCTACTCCATTCCTAAGTCCATTTTCTTGCTAATGTGCACTCCAGGTGGTAGCAAATGATGGCTCCAGTGTGGGACCCTGTGGCACACCAAGAAGACCTGCGCTGAGCTCCTGGCTCCTGCTTCCAGCCTGGCCTGTCCCTGGCTGCTGTGGGCATGTGGGGAGTGAATCAGTGGAAGGCAGATTTCTATCTTGTCTCTCTTTCAAATTAATAAAAGAAAATAAAGGATAAACCATGAATGTTTACAACAGAGGTGAACTTCAGCATGATTACTAAAAACGTGTACAGACAAAAAAAGCATATGGATTGTGATTCTACTTACTGAAGATGATGTGATTCTATTTATATAAATTCTAGAAAAGAGAACAATAGTGTGGAGAGCAGGGGAGGGGTGGGCTCCAGAGAGGGCATAGCTTCAGGGAAGGGGACAGCATCGTCCTCACGTGGAGTGCGGGACTGGGGCAACCCAGCAGTGGGGTACACAGATCACAACCCAGCAAACTGCCTACTTGAACTAATCATAAAGCATGCAAATAAAAATACCTCGATTTCAAGGTCCTGGCGCTTGGGATTGTGAATGAAAAAAGTGAAATTTTCCTCCCACACAGGTTCGTTGGTTTTGTATCGAATCTGGAAAATACATGCCAATGTCAGTTTTCTGGTATTTTCTGTGGAAAGGACTACCCACGGTGTGCTCACTGCTATAACGCGCCTGGAGGATTAGGAAGAGCTTAAGTAAATTCCAAGTCACTCAACACCTATTTACCGAGCATATACTCTGATAAACGTCATGGACACAGTTCAAGGTATGGTGATAGTTTCAAGTGTTTAGGCAGCAGTTGGAGGAAGGGCGGATTCCTGTGCTTATGGAACTGCATCATGAAAGAAAGAAAAAGTGGCCAGAATATCAGGAAATTGTTAGGAAATTCCATCCCGTGTGCCTACTCACAAAGACGTCACCTGAACTCAGTCCTCCCAGTGTACAATGGTGCTGCATGCAGGCCCTTGCTTCGTAAACTGTCAGTAATTGTGAGTGAATAATGGTTTAGAATTCACTAACTTCTGAATTGTTTCATTTTTCTATTAGGAAAGTCCATCCGATTACAGTAATATCAATGCTGTTTCTTTTTTTCTTTTTAAATGGTAATCGCAATCAAGATGGTTTAAATGATCAAATGATACATCTCATATAAAAACTAAATGGGAATAGAAGCCAATCAGTTACATTTTTTTGTTGTTTTACTCATTAGCCACTGTTTCCTGAATACTGGTAGTGTTAGCATACACTCTATTCTCAGCATAACCTGCAAGGTCCATCCAAATTATTTTATCTCACAGAGGAGAACATAAGTTGGGCAGCCTTGAGCGAATTCCTTTTCTTTTTCCTTTTTCTTTCTTCCTTTCTTTATTTTTGTTTTTTCTAAAAATGTTTATCTTTTCTGATATGGTTGCATAGGCTCAGGATTTCCCCTTCCACACTTCAAACTCCCCCTCCCCCTGCCATTTTCTGCTATAGTATTACAATAGTACAATAGTATAATAGTATATTTTATATATATACACAGTCCTTCAGCAACAGTCACAGGTTGATTATTTGGTTCATTCTTGCATCTACTTGTATTTGTTGAGAAATTTTTTTTTTTCCAAATTAAAATTTTTATACAGTACTCTAAAGAAATCTAAGACTTTATTCCTGGCATCTACGGATAAAATCATACAAAAGCATATTCATTTTATCTTTTGATTAATTATTCTTATTGATTGTTACTAGTTTAAACAGCTGGTTGTTTTCCAAATGGCTGATTTAAAGAGAATTTTAAAAAGATATGGAAGCAATGGTCTCAATGCCTACTTCATCACACAGCCACTCGGCACCCCTGCCCCAAGACTGGCAGTGGCACGGTCATCGGAAACGCACCGGCGCTGGCACCTTACCTTACTCTCTTGAGCCCTGTGTCCCACTGACATTTGGACGAGAGGATTTGGGTTGCTGTTTATTTTCTTCCCTGACTATCAAAAGAAAAAAAAGTAAAGGCAAAATAAATAAACACATTTTGAAGTGGGTTTTCACTAAAACTGAAATGACTGGCTTAAATTAATAGTTATTTCTATTGATTTCTGATATTTCACATACAGAGGATATCTGAATATAATTTAAACATAAAATAATTGCTAAGCACATCCCAAGCCATAATTTTCTCTGACACAAAGTAAACTTCATTTGCACACAATTTTTCAATGTTAAAGCATTTTATTTTTAAAGCAAGCCATGTTGGGAAAAAATCAATCCTTTAAATATCTTTAATATGAGCTACAGTTCTTAAAGCTTATTTTATTGATTAGAATAACAAAAACATATACAATGCAATGAATGGAAAACAAAAAATATGAGAAAAGAATGGATAATTCAGAAGACTTCTGTGATTGGAATGCTAAAAATAACACAAAGTGTCCCACACATGGTTTTATTATCCTTTGTACAAGCATGTGTAACTATCGCATTTCAAATCTTGCTTACCAACTGCTAAATAATTCTGACTGGAAGAATAAACATCAGTTTAGAAGTTCGCTAAATTAAACAAATATAAATACAATGAAAAAACTTCAGGAATCAAAGTAAGAAGCATATCTTAGCACACAGCTGATAGAAAACACACTAAACATAACAGAAACGTGACATGAGGTTTATTTATAACTTAGCCCCACAAGAAGATGCAGTTAAAATATCTGTTAGTGCACATCAATCAGAAGGTCATAATTTTTTTTTTTAGTTAAGTCATTTTAGTCAGTTTTCAACACTGCAGCGATGACAGAAATAGGTATCCAAGTGGTATGACTATTTAAAAGGAAATATGACTAGCCCAAACCTACTGCGATAATCTAGTCTCTGGTTCATCTTTCTGATGTGAATGAATTCTGCAAAACGAAATAGACACTGTTAAAGGAGATCCAAGGCTGTAGACTACTGTGGCAGAGAAAACTAATTTTCTCCCCTAGATCAAGTCACTTCTTGCTTGCTACTGCAATCCCTAGGTTTAGCTCAGCTTAAGTCCTCTGTAAATGATCCGGTCTCCAAACTTCTGCAGGTGGTCACAGTCAGGCACCTGTGTTCTAGCTTGGGAGGGGGCGTGTCTCCCTCCTCGCTCCCCATCCCTGAGATGGGCCACGTGCCCACGAGCAAGGCAGAGCCATGGGCCAGAATTCTGTTACATTAGAGCAAAACAAGCTTCTGTCTTGTTTAAGATGTTTTTAGTTTTAAGTCTCTGATACAAAGGTTGAACTCACTTGTTAGATAAAATAGATACTTCATCTGCAAAAGACACCATCCATCCCTAAGGAGTTCCTGCAGCACTTTCGAAATACGTTCTTTAGCTTCTAATATCATTGAAAACAGCACAAAAATTACATCTGTTTTGGGGCAGTCGTCTGCAGTAAGACAGCTGTTGCTGACTGCACCAATCTATTTTGCGTACTGTTCCTTTTGGGTATGCATGCACCATGATAAAAATCTAAGCTTATTCAAATACAAAAATTCTTCTAGTAAGTATCAGATAAAAACTACCAAAAACTTAATTTGGCATTTTATAATCTTTCTTAATGGTGCTTGTTAAAATGGATGACGTGTTAGATTCCATAAAATGAAGTTAATCACCACGTTTTCTACGGGTAGACTGTCTTTAAAATGTTATCAGCACAAGTTGAAGGGTATAGACCATAATAAAAATTAAAGAAATATGAGCTTTTAAGTCAGATCATCCTGATTTTTAACCTCAGTTTGTTTGGTTTTTTTTGCCACGTGACTATGGAGACAACATGTTTTTTCTATCTGTACATCTGCTGCATAAAACAGGCATGGGAGCATTTGTAGAATCTTGTTGCCAGGCTTCCATGGCGAGCGCTCACATAATAACAGACCAATCACAATGCAGAAATTATCCTAACTACATCAAATACTCTTACATTCAGTATTTTATTTAGTATGGTGAATGATCCAATGAAGAAGGTAACACTTCCATCATAAAAAGAAAGACTGCTAATTAAATATCTTGCTGTAAGTTGTGCTGCTGAATCCAATCAGAGCTTGAACTCCTCCTTGTTAACCAATGAGTTGTGTTGGCCAATGACCTTCGCTCAGCCAAGAACTGGAGAGGAAAGGTTGCACACACAATTCCTTTCAGGGCTCCAGCAGACACAGGCAAATAAAAACTAGGATTCCTTACTAAAGCACATCTTATTTTTCTTAGTATAGAATGTAGTAAAAAAATTAATAAATATTACACTAAGAAGATTTTGCCAGTTTCCTTCACTTGAAAATTATTTTCCTAGCTGATACTTGTTAAAAATCATTCCTTTTTCTTTGGGATAGAATTCTTAAATAGTTTCATTTAAAATTATCTCCCCTTCTTCAAAATGTTTAAGCCTAAAATATTCAAAGAACTTAGAGAAAGAAAAGTAAAACTTGGTAAGCCATTAAAAAAAAAAAAACTTGAAGCAATTTAATCAGAGAATGCATGCTAATGTCATCTTTTGGGGAGTGGAGCTTAGTTTTCAATATACCTCATTGAATGAAATTTAAAAGCTTCTTGAATGATCTATCACCCAAACCCAGCAGCACCAAAAACCATGAGGTTGTTGACTCAGCGATGATCCTAATA
The DNA here is from genome assembly GCF_017591425.1 of Ochotona curzoniae. NCBI lineage: Eukaryota > Metazoa > Chordata > Mammalia > Lagomorpha > Ochotonidae > Ochotona > Ochotona curzoniae. The sequence continues at coordinate 7,886,439 of NW_024466129.1, read as the reverse complement.
CAACATATTGGAAGAGGTGATTTTTAAATGCATATTTACAGTTCACAAAACACATCTTTCAATCAGAATTTTAAAACAATCATGATTTTATATCAGTTTCTATGTCACCATTTTCATAATTTCAGACCGAATTAAATGCAGATATTTAAGTCACCTTAAAGATTGCTGCCTAAGGGCAACAGGTTAAAAAAAAAACGATCATATCGGCATTGTATCAAATTTACCTTCGAAGATGACTTAAATCCTCCTAACTACTAATTATTGGATTACAGAAGTAGGATTTCTCCTCCAGTTAACAAAATAAACTTACGAGAGTTAAAATATCATCTCTTTCAATATGTTTTTAAAAATGTTGAGATCTTAACGGAAACTGTTAGTTTACCTTTAAAGCTTTCTGAACTGTAGACTTCTTCAAGACATCGGGATCTAATTCTAATGGGTTACTCTTTCAAAGTTAGAAGAAAATGAATATACCAAGGGTTAATAAAACATGCCATGAGGAGGTTATGTAAGGTTAATGATATGAAAATTCATGGGAATAACAAAAAGTCTTAAACAAAAACCACTAAGAATTACACAAACAACCATACAAGCCATCTATTAAATTCTTATTCTCCAACATGTTTTTCTTAGAAGGAGCCTTTAATCTAAATATATCTCCTTAACCTGTGTAATTCATGTCCTTCTACTCGGTCTACCTCCTTGTTCCTTGGAATTTGAAAAAATATGAGTGTGAATTCTACTGTTTACTATCTTCTACCTGAATAAATTCCTTAAAATAGCAACCATATCCAAACGTCTTATCTAAATCATGAACTAGTAGGCCATAGTTTCCCAAATTGCTCTCAAGCCAAGTCATACCTTACTTATTCTCTTAGTGTAATGCCACAGTAGACACAGGGCCGACTTCTCTATTTTGTCCCCATCCTTTAACTGGCTAGGTCATCTCACGTCTTTTCTGCTTTTAAATAAAGTTCGATTATTATGGGTTTTACGTCCTATTTAAATATATATTGTTCCCAGTTCATTACTTTCTTACCCTCAGTAGGGCAAGACTGAATTGTTTTACAAGCTTCTTCTAAGACTAACATTTAAGATGATATCATTTGACAATTTGAACCCGATTTTTAATTTAAAAAAAATTAACCAGCAGGTATTACAAGGAAGAAAGAGGGATGGGTAGCTTGTCTGACTTCCTTGACTGGCAGACTTGGCCAGATGAGCAGACGGAATATCTGCCAGGCAGGAATTCATCCAATACTACAGCCTGACTGTCCATTCAGCTTTAGGGCTCTCAGTAGACCTGAGTCCGTAGCATCTGTGGCTGCACACAGCCTGGACATGGGTAGGCGATGCTAACACAGAGAGATCCTGGAAACTGGCGCCCTAAAGCATGAGGACACTCCTCAGAGATCATCAGAAGCTTTCCTGAAGCTCCCTTTTGGATCCATAACGGCCTGCACTAAATATAGCTATTATTCTAACATGCAGAAATTAAAGTAAAAATAAGGAGACAGGCTGTGGAAGGGGTGAGAGGGTGTAAGAGGAGCTGTGTGAGGTTATGGAAGGGTATGCAGGCCTGTGAGTGAGACAGCCTCGATCATTCAAGTGCTCCTGGCAGATACCCTGTGGTGAGGCCTTCAGAAGTTATGAATCATGCACCCTTGGGCTACGCACAATAAACTAAAACAGCGAGAGCCACCTGCATACCTTTGAGAACCAAAGTAACTGGCACAAAGCTTTATCACTGCCTATCAGGGTCTTCACTTTGGTAGCTATTATATAACTTAGCAATATTACATTTAAAGAAGGCACTACTGTAAACACCACTCACCTCAGATATAGATAGACAGATAGAAAGGTAGATAGATAGATCATTTGATCAATAGAGGATGAGATAGATGGATGGATGGATGGATGGATGGATGGATGGATGGATGGATGGATGGATGGATGGATGGGGGATGAGTGGTTCAGGAACATAACCTGTGAGTCACATGGCTGAGTTCCAAGCCCAGCTCTGTTATCTATGGCCTAGGGTCTGAATATCTGTCATTTATGTCCTCTGAATTGCCTTGGCTTTCTTATATGCAAATGATAATTATGTTCTTTGGATTAGAGGATTAGATTGGATGTACATGAAGAGCCCTCAGGGCCCTCCTGTTTATTGCAAAGTGATCGACAAATGTGGGGCCTCAGGTAAGCTTAACACCCTGAAGCTGGTCAGCAGGAATCAGAGAACATCCTTACTGTTCAAGACCGAAATCCGAGCCCAGGATTTTATCAAAGGAAGGTCACAATTCTAAGAGTCAATGTTACAAAGAAGTCATTTTCAGCACAAAGGACATTTCCATAGATTTGTGTTTTCAGATGGGGATTATTGGTGGCAATGCACTCATAAAACTGAAAACTAAAGCTGCTTTTTATAGGGCTGTTTGAAGGCAGTATCCAAACCCTCTTGTAGTAATAGTGATGGACTCAACCAATTGGGGAAGACTGGCAAAACACAAAGAAAACAAATGGATGAGAAACACTTTAAATTTATTTTATGAAACTTTTCATGTGGTGTATATATTTTAATCAGTTACAGTATATAGTTTTTATAATGCACAGGCAAAGTTAATTTTGACAGCCTAGTAATATTACAGGTTAAATATTACAGAGCAGTTTTTAAAACCCTTATAGGGGACAAGGGTTTAGCTTGGCCATTACGAGGCTGGTTAAGAGACCTGCGTCCCACATTGGAGTACCTGGGTTTCATATTTAGCTTCAGACTCCAACTTTCTGCTACTGCAGACCCCACAAGGCAGTGGTGATGGCTCAAAGTAATTATTAGGTTTCAGCTCCCCTTGTGAAAGACCTAAATTCAGCCTCATACTGGCTTAGGACTACTGGCATTAAGGAAGTAAACCAGTGTAAAGCATGATTATTTACTTGAAAGGCAAGGTTGGAGGAAGGGAAGAGAAAAAGAGAAGAGAGAGAGATCCTACATGGGCAAAATTTACACAGTAGTGCAATCTTATCTTTTATATATTCGTAATGAACTTCTCCACTAAGACATACCAGAAGCAGAAATCAATTTTCTTAAAAAGTGATAGAAAAAGTAGAATAATGGGCTACTGGGCTCCTTTTGACTTTTAAAAAGATCTTAAAACAGCTGTGAGCTGACACGGCTCCCCTAAGGCTTCACAATCCTGATTTTCTTCATGTATAAAAGGGGACAAAATACTTATTCTTCAAGTACTGTCCCCAGCCCCTTGTAGCTCTCCCTTTTGAAAAAGAATAAACTGACAGTGTTTGTAGAAACCTTTTGGAAACTCTAGAGAAATTTAGAGCCCTGCCTGTGTTAGCAGATTCAAAGCACAGAGTTTAAGAATCTCATTAATCATTGAATTAAATCTGATGAGTGATTTTTCTGGATTCATGACTAAACTACCAAGGGCTTTGTCTGACCCCAAAGCGAGTTTGAAAGGTTATCTACTACTAACAGCCTCAAGAAGTGTACCAGGAATGAAAGCCCCAGATAGAAAGGCTTGGGCAAAGAGATGTGAGGAAACCCAAAGAAGCCAATGCTTAATTACCACACCAAGAAAATATTTAGAAGAAACTGAATCATAAATGCAATATAGCTTTCTTCCCCTTAGGAGCTCTCATTCAACCATGTAGGAGAGGGCATATTTTCATGAAAAACACAGGAATTTCCATCTTCCTATGACCACGCCCCTGGGAAACTGACAGTAGACTGCAAAGAGTACATTTAAAGAAAGCTGAGCCTCTGACACTTTTATGTTTGATCAGGAGGAGAAAGTAGATTGATGCAAAGCTTGTGAAAGAAATATTTACATCTCACGTTGAGATGAACCACAAGAAAATACATTTTAATCATTATGGATGCATTTCTTCCACAAAAGATTTTGTAAAATAGGTTTAATGGGCCAGTAGCAATTTAGGAACCTAAGGCAACTTGCTAGGTAAGTTTATCTCATTATCAGATGTACTTATCAAAATTACAGCAGTGATACATCTTACAAAAAAAAAAAACCAAAACCAAACAAAAAATAAATACATGGTAACTGGAATCATGCAAGAAATTAAAACAGCATGCCACAGCATTCCACCACGGAGCAGGTTGCATTAGAAGTGCCGCACTCCAGCAACCTCCATTAGAAAAAAAAGGAAAAAGAACACTGGAGACTCACAAATAGTGCTCTATAGACTGAGGTAGTATTTTCACAAAACACTAGTCCCGAAGCTCGCCTCTCCTTTAAGTAGCCACACCCAAAGCTTCCCTCGTAGACACTCTTAGGAAAGTGGAGACAGGAGGAGAAAGCAAAGAACGGTGGATTGTGGTCAATGCGTGCGCCAGCAGCACAAATCAACAGGATTGCAAAGGCAGAGGCAAAGATTCTGGCCAAGCACCCCAGAACCACTGAGCAAACGCTCCCACGTCAACCCCAACGGGACAGCGGCTTCGCAAAGATTCTTTGCCTCTGGTGGCCATAAGCATACTTCATGCACTGTGCCCCCTTCAATACACATTCGCTTTTTTTTTTTTAAATTGTTTATATGACATTATTCAAATTTCAATACAACATGATAAAATGCATAGCTCTAAAGAGAGGCCTAACTCTTTCCTGCCAATTCATTGACACTAGTCTCTTAGATTGTGAAATGTACAACAGATTCATTTTGATCAGGTAGCGTAAAAGACTTTATGAGAAACACTGTGGTTAAAAGCAAAAAGTTTTACCGTACGCTAAATTCTGTAGAGAGATTAAATAATAATGAAGTAACTTTTTCCAAACTGAAGCTGTAACAGAATGCAATCACAGACTTTAGACTGGAAGACTGGTCAAAAGATTAACGGGAAATACTTTAAGAGAAATGCAAGACTTTATGAAGTTAAAATCAGTCATGACTCTGTCCCTGAAAGAAAGAATACACTATACGCAATTTATACACAATAAAGAGTACAATTATATCCTCCCAGTATGAAAAAGATGGCATTTGATGTAATAGCTTTAAATAAACACATTAACAAGCAAAGCCCATTAACCTTGCTTTTGGTTAAAGCTCGTGTAAATGCACAATTTTCACACCTTGAAAGGTACTAAATGACACAAAGAGTGTATGTTTCACGAATTCCAACATACAGTGAGAATACCCTGCACGAGATATTTATAGTTAAGCCGAGAATGCAGTACTGAAAAGGGTGTGGCTAAACGCTTTACATTTTTTTTTTTTGTCCAGCTCCACCAAGTAAATATCAACAGAGGCTCTTTATTTACAAATCTCCTGAAGTGAGTAAGCGAGGAGGAATTATACAACAGACAATCCTGGGAGGGAAAACCAGAGTCTCTGGGGAACAGTATTCTTTCTTTCAACAAACTGGCCATGACACAATGACACAGAGAATGCCCAACTGGTGAACAAGTACGCAGGTGCTCAAATGTTATCAAACATCGTAACACTGATAGTGATGACGACATTACCTTAAATAGCAGGTGTCAAGTGTCATGCTGGAAGACAGTCCCATGCCTCTCCTGATCGAATTAATAGTATTCTCCCTGGTTATAATTGCTACCCATAAAACCATATCTTCTAAGAACAAAATAATTCTGATGCAGACAGAATCATATGCCTTAGGCTGCAGCCTATCAAATGTCTGACAGAAGATAATCTGGAGGTCTCACGTTTTCTTTTCACTGTCAGAAATATTCTGGGTATCTGAAGGCTCGGCTCTCCTGCGCAGCGGCACCATCCATCACCATGTGTGTGGAGGACCACCGGATGAGCAGCGCATGCTCTGCCAGGCGACAGACAGCATCGGTCTGGGGCTAGTAATCAAAGCTTTTTAAAAATTTTATTCCCATTCCAAAGATGCAATTTCTATCTTTGGGTAGCAAAGTTTTAATACTCAGGATTTTCTTCTAACTGCCAGTCATCTTTTTCTATGTGCTAGAGATTCCTTCATAAAATACACCAGGATACAGGTAATCTTGAAAAGCATGGATAAACCCAGTAAGACGCATGCATGTACAATGCACACCGGAAGCCACCGCTAACGGTCCGCTCCCCATTGCTGCTCTCTTGTGCTGGAAGTGAAATGAAGACACAGCCAGACAAGAGCACGTGACACTGCGGTGAACAAAGCTGTGGTCCCCAGGCAAAGTCTGCAACCCAGCAACAAGCTGCCAAGCAGTTACCACAGCGTGACCTACCGGAAGATTCCTTGCTGAATCCAAATACAAGATCAGCAATGCCGAAGAAAGACCGTCATTGGCCTGGTCTTTATCAGCTCTGATGTCTGTTAGCACCTAAAGGAAAGGAGAGAACTCCTTACCAGGCGTGTTTCCACATGACTGTATGCTAACAACCTGAGAATATATGCTTGGCAAAGTAAGAGAGGGAAGAAATAAACCAGCCAATACATGCAATGAAAAGAGAATAAAAACATCAAATACCTTTTAAATGGCTAGACTACTTTTCTCCTACAAATGAATTACACTTAGGTGATATGTGGCTTTCCAAATTCCTGCACTAAAGCAAGTATGCAATATAGATGTGACTATAAACTGTATTTCAAAACTTCATCTACTTGAAGAGCAGAGTGACAGATCAAAGAGAGAGTGATTGGGGAGGGAACGGGGGAGACAGAGAGAGAGCACATGGGAGAGAAGGGGCGAGGGCAGGCGGGTAGGAGAGTGGAAGAGAAGGATTGAGGGAGGCAGAATCTTCCATCTGCTAGTTCACTTGCCAAAAGCTTCAACAGCCAGAGCTGCGGATAAGCCAAGTGGTGGCTTAAGTCACTACTCCAAAATGTTTGACCCTGTAACATTTTTAAAAAAGTTTCATCATCTTTAATTTATCCCAGAGACTGCTATCGTGAGGTATAGCAACAGAAGAAAAATTACTGATGATATCTTAAAATTAAGCAGCGCCATCTGTTTAAGCAGGGCAATCTTAGTTGCTAGAAGTGGCTACTTATCAAGAGGAAATACCTGACAGTACCTTATCAAGGTTGGAAGCATTGGGCATTAACGTCAGCCACTCCAGCTTCAAGTGCAGCTTTCCTTTGGGCACTTCATCCAGAGTGAACCACTGAAGAGGAGACGTTCTTAAGTTCAGAAAAAGCACTTTGAAATCAAAAACCTCCATGAGGTTACCACTTATTTATGAATTGTCAAGCATCAACAGTCGGAATCTTAGCACACACAGCTTCATGCCCTCTGAATGTCAAAGACCTTTGAGGATGCTGACGATGACAGCAGGGCTAGTACTTACACGGTGCTGCCCACTGCAGATCACAGTGAATGCTTTAGAATATCAACCCATTGAATCCTAGCAAAACTCTCTGAAGTAAGTGCTATCAGCACCTCCAGTGCTGGAGAAATCTTCCAGGTATGGATATAAATGGAATTTATAGTCCAAGGGATAATATAACACTGATCCTCAAGGGAGAGTCTCAAACAAGTGTTGGTTTTTATTTATCACCAGATACCAACTAATAAGACAGTGTACAATCGGTGTTGGTTAAAAATAAAGATGGCTCTTAAATGCTCACTGATAAAAAAGACCCCATGAAGCAGGATTTGTTTTTCTGTCTAATGCTATATACCCAGGATCCAGCACACACCATATACACAATAAACACTTTTTGAATCAATGCTTTCCTTTGAAAGCAGCAAAAGCTCAACACTGATTAGGTTAATCATGCCTCATTTCAGCATTATCAGCCTTGGTGATGGCTAGCTCCATCATGTGGTGTTCTGTGAACTCCACTACATCGTGGAAATCGGCATGACACTGGGCCTCTTAGGCATCTCTGCTCCAACCCCCTCAGCGGTCACAGCTGCGTGTAACAAAGTCATTTTCATGTTTCACATTTGTAAAAAATGTCTAGCATATACAGGTACTCAGTACTTACTATCTGATATTATGACTCAATTTCTTTTCACTTTGCTATTACAAGGTCTAAATGCTTCATGCTGGTGGATCAGATCTGCTCATATGGTGTTAATTAGGATTCCTCTGTTGTGTGGACGGGTGACCGTGGTGGTTCATAACTTCTCTGGCACACAGCAGGTACTCAATGCTCATGAAATAGACCAATACTCAAAGAAAACTTACTTCATCTAAAAGGCGCTCCTTTTCAACTTCAATAAGATCAATCATAAGACTATAGAAATAACAATACAACAGTTTTAGAACATAGAAACACATTTCTTACTATTGAAACAACCTTAAGTATTTGTCTATGACCAAGTACTCCAGAAATGCAACAAAATGCTATGTAATTTATCAACAGACGGACTCTTCTTCCAAAAGTGCCCTCCAGCTTATAATGGAGAAAAAAAGAGCAGTGTTTGTGAGGCCAAAAAATACTGAGTTTGGCCCATTCAGGCTAGAGATATAAAGCAAGAATAAAAGTGGCCACGACATGGTATGCATCAGGAATATTTAAAGACCCTTTGGTCCTCTGATCTTGCATGTTCTCCCCAGCTCTGTTCTCAACACTATGCACTCAGCACAGTTATATGAGTAGTTGAGTTTTGAGCTGTAACTCTACAGCCTTTCCATTCCTGCTCCTGAGCCCTGGACCTGTGTTAGATAAGCTCCCCAGAAGCCTCTTGCTCAGCACACTCCAGACCAAGCAAACTCCACTTCCCTTTGAACAATCCTTCTGTATTTCTAAGAACAGTAACAGAAGCCAGAAGCAACATTCACTGACCGTACTCTTACCTTTTCTTGTGGTCTCCCCACTCTGCCCCGACAATCCCTGTCAGTGTGCCCTCCCCAACTTTGCCCCTACAATCCAAGATTCAGTGGAGTCTCCCCGACTGCCCCTACAATCCAAGATTCAGTGGAGTCTCCCCGACTGCCCCTACAATCCAAGATTCAGTGGAGTCTCCCCGACTGCCCCTACAATCCGAGATTCAGTGGAGTCTCCCCGACTGCCCCTACAATCCGAGATTCAGTGGAGTCTCCCCACTCTGCCCCTACAATCCGTGTTTCAGTGGAGTCTCCTGATTCTGTCCCTACAATCCGTGTTTCAGGGCAGACTCTCACTTTTTGACTATGACAACAGTACCCTAATTGGCTTGCTGGTCTTCAATCATCTCCAACAATCTAATCCACACCCTGGTTTTACTAGAATATACTGCAAATCTGATCACTGTCCAGCTTAAAAATCCTCTCACTTGCTCCCCGTTGTCTATTTTAGCTTTATGAATTCTAAAGTCAGGGTGCAACATCAAAAATATTTCTAGATGAGGCACTACTCTCCTGGGTCATCTAACCCTGTAATTTGCTTTTGCCATAATAAATTCAGTTAAATGATAACTAGGTTAAATAATAGATTTTTTTTTAGATAGAACATATTTTTTAAAGTTTCTTTCTTTCAACTCTTGTAGCCCAACTGAAGTAAGCAAATCAAAACTTTATTTTCTTGGTGTGTAGGCAATGGTGTAAGCTATCGTATTTCAACAAACTGAAAATGTTAAGAACACAAGTTTTTATCATCTACAGCAAAGCTGTTCACAAGAACTCTCCATTCAGAGAGCAGATTTTGTATGTAAATATTCAGCATTTTAAATAAAGTGCCGAAAAAGAAAATAAATATATTTTAATTTGATGAATTTTAATTAACTTAAGTAGCTATATGTGGCCAGTGGCTAATGTAATGGACAACACAGATGTAGGAATTTTTCTGCTCTTTAACATGACATTTTTTAGAAATAAAAATAGCTAAAGAAATCTGAGGTGAAACAAATGCTACATATTGAAAATCCACTAAAATACACATTACATAAATATATTTAAAATTTTAAACAATGATTATTAAAATGTAAACGAAAGCCTACGTTCTCCAAACAGCCAAGAAGAGTTCTACTTACCTTCCCAGAAAGTCATCCTTGTCTGGATCTTCATCAAAGAGCTCAATCTCTAACTCCTGTCCAGGATGTTCATAGACTAAAGCCTGGAGAATGGATGGTTAAGAGTTACTGCATTTTTACCAACACTGTCACGTCCTGAGCATCACAGCCAAGTGTAAATACCACATGTGCTCCTTCTCGCAGTGAATCATTTTTAACACAGGTAAGTTTCCTTACTGTCATATCACACATACTTTTGGTAGCCTGATTACTCTGAAATACTCTCCTCTCACACAGCAACAGTGGATTCTGTCCATTTATCTGGATTACATCTCAAATGGGTCAAGTTCAGCCTCCTAAGACAGTGTTACAGGACGTCAACTTACAAGCCAGATTCAAGGTTTGGGACAGACTAAAGGTTGTGCAATCTGTAACTCTTTTTCCAAAGACAAGATGCCCTAATCAGGTGCCAGGTTTGAAATAATCTTAAATTATTACTTACTACCATTCAGTGTAAGAAACTGAGAAGGGACAAGATTGAAAGGAACAGAGAATGGGGAGCTGGTGGAGTACAAAGTGCATTCTATTCACTATGACAGAATTGTGCAATTAAAGTTTAAAATCCTAGGAGGTGGCACCACAAGAATATTGTAGGATAGAAAAGAAGGAATAATATTCTCTCAAAGGTGGACAATTACACCAGAAATACTTAAATGATATCCTAAACATGCTGATGTGAAGAGACTGGAGTCCGACTTGAGACGCTTTGCTCCATGCTCACTCACCACGCGACAGCTTACCTCGTACACTTCATTCCACTTTGGGCTAAGGTTCTCTTTTATCACCTTGCTTTGGAAGATCTGGTTGCCAACTCGGATAATCCCATAGGGATCTGACTTCCCCTTGACAAGTCCCTTAAGGTAAGTATCTTTGCCCTGAAGATCCTGAGCTTCAATAAAATGTATCCTTAGAACTCCCTGAAAGGAGAAACAAGCATGCAGAGGAGTCATCAGCTCACTGCACAAAGATGGAAGACTGCTCTGTGGGTGATCCCAGTGTATGAACTGGGGTACAGCAATGACACAGCAGAAACCCTCTTCTCATGCAGTGTATTCTGGCAATTCAGCAAATGAGCCAAAGTCAGGTGACAGACACTAAGAATTAACCAAAGTAGCGAAAGAAGACAGTGCCATATATTTCTGCTTTAGATGGCAGAAGTTCAGTTCTTTACAGTTATATAGACCCCTCAGGAGAGACACGGCAGAGTGACCACACAGACAGCTGGCAGGGTTTCCTGGGTGGGCAGAGGTCCTGCTGCCACCCTGCGCTGAGCCCAAAGGGATTGCTGAGCACAGAATCTGGCACCATGATAACAACCAACACAAAAAGATGTGCAGTCACTACACCATTTCATTTTTAGAACAATAATGCAAAATATCAGGAAGAAGTTTCTTTCCAGAAGAAACTAAAATACTGAAGTATTTCATAAACGCTGTTTTATCGATAAAAGAAAAAACACCCATTCAGATTACTTTCAAAGCAAACGAGGGTGGTGTATGGTAGCATTCTGACCTCACCTTTTAAAGAGCTTTACAGTGATATTCCTGACTCAATCAGCAAGCAAGATAAGCCCCTCTGCAGATGCACACATTACAAAAATCTTTGCCTTTATATGTATAAAGCTTAATGGAGCAACAGCATTCTTTCTTTTACAGATTAATTTATTTACCTGAAAGGCAGAGTTAGAAAAAGGTACACACACACACCCACACACACACACACACACACCCACACACCCACACACCCACACACACCCACCCCTCTTTTGTGTGTTGATTCATTCTCTCCACACAGCTGCAACAGGCAATGCTTGGCCAAAGCCAGGATCTAAGAGCTGCACCTGTCTCTCGTGTGAGTGGCAGGGCTCAAGTGCTTGAGAACCAGCTTCCTCTGCAGGCACACGAGCAAGCGGTCTGACTGGGAGAGGAGCAGCTGGGACTAGAACCAGCACTCATATAGGATGCTGCTGCTGCAGGTGGCAGCATAACATGCTGTGTCACAAGAACTGTTCCAACATTTTTCAATAATATCACTTCAAAAAATAATTTAAAATGTAAATTCTATTTGACAGGCAGAGAGACAGAGAGAGCGTGATCTGTTGACTCAATCCTCAGGTGCCTTCCATAGAAAAGGTGGGTTAGGTTAAGGGCAGGGGTTTGGAACTCAATCTGGATCTCCCAACATGGGTAGAGGGGACCCAAGTACCCAGTGCCTTCCAAGATCCACATTAGCAGGGAGTTAGATTGAAAGTGGAGGGGGCCAGTGCTGTGGTGCAGTGGGTTATATTGCTGCCTACAGGGTTGACATCCTATATATGCACTGGCTCGAGTTCCAGGTTCTCTAACTTGTGATCCAGATCTCTGCAAATGGCCAGGGAAAAGCAGCCGAAGACAGGTGCTTGGGCCCCTGAACTCATGAGAGAAATCAGGATAAATCTTTCGGCGTCTGGCTTCCACTTGGCTCAGCCATGGATGTTGTGGTCTTTCGGAGAGTGAAACCAGCTGATGGAAGATGTCTTTCTTTGCTGTAATTCTGCCTCTCAAATAACTAAGAAATCTTAAAAATAATATATAAGAATGACTAATTGGATTTTGGTGCAGTGGTTGGGTCACCATGTGGAAAGCTCACATTCCTGGGTTTGAGTCTTGGCTGCATTTCTGATTCTAGCCTCCTGCAGACAACAATACCAGGACGGTACTACTGATTAGACTTCGGGAGTACAAAGTCCAGATCCATCACAGAGATTAGGAGTCAACATCCAGGTGGCTGAGCTAACCCACTAGCATCATTGCTTCCTGATCAAGCAGGAATTTCATGCTCCTGACCAGGAAATCTTCACAACCTTTGGTTAGATCAAGTGACTTGTGTGCTAGGTAGCATCTGCAATACACAGAGGAAGACACTGGGATCCAGCCATGCCAAGAGACCCATTGACAAACGTGAGGCTACCGCTACCCCCGTTTGGTGCTTTCCATGTGACCTGGCCAACTGATGAATAAGTGTTTCTTCTGCTATGTTGCTCATATGAGTGACTCTGCAGTTGTATGCAAATATACAAGAGAAAACCTATACAAATCCTTATTCAGGTTCTTTTCATAATCACCAGGAAACTGGCACTCATTTCTGAGAGCTGTTAAATTTTAATAAAGACAAATGTAAAATGTGCTGAGATAACAAAGGCATCTGTGCTTGTGAGAGCTGTCACTTGCGACTTACAGTAACATTTGCAGAATTAAATCCCCATAAGCACCTGTCAAGAACATGACCGAGGTAGAAGAACTACCCTCAGGTCTCCAAGGAGGGTTCAGGATCTAAGCAGGGTGGCTCAGATCCCTACATCAAAGGAATGCAGCAAGTTTAGCTGTTAGGAGAGACAGAAGAGCCATGTGAAATGCCTTCAATATCTGTTCTTAATGTTAGTGGGTTATAACACACGCTTACCTTTGGTATAGGAAACCGTAGCTGAGCTATTTGAATTTCGCTGACAAGAGGAACAGTGATTCGATTGGGAAGCACCAGGTAGTTTGATATGATATCCAGAATGATAGTATCTGATAAACCACTGTCAGTTGGGAAGGAAAAAAGAACAATCAGGCATACCAACACTTGAGGCCCCCTTTCAAACAAATGCAACATGATACAATAACCCATTCACGGGGCAGGAGTTGTTTACATGTAACTTCTCCAATATGATAGTTAAAGCCAGCGTTTCAACACTTACGTTGATACTACTATAGTCACTACAACATAGCATTTAATTTCAGAACACAAAGTAGGATTTCAGCAACATTCCATAATTTCCAAAATAGTTTATTCGATGTAATGATCACAGATGATAAGAAACCTTTCATTGAATTAATATCCAAACATATAAAAATACAGAGAATATGGTAGCATTACTTAACCCAGCCCATGTTAATCTACATGTAAAAATATCCCCTGTTGCTATGCATTGATTCCCAATAAAATAGGATTTAGTTTGCTCTCTCTCCACACATGATCAAAGTTTTTTGAGGTACTAATTATTGAACTTCTACATACTACCACATAGTAGCACAGATAAAGCGGCACAGACTAAAGGAGGGAACACATTGTTCCCATATTTTCCGCCTCTTCCTGAGGGTAAGTGTGAGACTGAAATGAAGCCCATATGGTCGCACCTTGCAAAGCAAGTATCAACGCAAATTTCACTGCTACAGAACACCTTTACCTGAAGTGTGAATTTTAAAAGAATCTCACTTTCGCCAATATTTCTTAGCTGTTAAAAAGATTCACACAGAGAATATTACCTTTGTCATCACTCAGTGACAAAGCCACATGGTAGGACAAGGTTCATGTACAAGGATACGTGGTGCTTTACGTTAAGGATCTTATAGGTTAATGCGGGACAAAAACCAAAAACACAGACAATACCGCTCAGTGCTTCCAGGAGAGTCCAGCCTGCAGACAGGAACACTCTATCATTAAAGAAGGTATCAGCCCATCCTTGACAGTTCTTAATGCCAAGAACTTCCCTGATTCTGTTATTCTCCCCTGGTCATGTTGACAGAGAAAAAAACCTTTCGAAGCTGTGAGCCTGTCTACTTGACTGACATCTCTGGAACCATCTCCTCGTGTTGCCATGACACAGTACTGGCCACTGTGGGAACACCGGTCTTCCTTTCCCGCTTTCCCGCTGTGTGCATCAGAACCATGGCGGTTCTTCGCCCTCACTTCTGCTTCTGTCATGGTTCTCATCCTTTCTTACGTCATCAACGATCAATCCAGAGCTCGTCACTGAAAACGATTTCATCAAAAGGAAGGCCACAATCTGTGTGATTCGTGTACTTCTCCTAACCTCACTCGTGTCCTATCCACGGCTCTCTTTTCTTTTTAATTCTTGGTAATCTTTACGTACTCGATTAGGGCACAAAGGGTCAAGGGCTACAAAGTGGGTAAGACCACTGTTTCCACATTAATATTATTTTTTTTCTGTATCCAAGGCCAGGGAAGAGATAAAGGGAAAAGCCCCATCCCAGGTCTCCAATGTGAGGCATGCTCCGAGGGTCCTGCTCAAGCAGTTTTGATAGTTCAACAGGTCTGAATTGCTGCCAGTCTTGCTGTTCCAAGCACGATGAAATCTCTTCAGAATTCACTGAATGACATAGTCTCTTCATGGTTGGGATTCTGAAAGGAGCAATTCAGTTGGAGGGATCCACAGAGAAAATTTGTCTGAAGTGATCCCAGACCTGATTCTTGTGTGTGCTTGCTAATACAGAGTCCGGCACCGTCTGTTGCCCCAATCAGCTCACGCATATGCTGGTGGTTGCAATTGCTGGTCAGTTCTGTTTCTAGCTCTGTCTTTCATGTGAACCAATGGTTGCTGCAGTGCAGCCTGATTCTGCCCAGCACACACTAGGCCCTCATGCAAATCAGTGGGAGCTATAGCCTGGTCAGGATGACTCCCAATAACCCCTACCAGGCCTGCCCCCTAACCTGGTTTCCATGCTTCCCACTCTGTACCACAGACTTGTACAGTCTGCCCCAAATCCCATCTATCATGTCAATGGGCACTGAAACCTAGTTCAACCCAACCTGCCCTATTATCCAGCCCACATATATATACTGGCGGGTGCCTTTCTGTCTAGCCACCCCGTCCTGGTTTTCGTGCTCTCCACGAAAGAGAGTGGTAACCCAAGAGGGAGGTGCCCACTATTTCCCTCCTAGGCCACTCCCACTCCTGAAATATGCACTCTCCAGGTGCTTCTGCAGTTTAACTTGACAGAATTAGCCCCTGGTGCCAGTCTCTGCCAGCTGGTGCTGCAGTAAAGCCCAACCAACCTCACCCACTCTAATTTATGCTTGTACCAATAGGAACAATCAGCCCAGCCTGGCTTTTCCCTGATCCAGCTCGCATGAGGCCCACAGGTGTTGGAGCCTTGCCTGGTCTGGTCTGCTCCCATCCCAGCTCACGATCTCCAGTGGGAGTGGCTGTCCAGCAGGGGAGTCCCCCACATTTCCCTTACCGTCTTTGCCCCCTCCCTCCTTGGTTCTCACGTGTGCTAGTTGGGCGCTGTAGCCCAGTCTGGTATGGCCAACTCACCTTGGCATTTGCCAGTGGGTGTTGCAGCCTGGACTAGCCCGGCCTACCCCCAATTCTAGCTGATGCTGGTGAGGGTTATAGCCTAGCCCAGCCCAGCAGGCATCCAATCCCAGCTGTAATGTGCATTGGTATGTGTTGCGACCAAACCCAGCTTGACCCAACTCTGTATCCCTGACTCATGCAGACCAACCAGTGTAAGAGCTTAGCTTGGCATGACCTGTGTTCCATCCTGATTTCTGTTCTTTTCCTGTGAGTTGAGGTTTGCTCGGCCTTGCCCGGTCTACCCCCTTCCAGTTGCAGCTCGGCCCACCCCACATCCTGTTTTAGGATGCACTTTCAGGTGCTGCTGCCTTGACCTGCCCAGACTGTTGTTCCTTAACCCGTAAGTAATGGCAGGTTCCATGGTCACACATAGCTCAGCCCATCACCACCCCAACTTGCAAGCTAACCAGTGGAACTTGTATTTCCACAGGGTTAGGCCCACTCTTCCCCAAGAGAATCTATCCCCAGATCTGGTTCTGTCACATGTTGATTAGTGTCCTGACCCTGCCAAGTGTGACCCATCTGCTGTTCTGCCACTTGGTCAGGTACTGGTGCCTAGCTTTGTCAGACAGGCCTCCAGTCATAGCTTTGGTGTGGACTGGTGTGTGTCAGTTAGTGATGCTCTATGCTAACAGCCCATCTCAGGATTCCCATGTGGGTTGGTGAATCAGTCTGGCCCAAATAGAGCTTATGGAATCTCCCCTCCAACTCCTAAGATCTCAGTCCCCAGGCTTGCAAGCAAGTTCCGTGACCCCATCGCTAGGAATCACCCAGAATTCATCCCTCACCTACTCACACTGGCCTTATCCCTGGATGTCCCTAAACAGCAATTACATACCCTAAAACCCCTAGAGCTCACCGCCAGGTGGCCAGCGGGCAGGACTCGGTCACCGTGTGGCAGCAGTGCCCAGGGGTCGAGTCCCAGGCATTGGGTCCGACCTGGCCTGGGTACTCTCTGCAAGCGGGTTGCCACCATTGTGGAGAGCTGCTGTCACCTGAGCCGCCAAGGCTGAACTCCGGCTCTATTTTCTGATCAATGACCACAGAATGTCATTTGATAAAGCCTGGGTAAGATTTCATTATGTCAGATTCATGGTGATTATTTTTTTTCTTTTAGCATAAAGCTTTTTACAGATAATTTATCTGACAGAAAATCTGAGAACTAGTAATCCCAATTTGAAGTATGCATAGTTTACCATGTAAAAATTATATAAAATATGATATATAAAATTTACATAACTATATGTGAGGACACTTCAAAAGGTTCATGGAAAAATGAAATTAAAAGATAAGGTTATTTCAATGAAAAAGCTGGAAACACACACATGAAAAGGATCTTCAAAAAGCTAATGTAAAATGCGTATCATGAAAAAACTAAACACAGATCTCAAAAATTTTGCATAAAATGTGTTTCAATACCATTTCCGGACAACTTTTTTTGAAGTACCCGCAAATAAATTATAAATAGTATATAAATAAATTTTAAACAAATAGTTCAACGTATCCCTGTTAGAGCACAGAGAGCTTGGATTCTGAATAGTGTATGTGTATCTCTTGGTAACTCATATGCACATAATTGTAAACTTTCAATGATTCTGTATATGTGAAATATACAGGCACACATTTTACATACTACACACATGAGTGTAAAACAACAGCTAAAAGTGACCATGGTACAAAAAGAACCTATCCACCTTAAACAAAATGCACCTACATATATGTGTGTGCCTCTGTGTGTTTATTCACACACAAATAGCATCTACATATATGTGTGTGCCTCTGTGTGTTTATTCACACACAAATAGCAAATAATGTGGAATGACTTCCTTTTGACAGTCATGGTTAGAGTTAGAAGGGGAGAAGGAAGTCCTCCATCTGCTGGCTCACCCCCCCAGATGGTCCCAGTGGCTGGGGGTGGGTTTTCAAGCTAGGAGCCAGGAGCTTCCTCCCGGCCTAAGCACATGGGCCATCTTCTGTTGCTTTCCTAGGCCATTATCAGGGAGCTGGCTTGGAAGTGGAGCAGTGGGACATAAACCAGCATCCATACGGGACACCAATGCTGCAGGAGGTGGCTTTGCCTGCTCCTCCACAACCCAGACTCCAAACTATTTCTTTTCCTCACTTAACTGTGTATAGTTTTGCTTCAACTGGCTAAATAGCATCTATTCACAAGTGCCATCAGAATATCTATTATGTCATTCACAGGTGAATACAAAATTATTAAATTCAAAATTACCTGCTGGGGCTGAAGCTGTGGCCCAACAGGAATAATTCTTTACCTCCAAGAACCAGCATCCCATAGAGGTGCCCGTTTGTGTCCTGGCTGCTCCACTTTCCATCCAACTCCCTGCTTATAGCCTGGGAAGCAGTGGAGGTTGGCACAGGTTCTTGGGACCCTGTACCCACATGGAAGATCCAGAAGAAGCTTTTGGCTCCTGGCTTCAGATCAGCTCAGCTCTGGCCATTGCGGCTACTTGGGGAGTGAATCAGCAGATGGAAGATCCTTTCCTCTCTCTGTTTCTTTCTCTCTGTAAATCTGCCTTTCAAATAAGAAAATAAATCTTTAAAAAAAAGTCCGCCTGCTTGACAACAGGAATCTGGACTTGTCCATTCCCGCAGTGTCAGCATATACTTGGATAGCAAAATGACAGACTTATGATTGCTTATGAAGGACTATACTACTGTTAAAATTTGGGGGAAATTCATGGAGGAGAAGGAGGTTGTGGAGGGGACAAGGGGAAATCCCAGAGCCTATAGAATTGTGTCATAAAATAAAAAATGTTTTTTAAATCTAGCTTGATATAAATTTATTGAGTTTCGAGTCCTGGCTCATGCTGTTGCCTTGGTTTGCGCATCCCCCAAACCTGCTCTAGCAGTGCACAAGACCCAAGGTGATCAGCAGAACTATGACTCTGTTTAGGTTGGCATACATGAGCTCATCCTGAGGAACAAGGTTCTTGTTCAACCACAAGGGGAATGCAAAGCCAAGAGGACACTCACAGGCTGCTGGACAGAGCGCCACTGCCACATCAACACCCAACTGAAACCCCTCAAAGAACCCTCAGAGAACATTCCAGCTTAGGAGTTTACATGGAAGGTGAGATCATGACTGTCCTTTTTGGACACTGGCCCAGAGTAAGCACTCAATGCCTATTGGCTGGGTAAGTGACAAAACTGCCTTTGAAAAATATCACTTATTACTTTTTGAACATCATCTGAGACTGTTGGCTATGACTAAGAATCCTAGAGAATATTTAAACAAATCCTTTAAAGTTACATTTTCCCCCAAAACATCTTTTTAAAGACAGCACTAATTTTCTGTATTCAGTAAACAACAGTACCTTAAAAAGCCTTTTATTATGACTAAGCTTCAGATTATTCAAGTTGTAATTTTTCCCTTCTAATGCAACAAATTTTCCAATGGCCATTTCAGAGATATAAACAAATACTCAGGTACTCAGCAGGGGAAAAAAATAATAGTTTTAAACCAAGCTGTCATAATTTAACTCTTAGCTATTTTAGGGAAGAAAAATTCACTGAACCATATGTGACTTTAACCAATAAGTAATGCATTCCTGCAAAACTAAATTTAGGTTATAAAATCTCAAAATTTTCCATTTGGTGGTAACAGTTCTGCCCAAAGCAGTTGCCATCCACACCCTTTTCTTTCCTTTCCTTCCTTCCTTCTTTTTTTGTGTGTTTGAGCGCATGCTGTCTCCCTGTCACATGCTTGCTTGGGTTCTTATTTACCTGTACATCCTCTGCTATCTGGATCTCTCGCTCTGTGCAGGACTCAAGATGAGCACACGGAATTACTGCTGCATTCTTCCAAGGGCTCAGGCCTCATTCAGGATAGAATCAGTGCTGGCCTATATGCATCAGAGGGTTTCGACTATTGAGACATAGAAACTACTGCCAGCCATTTGGCCTTAAGACCAGCACAATATGAGAAAGTGCTATAGGGAATTTTAGACAAGGTAATTTGGAGACTTTTCCATTCATGATCTCAATACAATCTAGGTGAAGACCTAGTTTGTTATTTGCTAACATCAGCTGATTAAGAATATGAACATGCCACAATTATGCAGAGTTATTTGTGCATTATTGTTTTTTCAGGAGTGGCTGTCCATTCCTCTCTTTCTGCTTAACTGGAGGACACAGGGTGATAATTTTCTATTGGCAGTAAGTGAGACTTAGAGGGGGCACCTCCTGGAGGCCTCACAGCAAATAGTAAGGATTGGTGTCTTCGAAGACAGGGAGGAGGGCCCCAGAGTCCAGTTACATTGCATGCTCTTTCTCTCATCATATCTCTTGCTATTTGCCTGGTGGAAGGGGTTGCTGTTCTGGTTTGACACAACTGGGCCAACCTGAAGCCAACATTTCTTCTAATCTTCTGTACAGTCTAAAGTTGCCAGGGACAAGGGTCATTAGTCTTGGAGGATAAGCACAGAGACACAGTGTCCCTTCTGATGGGAAGTAGTGGGGGAGGGAAAAGACATGTCCTCCAGGCTGTACTCAGCAGAGTGAGGAATGCATTGGGTCCACCATTTGTGATATGAATGTCACTCACCTAGAACAGCTTCACCTTCCTCCTAGGAGCTCTGCCTCCCTCTTGGTTTCAGATGTTTATTTTAGGATATTTTTTATTGCTTTGTAGATACTAAATGAAAGAAGTCTGCACAGACTCGTGGGGACAAGTTCCTCACCTCTCACACCTAGTTACTAGAGCAGTTCTACAAGCTACCAGGTCCACAATGACCTGACCCCTACTCCTTCAAGGACGAAGAAGAAAGGTCACAAAAGGAAGAAAGGGGAGGGTGAGCAATGGCCTGGGAAGAGTATTGTAAGAATAAGTCTTGGAAAACATATTTACTCTCAAAGTTTTCTTTATTGTTTATGGGAAAATAATAAAAATCAAATTCATTTATTGAATATTAAGAGGTCAAGAGGCCTCTACTTTTCTAATATACCAAGACTATAAAGATGCCTTATAATTAACAAAAAGTAAATAAAGGGTTAGCAATTTCATCTAAAGCACTCATAAACCATTTCACTTTAGCTCAACTGGACTCAAGTAGTGTTTTAATAGGTAGTTATAAGAACAAAGCCCAAATATACTTTCTCTGCTCATTTTTCATGAGGATTTATTGAGAAGGCTTAATTCTACTTGGCAAGTCACGGGTCTAAAAGGCTATCATGTTCCTTTATGACACTAAAAACACAGATGACATCACCAACAAGCTAACTGTAAAAGAACCCCAGAAAACACTTACTTTAATCCAGGGATATCCAGAAGATTAGTCAGTCCTGTCCAGTTAATTTCTAAAAGCTGTTTTTAAGAAAAGGGCAAAATATTAAACACCCAAATTGTTTCCAGGCATCAAATGAAATGCACACAGGTTTATTTCTAAACAAAATGAGTTCATACACAATATTGCTCTAATATTTTTTTGCTCTACTTTGTAATATGTTGAGCACATCTCTCCTTGTTGGCACATGGAGACCTGTTCCTGCTTTTGCTTTTCTCTAGTAAAATCATAAAATAACATTAACTCATGCTTATACAGATGTAAGCTCAGAGTATTTATAATTTCTCTTTTATTGGAAGGACTTGTCTTTGCAAGCACACTTTTACACAAATGCATGCTAGTGATCAAAAAGCAGAATATGTGGTTAGAGAGCTATGTCCAGTTCTCATGCTGTTACTTAGTCCCCAACTTCCCTTCTAAAACATGATCCGATTCACCTTCCACCAAAAGTAGACCCTTTTCCCCTATATTGATCAAAAAGAGATACTGAAAATCAGTCCCTCCAGCCATAAAAGAATGTCACTTAATAATTGCTTTAATTCGCACTTTGCAACTACTGGAATGTGTTCTGCCCATCATTTGACATTTATATCTAGTTATCTTGAAATCATCACTATAGTTAGCTACAATTCTGGAAAGTAGATGTAGATCAGTTAAAACTACCAACTGGAAATATGAGTACTGCTTTTCCTATCAAAATGGGCATCACAAATCATAAAATTCCTTGTGTTTTTTTTTTAATTTGTGTAAGAGCTGATACGTTAAATTGATCTCAATTACCAACAAAGAGCAACAAAACTGTTCAAAACCTTTTCAGAAGTACATGGTTAAGAATAAACATACATTGCAAGAATCAGGATTCTTCAGGACATGGACCTATGAATGCACACCGAGGTGGACTTAGTCAATCAACAAACCTCGGAAAGATTTTCTCAGTCTTGGAGTAACGAAACCAACAACTTCTCAGAATTGTCAAAATCACTCAAGTAACACTCTCAGAGTACTCCTCCCCACATCAGGGTCTCTAAGGTGCCATCCACTGACCATCCCCTGTCCCTGGGTGTGATGGCAAGGAGGCCCCGTTCCCTTCCTCCCCTGTGGACACAGGAGGAGAAAAAGGAACAACTGAGGCACGTGTCCTAATCATCCTCCTCCATTTGGAGGCCCTCATGGGCTTGCCTCCTTCATGGGCTTCCCTCCCTCTCAACTACGTAAACAATATTGAAGATAAAATTTAAACAAAATTTAAAAAGGAAAAAAAAAATCTTTAGGACAGATGAGCCCTAAAAATAGCAACAAAATTTTCAAAATCCTGAAAAACTAGACCTTTTAAATAACATGTCATTAAATAACATATAATAACATAAAATAATAAGAGAAATAACATACAAATACAAAAACCAGGAAGAAAAAAACCCCAGATAATTTTAAGCTTATGTTGTAAATATCAATATGAACCACTGTTTTTCTCTCCTTCATAAAAAATAAATGTTCTATGTCTGCTAACTTTTTTTTCATTTGTTTTTAAAGATGTATTTCAACAGCAGGGTTACAGAGAGGGGGAAGAGTGCGCACACACACACACACACACACACACACACACACACAAGCAAGAGCATATGCAACAGAGAAAGAGAGCTGGGGAGAGACATGGGGCAGCCGGGGGAGGTGGGGAGAGAAGAAAAAAACCCTCTATCTGTAGTTCACTTCTTGAATGGCTACAAAGGTTGGGGCTGGGCCAGGCTAAAGTCTGGAGATCGAAACTTGGTCCGCGTCGCTCATGTGAGTGACCAGGGACCAAGCACTTGGGTATCTTCTACTGCTTTCCCAGGTGTATTATCAGGGAGTTGGCTCAGAAGTGGAGCAGCCAGGATTTGAGCCAGTGCTCATATGGGATGCTGGTACTGCAGACGACAGCTTAACTTGATGTGCCACAATGCCAGTCCCAACAGTAAAATTATAAACAGAGAAATAATACTGAGTGAAAAACTGGATATTCTGAAGTATCTGGCTGAACATGTATTTTACATCATATGGATAAACTGACAAACATTGCATTTTCAAGGCCTGCTGTCCTTTCTCTTTCCTTTTACAACACTAGGCTTTAAAAAGGATCAGATATTCCTACCCCAGGATCAGATACTCCTATCCCAATAAACTACTCTGACCTTATGAGCACACCTGTACATCAGGAATCTTTCATAACCAACGAAGCACTGCAACTGAATTTGATAACTTAGTACTGAAGATCCTTCCTTTTTCCCCTTATAAATAATTCACTTGTTTATCAAAGAGAGAGACCCTACCGTGCACGGGTTCACTCGCCAGATGTCCACAGTGCCTGGGACTGGGCTGGGAGTAAGCCGGGAGCCAGGAATTGAACCCAGATCTCCCTAACCATCTGAGTCATCACAGTTGCCTCTGAAGGTTTACATTGCAGAAAGCTGGGACGAGGAGCTGGAGCCGGATATGGTGCCAAGGTGCTCTAGTGCAGACTGCAGTGTTTCACCTGCTAGACTGACCCCTGAAGTCTCTTTCTCTTGACCACAAATGTACTTCAGGAGCTAAGAATGTGTTGGAGAAATAGCATGGAAGTTTTGAATGTCACCTGATTTAAAATGCAAGCACCCTGTGTGGTATTATCATCACCAACAGGCCCCTAAGTTTCACCACCTGCAGGTCTGTGACATGAAGAGCCACACAAACTCCAATAGAGGGATACACTGTTAAGGAAGGAAACAGGGACACTTCCCAGTAAAGTTATGTGAGGCCACCACAGCTAAGAGAATAAAAAAGGGAGAGAAATGTAGAGACACGACTTAATGAAGACTTTTCCTGTAAATATATATTTTCAGTCTAAGTAAACTACTTTCCACTTGTTGAATATTTTAGTTAGTAGCCTATTAGGCCTGTGATTACAGATTATAGGTCTGTGAGATTATGTTTCTGCAAAAATTAAAGAAAAGAAGTAAGGCAGGGGATTTGAGGACACAGATAGGGAGGGAACTATGGTTATCTTTTTAAAACTGTATGTATAAAATATAAATTTTATTCTTTTATGTTATTAATAAAAGGGTTTTCTTTAAAAAAAAAAGATTTATCTATTTTATTGGAAAGGCAGATCAGATTTACAGAGAAGGAGAGACAGAGAGAAAGATCTCCCATTCGCTGGTTCACTCCCCAAATGGCTGCAACAGCCAGAACCAAGCGAATCTGAAACCAGGAGCCAGGAGCCTCTCCTGGGTCTCTCATGTGGGTGCAAGGTCCCAAGGCTTTGAGCCATCCACTAGTGCTTGCACAGGCCACAGCAGGGAGCTAGATGGTAAGTGGAGCACCCTGAACACAAATCAGAGCCCATATGGGATCCCGGTGCTTGTAAAGTGAGGATTGAACTATTGAGTAGTTGCACTGGGCCCAATAAAAATGTCTTTAAAGAATCTTCTTCATATTGTATATCACAGTCTTGCTACCTTAAACATCCTTAAGGTAGTCTTAATTTAACAAACAACAACAACTATTTATTTGCAAGCAGATCATCTGAAGGAGAGGGAATCAGAGGGGGAGAGAAAGGAAGGCAGAGATGGAGCCAGGAACTCCACCCAGGTCTCTCACAGAGATGGCAGGTGCCTAGGGACTTGGGCCACCACTGGCTTGTTCCCAAGTCCATTAGCAAGCAGCTGCATCAGAAGCGAAGCAGATGGGACTCAAACTGGCCAGCGTCCCAAGCACAGGCTGAACCCAGTGAACTACATATCAGCGGCTACTCTTTACACTTTGAAGGTCGAACCGTTTCATTGTGGAAGTCCTTAGAAATAGAACTAACAACTCTTTTCATAGCATTTGTAAATGTAGCCATCTTTCAGAGACCGCATAATGCAGAAGATCTGAAACTTGTGATAGAATGAGAATTTACTATGGTTCCAAGTAACTCTGCGGTATTTTTGGACTTGTTAAAATACTTGGTGAGACAAGGGCTGACTTTAGAAAAGTCAGTGTAAAGCTAATTTTAGTTTGTGTTTTTGGATCTCTTAAAATACTATATGAACCAAGGACTGGCTTTAGTTGAGGAGCTTTAACTGCCAAATGAACTGAACTACAAATAAAAATATAAAAAAAAAAAACCTTTGGCGAGCCGCAGGTTATCAAACAACACATGTATAAAGTGAAAGAAGAAAAACCAAAGCATCTTTTCTCAGTCCTATTTTCTAAAATTCAACAGCTCCATCTATTTTTCCATACAGTAACCTGAAAGTCATTCCCATTACCAATGCTGACATCCGGCCTGTTTGACCAAAATTATAACTCAGAATGAAAGGAAGGCCTCTAATGACACAGACTCATCAGCTTTTCCTCCGGATGCATCACTGTTTCTCAGTTAGTCAGGGACTGGCAGGGAGTATAAGACTCAACTGCAGCTCAGGGAAGAGATTCATCTTTTCAATTGATCTTTTTTCAACCGTAATTATTCATTTATTTTCACATTGTTTAAAAGGCAGAGAGATGGAAGGAGAGAGTGCAGGGACAGAAACATCTTCCATTATCTGGTTCACTTTCCAAACCCCTGAAGTGACCGAAACCAGGACTCCCAAAGCTACTGGTGTCTCCCACGTGGGAGAAAGCCAAGCATCTGAGCCATGATCTGCTGTCTCCCAGGGCGCTCTTAGTGTAGGAAGTTGAATTTGGAAGCTGAGCTGGGACTTGAACCAATGCACTTTGATGTGCCATGTGGCTCCCGCAGGCAGTGTCTTTTCCACTGTGCAGAAAGTTTGCCTCAGAAACCTATTTCCTCATATTGCATACAAAAGCACTCCATATGAGATGGCACTATGGTGTGGTGGGTAAAGCTGCTGCCTGTGGCACCAGCATCCCATATGCGGGCCACATCAAGTGCTTGCTGTCTCACTTGCAAGCCAGCTTCCTGCTAACGTGCCTGAAAAAGCTGCAGAAGATGGTCCAAGTGTTTGGTCATTACACACCTACACGAGAGACTGGGAAGAAGTGCCTGGCTCTTCACTTCAGATGGCCCAGCCTCAGCCTCGGCTGTTACAGCCTTTTGGAAAGCAAATCAGCGATGGAAGACCCTACCCTTACCCTGAGCCACCCTCCCCTGACTTGTACCTCTGCTTTTTTAATGAATGAATGAATGAAGAAAATCTTTTTAAAGAAGAAGTTAGCTCTTTCTTGATCCAGTGCTTCCGTTGCTCTGGTCACACCAGGACCGGTATCCCCTGAGCATCCCCTGTGTGTCTGTATTCCTCACCCTCTGTCTACTGCTAAGGTAGAACAAAGAAGATAGCAACATTACTTCTGGTTTGTGTGCTGTCGACTGTTCCAGGAGAGGCGAGGCCTAGCAGTCATAGAAAGTGGGCAGAGAAGCCAGGGAAAGGTGAATGTCTGCAGCTTTCTAAGTGTGTCCAGGTTATTCGTTGCGTGTCTCTTAGGATAACTTCTATTGTTGGGGAAGCTGGGATACAGGTCTTCAGCTTAACGGATGCACTTGAGGGAAATGACCATTTATTCGTCTTGGGGTTAAGATGATTGGATTGCCATATGGACTTGTGGTGTTATTTCTAGTATGCTCTATTATCACCAAGCTTGGTTAATAAAGATTCCTTAATTTAAAAAAAAAGAAGTTAAAACTATTTTTTAAAGTGCTACACAGAGGACATAATCATAAAGCGTCAAGTGGCTGGCCTGAAGAGTTTAAACACCTGATATGACACTGACATCGAATACTTTTTCTAGAACTTTAAATGATAAAAACTGCTCAAAGCTGGCAAGTAGACTCTCCACAAATGGGCAGCCATAATGCTGCTTGCTTTTTCTCCTCCCTCCTTCCTTCCCCTTGTCTTCCCCCTCCTCCTGCCTTCTTTCCTTCCCTCTCCCCTTTCTCCTGCCCTTCCTCCATCGCTCCTCCTTTTTTTGTATTGCAGAGGTACAGATCGAGTGGAGAGAGGCTTCTGAGAGAGAGCAGGGTGGGGACTGAATCCTCTGTTTTATCCTCCAAGTGCCCTGAAGAGCAGGGGTTGGGTCAGGAAGCTGGGAACTCACTCTTGGTCTCCCAACCAGACGACAGGGTTCCCACCATGGAGTCATTATCACCATTGCACACTCATTATCCCAGCGTGTGCAACAGCAGGGCGGTAGAGTCAAGAGAAAGCCAGGACGTGAACCCAGGCATTCCACTACAGGACACAGGTGTCTCAAGCAACATCTTAATCACTAGGTCAAATGCCTGTTCCTTAAAGTCTACAGAAATGGGAGCAAACAACTGCTTAAGAAGCAGGTATTCAAATGGAGGGCAAGTCAAAGATTGAGAGCCTAAAGGAAGTGATCTTATAACAACTTCCTGAATTTCACAGCTAGATAACAGGACAGAAGGAAGTTCTCACCTTCCCACTCCAACCCACAAGGGAAGAGACTGCAGTCTTTCAAAGGTGGCTTTGCTTTGAGCCATTCACCCTCTCCGCTGCCTCTGCCTCATCCCCGCCCTGACTTCTCCTTCGCTATTAGGTCTTGCCCGGTGGAGGGAGCAGCAGACGGCTCACCCACATTTGCTTCTAAGCCTTCGGATGACACTTGTTTGCAGGTATGCAGGACAGGGACTTCAGGGTCTCCAGCAGGGCAACCCCCTGCTCTAGATCTACACGGAAGCACTGAATGCTAAGCTGACTGGTTTCTACCACGAAATGGCAATAGGGAACTTAGCCCCTATTATCATGATGATCTAAACACCCACTTCCTTAATACCCATTTCTTTTTATTTTAAATACTTTTTAAAAAATTCATAAGTCAGAGCTATACAGAGAGAGAGAGAGAGCGAGAGATGGAGAGAGAGAGAGATCTTCTAAACAGTTCACTTCCCAAATGGCCACAATGGCTAGGGCTGAGACAGGCTGAAGTCAGGAGTCGTGAACTTCACCTAAGTCTCCCATGTGGGTACAGGGTTTCAAACACTTGCATTATCTTCCAGTGCTTTACCAAGCCACTAGCAGAGAGCAGGATCAGAAATGGAACAGCCAGGACCTGAACTAGCACCTATATGGGATGCCAGCCTGAAGGTGGCAGCTTTACTTACTATGCCACAACATAGGCCCCATAAACAATCATTTCCAATTGCTAGAGAAATCCATTGAAATATAAACTAAAATGTTCCTAAGTTGTAAAAATACAAATTGAGGTTTTTAAAAAATTATTTAATAATTATATTTATTTGAAAGGTAGAGAGACAGAAACGGGGAGACAAGGTTGGGGAAAGGGAAGGGATAGGCACAATGGCTAATTTTCTACCTCTAAGTGCAGCATCCCATACAGGTGCACGTTCGAGTCCTGGCTGCTCCACTTGACATCCAGCTCCTTGCTTGTGGCCTGGGAAAGCAGTGGAGGATGGCTCTAGTTCTTGGGACCATGCATCTGTGTGGAAGACCTGAAAAAAGCTCCTGGCCCTCACTTCAGACTGGCTAAGTTTTAGCTGTTGCAGCCATTTGGGGAGTGAGCCAGCAGATGAAGGATCTTTGCCTCTCCTTCTCTCTGTAAATCTTTTTATCTGATGAAAATAAATCAATCTTTTTAAAAGGGGTGAGAGGGGACCGAATGAGAGAGAACTAGTGACCGATTTTCCATCCAGTGGTTCACTCTGCAGAGGCCCACAGCAACTACGGCTGGGCTAGGCTGAAAGCAGGAACAAGGAGCTCACTACGTGTTTCCATGTGAGTGGGACAGACCTAAGCACTTGAGACAACACCTGTTGCCTCTTAGCGTATGTATTAGCAGGAAGCTGGATTAGAAGCACTACCAAAACTTTAACCCAGGGGCTCAGCTAGACAGCATCTTAATCATTGGGTCAAATGACCAATTCCATCTATGAGCTTTTTAAAGAATGAATTTCAGTACTAGAACTATTCCTACCAATGGTCCCATTTTAAAAACACTATCTCTGAGCCTTGTTTTCCTCACTAGTAACACAGGACAGCAGGACTGCCAGGATTAAGTGAGAGAGAATGTGTGAAGGTAGGGTCTGGCTCCAAGACAGGTTGTCACTTGGGCTGTGAGACCAGTAAGGTTACAACCATCATCTGGTGCTGATATTGCTTCTGAAAACAACATAAGAACCATTTCAGAAAAGCAGCTTCATCATTTTGCCTCATACAAAAACTACAAAAAGAGTGTTAGCGATCAGCTATGGAATATCGGAAGTCTAAAGCAGGGCAGTTTTAGTCCCGTGAATTACAAAGTCATCAGGTGACAGAGGGCACACCCACACAAGCCTTGCTGGAAATGCTGCTGAAAGACAACACCAGGAGGTAGGGGCAGGAAGTGTGAGAGGACAAGGCTCAGAGGGAAAGCAGAGATTGAGTATCAGGAGGAAGGTCCTGAGTGATGGCATCGTGCTGCAGGTGCTGAAGGGGCACAGGGCAGTCTCCTGGCACAGAGTGGGGAGGGCTGAGCAGCAGGAAGAGACCACCTGCAGACAGACGCAGGGAGAAAGAACCACTGTGTGAGAGAACGAATGGGAGCAAAGCAACATGTGAGTGAGTGTGGGAGAAAGCAAGGGCAGGTATATGTGAGAGTGAGAGCTTTAAAAGTTCAGCCCCAAAATGTGAAAAAATTTAAAAGCCTAATATAAATCAACAGTCAAGCCATTTTGATGAAATGCAGAGCTATACACCCCCAAACCCCCTCCCCTCCAAAAAGACTCAATCTCCAAAGTTTGCACACAGACATCGGAGAAGCCACCAGGAGGGCCCTAATAAAGGCAGTGCCTGAGGAAGCCCCTCGGGAGAAGCAACTAAAATTAGTGTGCTCCCTTGTGCCCTAGGATAATGGGAACCACAGTCTCTGGATGACTAACATCTCTATTTCAGGAAACTGAAGAGTAAGAGGAACACGTATTTCCAAAGCACAGGAAGTCATCTCCGAGCTGCTGTGACTCTCCCATAAGAAACAGAATGTGTAACATGGTCCATGATTGCATTTCGTGAACTACACGGAGGCATCTTCCTTCTCCCTACAGATCCATAGCACATCATTTGACAGATGCAGTAAAACACAGGACAGTTCAACTAGAGCAATTTGGTACTTCAAATATGCCAACCATTCCAAGTGTGCTAAGTGTTATAATTCAGGATAACAATTCAGAAGTATGCTTAAAATACAAACCCTGGATCCTACTCTTCGCTGGGACCCTTTATTTAGATTTGGGTTGCTATTAAGGGTCAAGGTTATAAAATCCCAGGGCATGGAAAACTGGAAAGAGCATCCCTCTAGATCACATGGGACAGTTGAGACCCAAGGGCAGCCTGAATTCCTTCCCACGAGGCAGCCTGCAGGAAGGAGGGAAAGGCACATGTGAGCTCTTGGATGAGCTTCCCACGGAGGCCTGGGAGACGACTCCAGGGCACAGACCTCTAAGGTGGCACGGCTAAGGCAGCTAAGGCAGAGGCAGCAGTCACCATGACGACATCCAATGGCAAATACCAATGAACTCTGGTTCGTATCCCATTTATCCCAGCTTTTGTCCTTTACTCATCTTCAGTGTAAGGCTCCTACTACAATGCTAATTTGCACGGAAAAAAATCTTAATTTCTTAAAAACCTGAAAACTTGGGGGTCAGCATTTTGGCATCAAGGGTGAAGCTGCCATCTATGAAGCCATTACCCTACACGGATGTTGGTTCAACTCCTGGATGCTACACTTGCAATTCACCTCCCTGCACATGGCCTGAGAAATGCAATGGAAGATGGTTGAAGTGCTTATGTTCTTGCCACCTATGTGGGAGACCTGATGGGGTCCCTGACTCCTGGTACGGGCCTGGCCCAGCCCTGGGCATTGTGGTTACTTGGAGAGCAAGTCAGCAGATGGAAGATCCTGATCTTTCTGTATGTCTCTCTGTAACACTGACTTAGAGATAAGTAAACATATTTTCTCAAAAAAGGATCTTAGGACTTAGGGCCCAGCACAATGGCTCAGTGGCTGAGTCCTCACCTTGCAGGCACCAGGATCCCATACGGGTGCTGGTTTGTGTCCTGGCTGTTCTACTTCCCATCCAGCTCCCTGCTTGAGGCCTGGGAAAGCAGTGTAGGATGGCTCAATTTTGGGGCCCTACCCATGCATTGGGGAGTTAGAGGAGACTCCTGGCTTCTGGTTTTGGATCAGCTCAGCTCTGACTGTTGTGGCCACTTGGGGAGTGAATCAGCAGACTGGGGGTCTTTTCGTCTCTCCTCTTTGTAACTCAGGTTTCTATATAAGTAAATATAACTAAAACAAAACAAAATAAACAAACAAAAGAACTCAAGATTTAACAGTGATGTACCAGGTATTATATTGTTTATCCTCACTGAGATTTAACTTTATGCAGTGATACTCATTCTCATGTTAGAAAAGAAAAACTGGGCTTTGAGAACTAAGTTACTCAAAACTTACAGTAAGAAGAGAAAAAAAATCAAGGGTGGAAAGACAGGATACACCGAAAGTACCACTCAGCCATCCCACATACTGTCCCTCCTACACACAATCGCAGCAGGAATTTTTAGTATTTTTCTCCAAAAAAGTATATTATGAAAACTAAACAAAGAACAGGTCTAAAAATGGGGGAAGAGCTTCATACACGTGTCCAGCATGTTTCATAAGCATCCAGTTCTGCTAAAATCAAACACAAAAGCAAAATCTTTCTACATTTTATTTTTCACCAGAAAAATGACTTGGCGGCTAGCAGCCACAGTCTCATATTTTCCAGTTGAAAGTAACTAAAAAAAAAAAAAATTTCCTCTCTCTAAAGTATATGGCTCAGTGACTTGACTTACCATATTAGGAAATCAGGGATTGTGAATTTCTTAGCTTTATTCTTTTGTGAATACTGAACTTTCCCATGGGCATTAACATTATAATGTTATTTCAAAGGTAATTTATCTGGGAAGAGCTTAAAGTAAATAAGAGTATTAATGATGGGCAGCATCGGTACCAGGAAGAAAATGAATGAAAAAATAGAGTCTTACTAAGTCCTGAGGAATATTTGCTTACTTACTCATTTTTGTTATGATTACTTTTCATGATATGGTT
Organism: Ochotona curzoniae; assembly: GCF_017591425.1. Classification (NCBI taxonomy): domain Eukaryota; kingdom Metazoa; phylum Chordata; class Mammalia; order Lagomorpha; family Ochotonidae; genus Ochotona; species Ochotona curzoniae. The sequence goes on along the minus strand of NW_024466129.1, from coordinate 7,854,013 downwards.
CCACAGGCTCAGGGATTCCCCCTTCCACTGCCTGTCTTCCCCCATCACTGTTTGCCCCCGTACTATTACAGTAGCATGGTCCTTCAGCAACAGTCACAAGTCCAACATTCTGTTGTTGAGCGTATCATGGCACTGTAGGTAGAGATGACAGCAGATAGTCTGGCATCCTACTGTCAAGTTATATTTAACAGCTCATTTGGGAATAGAGATACATACTGCAACGTATGTGCTCTTCTCAGTATGCTAGTTTGAGAAATATTTAAAGATCTGGCTTGCTACATTCTTAATGAGGGAGAAAAAAAAAGAAAGAACTTTATCATTGATTTATTTACTTGAGAGGCAGCCAGTGAGGGAGACCAAGAGAGCTTCCATCTGCTGGTTTTACTCCACAGTTGTCCATGATGGCTGGGGCTGGGTTGAGGCCATAGCTAAACTCTGGGGATGTAATCCAGGTCTCCCACACAGGGAACAGGGACTCAAGCGCTTGAGGTATCAGCTGCTGCTTCTCAGGACTGCTGGCAAGGAGTCAGACCTGGGCACTGGACCCAGTCACTCCAACACAGAACGTGAACGTCTTACTCAGTGTCTCCAGCACGAGGTAAAATCCTATCCCAAGATTTGCCTCTAAATCACTAAAATATCACGTATCACTTATCTCTGCAGGGTGACAGAGGAAGATTCACTGATGAGTCATGACAACAGAGAGCTCAGGAACACAAACTAAGATCAGACCAACGTGAGTCTACGTGCAGGCCTGATACTTACTAGCTGTGTGATCTGGACAAAAAGACTTTCAAAATCTCAATTCTTGATAGGTCAAAGGAAACAGCATTTAGAGCAATGGGGGTCAAGTGAGCAAATTCTGTACATTATACTCACTGACCACATTCTAGGAAGGTTAACCACGGGGGGGAGAGGAGGGGACAAGCTACACTTAAAAAACTGGGGAGCAGTCAAGTGGCATGGTGGTTAAGGCACGGCTTGGAATGGCCCGTATCCCCCACCAAGTGCCTGGGACAGGCTCCTGCCTCAATGCTGCATCTGATCCCACTTCCTGTTAATACATCTAGGACGCAGCTCAAGTACTGGATTCCTGACCCCCACAGCAGAGACCCAGGATGAATTCTCAGCTCCCAGTTTTAGCCTGTACAACACTGCCTACTCAGACATCTAGGGAATGAACTAACGGATGGAAAGGGGTTTGATCTGTTTTTCAAATAAAATGCAAATAAATAAACTTTAAAAAATTATTTTCCAAACTTTTAAAAGGATGTGTTTTGCTGGTTACACAATACCATGTCAACTAATTCCATTACGTTATAAATTGTTACTGATGTAATGTCGGGGCTTTTAATCGATTGGGATGATACTCTGTCGGCTCTACTTTCAGACCAGAGACAGTCTCCCCATGGAACTGTTGAACTTATCTGGACAATAAGATGCTGGACTCTATGCTTTGTAGACGCTTGCAAGGAAAGAATCTCAACTGATTTTTGAACTGTGGTAATGCAACAAGATGGAAGAATCCACCATGGGGGAGAGTGGGTTTTGGGGAGGGGAGGGGCAAATCCCAGTGCCTGTAAAACTGTGTCACATAGTGTGGTGTAATCAATTAAAAAAAAAAAAAAAAGGATGTGTTTGTGTGAAAGGCGGAGTTAGAGAGAGAGGTCTTTTATTTTCTGGCTTAGTCTGCAGATGGCTCCAACAGCCAGGCTGAGCCAGGCTGAAATCAGGTCTGCATGTAGGTGGCAGGGGCCCAAGCCTTCGGCCCATCCTTGGCTGCCTTCCTCAGGCCAGAAGCAGAGCACTGGACTCAAGGTGCAGAAGCTAGGTCATGAGCTGATGCCCGTAAGCTGAAGTCACAGGTCACCGCTTTACTACAAAGCTGTCTCCCATGGCTTTTACGATCAAAAAATGAACTACCTTTCTAAAGAGATGAAGCCCTTTGTTAAGGCATAAAGAAATATGGAAAATCCACAGGATTTATGTGCCAGGAAGGGATAAGAGCGAAGGATTAACATTTTTCTCTTTTGGCATATTCTGATACATAGCTATGTTAAAAAAATATATAAATACACACTTTTTGTACATATAGATATATAATGCATACATACTTTTGTCAGTGAATGGAACAGTAAACTTGAAATAAGTGTTGACTTACTGGTTTCCTAAGGAAGAAGATGGACAAAGCTCCGACTAAAGGCATGTCTCCAATCAACGGTTCCAAGATCACTCGCATGGTACCATGAATCTAAACTCCAACAGGAAACCAGACAGGTAACAGCAGACAGGGTTCAGGGAGATCACATGAGAATCTTAGCGACTTTTACACATTTAACTTTTTTTTTTCAACTGCAATCTACAAACATAAACTTCAAAAAACTTACGAGCCAATAAGAACTCTACTTTTCTTTTTGAACATAGCTTAGAAAACTTTAGAAGATGGTAAACAATTTTAAAACTTACCTGTATGCTTTTCACACCAGCTCTACAAAAATACCGTTTAATCTCCAGATCAATCTCACAATTTCCTACAAAACTAACAGAGAAAAAAATCTGCATTACAAGAAGCTGAGTGCAATTAATTGTTCCTTTAATGGCCACAGGCTTCAAAGGCACATAACTTAAATAAAGCGATAGAAAAACAATCAAACTCAGATTGTAGGTAAAAACTGTAAATGTGGCTCACACCACAGTATCTTGCCATTCCTGGTCTCAGGCACGTGATGTTGTTAGATTCAACTCCCTTCATCATGTGCGTGTGTGTATGTCTGCATCCCAGTGGATTTATATTAAAATATAAATGTTTACTTGCAAAGGAAAATGGAATTGAAGAGTTACTTCTGGACCAGTCTTTTGATGAAACATAGTTTCTACTTGCATTAACAAATCTTATTTCTTTAAAACATAAAAAAGTACATTTTATTTGGCTGAAAGTAAATTTCAGATCACCGGCTCTTCACTCACACATAAAAAAACTAATGATGTGTCAGGGTTCCTGATATGAAGGATTAGAAATAGCAGGTCTGTCGGGGTCCTGGTGCTTAAGTTATATTAATTTGTGTTGCATATTTGTAATTATGCGTAACTATTTTATATAAATCGACCCCTTTCCTTCACTCCTGGAAAAAGGACATTAACTCCTGCTTGGGAATATTGTGACAAACACGGGACAGGAGGTATCCAAGCAGATGAGCAAAATACTAACAGCTGGGATGAAGCCCTTCCAGTATTTACCATCCTGGTACACACTTTTCTCCTTGAGAAGTGTTTCCTGTTCTGAAAAATCACTGAAACCCTATTAGAAAACCAGTATAAAACTTTTTTCTTCACCCCCAGACTTGATCATTTGATTCCTGAATATTTTTCAACTTCTCTTTTTCTATTTCTGTTGCCAATTTAGTTAAGGTCCTTTTGTGGAATACACACACACAGCAGAATGCATATTATTTAGAGACATAAATATTTGTGTAAGATACTTTGCATGTGTTGTTATGATTGCAAAGACCCCCAATGTTGGGCTGGGCAGTCCAGCCAGGTCTCTCACACGGATGGGAAGGCCAACCAGCTGGCCCTCACCTTCTGCATCCCAGCATGGACATTAGTAAGAACCTGGAACTGGCCATTCCAGTGTGGGATTGGAGCTCCCCCACAGTGTTTTAACTGGCAAGCCCAATGCCTGCTCCAAGACGTATTTAATAAACACATGGAATATTCAGTTTGGGAGACACTGAATAGCAGAACAAGGTTTCTACTTTGATGTAGCTGTCACCAGCCTCGTGGAGAACTCTTCTTGGACAAAGCCTAACCAACCTAAGACTTCAGCAGACTTCTACTTCTCTGGTGACAAGAGGAATTGCACTAATGGCAAATATTTTAAAAGATACACCTTTTTAACATATTAATGACATCCACAAGTACTTTGGCCCTTGCAAAGAAAACAAAACAAAAAACATCCTATACTTTTTTTAAAATAAAAGTAATTGATACTAGCTCCATATTTTAACACACCAATGTACTCTGAAGACTGAAAACAGAGATGTAAAAATAATCCTTAGTCAAGGAACGACAACAAAGAAACGCCATTGTAAATTGCTAAAAACGAACAAGCGCTCTGCACACAGCAGCCACCACACACACACTGCATCCTTGGGCCTCCTACAGAACGTGGGAAGTCACAGGCAAGTCCAAGTATGAGTGCAGACAAGCAACCAACACATACTGATTATACCAGGCATGGCGCCTGGCAGACTCAATTTCTCTCTTCCAATCGCCTTACTGTATTAAAATGTAATATCATTTGTCATCAGAATATGCAGTTCGGTGACACTGATAACATCTCTCCATTAAGAACTTACTCCTCATTCTCTCCTCCCCCAGGCCTCACAACTGCCCTCACCACCACACCCCTACTCCTCATTCTGTCTTCCCCCAGGCCTCACAACTGCCCTCACCACCACACCCCTACTCCTCATTCTGTCTTCCCCCAGGCCTCACAACTGCCCTCACCGCCACACCCCTACTCCTCATTCTGTTTTCCCCCAGGCCTCACAACTGCCCTCACCGCCACACCCCTACTCCTCATTCTGTCTTCCCCCAGGCCTCAGAACTGCCCTCACCTTCACACCATGTTGTAGCACGTGTCAGGATTTTTTCTTTTTAGGATTTAATGATACATGTATCTATTACATTTTGCTTAATTATTAATACACTCATGGACATGTGGGTTACTTCTACACATCAGGTATTATTGAAAAGATCATGACCACATAACAGCATAGATATTTTCTGAGAAAAGCATTTTCAAGCAATTTTATTGCGCAAACATTGTAGCATGTATTTACATGAACTAAGGCAACTACAATGTCATTAAGTATGGGACCATGTAGTTTATAGTTATTCAGAATGTTATATGGCACATGTTGGTAATGATGCTATGAATACGTATATGCAAATATCAGTTTCCATTCCCTGCTTCTAATTCTCTGGGGTACAGACGTGCTACGGTTTGACTGTGTCTTTCAGACGCTCATGTACCGGAGCCTTAACTCATCAATGCATGAGTGTTGAGACACGGTGCCTAGCAGGAGCTTGTTTGGGTCATGGGGCTGGAGCCTTCACAAATGGATTAGTGCCTTTCTGGCATGAATCACCACTCTTGCGGAACTGGTTTAGTCACTGTGCGAGCAGGCTATTATAAGCAATTCTATCTCCTGTAATCTCATACACGGCCATGTGCCTTTCCACTCCCAAAGGAGAAGGAGGACTCACCTTCTGTAGCCGCTTCCAGAACAATGGGCCAAACAGACCTCCACCCTTTAGAAACCATCCTGTCTAAAGGATTGTGGAATTGCTGGGTCCGATGGTAACTTTAAGTGTTGAGAAACTGTTACTACTTCACTTAGTGAACCTTGTTCCAATTTCTCCATGACTTCACTAACATTTGTTCCTTTTGTTTTGATGGTAGCTATCCCCATGACTATGAAGTGGCTTCTCACTGTAGTTTTGATACGCTTTTCCCTAGCAGCTGGTAATATCAAACACCTTTTCAAATGTGTGCTAGCCATTTATGTATCTTCCTTTGACAGTATTGATTCTTTCACTGCTGAATTTCAAAAGTCCTCTATGTATTGTGGGCATTAATCATTTCTGATTATAGGGACTGCTACAATTTGGGTAGAACTGGCATTTTATAATATTCAGTTTTCCAATGAATGAATATAGTATCCACTTATTTTCATATTCTTTAGTTTCTTTCACTAATGTTTTATACTTTTCAATATGTAACCTTTCACCTCCTTGATAAAATTTATTCTTACATATTTAAAATTTTTGGCTCTATTATAAATGGAATAGTTTTCTTAATTACTTGCTGCAATGTTCATTGTTAGCACATCAAAACACAATTGATTTTTGTGAGCTGCTGCTATATTACTGCTACTTCAGAGAATATATTAGTGCTAACATTTCTTTTGGTAGAATATTTGGGATTTGCTACCTGTAATACTGTGGAGATACGATTTTTATCTTCTGCTTTCTAATCTGAATGCCTTTATTTAACTACTCTGGCTAACACTTCCAATATTATGCTGACTAGTGGAAATCTGTCTTATTTGTACTTTTTCTCTAGGAAAACAATTTTCAGTCTTTTCCCATTGAGTATGAAGCTTTCTGTGGGTCTTTAACTTACAGTTTTTATTATGTTGAATACGTTTTCCCCTATTACAAGCTAACTCAGCATTAGTATGAATCGAATTTTGCTAAATGAGTTTTGAGCATCAACTGATGATCATATAGCTTTATTTTTCCGCCTTCTGTTAATGTGGAGTGTTATACAAACTGATTTTCATACGTTGAGCCATCCATTCATCGTGGGAACACATCCATTTGGTTATAGTACATAATAGTTTTAATATTAAATACTGCTACTGGATTTAGTTTATTAGTTTTTCTTGAGGATCCCCAAGTCAATACTCACGAGGACACTGATTTGCAGCTTCCTTATGGGGGCCTCAGTTTTCTTTAATCTTAAATGCTTCTTTAATGAAAACTATAAATACCCAGAAGAAAAATAATACCTGGTTTTCAAAACAGCAGGTAAGAAACCTGCTCCCTATCTATTCCCCTTGATGCAAACAGGTAAAGGACATTATACTTTATCAATCACAGCACAGTTATAACACAAAACTTACCTAATCTGAAGGTCCAGAATAATTTGCCTTTTGTCCACATTCTCAGTGTATACCTTAACACCATTGATCCTAAGGGGCTAAAAATGGAAGCGGCATATTAAAAAACAAAACTAAGCTTGCAATGTGACACAGAGGTGAAGAGAGTAACCTTGGACATCAGACTAAGGGATTTAAAAGTCTACTTTAATGGCTGCTTGACTTCCGGTGCTTTATTTGACCTTAATTTTCTCACCTGTAACATGGCAATAATAATGGCATGTGTTTCATGAGTTGGCTAAGAAGAATATGGCACCATGAATGAAAAGAACTTGGTATTCTTCCTGACATGTGGTCAGTACTCAATCACCACTAGGCGTGTTGCCAGTACGTGCAGGGATTTTTTTTCCTGTTCTTTTCTCTAAGTTCTTAAACCCCTTTGTACCTTCCAATTTAATCTGATCTTTTCCCTCTACTCCATCCTTACTAAGCTATTTGAAGAAAAAAGTTTGTCTTATAATTCTTCCTTTCTGAAGACATTCACAAAACTGAGGCTTGTAAGTAAATAATATAAGCTGTTGATATAATGCCAACATCTAAGATAGGATGAATTACCATGTAAACTGAATAAGGTCATAGATTTTTACGCTTCAAGGATCCAACTAGAATGTCATTGTAGTGTCTGGCACTGTGTTGTAGCAGGTAAAGCTGCCAGCTGTGGTGCTAGCATCCCATATGGACACTGGCTTGAGTCCTGGCTATTCCACTTCCGACCCAGCTCCCTGCTTATGTGCCTTGGAAAGCAGTGGAAGATGGACCAAGTATTTGGAACACTACATTCATGTGGTAGACTCAGAAGCAGTTTCTGGCTCAGTTTCAGATCAGTCTATCTCTGGCTGCTTGGAGAGCGATCCAACAGGCAGAAAATCTCTCACTGTGAACTCTGTCATTCAAATGAATAAATAACAAACAAACATAATTTCAAAACCTTTCCCTGAATATCAATATTGGGTCTCCTTGAAAATCTCAGCATTATATTTGGGCCTAAGAAACACCTTACTTTCTAGAGTACTGTTGTTTACTTTGACAAGAATGAGAGTCTGAAAATCTTACTTCTCCATGAGCTACAGAATGGAACTAAGTCTTCACACATGTCCTACTATCCCAGGCTCTAATATTTTCCTCTTTCCTCACTTCAACGACATCTCAGATGAAAGAGAAACAGCAAGACCAATTCCACTCCAGATGCCCGAACATGACCGAACAGAGGAAAGGCAACAGAACGTGAAGGCAACAGAATTTATTTGTCTAAGGGCCTTACCAGCACAGTTCAGACAAAGCATTTTTTTAAAAAAGATTTATTTATTTTTATTGGAAAGACAGATATACAGAGAAGAGGAGAGACAGAGAGGAAGATCTTCCATCCACTGATTCACTCCCAAGTGGCCACAATGGCCACTGAGCCGATCTGAAGCAAGGTCTCCCACGTGGGTGCAGGGTCCCAAGGCTTTGGGCTGTGCTTTACTGCTTTCCCAGGCCACAAGCAAGGAGCAGGATGAGAAGCAGGGCTGCCAAGATTAGCACTAGTGCCCATATGAAATCCCAGTGCGTGTAAGGCGAGGACTTCAGCCACTAGTCTACCGCACTAGGCCCCAGGCAAAGCATTTTTCATAGAACTGAAGAGCATGCAGAGAAAGATGGAGATTGCTATACACATAGAGATTGATTTGCTCATTTTCCACCCACTGCTTCACTCTCCAAATGTCCTCAACAGTCACACTGAAGTCAGTAGCAGGACCTTCGTATGGGTCTCCTGCTTGATGGCAGGGGCCCTGGTCCTTGAGCCACTGTCCACTGCTTTCCCATGTGCCTAGCAGGAAGATGGAGAGGAAGCAGAGCATCCAGGACTTGAGCCAGCAGTCCCATGTGTGATGTCAGTGCTGCAAGTGGTAGCTTAACTGGCTGTACCACAATGTTGGCCTCCTGCTTCGGGCATTTTAACTTGTATTTATATAGTATTCTAAATGGGAATTATGCAGTCTTTTCTCCCTAACCTGCTGTTATCATTTTAGGCTACAGAAGGTACATATTATATATATCACACACATGTCCTGTGCAGGTTTTTGGCCACCTGAACAAGATGGCTATGCTTCAGGCATGCCACGTGTTTGGAGATCTCAAAGCCAAGAGCAGAAAGAGGCAGCACACACATGGAAGTGTATGAGCCTGCATGAGCCTGCATTCGAGCCCCTGGATCTGGAATAACTGCAGAGAGCACAGCACTGTATGGAGGATGTCAGCTGAGGGGAAAAGCAGCCTGACCAGTGTGGAATGGACACACTGCAATTGGTCAGCTAGTCCTAAGCTGCATCTAGCACATTCTGAAGAGCATTGAACAGTGACCTCCACTTGTGGAGCTTCTTGGCTCTATGTGAACTTACGTATAAACTGCATAGGTTTAAACCTATTATTATTTCTGAAGTTTTGATTAGGCATATAAAAAATGTAACCTTGACCTGTTGCTAATCATGAACACTGACTTTTCAAAATAAAGCAGAAAAAGAAGTCTGCCATGATAACGAATTTAAATGCTCAAGGCTTTCATTAGAAGCACAGTTGGGAACTAGCCTTACCTTTTTATATGGTCCTAACAAAATCTCTCTCATCTATAGAATCATCGTCATGCCTGTAATCCCAGCATAAAATCCTTAGTGGATGTTTTAAACATCTTCAGAGGGGTGAATCCATTCAGTTTGTTGTCAATGACTGGCTATACGAACTCATAACAGGACAGACTGTTTGTGATCATTCCTGAGAAATTCAATTCTCACAGAAGAAAATGGGTCTTGCAGAAAGACAGTAAAGTGAACTCTAATTGGAAATCCTGTCATGAAAACTGCATTGGCCAATAGGTCAGTGGGCAATGTGACGGCCCTCCCGTCAGGGACAGCAGAGCCAGCCCAGTGAGGGCAAGACCCTGAGCCACAGCTGCAGACACTTCTTAGGCCTCGAGCTAAACACACTGTCCCAGAACATACTTGGAGGAAGTTGAACATGCTGTCATGTTTTCACAGCAGTCCTCCGCCATGCACAGCAGGCATCCACAGAAGAAACTCACCTGTTCCCCCACATCGACCTTCGTAAAACTGAAGGTACTCAGGTGGGTGTTTGCTCCCCGCACCGCTGGCTCTATCGTTTCTCGAAACAACTTCTCTATGAACTGGCAGATAAAAGGCCACATGTGTTTCACAGTCTGGAAAGCAGAAAGGACTCATGTTAAACAAGATCTTGGAATACGTAATATACCTGAGTAATCATAGGAAATGATAATCCTGTAGTTTACTAGAATCTTTTAAAAAAACAAGAGGGGAGGTAAAGTACAAACCCAACACAATCAAAAAATTTTTTTAAACTCATTACAATAATAAACTACTGCCTTACCCGTGTGTTACAGTGATTAGCTACTTGCATTAAATACTCTGCTTAAGCACATCAACATCTTTAGTAATTTTAAAAGTCCTGAAGGACCAATTCTCTGCTGAAAACCTTGTAATTGTGCAGACCTTAACAAGCACCCAGGAAGATTTTCAATAAAAGACTAACTTCCCGTGGTATACAACAATCATTACCTATGCCAGGTTGACTACAAAACTGCATAAAACATGAATAAAAGAGATCTAGTTCAAAGTATACTGATATTAAAAACCTATCTTGAAAAATGGCTATCATCAACCACTAGGTTTCTTAACCTTCATTTCCCACTTGACAATGTTTCTGAATTTTCCCTCATGAGTCTCACAGGTGAGTGCTGGCCATTCAGGAGAAAAGACACATGGCCACAGACACGCAGGATTCTGAGCACGGGATGCTTTTCTGCAGGTGGAAGACTCGGTTCTCACTCCTTGGAGAGGAGTGCAACACGCTCGCCGTAACCCAGCTCTCTGGGGAGACGGCCTCCTTCTGCAGTCCAACGGAGCTCACACGCTGCCAACATTCACGTTCCCAAATATGGACACACGGGCTCTCCCTCTCTGATTCCCACTATTAGCTGGTATTTCGTATATTCTAATCTTACCTTATTTAGCCACTCTGCTCTTTCAGTGTCTGGAAAATGAACCTACAAGAGAAATATACACACGCATGACTTAACTGACTCCTGATTATTGTAAATAAAGTGTCAGGCAGCCCGTTTTGCATTCTTACTGTACTCCCAATGTTTGCCTAATGCTTCTCTTACACAGTGGTCTAACACTTGGGGAAACGGTTGTCGGGGTGGGGGGGGGAATGCACTGTGTGGCACCAGTATCATTACCTTCTCAGCACGCTGGGGCTGACTACCACAAATGCCAGCAGAGCCTCCTTTTCCTCCCACCGTCCGAAAGCACGGTCACTGTACTAGGCATTGTGGAGTACACGGAGTTGATCACTTCCTCTTTAGAAGAATCACATTTCCAAATCCTCCAAAAATCCACCTCTCCCTCCTGTTTTCTTCCTTCAGGACAAATCAGATTCTGCTGCCTTGCTGTATCTGTCTCCTCTGTACAGTCTCTCCCGCCCTTTCCTAAATGAAGATGATAATTATAGTTCTCCACGGACAGGGCCTGATTATTGAAGCTATTGCAGAAGCAAATAAAAGCCTATTTAGAAAAAATAGTGGAAAAAATATTTTCTCTGTTGTTGGAGCCAAAATAAAACATCTTGCAAAGGGAGGAAAAGCTGTTTTTTTGGCTACGGATCAGGAATTTTTAAAGCATATACAGGCTACATCAATGCTCTGATAACCACATTTTTGGCTCAGATGTACAGTGGATCACAGGCAATTTTATACTTGTGGCTGAGATATATTCAGAAATGTTTTGATGTCTAAAATTGCCACAATTTACTTTCCTGAATCACAAGAGTCCTTGAGTCTGGGCAGACCCTTCCTCGCACTCAAGCTGGGGACTGGGGCCAGTGGTAAGAGGATGACCACCAAATGGCAGAGGAAGGCTGGACAAGGAGAACTACCATAGGGAAGGGACCTGTGGGGAAAGAAAAAAGAAATAGTATCCTTATAAATTAAGAAAATGGCTTTAAAGTTGAGATACGTAATATTTAAGAAAGAAAAATTAAAGAGAATTGATAAAGATGTCTGCTTAAATTACAGAATATCTTTCCATCACCAACGAGTGGCCAATTTTGACTCCCCTGGCAACAAGGGTGGCATCAGTTTCCCCAAAGGAACAGGAAGATATTTGGAGCTTAGAAGAAGGAGAGTTGGAGAGTTTGTCAGACTTGCCAGATAAGGCTACAAACTCATCTGTAATTAGCTGGCTGCCATTTCTTTGTGAGACAGTGAAATGGTCCAATACTTGAGTAAAAGATAAGTCAGCAATGGAATAGGTGGTCTCCATCGAGAGGTACACTAAACATCAGAGCAGATACAAAGCTATGGCTCTTCCCAACTCACTGTGAGGCTGTCTCTGCTTCTGCCCTCTCCTTCTCTATCCAACCAACCCCTGGCAACGGAAGGGACAAAAGGCAACCAGGCAGCACCTTCTACGTGGGGACTGCCAGAGCTACATTATGGATGCACTCCTTCCTTTAAAACCTCAGAGTAAACACAAGCACCCGGACGAACATCTCTGCAGAGTTGAGGTGCTGTGGACTTGCGGGGGACTGGCTTTGGACTGTGCGGTTTGTGTGTGGAGACCTATCTAGACATCCGAAGGCACTTGCCCTTTCTTTTGATGTTATGACTGTTGACACCTGCTGCTCTTGGAAGGCCTCTCCTTTCCTGGCTTCCCAACTGCACTAAATTTAGTTACCAGAACAATTACTCCAGAAAACAGGAATCTTGTTTCCATCTACCCTACTCAACATCATGAGCTCCTACTTGGTAAATACATCAGGATTCTCAGGTTGGCCTTCAAAGACATAGCAGGAATCACATCTCAAATTCACAGCTTAACAAACAATATCACTTTTATCACACTCCCGATGGATTGGAACCATCATGGCTTCTTATACAGAAACGCACTTCTCTCATCTACATTTTTCTTTTTATACATCCTCTTTTCTTAAGTTTATTGTCCTCTGCATCCTCTTAAGTGTATTATTATAACAGTATCCATCCTCTTAAGTGTCTTATCAACTCAGGTCAGTTCTAGACAACTTCCAACATGGGACAACGTCCAAAACTAATCACCCCTCCATCCCTTCACACTGTGTGAGCACAAACACTCTCTTAAATCTGAGTTGTCCCAATCCTCCTCTGTGAATGCAACTCAAAGTATTCATGTTAGATCTCTCAGTTTTACCTTTCAATTCATCTCTTAAAATCACAGGGCCTTTTGAGTGGTCTCTTTTGCAATATTCTCAACATCAGAAAATTACAGAATCTGTAATTTAATTCACCAACTGGGCCAGCAGGTATGGCAGCCGATATTTTTCAGTCAACACACAGTATCAAATCCATATTTGTAAATATTATCAAAAGAACTACTTATTACTAAAGTTTTCCCAAATTATGAGAAATTATTATGCTTGGTAAGATAATATATAACCAGATTTTTCAAAATTTACTAGATGTTGCATATCTTTAAGATACATATATATAACTACATATTTTATGTAATACCTCTTTATAAATGTACAGACTGGAAGTTTACAAAAATATATGCCAACTAACAAGGAGGATGAAGGTTTTATCTTTTCCTGCTTATATTTCTTTTTCAAAAAACCTTATTTAGTTTCATTGGAAAGGCAGATATACAGAGAGCCAGGAGCTGGGAGTTTCTTCTGTGTCTCCTACATGAGCACACAGTCCCACAGCTCTGGGCCGTCCTTGACTACTTTCCCAGGCCACAAGCAGGGAGCTGGATGGGAAGCAAAGCCTCCGGGACATGAGTCAGTGCCCATATAAGATCCTGGAATGTGCAAGGCGAGAACCTTAGCCACTAGGCTACTGAGCTGGGCAAACCCTCCCGCCACACACACACCCGACACATACTGTTTTTTCTATATTTTTGAATTTCTTCTGAGAAGGGTGAACCATTTTGCTGACTGCTATTATAATTTAAGATGAAAATTAACGCAAAAGTACTCTTTTTATACAATAAAAGGCCAAGGTGATGTGAAAATAGAATTTTCAAAAATAAAATTACATCTTCATTACATTAGAAGAGAAAGATAACTTGGAAACAGGATTCTCTTGCAACATAAGTAATTTACTTCAAATTTGATTTGGAAAAAAAAAAGTTGATGCACCAAATTCTAAAGACAAAATGCAACTATGTGGAGCCCAACACTTTAATGATTCGATATGGCAAAAACGTCCCAACGGAAAAAACACATTCTTCTCAAACATCATTAGGTTTCTCTAAACACACTGAGTATTTTTCAAATTGGACCTGCCAGTGTGCTAGTCAATTCCTACTCTTCTTGTGGTCTTTAATGTCACCACAAAGAAAAACAGATACCAGGCTCATGTATCACTTAAGGAATTACACATGAGATAATATAGTTTATCTACCGGCCCAAACAATTGAACATTATGAGGTCTCATGTTAGTTACTATATTTTAGTTACTGGGTCAAAAAGTCTTGAATGTAGTGCAGAGGTGTTGTTCGCTCTTCCTGCAGAACCCATTCATTGAACACTCACAAGACCCGCTGTTGTGCTTGGGAACATGGCTGGAGGAGGGGCTGGGGTGGAGATGTGATCCCCTCACCCTTGCTGTACGTCAAGGAAGGAGCGTGAGGAACAATTTGGTGCTGCCTGGAAGGGTCCATTAAACACACAGGGAGCAGACCACACACAGGCTGGCTGTGAAAGGACTCACTGTGCTAAGACAGGTTTGATATAATATAAAATGTTTCCCTTTCTGGTTCCTCATGGAGAGCTCCTAAGATCTGATAGCATCCGGTTCCTGATTCTAGGCCAAGTTCCACCTGCTCCACTTCCAATCCTCTTTCCAGTGAACCTGGAAGGTAGCAGAGGCTGGCCCACCTACCTGGGAGACCCAGGAAATACTTCTGGCTCCTGTCTTCTGGCCTGGCTTTGTCTTGGCCCAGCCCCGGATGTTACAGACACTGGCGAGTGAACCAGCCAATGGACGCTCGCTCCTGTTTCCCTCAGTTTCTATGAGCTAACCTAGCAAATGAACTGAACTTCTGGTAAGGACCACGCATGGGAACCTGGATCTACAACCATTTAGTCAGAAGTATGGTGATAACCTATTGCCTTCTATTGGCACTTGAAGTGGGAGAGGGCACTTTTTCGGGGGCCTGAACCTTCTCCAGTAGTGTCAGAATCAAGCTGAGCAAGAAGACAGCTTGTTTATCATCATTATGCCCACTGGCGTGTGCATGGTGTCTGTGCAAAAACTCACATACATTCTGGTGACCAGAAGTAAAATGCCGTATAGAATGCGAGAGTAGGAAAAGCAGTTTGATTCTTTTCTTTTTTTTTTTTTTTTATTGGAAAGGCGGATATACAGAGAGGAGAGACAGAGAGGAAGATCTTCCGTCCGATGATTCACTCCCCAAGTCAGCGCAACGGCCGATACTATGCCAATTCGAAGCCAAGAGCCTCTTCCAAGTCTCCCACGTGGGTGCAGGGTCCCAAAGCTTTGGGCCGTCCTCAACTGCTTTCCTGGGCCACAGGCAGGGAGCTGGAAGGGAAGCTGGGCTGCTGGGATAGAACCGGCACCCATATGGGATCCCGGGCATGCAAGGTGAGGACCTTAACCACTGCGCCACCGCGTAGGGCCTGATTCTATCTTTTATGTCAACAAAGACAAGAGCAGATAGTTCCTATGGCTGGTTTGAGATGACAAGGACAACAGGTGACAGAGTTAGGAAATGAGGCTGAGAGCCGTCTATAAGGACGCTCTGGGGAGCACAAGGCGGTGCCGATTTCATTCTACAGGCAGTGGACCAATGCTCACATTCTTAGGAGCAACGTCGTCAGGCTAACACTTGAAGTTCTTTGTCTTAGTTCCCGATCTATTCTGGAACTAAGGGAGAACCCACCTGCACAAATGAGCTCCCAAAGCAAGTGAACTGGCTTACATTGTTAGAATTTATACGAGGTGATTTTATAAATCAAGCCATCTCTTGATATTAGTATTCCAGGACATTCAATAGTTCTGAGGTTTATAATTTTTAAGTGATCTTTCAAAAGTGCTAAAGAAAACGAAAATCAATATATCAAACTTGAAGTAAATCTGTTCCCCGATTTTAAATTCTGTTCACTCAGTCAAAAATATGCCTCTCACTAATACATATTCATAAACATTTGCTTATGTTACACAAAACAGAATTTTAAAGTAGCAAAAACATCCGAGAGATTGGGCTGTACTGCAATAACATAAAACATGTTCCCAAATTGCATAGGAACTTATTACTTGGTTTTGAATTTATCTCTCAACTGAACAAAACCTCTTAAATCTCCTTTGTCTTTATTAATTTTATTATTTCATCAATGAATCCCTGTATTATTCAAGTTTCTATGACATCTAAAAGTGGATACTACCCCCAAATTGTTATGTTTTTAATGCTATCTTTAAAAAGAACAAAGGCATATTTTAAATTCAAATATGCTATTGATATCGCCAAAGTCATTTTGCTTTAAAAATTAAACCAAAATATACAAAGGCAGAATATTTAATTGTATGCCAGAATTCTACATAACAATACTTTCTTTAATCCTCAAAAGACTCTTTGAACAATTAATGGTTCCTTGGAACAGATAATGGGACTTGGGTAAGTAAGTATAATAAAGACCTCCAGCCCCAGAGAACTAGTCCCACAGTCCTTGCCATTGTATTCTGCCGAAGCATAATGGATGAAATGCATTTATAAAAAACTGTCAAAATTTCCTAATTAAACATTTCCTCTTTCTAAACATTCAAAAACCAATACCTAAAACTGAAGTTAAATAAAAGGAATACTTTCCTTCAAATAACCCCTTCTTGAAGGGATTTTGCTCAACTATGCATAGCTCTTACGGCACTCTCTCAAAGAAAAACAGTCAAAAAAACCCCTCAAAGTTCTACTACCTAGAACCACAAGTAAAGACAGGAGGAAGGAAGGCTCTCAGCCATGTGATACATCTGAGTGTGTCCTGGAGCCCAGAGACGCCAACCAGTACAGGGGTCTGTTAGCAGGGCCCGGGCACTCCAAGCTCATCACCCCACGGCATCAGTCCAAACACACCTATGAGTGTGTCCTCCACTTATGAGCCATCAAAAAGATCAACGTTCTTATACCCATCAGTGAGTTCTATGTACCAAAGCAGATTATTTTTGTCTCCTTGTCTACAGTCAACACAACCAAGAACTGCGATGTAGGTAAGGCGGAACCAGGACAACATAAGTTCGGGTTCCAAGGAACTGTGACGTGCATGTTCTTTATCAGTTGTACTGTATAAGAAACTCTTTTCAGGAAAACTTTGAGCAAAGAATGCACACTTGCTTGGCAGTGCATAGTTAGTTTACTTAGACATGGCCCGCATTCAAAGAATTCAGGTTGGGGAGTTACCAAATCAAGATCTTTAAATATTTAGAATGTTTAATACTGTTTTGTCTGCATATGAATTCAATACTAAAATCTGTTGCAAATGGGAGGGGAAAAAAAGACATATGCAGTTAAAGTTGCCTCCCCAAAATCTAGGTTTACACATAGAGGAAGAGAGCATAAGATTCCAACATACAAAGAATGCCTTCCCTGAAAGCCCAAGGCTTGGAACCAGTGTTCAAGAAGGCAAAAGTTAGGGACAGCTGGGCAAGAGACATGAGGCATGAGACAGAAGAAATAAGAAACTTCTCAAGTGTCCGTCACTCCCTTGTACCAATCCTCACAGCAGTCCAACATCAGCGCTGTCCGACTGTGATACGCAAACAAGACAATACGTGTATGTTTGGCTCCTGGGATGATTGAAAGAAAGAGGAAGCAGCCACGTGGGGCTTAGTGAAAACTACTCAGTGCAATCTCTTCAGATTATGGAATGATGATGAGAAAAAAAAAAAGCGCTTGGGACATACTAAATACCGAGAATGGACAAAACGTGCAAATAGGCTTTTAAAGTTTCCAAACTTGAAGCTGTATCTGGCACCTGCTCATTTCTACAACTTGGGTGATGAGCTTTGAAGAGGTACCAACACAAATTCGCTCCTTCTGATCTTTCTATCTGCAAATGTCTACTCATTTCCCAAACTATCCATCTCACCTCAAGATCCCCACTTCTAATGTGTCCCTGCCCATCATTGTCAAAGATTTGGGAGAGTATTCACAGAAATGGGAGAAAATAGGATCAAGAAATCTTATATAGTTTTGCTAAGACAGATAGCTACAGCTATTCAACGTCAAAAAGGCGAGGAGAAGAATATCTCTTGGAAAATATCTACCAGTCATATAAAAAAATCATCACAGTATGGCCAAGTTACTACCTTCAGGTAGAAACTAAACCAGGAAATACTTTTTATCCATTTCTAGTCAGCATAAAAACAGTCAATTCACACAGTAAAAAGAAAACCAACGGATCTTTTCAAAACCCATATGGTTCTAACACTCTCAGTGGTGGAGTAAGCTTTATGCAGAGTGCGATTACTCAACACTGTCATTTGATACTCCAAAAGGAACACTACAGAACAGTGATGCTGCTGAAAACTCCATGTCTTTAAGTCTAGTTCCTGACAGGAAACATTTTAAAAACTCCTTCCTGGGTGCTGTTTATATCAATGACAAACTGCACTAGGGAGAATACGCTTTGCAGTTTTTATCTTATACAGGCCATTTATTCATGTTTATTTTTAAAGGGGTCTTAAGTTTCATTGTGTGCAAGTAGTGACAGGTGGGTTCAGTAAGAACATGAAGGCTGCCAGACTAATCCTCCAGAGACCAGCAAGCTATCCCTTCACCAAAACACTGTCGGCGAGAGGTTTACTTAATGCCCCACATATAAACAAATGTCTACGGGAGGCATCTTTCAAATATTTGAAGCATATTCTCATAAATTACGGAAGTCCTTTAGGCATTTTTCTGTTGCTTCTAACAGAAAGAAAAATCGTACAAGTAAATTACTCGGTAATCTTGATTTAAATTGAGATTTGGGCCTGAGTCACATTAATCTCCAAAATTAAAATGAGTCTTAGAGTAGAAAACTCTTTTTTCGTCTTCCTTACTAAAACACACAGAACAATCTGGTTGCTTTTTACTTTAAATTCCAATAAAATGCCACTATTCAAATTTACATGCTATGTGTTCACTGGAACAGATTAAAAGATATACGATTATGGCACTGAATTAATTGCATATGTCCTGTATGCTATCCAGAAATCACAGCTTTGTTCTATATTTATATTTCTTTTTCAAAAAAAAGCTATATGAGATTGTGAAGATAGGGTTAAAATCTCTTAGAATTACAGAAGCAATAGAATACTACGCATCAACTTGTATTCAAAAGTTACACCAGGTTTAATATATCACTGTGAACTTTTCATGAAGCAAGGTTGTCCTCTTTCTAAAAGTTTAACTTCATTCTGTCATCTTCATTTGTGATTAATATAACTCATGCCGAAATCTCGAGAGCTAGCAGACTGAAACCAATTGCGTGGGCGTTCATTGCGGCATCGCACGATACACTGCTGTTTGCAGTGCAGGCCCTGGGGAGACTGCACACTGCTTATCCCCCGTGCCACTAACATCCCTGATCATGTCTATGTGCTAAGGTCCCCATAAAACCTTAACTGACGTGTTCAGAGGCTGCCAGGGCAGTGAACACTCTAGGCAGCCCAGAGAGGACAAGGAACTCCACCTAGACCCTCCACAAGTGTCCCTAGGTCTTTGGCCATTTCTGAGTTATATTTCCTAAATAAATACTAAACACAGTATATAAATACTAAATAAACACTAAATACTGTATTTTCTTGAGCTCTGTGGGCCATTCCAGCAAATCATACAACCTGAACCAGAGCGGGAGGGGTATCGTGGAAATCTACAAATGGGTAGTTTTGGCTGGGCAGAAATACGGTCCCCTGGGACTAGCAACTGCTACCTGAGATGGGACTGAGCATCTTAACCAAGACACTGACGCCGACTCCAGGGAGTGCCAGCACTGAAACACACTGCAGGGCATCAGGCAGTGTCCACAGGGTTAGAGGACTGCTTCTCAGGTGGAGAAAAAGTCATGCATTTGCTTTCAGAAGTGCTGTGAGTAAAGCAGTTCAGAATCCCACTCACGGCTTTTTCCTTGTTCTGCTGATCTAATTATAGAAGCTGCAAAAGCACAGGAAGGCCCTTTGCACTTTTCCCAGACCCTCTGATCCAGTTAGATCTTACACAACCACAGCGCGATGCTGAAGCCAGGAGGCAGCCATGCCTCTCTGCTGATCTATCCAGCATGCAGACTCGGGTGACCTGCACCACAGCCAAGCTGTAGAATCAACCCATCACCTCCTCATTGCCCTACTGCCCCCAATCCCTGGCACCCACACCTGTCCTCCCTTCAATGATACGTGAGCATGTTTATACATGGAGCTATACTCGATGTAAACTTTGAGACCGGCTTTTTCACTCAGCACAAGGTTCTGAGCTTCATCTGACTTGTTCTACATACCAACAGCTTGTCTCTTTAAAATCGAGACATGTCCCCACGCATAGGTATTTACCAGGTTTACCAGTTTAACCATTGAGAACGAAAGGACACTTTGGACTTTCTGTTTCTATGACTAATTGTGTCACTACAGACATCTACGTAAAGGATTTTATATGGCCAAGAAGTTTTCATTTCTCCAGAACAGATGTCTACAAGTGCTGCTGGTTCATCATATGCTAAGGACTTGTTTAATCAAGCAATGATTCTCTTGGGAGTCTGTAGCATTTCTTATTCCTCCCAGCAAAACAAAAATGTCTCACCATTTTACATATTTTAAATATACCACTAACAGCACTGAGTACATCCATGCTGCTGTACAACTACCACCACACTCCAAATTTTTTTTCAGCTTCCTAAAGTAATCTATAAGCTACATATTTCCCCAAATAGTAAAGCAACTAAATAAGTAAGTCCAAATGCATACAAGTAAATTAATAACCTAATTTAGAGTTCCTTGGTAGTGGACTATGAATGAACAAACACAACTTAGTGACCTATCTGGTCTTCAGGAGCATTTGATCCAACTTCGCTGATTAATGAAGGACAGAGCCCTCCAAATTATTCGCCAAGTTAAAAAAACCTAGATCTCCATCAGAACTGAGCTACTTGGGGAGACAGGTACATACACATGCAGAAACGCTCAACCAGGCCTGCTCTTGCACCTGCACAGATGAGCACTTAACCTGAAAACACTGGAAAAGTTGCCATGGCATCAAGGAGTGGAGGCACTCAAAGTCAGGGGAGAAGGTGAGCTGGAGTCCTGAAGCCTTCTCGTGTAGAGGCTAGAGACAGCAGGTTGAGAAATCCAGAAGAACATGGCAGAGAGACAACAAAGTGAGCCTAACTTAGACAGATCTTTGAGAGTTGTCGAAGAAGAACTGAAATCTGGGAGGGCCGAGCAACTGGGAAGGCAGATTTACAGAGAGAAGGAGAGACAGAGATTTCTGTCTCCTGCTTCACTCCCCAAATGGCTGCAATGGCTGGAGCTGAGCCAATCCAAAGCCAGGAGCCGCTTCCAGGTCATCCATGCATCAGCAGGTCCCAAGGCTTTGGGCTGTCCTCTGTTGCTTTCTCAGGCCACAAGCAGGGAGCTGGATGGGCATTAGAGCAGCCAGGACATGAAGTAGCATCCATGCGGGATCCTGACACTTGCAAGGTGAGATTTAGCCACTGGGCCATGATGGCAGGCCTTAATGATTATCATTGTTATTTTTTCTTAATGGATTGGTGGGGCCAGAGCCATGACATACCGGGCTAAGCATCCCTTATGGAATTCTGGTGGTTCCACTTTCTCAAGCAACCTGCTTATCGTCTTGGAAAGCAGCAGGAATTCTTTGGGCCCCTGCACGTATCTGAGAGACACAAAAGAAGCTCCTGGGTCCTGTTGGCCCACCTTGGCCATTCACTGCAGCAACTGGGGAGTGAATCAGCAGATGGAAGATCTCTTGCTCCATATCTCTCCTTCTCTTTCTGTAACTCTGCCTTTCAAATAAAAACAAATATTTTTTTTAAATGAGAGTTTGGCAAGCTGGTCCTTCATACAATGCTGTTACGAATAAAAATGGTGGTCCGGCGTGGTGGCCTAGCAGCTAAAGTCCTCACCTTGAATGTGCCAGGATCCCATATGGGTGCCGGTTCTAATCCCGGCCGCCCCGCTTCCCATCCAGCTGCCTGCTTGTGGCCTGGGAAAGCAGTCTGGAATGGGACCTTACATCCCCACAGGAGTCCTGGAGGAAGTTCCTGGCTCCTGGCTTTGGATCAGCTCAGCTCTGGCCATTGTGGTCAGTTGGGGAGTGGATCATCGGAGGGAAGATCATCCTCTCTGTACATCTGACTTTCCAATAAAAATAAAATAAATCTTAAAAAAAAGAATAAAAAATGATTAAATACATTGTGGAAACCAGCTTGACATGCCTCAAAAAGTCAAATACAGACCCAATTGTAGACTGTTTGGCACGCATCTAAAAAAATTCAAAATGAATATACAGACAAAACTTACATGCATGTGTTCACAGCAAAACTATTCATAAGTCTAAATGTAGAAACACAAATAGTCATCAATGGAGGAATGGAGAAACGAGTCATAGAACTATACAATGCAAGATTCAGCTTTAAAAAGGTGAAGTACAATAGGAACGAACCTCGAACACTAAGTGAGGGCCGGGGTGTTGCAGTGCAGTGGGTTAAGCTGCCTCATGGAATGCCTGTATCCCCTTCTAAAGAGCCAGTTTGTGTCCTGGCTGCTGCACTGCTGGCCCAGCTTCCTGTTAATACGCCTGGAAAGTAGCAGAAGAGGGGACCATGAGGGATATCCTGCTGGAGCTCTAGGCTCCTGGCTTCGGCGTGGCCAAACTCCAGTGCTTGCGAGCGTTTGGGTAGTGAACTGTGTTTGGAAGATTTTTTTCTTTTCCTCTCTGTCACTCTGCCTTTTGGGTTAATAAATAAAGATAACTTTAAAAAATATGCTAACTGAAAAAAGCCACATCCAGAAGTCACAGAGAATAGAACAATCTAGAGGCAGAAAGCAGATAATGGTTGCCATGGGCTGGGGGAGAGAGGAATAGAGATTAGCAAGTGGTAGGTTTTTTGGGGGAGCATTAAAATTTTTTGTACTAGATGCAACAGTTGTGCCACACTGGGAAGGTATTAAACAGGAGAATTATACACTTTAACAATTGTTAATTGTGTTACTGCAATAGAAATATAAGAATGGATGAAATGAAGTTATTGTAAATTCTGAAAATAAACTGGAGGAGTTATTAAAACGCATTACTAAGTGAAAGGAAACCCACCAGAAAAAAAAACTATCTACTTTATGAGTCTAACTCCATAACACTCTCAGAGGCCACCCTGAGGAAGGAGGACCAGGCAGAGCTCAGAAGTTTTAGGACTGTGAAACTGCTTTGCATGACACTGAAATGGCAGACACATGGTGACACTGCATAATTGTCAAAAACCCACAGAATGGTGCAACATCAAGAGGGAGCCCCATCGTAAGCTGTGGACTTCTGTTCACAATGTACATGTGGACACAGTCCAGTAAAAGTAACCTACGTACCACAGTAATTTACACTGCTACCAATACAGGAAACTGCATGAATGAGAACTCTACATGATCTGCTCAATTTTTCAATAAATGCAGACCCATTCTAACACATCTTCAAAGCAGTGAAGGAAAAACCTTTGCAGACAAATAAAACTTGTGACAATACATCACTGTTGGACCTATATTAAAGCAAATGTTAAAATAAGTTATTTAGGCAGGAAGAAAATTACCCCAGAGAGGAAGAAAAAAATTGAAGGAAACAAGAGAACAGTACCATGGCATACTGGTTTATACCTTCGCCTGCACTGCCCCCGTGTGTGCCAGTTCAAGCATCAGCTGCTCCACTTCCAATCTAGCTCCCTGCTAAAGACCTGGGAAAGCAGCGGAGGCCGGCCCAAGTCCTTGAGCCCCTGCACCCATGTGGAGAACCGGAAGTAGCTCCTGACTTTGTACCTGTCAAGCTCTAGTTGTTGCAGCCACTTGGGAAGTAAACCAGCGAATGGGTGATCTCTCCCTGTAAATCCTCCTTTCAAATAAAATAGATATCTAAAAAGCTCAGCTTCCTACAGCTGTGATTTGCCTGTTAGGAGGGAAACAACGGTTAAGAAAGAGCATTTCCATTACATGTCTTGATCATTCACAGAAATCATGTTAAAAGCATACTGCTGTGTACTTGTTACTCTCTAATACTGAGCAACAGAGGTGCCAGCTATCAAGATGGGCCATCAGCTTGCGTTGCTAATGCTCTCCAGGAAACAGCAAGCCGCCCACACCCTGGCACCTGCAGTGTCCTCACTAAGCAAGGTGTGACTGAAGCCAGCTCCCAGGCACGTCAAGCAGGGACTTCCAGGGGTGACCAGGGAGCCTCTGAAAAGACAAAACAGATCAGTCTCTAAGGGTTACTAGCTGACTTGTATTTCCAATTTCTTCTTCATTGCCACTGAGATGTCCAAGTCCAAGTTCTGCCTCTGCTAACTTCTGTTTCCTCACCTGTGAAGTGAGGGTGTAAATGGCTTTGCTATGTAAAAGGCTGAGAGGAAACCCTGAGCTGAGTGCCGAACTCATTCTAAGGCAATTCTTCGGGTGTTCTTTTTCCCGTAGCCAACCTGTTTCCAACTTCTCAACTGCTCTTTATTCCCTGTGGCTTTGCGTCTTCCATCTTCCGAAGACCACGTATGATTCTAAGGGATCTGACCGAAGCAGAAAATGGGTCTAAGTACAAAAGCTGCTCCTTCACTTTATGTACCATGATTGCATGCCAACGTGCTTCTGTGAGATGAGTCTGGTTTTGGAGATGTTAAAGCATTGAGGAAAAATGGATCTCAGAAATGATGAAACCTGGTTAGGCCACAATTACTGTTGGTGAGTCATACTGGCTCGAGATTATTCTAAAATACATAGCAGTATGACAGGGTAAATTAAAAAACACCTCCCTCCTACTTTATCTGCAAAGGCAACTATGTTCTAGTCTCTGGAATCTGCAAATGGATTAGAAGCAGAGTAATCCAGACTCACATCAGTGCTTGGAGCAGGATGGCAGCATCCAATAGGCAGCGTGAGCCTCTGTGCCACAATGCCAGCCCCTAATTTGGGCTGTTTGTACCCAGAATTGTAAGGGTTAAGTCTCAACTGTCTTAAGCTACTGAGGTTGTGGCAGTTATGTCACAGTGGCCTAACGTAGGCAGCAAGAACGAATCTTTACTAAGCTGTGCAGTACTTCATACACAGAGCACACTTCCTTCTTTCCGCCAACACAAAATCATAACTGGATTCAAACCACTGAATAAAAAAAAAATCAACACTTTCCTTCAGACACTGGATAAATGCTAAGATCCCTACGTATCTGGAAATACAATTAGAGATTGCATTACCACTTTTTTTTTTTATCAGACTAAATTTGAACTGTTGGTTTGAAATTCCAGGACTCAGATACTAATGAAGAAAGTGGTAACACACTGCACCCACTAAGTCTGGTTGCTCGGTGCGGCAGGTAAGTGCGACCTACCCTGGCGAGTCTGGGTGTGAGTCCTGGCTTCCCTCCCTGCCCTGGCTCCCTGAAAGCAGGTGCTGGCACTCAAGCAGACTGGCTCCTGCGCACATGGGAACCTGGACCGAGTACCTAGTTGTTGCACACATTTGAGAACTGTGGATGGTCCTCCGCCTTTCAGATAATTACAAGATTAAAAAAAAAAAAACTTTTGAGTACAAACAATTTACAAATGCATGATATTAGATACTATAATAAACACAACTGTTAAAGACCAAACAAAATTCTTTAATTAATAAGTTTCATAAGAAATAGAATGCTGTCCCGGTGCTGCGGCTCAGCATGTCAAACCACTGCCCAAGACACCAAGATTCCATTTTGGAGCTCCAGTTGAGCGTGCCGACTACTTTGCTGCTGATCCAACTTCCTACTAAGTCAGGAAAGCAACAGAATATGGGTCCCTGCCACCCATACGGGAATCCTGGCAGTATCTATCTTATCAGGGAGGAGACTGAAAGTGGAACCAGCAATGGAAAATCACAAGCTTGGGATGGTGCTTGGTGCAAGGATGCAGCGCACACTTACAAACCAACCCAAGGGGGGCGGGGGAAGAGATTCCTTGGATGACACTGTTCAGAAATATGCAGGGAAAACAGAAG
The DNA here is from genome assembly GCF_017591425.1 of Ochotona curzoniae. Taxonomy (NCBI): domain Eukaryota; kingdom Metazoa; phylum Chordata; class Mammalia; order Lagomorpha; family Ochotonidae; genus Ochotona; species Ochotona curzoniae. The sequence goes on along the minus strand of NW_024466129.1, from coordinate 7,828,015 downwards.
GTGAAGTTACATGGCATACCTTCAGGTATTAGTAATAACAGAGTATCACATAGATACATTCTTAGCAACGACAACAAACACAGGCAGTGAAACCGAAACAAAGAAAAACTTCAGAGCTCATCTCAGGCTGAGGTGAGCCAGGAAGTGGCAGAAGCCACTCTTTGAGATGTGACTCAGGCCACAGCAAGGCCACCCGCAAGGTGAGCACCTGTCACAGCTGTGGGTCTCTTGGAGCGCTGACCTAGGGTGTGTGCCTGCCACCTGCCTGGGTCCAACATCTCACTGGGTCTATCCTCACTGCAGCCTTAGGGACAGCACCCGGGCAGGCCCACATCTTACGGGCAAAGCAAAGCAGCTTCTAAGAGGTGTGACTGACTCACGTGGGGCAGTTGGGAAGGGGCGGGACTCAGATCAGGGGCACAGCTGCCTGATACGGAGCACAAGAGCTGCTGGCTTGCCTGCTTCTAGCGACAGGCAGCCATCCCACTCGGGGCTGGGCAACAAAGGCCTGCCAGCCGACACCGGCCCATCACCTTCAAAGTTGGACAAGACAATTCAGAATTTTCTTGGAACTCTCAAGGTAGCCATTCCTCCACTATGCTACACAAACTACCACAGGGAAAAACACTGCAGTGAAGGATCCTGAATATCCTCGCACACACAGGAAGAAAAGCAAGCACAAGTTGTGACTCACTGCACATGGAATGCTATTCTTCTAAAGGCTATTTACATAAGAGACTGGATAAACCTACCGTGTCTTCTAATGCAGCATTCAGAACAAACCCCGCCTTCCCCGGCTAGACTCTTCTTTATACAATTATTCTACAACTCTGATGAACTCAATTCAGGAATAGTTTATAAATCATAAGAACTAAGAAATAGCAAGATGTGCAACTTAAAAAAGACCAGAAAATTAAATATATCAATTCTACTTTTATCTTCTCTCACTGTATAACAATCTTTCTTTCAAATGAGTCCACCAGACAACCACTTACATACAAATGCGACTTCCATAAAGATATGATGATGATTTGAAGCATGGTTTTGAAGAATGTACATAATACCCACAAAATAACAGCTAATGAGGAACTAAACACATGTACATATATTTTGGGGTTAACCCTTGAACCATCTAGGGGATAAGAAGCTGAACCTGACCCAGTCAAAAATCAGCCTACAGGTGGGGACACCTGGCACAGTGGATAAAGATTCAATGCTAGAATGCTAAATGGGAACCTGGGTTCCAGTCACAGCTCCTGTTAATGTGCACTGTGGAGGCAGTGGGCACCGTGGAGGGCAGTGGGCACTGTGGAGGGAAATGTGCAAGTCCCTACCACACACGCTGGAGCTCTGGATAAGTTTCTGGCTCACAGCTTCAGCCCTGATCCAGTCCTAGCTATTCACTAGGAGAGTGAAGCAAGGATGGAAGATCTCAGTTCATCTCCGTTCATCTTAGCTCCCATGACTTCAAAATAACAACAACAATGATGATGATAATGATAAATATGTAACTTTTGACTCCTTGAAACAATACTAGCAGACACCAATGAAATTACTATACAGTGCAGTAACCTAGTGCCTAAAGTCATTGCCTTTCATGCGTGGGGATCCTATTGGGGCGCCAGTTCATGTCCTGGCAGCTCCACTTCCCATCCAGCTCCCTGCTTGTGGCCTGGGAAAGCAGTTGAGGACGGTCCAAAGCCTTGGGAGCTGCACCTGTGTAAGAGACCCGGAAGAGGCTCTGGGCTCGTGGCTTCAGATCGGCTCAGCTCCAGCTGTTGTGGTCACTTGGGAAATGAACCAGCAGATGGAATATCTTTCTCTCAGTCTCTCCTTCTCCCTGTAAATCTGGCTTTCCCATAAAAATTCATAAATCTTTAAAAAAAATTATTTTATTGAGATAGTATGCACTACAGCTACTTTTAGGAAGTTGTGCTTTAAAACTGAATTTTAATGTCTGTTTGTATTTCCCCCAACAATGAGCTCAATAAATTTTAACTTTAAAAAAATAACTAATTTTATTTATTTGAAAGACAGCGCTATAATGAGAAAGGGAGAGCTAGAGAGAAAGAGATCTTGCATTTGCAGGTTCGCTCTAAGGGCTAGGCCAGGCTGAAGCCAGAAGCCAGGAGCTTGCTCAGAACCTCCCGTGGGTGCAGGGACCTAAGTCAGCACTTGGGTCCCCCTCTGCTGCTTTCCCAGCTGCACTGGCAATGAGCCGTACCAGATGTGCAGCAGCAGAACTAGAACCGGTGCCAATACGTGAAACTGGCAATGCAGGTGGCAGTTTCACCCATTATCACACAGTGCCAGACCCAAATTTTAACTTTTTATAATCGATTTGTATATATTTTATGGCAGACACTGATTAATCATTTTTCTAAAAGTTTTTTTATTTTTTATTGAAAGGGAAGATTAACAGAAAGGAGGAGAAACAGAGAATGATTGTCCATCCACTGGTTCACCCCCAAGTGGCTGCAATGGCCAGAGCTGCACCGAACTGAAGTCAGGAGCCAGGAACTTCCTCTGGGTCTCCCTCACAGGTGCAGCGTCCCAAGGCTTTGGGCTGTCCTCTACTGCTTTCCCAGGCCACAAGCAGGCTGGGTGGGAAGTGGAGCAACCAGGATGCACATTGGTGCCTGTATGGGATCCCGGTGTGTGCAAGGCAAGGACTTAGCTACTGAGCCATCATGCTGGGCCCCTAACCAATAGAGATAGATCTTTTTCTTCTTTCGTTTTCTTTCTTTATTCTTCTCCTCCTTTTTTTTTTTTCTTGGTATTTCTAAACTATGTGGTTGACATTTCACTTTTTTTCCCCCAAATTTTCACAAATCTAAAAAGTTCTTGTAAAAGTGGACCTATATAATTCAGACACATGTTATTCAAGGGTCAACATATATCCAAACTCATCATTAAACAATTAAGAAAAATGCAGAGCAGCTGGTATTATGGTACACCAGGTTAAGCCACTACACAGCATCCTACGCGAGTCAGGCTGCTGTACATCGATCCAGCTCCCTGTCAATGATTTTGGGAAGGCAGAGGGACACGGTCCAATGGCTTGTGACCCTGCCACCCATGTGGGCCACCCAGATGGAGTTTCAGGCTCCTGCCTTGGGCCTGGCCCAATCCTGGCTATTGGAGTCATCTGCGAAGAGAATCAGTGATGGAAATCTCCCCCTCCTTCAATCTATAACTCTTTCAAACTAACAAATCTTTTTATTTAAAAAAAAATCATTTGCAACATTACTAATGGTTATCACTAGCTTTTAGGATTACAACGAACTTTATTCCAAGAAGTAAAAATTCTACAATGAACTCTGTATTTTTTCTCAAATCAAAAAAACTGTTTTTAAAAATTGCCCAGGCACAAAATAAAATATTTAAAACTACAATGCCACAGTCATTTGAAACAGAAATATAAAAGGGGCCTCATTACCTGAAGCACAATGAAAGCCTAATAAAACCCATCATCTCAGTAATTCCTCGTCGATATTGGTACAGTTCCCACTAATACCGTCCTGCCACCGGTGATGCTGCTGACAGAGGCGGGCCATCGTGATGCTCTGTTTGGGGCCAGGATTGTGGTAAAGCAGATAAGCTGCACCCACAACACCAGCACACCGCTTAACTCCTGGAGGTATGGCTTCCCATCCGGCTTCCTGCCGTCGTGCCTGGAAAGCCAGCAGATGACGGTGTACCACCTGGGCCCCCGTCCACCTGGTGGGAGATCCACATGAATTTCCTGGCTCCTGGCTTCAGCCTGCTTTATCCCAGCAGTCACACCTATTGGGAGAATGAACCAGTGGACACAAGATTCCCCTCTTGTTCTCTCCGTCCCTCTCTCCCTCCTTCCCTCCTATCCCTCCTCTCTCCCTTGTTCTCTCTCTGAGGCTCTACCTTTAAGTAAATACAGATGTGCTTGCTACCTTGCATTGATACTTTCACTTGGATACCCTGCTGTAACCCACTAAAAAGACACCTGGATGAAATCTGACAGATCTCAAGGCCTTCTGATATAGGAGTAACCACAAAATTGCCTCTTAAAGCACAAGATGACGTGGCATATAATCAGACTTTTATGTATAGCTAGCTCAACAAATTCTAAAAATAAAAAAGTCGGTAACTGTCATTAAAAAAAAAAATCTGTGTTTTAAAATAGAATGATTTAGACCCGGTGCGGTAGCCTAGTCGCTAAAGTCCTTGTCTTGTACGAGCCAGGATCCCAAATGGGCACTGGTTCATGTCCTGGCGGACCTGCTTCCCATCCAGCTCCCTGCTTGTGGCCTGGGAAGGTAGTCGAAGACAACCCAAAACCTTGGGACCCTGCACCCCTGTGGGAGACCTGGAAGAGGCTCCTGGCTCCTGGCTTCTGGCTTCGGATCAGCTCAGTTCTGACCATAACGGCTGCTTGGACAGTGAGTCAGTGGATGGAAGATCTTCCACTCTCTCCTTCTCTCTGTAAATCTGCCTTTCCAATAAAAATAAATAAATCTTTTAAAAAGTTTAAAAAAAATAAAAAAGAATTATTTGAGTGTAGGATCACCTCAGAAGAGATCTTTTTGGGGATCCCCACAATCAAACCGCTGGACTCGTGGGTGGGACTGACCGTGCGTGTGTGTCAGAAGTGGGCTTCCTCAGTGGCTATGCCGGAGCAGAGGACAGCAGGCCCAGAGGCGCACGCAGGACACGGCAGTGCATCAGGTCCACAGAAGACATCCGGTACCACTGCAGAGGAAGGAGGGCAGAGCACACTGGACAACTGCCCAGTCAAACGTTGACAGCAAATACCTGAGTGAAAGGAGACTCTAAGGTGGACTGTGTCAGCCATGGACCTTGAAAGATTTCCTCACGCTTAGAGCAGTGAGAGCAACAGCATTTCAAAACTGTTGAAACCACTTAGGAGACCCCTTAGAGCATGCTGCACATCGGGGACCCTGGGCTAATATCGGGGTGCCATTTCCCATCCCCCAGAACTGAAGTGGCTGGGAGGCTGGGTGCAGCTTCTCCTCTAATCTCCCCCAGTCCCCGGATACAGGAAGAAGAAAAAGGAAATTTGACAACAATGGTCTCACCCACTTTCCCCTAATCCTTGACCCTTCCCACCTTGACCAACTAGGTAAATATCATCCTCTCCCCCCAAAATAAAGAAAGTGGAATGACCTGGGATTGGGAATTTGGTGCTGTGGGAAAGCTGCTGCTGGCAGCATCAGCATCCCCTCATTGTGTCTGAGTACTGGATAGGTGGACCCTCCCTTCTGCCTCAGCTTCATGCGCTGCACACCCTGGAAGGTTCTGGACGATGGCTTGCCACCCATGGAGGAAACCACAGAAGACTTCTAGGACACTGCCTTGGGCCTGGAGCAGCATGGCACACTGGCGCAGGCTGTCTCTAGCTTTCAGATAAAATGAGATTTTTTTTCAAAAAAAAAGTAAAAATAATTATAAATGGATTTTAAGAGTTGGTCCATTATCTGAATAAATGTATAAAATGCCCTTTTAAAAAATGAACATAACTATGTCACCAACTCCAAAATCTAATAAAACTTAGTCCTAAATCAGATTTTCCTAAACAAAAGATTTTTAATATAGCTGGCCACTACAAAAAGCAAAGATTCACATTAATAATGTTGTTCAGTTTACAATGCTTCATTAGTTACCATCTGGGTAGACAGTATAATGGATAATGTTATAATGCTAATATATTTTTCCCAGAAACTGAACACATATTATTTTACTAAAAATTGTGTGTGTGTGTGTGGGTGTGTGTATATGTGTATGTGTGTCTTGAGAAAGGGTTGAGGAGACACTAGTCAAAGAATACAAAATTCAGTTAGAAGGAGTAAGTTTCAAAGATCAGCTATAGTTAATAGCACTGCAACGTACTCTTAAAAATGAAGAGAACAGACACATTTCAAGTGATAGGCTTTTTATCCCTTAAAAAATAACTTAAAAACTACCAGTGCCTACAGTGACCAATACTAGGTTTATATCAATATCCGTGTTACTGCCAGATGGCAAACTCTTGAGCTTAACGCTTTGTCTTACTCAAGGTATAAAGTGTTGCTAGCACTTTATACCTTGAACATATGTCTAATAACGTGGGTGATTAAGTCATTTTGAAAGTGTGTCATAGGAAAGAGTCATATTTAATTCTTACACATGAACTGGCTAGTTCATTAAAGCATGATACACTCTAGGAAAAATTCACTGAAATGTGTGCTTTGAATTGAAAACAGCGACAACAAGTAAATGAAGAAAAATCAATGACGGGGAGAAAAGCCTCGGCAAACCAAACGTTTAAGGGGAACATGATTCCACGCGAGACACCTACAGATACTAACTGTGTAAGAACTAAACCCCACTCAATTCTAAAAGAATACGAGGAGACTCAGTGTGGAAGGCGGAGGAAGGCCACTGGCAGTCGGGAATGTCCACTTGCAGAAGGCTTGTGGAGTCCTTCTAGGTGCCACGTGGGACTGGGCACCCACTGTGGTGAGCAGTCGGCCTGGCATTTCCGCCAACTCAGGCAAGAACAGAACGAAATAGCATCATTTTCTGATTTCCCTGGCTCTGATCTGTACGTCTCCCTCTCCTGTCATACCCGAACCCCTATGTCTCGGGAGTACCACAGACTCTGCTCCCTCAGGAGCGGGGGGGTGTCCAGGCTGTGACGCATGCAAGGCCCCCAGGATCACAGGATCTGGCCCTGCCAAGGTATGCACAGAGATGCGGAACTTGAAATTCCGTAAATGTACAGTTGGCGAATTTTTAAGTTGATGATTTTGTATGACACGGCCCCTGGCAGAATCAGTGTTTCCCAGCACTGTGTGTAAATGATGGTGACTGCCTTGCAAGTCCACGCTGTAGTCACACCGTGGGCACAGCACGTCTGCCCCTCACCGCCCCACCCTCAGTGAGTGATGCTCAATCCAACCACCACAGAGCTTCCAGAGGATTCTTCCTAGAAAAGACAGCTGAGAAATGCGCCGTTTCAACTGTCCTCCACACAGCCGCTTTCCTGAGCTCTCGCTGCCTCTATGCCATGAATTATGCCTGTGTTCTCTCACTCACACGTCTTGAATGAGCTGTTGCCACCGAATTCAACGCCATGCCCTTCTGTTCAACGTCCACACGGGTGCAGATGAGTCCTCTCCCATCCATCTTCCTGGACCACATGGCATCTAGAGCACCTGACACATCCACGCCAAGGAGGAGACGATGCCGGCTTTCATACTGTTTATGTTTTTAAAGAACGATTTCTGGGGCCACTTTTGTGGCTTAGCAGGTGGAGCTGTTCCCGGGCTGGTTGTAAATGGCAGGGGCTGGGCCAGGCTAAAGCCACCAGCCAGGAGCTTTGTCTGCGTCTCCCACACGGGTGCAGGGACTTGAGCGCTGGGGCGTCCTCTGCAGCTTTTCCATGCCTGTCAGGAGGGAGCCAGCTCAGAAGTGGACTGCCCACAGGTGATGCTGCTATTACCATGCCACACAATGCCAGTCTGGAGTTACGTCTCATTTTGTACAGTGACTGCTCAACAATTTCATTTTATTTTTAAAGGAAATTCTATGTCTGCTATCAATGTACCACTCATTGAAAATCCTTTAAGACATTCATCTAAAGTGAATGATTCAATGTTTTCAGTATATTCCATAGTACCTATTTCTAAGGTTAAGTGCTATGTTCAATGTAGGAAACATGAAAACTTGCAGAAAAGCTTAGCGGTTCACTACACTTAATGACAACACTAAATTGCTGGTCAGTTTTCCACAATTAGTTTTTCACAGGATTGAGATGTGTATTTACAAGTATGTATTTTAAAGACATATTCTAATGCATGTATTTATATAAGCTATTTCTATTTCAGTTCTACTGTTATATTCTCCTCTCCTTCAGCAGACAATTAAAATGACACTCATCTGAAGTAGAACCATTACTAAAACCCGAGGATACAGGCTGGATGGTTGCATCACTGCAAATTTAAACCCATTTTCCAGCTTAATCTAAAAGTCAGATCTTTGTTGCTAGATTTTAACCACCACGGGGCATTATGTTCTAATTGAATGCAGAACTCGGACCATAGAATAAAGCCGCACAGCCGTCACCACCCTCTGCCCTTCGTTAGAGCTGCAGTGTGTGAGTAAAGAAAAAAATCCATGAGCCTACAGGTTACTGGGTAGGTGATGTTGAGGACTCTTAGCATTTTTTCAGACTATAGAATCGCTGTTGGATTTAGGTACCAAAGTCACACTCTGTTAAAGTGTTAAATTGCGGCTCCTCAGACAGCTATGTCAGCCATTTTCTGTTGTAAGTCTTCATAAAATTTCATTTATGTATTAAATCAATGATTAACCGTGAGAAAATAAACAGAGCAAATATTGACTCTTTCTCTGCATGAGACCACAACGCATTCTTTCCTTTTGTTCACTGGATTCTTCAGACCATACCTGCGGGATTCTGGCTACGGTGAGACAGGCTCTCCTGCATTTTTTTTTTTCTCAGAATAATGAGAAGAAAACTCCCTTCAACCAGAAAAGGAGAACTGCTAGACAACAGTACAGAAAAACTTAACCAAGAAAGTGAAATGGGCTTTAATTCTCTGTAATCCAAACATCAGAGTAATGACGGACCAAGTGTCACAGCAGTTACTCCACACTGGCCACCACACACCTGGCCCTCCACGGACTCGCAGCCCTAAAGGCAGCCTGGATCGCAGAAGCAGGGCAGTGTCAGATTTCACTTTACCGAGTTTTAACTTTCGAATACATAAAAAGGAAGAAATCAGTGGAAAACTATCCTTCCTTATCCCTGTAAGAATTTTTCAAGAATATTCTCCACTCAGTGTGGTTTTCCAGGGCCTCATTCATACAGGGAAGCCACTCATACAAGAAAAAGTCCCTTCCTCAATCCATCCTACTTTTTCTCTGTTGACTGAAAAAAAAAAGTGAAGAAATAACAATTACACTGTTTACAGTAGAACTATTGGGTCAGATTCTTTTAACAGAATTACCAGTTGATGAGAGCGAGCCATTTGTTGCATCATACCAGTCTCAACTTAGGAACAACTCAAAATTTTCCCCCCCACAATGTATCAATATTTTTTAATTATCTCAATTCTGCATTGGCATACCTTTTTACTATAAAAAGAAAGGCCGTCTGTGAATACACACAAAGGTGGAGTTGGGAAGTTGGTACCACACTCATGCATGTTTTCCCAAGGTTTCATAATGAGTCAGTCCACAGTGACAAGCTACGAAAACCAATGAATTGGTTACACAAACAGGTCTCTTCAGAGCAAAACTCCAGCCCAAGGTTCAGGCACTCAAAGAAGGTGCAGCAAAAAATCAAAATATAAGTGATACTGAAACTGTAACTTTTCTCATGTGTGACTTCTCTTGCTGATTTGCCTTGCAAATTCCTCAGACAGAATTTTAGGCCCATTAACACAGCACAACCTACTGTTATTATTGAAAAATCATGAAATCTAAAGAAAAAAAAAGCAACTTCATAAAACCTTGGGAACAGTTACTGTGAAGCTGAAAGTGGACCTTCCAGAAGGGTTCTAAGCAATATAGCATGTTTATGTATAGATGCATGTGATATAAGCTCAAATACAACTCAGTAATAAAAATTTTAAAAATTTTGAGAAAATACAAATTCTTTATGAGTTAAACATCATGGTTCATCAGCTTAAGTCACATAGATTAAAAAAAAGTAAGAAAAAGACCTCTGACTAACCACCTTTTTAGTCTGTCTAATAATTTAAGTTCTTGAAAATGGCAAAAAAAAATTGGATTAATTCATGACAGGACAGTCTCTTTCACAAAGATCTTTATCAGCACATTTGCCTTTGACATTCGCTCGCTCGCTCGGTAACCAAGTGTCTAGGAAAGTTAGCACACCAGCTCTTGCAAAGTTTAGCTCTAATGGCACTGCTGCTGTGAAAGGATACATATCTCCTGCTTTTAGCTACAAACAGGCGTTATGTTACAATTCAAAGCACACCTTTGGGTCTCAACTCCCCCCCTTGGTACTCCAACTTACTGTTTTCATACCCCTTGATTTTTTTTCCCCGTTATCCAAAAACTTTAGCAAACCAGTTATTTTGACTACGCAAAATACCACTGCCTACAAACTCAGCAGAATTTTGATGTCCCTTACCATTATTATATGTACCCTGCAAAAGAGCATCCAACATGTTCCTCCAAGGACTTGGGCACTCTTGCTGTTTAATTGCTGTTTGTTTGTCATTTGTGTCATATGTTCCACGTCTTACTTCATGAGTGTCTCATGACTGGAAACAGGGGCCACACTCCACGTCCTCTAGGTGAGAATGACCCTTCCGAAGCTCGCTGCCAGCCCCTTTGACCCACAAGTTTACATGGAGCCCAGTGTGAAGGAGCCTGGGACCAGCTCAGGGCTGCCCAGGAGTCAGAGAGGCAGAAAGATGATGAAGACAACTGCGCTAGCTGGATACTCCAGTGCTACATTATGTAGAGCACCGCCTGCGGTGAAAACACGCTATGGACGCTGTGACAGCTGGAACTGGCCCCACACTTCCTGGGGTACAATTCAGCACATCACCTTCCAATTCCATCTTTCCACTAACTTTTTGTAGTCTACACACACACACACACACACACACACACACACATTCACATCACATTCAAACTGACCCTATACAAAATTATTCCATCTCACAACAGTGCATTGCAAAAAACCAAACAAACAAAAAAAATCAATTGTCCGACCACTAGCAAACCTTTTGGGCGAGGGGCACTTACTACTCTTCAATTGTGACAGAAACAACCCAGGATAGAAGAAAAGATTAACTTTTCCCCAAACAGCTGTCACCACTTGTTTTTTTTTGAAATGCTGACCGGGCACATCGGACTTTCCCCAGGTCTGCAGGGGGCCGGCAAAGGACACACGCAGCCACGCCAGTGGATCCGAGCTGCAGAAACAACCACGTCCCCGATACATACCAGAAGGCACTAGTCACTTCCACCAGCAGAGAGGAAAAGCCCTGAATTCTAGCAACGACGCGGCCAAATTAGGTAGCACCCTACGCACACTACCTGATCCCTTCAGCCGCATTTGCAGGAGCAGCAGCTTCCCGGGGCGGCCAGGGCAGGGTCAGCAGGAGGGGAGAGGGCTTCCGCTTAGCCACAGAGCCACCTGGGAACCTCACCCTGAGCTACAGGGGTCGGGGGGCCTGGGGAACACAGCGGACTTGGGGAGCTGGGCAGAGCAGGGTGTCCCACACTGGCACTTAGCCACGCAGGTGGGGGCGGCCGAGGGTGGGCAGGGCACAAGGGCACACCAGGACCAGAGCAGGTGGGTGGAGGTCGGGGGAGGGTTTGACAGCCATGCAGACACCAAACAGCACAGGGAAAGAGCTGGTGACCATAGGATAGCTGACTTAGACCGGGTGCGCGAGGGCTATAGGGTACAGACTGTGCAGACCCCTGACCTGGAGTCAGGGAACCGAGAGGTGTGGACTCGAATGAGCAGCGCCGGGGACCGGGCAGTGCAGAACCCGTAACTCGGATTGAGTTTGGGGGGGTAAGGATCTGGGCGGTGACTTGGGCCGGGGATCTGGGTAGGGGTTGGGGTCCGGACTGGCCTTGGGCCGGTGTCTGGAGCTCCGGGTCCCGATGACTCTGACCGGGGCTGGACCGGGGCGGGGCCCGCGCGACACTCACCCAGGCCGGCAGGTCGCAGGCGCGCACCCCCAGGCGCACAGCACGCTCCTCGTCCTCCAGCAGCGCCAGCGCTCGGCACAGGCGGCTCGCCTTGAGGCCGCGGCTCCGGCGGCACCACGCCAGCAGCCCCAGCGCCAGCAGCACCCAGCTGAAGCTCAGCCCCAGGTAGCCGAGCGCGTACACCGGCAGCAGCAGCGCGAAACTGCGCGCCAGCTGCGCCAGCAGCCCCGGCACGTCCACGCTCAGGGCGCCTCCGGGAGGCTCGGCCGCCGGCCGCTCCCCGGCCCGGCCCGCGCCGGCCTCCGGGCTCTCGTCCTGGGCGCCGCTCATCGCCGAGCCGAGCCGCGCTGCCCTCCCCGGGCCGAGGCGCGCGGGTCCCCAGCCAGCTCCGCCTCGCGCGCCACCAGCGCCCCTGTGCAGGGGGACGGCCCGGCGCCGTGGCTCCACGCCGGCCAGCCCGCCCGGCGCTGGTGGGCGGGACGCGGCGTCATCACGCCGGACGGGCGGGCCAGGCGTGGGCACGGCGCGGGGCCTCACACGAGCGGGCGGGCCGGCGTGTGCCGTCATGGCGCGGAAGGAAAAGGGCGGGCTCCGCGAGTGGGAGTGCCCTTCCTGCCGCAGCGTCGGCGGGTGTGGCACCTATGGGCCCGGGAGCGCAGGGGTGTGACAGCCCCGCGAGGGAGGGATTCCTGTGGTGTGCAGGGAGCCCCTGGGTGTGCGGGCCCAGCCAAGGCCTATCCTTTGCAGAGGATGAAAAACACTAGGAAACATTCCCAGGGTATTCTGGTTGGTGCCAAGAAGTTAATCATTTCAGTTGGAGCAGTAAAGTGTCTTCTGTTTTGAAAATCGCTCAAGGTGGTTTAGAGGCGAAAACCACAACTGGATAGGGTCCCTGCTGGGTGTAATAAATAAGTTATTTAATGAAATACAAGAATCCGGTTTGCGGGGCAGCTGAGGGTCAAGCCAGCGATGTGTGACTGCTTTGCGGTGCTGTGCTTCGGAGTGTGGGACTAAACTCTAAGTTTACATTTTGCCTGTGACTCTGAGACCGTTTGCACATTAACTCCCAAGAACACACTTCTAGATCATTTTATTTTTCCAATCAATCCAGCCAAGGCAGTTGTATGAACAGCCTCTTTCTTTGAGCATATTTCGTAAATTCCAAGGACGTTTGGGGACAACCCGGAACAAGACAGACCAGGGGAGTTATTGAATAAAGCAGACGCAGGCCCCTTGTGTGCCTTCATCATTGCATTTGCATGGGCGTGTGTGGAAACATAGATCTCAGCACATGTACTATTGCAAATCTCACTATAGCGTCTACTACACCAAACAAGCACAGGAAACCTCGAGAGGAGGAAGTGGCTTTTCTGTTGGTTTGCCACAGTAACAAGTCATGTAAATTCTTCGTACGTAAAATGGAATCAGCTCCTTTCCCTCTGCAACAGGTTCATTTGAGATTGAGTTTTTCAGATACTAAAGCCAGTCATGGCTGTCCTGCAGGAAGGAGCGCGAGATTTCTGTTACGTGCGGCCATGGCTTTGGAGTAGAATCCTGTCCTAGAATGCCACGTTCAAAATCCCGTATTGTCCACTCATGTATTTGACCCAGGGATCCAGAATGGATTGAAGTAAAAATGAACATTGTGAGCTGGTCAGCCCCTGCCTTGCAGCTCCCCACTGGGCTCGTGGAGCCTTCCACGTCTGGCCTGTTAAGCCTCCTTGTTCGCCTCCCTCTGTCCTCTCCCTGTGTGCAGGCACTGCTTTCCCAGAGGAGGCAGTGCCATGAGCATTGCTGTGCGGGACTGTGAACTCTCAACCTTTCTAGTTTCCGAGAAAAGTGCCTCTTTGCTGCCCAACTCGAGTCCTTTTCGCTTTGAGAGAGATCCTCTTTCCCTGTCACCATGCTGCATGGTAGGCACACACTCTACTCTTCCCTGTAGGAGACCAACCAAGACTGCTGGAGCCACGTGGGAGCCCAGAAGATGATAGCCCTGAGTGAGGGCCTCGGGAGCAAGGTTTGACTTTGTCTTCCTTTTCTCGCCCTCAAGGCGATCAAGAAAAGTAACTTTCTTCCCAGAAGCAGGTCACAGAAAGAAAAGTCCCCTTTCTCCGAAGCAAGCCATAAAACCTAACTATGTTTGTCTTCTCCTACCTTTCTGCCTTTCAGCCGGCCATAAACAAATTTCTCTGACACACCTTGACTGTGACAGTACATCATAAAACCCAGGTATCCGGAGTCCTGCCCCTTGGCTGGGAGAAAGGAATGCTGCATGCAGAGAGGTAAAGAATCTGGACAGACAGGCCTTCCTGGGTTTGCCCACTCCACTAGCTCCGGATCATGCCCTTTTTGTTTAGTTGTGTTTCTGTATAGCTGTCTCTGCTTCCTCAAACCCAAGCATAAAAAGGGATAGTTCATGCTGGGTCTTTCTTTATTCTGTCATGTAACACGATGATCGAATACACTTGCTATGCTTTTCTCTTGTGAACTTGTCTTTTGGCACACGGGGTTGACCCTTTATGATGGTCAGGAAAGAGATCACCCCTTTTCCCACCCATACACCCCTAACCAGCAAGACTCCTTTTTCTGCATTTCTAGGCCTTTTCCTTTTGTGACACAAACATTTCTATAGTAAACACTGTTTGCCTGAACTCTCCTGAATGGGTCCTTGCCCTGCAAGCAGAAAGAGAGAGAGAGAAAGCGAGAGAGAAAGAGAGAGAGAAGAGAGAAAGATCTTCCTTTTGGTGGTTCACACACCAAATGGCTGCAACAGTCAGGGCTGGGCCAGGCCAAAGGTAAGCCCGTGAACTCCATCCTAACCTCCCACATAGATGACAGGAGCAGTGTTCATGTCCCAGGTGCCTTACCTGGGAATTGGGTTAGAAGCAGTCAAGACTTCAGTCAACAGTCTGTGGAATGTCTGCATGTCTGCTTCAGCCACAATACCCACCCCTTGGTCCTTTCTTTCTTGGCCAGATTAATATAAACATCCTTATTTGTTTATATAAAAGTTGTAGTACCAGAGGGGGACACAGAGAGAGAATCGGGGGAGAGAGAGAGTGATACCCCATGGGCTGATTCACTCCTCAAGTGACAGCAGAGGTCAGGGCTGAGCTGGGCCACAGCCAGGAGCCAGAGCCAGAGCCAGGAGCCAGGAGCCAGGAGCCAGGAGCCAGAAGCCAGGAACTTTATTGGGTTTCTTGTGCAGTGGTAGAGGCCGAAACTGTTGCAGCCATGTGGCAATGAACTAGCAGATGGAAGATCTCTCTCCATTTCTTTTTTCCGCTGTAATTCTGCCTTTGGAGAATACGTGTGTGTGTGTGTGTGTGTGTGTGTGTGTGTGTTCTAAAGTGTGAAGTCGAGACTCCATCCAGGTACTCTGATATTTGGGTGTGCCACATGGGGTCTTAAGCACTGTGCCAGTGCTTGCTCCTTGCACATATGTTCATCATCCCTACGCGTCTTTCACTCAGGTAATGACCTCTAATAACAATCATAAAATTGGTAACTAACAGTTACTGTGTGCTTAGCCTGTGCTAGGTACTTTACATCGTGACTCAGTGAATCCTCACAGTTCCTCCTCAGGGGGATTCTCCTTTTTTACAGAAGAAATTGAAGCATACGGTACTGAGGTTCCCAGAGCTCCAGAAAAGTGAGCAGGGAAAGCCTGCTCAAGCTCTCCAGTTGATAATTCACTTAGATATAATTGTAAATATTATATGAAATAGGATATGGGAGAATAACAGGTAGATTTGATATGGACCGTGAATAAGGGAAAGATTTAGTAATGGAAATAGTGCTGGACCAACCATCAAAAACTGAGTGTGAATTAGCAAAGAAAGTGGACTGGGAAGAGGGAATACTTATTGCAGGCAGGCAGTAGGCTTGCATGAACACTGCATGGCTCAGTACCACTTGGTACTTCTTCAGGAACCATAGACAGATCTACCAACTAGGGCAGAGGAAATGTGCCACAGGGATTGTGCGGGTTGCAGCCTCCAAATTCTCTTCTATTCCTCCTCTGCCAGTTCATTTGGCAACATAAAACTATAGCATCCGTCCCCTCTTTGTCTTCTTAAAGTTTTATTTAAGTATGTATTTAAAAGAAAGGGAGAGAGAGAGATTGAGAGACAGAGAGATATCTTTCATTTGTTGGTTCACTCCCCAAATGACAGCAATAGCTAGAGCTGGTCTCAAGCCTGGAGCCCAGTACTCCATTAAGGTTTTCCAAGTGGACGGCAGGGACCCATCTTAGCCCCCACCTCCTTTTTGTTAAGTGGTTTCCCCAGGTTCATTAGCAGGAAGCTGGACCAAAAGTGGAGCAGCTGGGACTTCTATCAGTTCTCCAAAATGGGATGCAGGCATGCTGAGCAGTCACTTCACCTGCTTCTTGGCAATTGTTGTCATGTGACTATTGCAGCAGAGCCAACTGTTTGGCAAAGCAGTTAAGATGCTGGCTGAAATATTTACGTCTCATATTGGAGTGCCTGGACTTGAATGCCTTGCTCAGGTTCTTGATTACAGCTTTCCACCAGTATGGAATCTGGGAGATGGCAGGTAATGGCTCAAGTAGCTGGGTCCCTGTCAAATGTGGGAGACTCAGGTTTCAGCTCTTGGTTCCGAGTAGTTGACCTTTGGCCCAGCCCTAGCTATTGTGGGAATTTAGGGGATGAATCAGTGGATAGGAGCTTTTGGTATCTTTTTGGTAGCTTTTTGGTATCTTAGGAGCTATATTGTGGTCTGATGCTTTAAAAGCCATGGATAGGGCCCGGCGCGGTGGCGCAAGTGGTTTAGGTCCTCGCCTTGCACCCCCGGGATCCCATATGGGCGCCGGTTCTGTCCCAGCAGCCCTGCTTCCCTTCCAGCTCCCTGCCTGTGGCCCGGAAAAGCAGTCGAGGATGGCCCAAAGCTTTGGGACCCTGCACCCGCGTGGGAGACCCGGAAGAGGCTCCTGGCTTCGGATCGGCATAGCATCGGCCGTTGTGCTCACTTGGGGAGTGAATCATTGGACAGAAGATCTTCCTCTCTGTCTCTCCTCTCTGTATATCTGCCTTTCCAATAAAAATAATAAAAATAAATCTTAAAAAAAAAAGCCATGGATAAATTGATGCTATACTTGACTTTTCTTGGTGTGTGTATTTGAATTTTTCCATATAATTGACTGTTTCCTGTCCTGTTACTATTTGCAAGTCATGAATCTTCCTACTCAAGGTACTGATTTTCTTGTTTTGCATTCTGCTGCGACATGGCATTCATGGATAACCTCGAATGTCTGCTCACGTACCTTTTCATTAGGTTTGACTTCAGCTTATCTAAACAGGTTTCCCATAAGATGAAGTCATATTCCAATAAATTTTTCTTTATCTTTTGGTAATTAGCCTAGAAAAGAAACAATTGCTGCTTTGTCAAGATAATTTCTTGTCAAGTACCCCTGGAAAAAATATGTATGCTACGTAAGAGACCTCAGGAATTTTTTTTTTTAAATATCTGTTTGCTTTTACAATATTTTAATCACTTGACAACGATTTTTAAATGACTCTTGCTAAGTGAATGGCTTACTTCACAGTGACCAATGACCGTATTTTGAGCAAGCATTTTAAACATCTGATAGCTGGTAAACGTCACAAAATGAAACTCAAAGGCTTTTTGATTATGAACTAACTTGGGACATTCTACGGAGCTTTTGAAAATGCAAGGTGACGTTAGCCTAGGAGTATTTGATGTATTAACTTATGAGAGAAATGGCCAATTAAGAAGTGATGGTAGGGCCCAGCACTGTGGTGCAGCATGGTAAGCTGTTATAACAGTGGCAGCATCTTGTACTGGAGTGCTGTTCAAGTCCCAGCTGCTCTTCCTGATGTGCCTGGGGAGACAGTGGATGACAGCCCAAGCGTTGGGTCCTCTACATCCGTACGGGAAACCAAGATGAGGTTCAGCTGGCCTAGCTCTGGCTATTATGGTCATGTGGGGAGTGACTGAGCAGATAGAAGATCTCTGTGTTTTTCTCTTTGTTGCTCTTTCAAGTAAATACATGCTCTTTTTAAAAAGAAAATAAAGGATGTTTATCCTTTTAGATTGTATCTGTATATATATATATGTTATGAATATGGATTCCAAATAACAAAAAAAATGAATATGGATTCCAAGACTGTATGAAATTGCTAGGAATCTGGTATGTCTTGGTTTATGTTCTCTTTTAAAATTGTTGAGATTGTGTGCTGAAAAATAATAAGATTTCCTTGTCAATGATTATGAATTCTTATCACACTTTTAATTATGCCTATTACAAGCTTTTGGCAACCATAGGCAATTAATGTCTTGCTTTGATTTCTCTCTACAAACAATTGCAGTTGGCTAGCATCCAAGACTGTTTCTTCACAGAAGATTTTGACATATACTCAAGTTTCTGGCAATTCCAACATCCCATCCTTGAAGTAGGTAAAAAATCTCCAAACTCTAGTAGAAAATTAGACTCAACACAGATGGCTTCATCAGGCAGAACAAAAAAGCATAATACAAGATTGAAATGATAAAGATTTATGATGTTTGATCATTCTGCTTCAAGCATGGCTTATTGTTTTAGTTTCCCACATTTAAAAGAATTTTTCAGCTTTCTAAATTTTGGGGGAGTATGCCTTTTTGGAATAGAAAGAAAGCATTTATGTTTCTTCCAATGTGATTTCCTGATTAGGAAGGCTCCCATTGGTGAGTTTTCCTGGTTTTATGTCAGCATTGTGATTTCATGAGCTCATAAGTATCTGTTCCAACAGGCCACAATGGAAAGCACTAGTTAAGCTGCAAGGCTTTGCTTAAAAGGCTATTATCTTCAGGTATGACTAGACTATTCCAAAGAGCTGAATTATTTAAATAGTGAAGTCAGCGGGAGCTTCCTGGCAAATATGACTGTTACTCTGTCAACAGGCCTAGCAGAGAATGCAAGATGTCCCTAAGCTCTATTAGGTTCCTGCTTGAGTCCTTTTCCAGGAGTCCTGTTTCTTGCTCAGATGGACTGGCCGTTAGCTCCAACAACCGCGACACTGCACAATCATCTTAGCTCTAGTGTCCCGGGATCCCGAGGACTAAGCTTTGATCAGGAAAGCTTTCAATGTCAGATCCTGCTCACTACAGTGACATGTGTGTTGAGGTCACACAATGGCTGTCTTTTTGGCTTGGAGCCCCCTGGGAGCCGGGAACTACAGAAGGAGATGGGCCAAGGCACATCCGTAAGTGAGTATTTTTGAACTGCAGGAACCATAATATCCGGGACCGTGACTTAATCTTGCTGCATCTGTAACTGCTGAACAGATAACTGGTAGATGTTTGTGTCCATCAACTGACCATGGATTCCACCAAGCAGGTTAGTGCAGAACAATGGGACATTCGTGGTTTTCGCTTTTTGAAACGCTATGGTTCTTTGGAACACGATCCGTTGCTTCTGGACCTTTGCTCTGCCAATATCACAATTCCTGGTTTGTTCTTGTTTGTTTACATTTTCGTGTTTGAAGCTCTGAGATGCAGAAGAATAGTCTTGTCTCTTCAGTAAAACCTTTCCAAATATTTTGATTTCTTATGGGACTGTTTGCATTAAAAGAGAATATATGGGGAGAGAGTTTGCAAAGTGCACAAAGTCTTGCGTCACATGGAAAGCTCAGTTCTCTTTCTGTTTCTCCCCTGAGGGCAGCGCCTGGCCTCGGCGGCAGACTTGAGGCTGATGTGGGTGATTCCGGACATTGCAAAGACGCGACCAAAGGACCACTTGCTTCTCCAGCGGTGGCCGACGCCCGCGGGTTGGCGCGACGAGAGTCCGCGCAGGCGCCCTGGGAGGAACCGCCGGGACCGCGGTCGCTCGGCTCTCTGCTTCTCCTGCCTGCGCGTGGGCGCTGGAGCGCTGGCAGCGGCCGCGGGGCATGCCGGGCAGCAGGCGCTAGGCTCGCGGCTACTGCTGCCTGCCGGTTGCTAGGAAGCGCGGACGCAGGCCCCGCGGAGGCCGGGCGCTCTTCCAGAAGATCCCGGGGCCTGCGAGGAGCCATGGAGCCTGCAAAGGTCAGTGCGAGGCAGCATCCTGGCGCCGTGGGGTCGGCGGCGGCCCTCAGCCGGCCAGCGGGGCGCCCAGCTCAGCTCGGGTCCCCGGCCCCCAGTGGCGTGTCCCTCCGAGTGGACCTCCATCCTGGCTCCCCCATCCTTCCCCACCTTCTTCCCAGGATGTGAAGGGAAACGGAGGCAGGGCTGGGCAGGCACTGTTTAGCAAAGTGCCCGACGCTCAGTATAGTTGATGTATAGTCTTAACAAATCCCAATTACGTCGAGCCTTTCGAAATTAAAAAAAACAAAGTCTCATTAGCTCCTTTTAACTTTTTCTGATGGTTACCCCGGCTAGTGTAAATGTTATGCTGCCAACTTGAGGTCTTCCCTTACCACTTTTACAGTTTGTGTTGTAGAGCGTTAAGAGCGGGTACTGTAGCCAACAGCCTCGTCCGGCAGAACCTTGGACAAAGGTTCTGTATTTGCTTTGTCCAGTACGGGATGGACTGGCCACAAGAAGTTGTGCGTTAGAGATGCAGCTGGTTGTGACTGACCTGACACGTTACACATTGTGTTCAGCTTTCCCTAGTTGGAGTCGCAGCGCCGGAGGCTGACATGGCAGTGCCAGTCGCAGCGCCGGAGGCTGACATGGCAGTGCGATCGCTGGGCTGTGGATCCCGGCTTCACTGTGGAGTCCCTGCTAAGAGATGGCTTTTCATGCACACCCTTCCTCCTCTCCATTAACTCTGTGGTTGTGTATCTTTATAGCATGTAGTTTATATTTGGATGATGTTAAGCAATACTCTCTTCTGCACTCATTTTGTGTTGTATCAACCATAGTATCTTTTATTGACTTCCTCAGAGGTGAAATTCAAAAATTACTGATGTTAACCCTCCTCTCTGTCTTCTCTTTAATCCCCATCACTTTCCTGATTTCTCTCATCATCTTTTTTTTTTTTTTATAAAAGATTTATTTTATTTTTGTTGGAAAGTCAGGTATACAGAGAGGAGGAGAGACAGACAGAAAGATCTTCCATCCGATGATTCACTCCCTAAGTGGCTGCAACGGCTGGTGCTGTGCCGATCCAAAGTCAGGAGCCAGGAACTTCTTCTGGGTCTCCCACACAATTGCAGGGTCCCAAGTCCTTGGGCCGTCCTCGATTGCTTTCCCCGACCACAAGCAGAGAGCTGGATGGGAAGTGGGGCTGCCGGGATTAGAACCAGCGCCCATATGGGATCCTAGCACGTGCAAGGCAAGGACTTCAGCTGCTAGGCCATCTCACTGGGCCCTCCCTTCGTCTTCTGTCTCACTCGCTTTATGCTTTTAGAGATTGATTCTGTAACATCAGCTGTGTGTGACTTGTTTGTAGGAGGAGCCATGAGTATCATGTAAGTAGTTTATCGTGCAGAACCAGTGTGATTGTACTGGTAGGAATTCCTGAACTCAGTCTTGCCAAAGCACAACATTCCCGGTAGCGGGATCGAACAGATCATCTGCTTCTACATTCAGTTCGCGTGCTGCTGTGTAGTTTACTTCTCTGTGTCTTTCTCAAGGACTCTTGGATTTTCTATCTGTTTCTATTTTTCTTTGGACAAAAACCAATATATCCTCTCTCTCCTGTTAAGCCTTATTCTGTCATCTAGTTTGTTAATCAGCCCGTCTTCCCAGAGCTTGCTTTCAGTTCCTCTCAGAACTATTTGGTTTGTAGATCTGAGCAGAGCCATAATCTGGAAATTTGTTCCCATTGTATTTCTGGCCTAGGCATACTGTGTATAGGTTTTTTTGTTTGTTTGTTTGTTTAAATCTTCCCACTCCTGCCAGGATATATCCTTTTGTCTATCTGCCTGTGTCTCTCTCTCTTTTGAAGATTTTATTTATTTACTTATTTGAAAGGCAGAGTTAGAGAGAGAGAGACTTTGTTTCCACAGGTTTACTCCCTACATAGCTGCAGTGGGCAGAGCCAGGCCAAAGACAAGAGCCTGGAGCTTCCTCCAGGTCCCCCACGTGGGTACAGGGCCAAGAATGTGGGCCGCCTTCTGCCGCTTCCCCAGGGATGTTAATTGGAAGGGGAGCTGCTGGGTCTTGAACTGGCTCTCGTGGTGTTCTGGCACTGTAGGCTGTGGCTTCACGTGCTGTGCCCCAACACCATCCCTTTACCATACACACACATAATACATGCATATATACATGTGCGTATCTACATACACATGTGTATATTTGTATACACACACATGCCATATATTTAATTTGCAAAGCAGAGAGACAGAGGATCTCCCATCTGTGGCTTTATTCCCCAGATGACCCAAATGGGCCCACTGGGGCTGAAGCCAGAACCTAGAAACCTAGGTACTTGAGGCAACACCAGGTGCCTCCCGGGGTGTGCCCACTGGCTGGGAGCGGAGTTGGCACTAGAACCCAGGCCCTCAGGTTTGGCATGCAGGTGTTCTGAGCAGTGTCAACCAGCAGACCCACGGCCTGTTGTGGTCTCAGGGCCTGCATCTTGGCTGTCCTGTATGGCCGTTGGTCTGCGGGGGGTCTTTCTGATTCATTGTTTGATATGACATGTGATTGCTCCTTGGAGTTTTGTTTCTGGTGAATTCAGCATTTGATAAATAAACACTTTTAAAGTATTGATAGCAACGGACTTCAGGCTTACTTGTTTCCTGGTAGCCAATGCAGAGAGAAGGAGATACAGAGAGAAAGATCCTCCATCTGCTTGTTCACTCCCCTAGCGGTCACAATGGCTAGAACTGTGCTGATCTAAAGCCAGGAGCCAGGAGCTCTTCCACGTCTCCCATGTGGGTTCAGGGTCCTGTGGCTTTGGGCCGTCCTCGACTGCTTTCCCAGGCCACAAGCAGGGAGCTGGATGGGAAGTAGGGCCACTGGGATTAGAACCAACACCCATATGGGATTCCAGTGCGTGCAAGGCGAGTACTTTAGCCTTTAGGCATTGTTTCTTGGCCTTTTGGCTAAGATCAAGTGTAGTACTTTAGCCGTTAGGCTATCGTGCTGGGCCCCTATGTAAATTTTTAAGCAGTTCTTCTTTTAAGAAGCACTTTTTTTTTGGAAGTCAGAGAAACAGAGGCTGCTGTCACGTGCTGGGAGATTGGCATAGCTGTGCAGAATGTAGCTGGGCCGAAAGGGAATGGTGCACAGCTGATGGACGGAGAGTGGGCGCCCAGCACGGCCTATCTGCATGGCAACATTTGTTCCTGCAAGGGATGAGGTGTCTGAGGGCCTACTGGAGAAGGTCTATATGGCCAGCCCCGAGACAGAGAGGCAGGGGAGATGAGGATATGCTTTTCATCTCTATAGACTGTCTTGGGGAGTGAAGTTCTGGCATTCCTGTCCTGCTTTGGGGAGGCAAAGGAGCAGGTGAAAGAGGGGAGTCATGGGGGCAGGGAGGGAGGGAAGTGTTACTGCTGCTGGAGTGTAATGCCTCAGCATTCTTTGTGTTTTTACTTTTTTGATTTGAAAGGCAGATTTATAGAGAAAATTGCAGCCTGGGGGGGGGGGGCAGGGGGTAGGGGTGGGGAGAGAGATGAGTGAGAGATCTTCTGTCTGCTGATTGATTTTTCTAAATGGCTGCATTGACCAGAGCTGGGCCAAGGGAAAGCCAGGAATCAGGAGCTTTCTCTAGGTCTCCAGCATGAGTACAGGTGCCCAAGGACTTGGCCCATCCTCTGCTGCTTTCCTAGGCCCTAAACTGGGAGCTGGATGGGAAGTGGAGTAGCTAGAACATGAACCTGTATGCATATGGATGGGGTGCTGATGCTGAAGGCCAAGGATTGGTGTGCTATGATACTACAGCAGCCTCATGCCTCTGCATTCTAACAGGACTCTGACACCTGTTGCTTGGAACCTCTTCTGAGGTCAAATAATTTAACAAAAGATGTGCTTGTTGTCTTAGTCATGTAGGAAATAACAAAGGTTGTGGGACTTATGAGCCAGGCATCATGGACATAGAACAGAAAATGTTTTATGCTATCATGGCAGTACAGAGTGTGACTGGGGCCAGCATTGTAGTATGGCAGGTAAAGCTGCTGCCTGGGATGCTAGCATCCCACGTGGGCACAGGCTCCTGTCCTGGCAGCTCCACTGCTCATCCAGCTCCCTGCTGATGGGCCTGGGAATGCAATCACTTGGATCCCCGTTACCCACGTGGGAGACCTAGATGATGCTCCTGGCATGCCTGGCACTCCTGGTTTTGATCTGGTCCATCCCGGGCAGATGGGGCCATCTCTGGGGTGAGCCAGCACATCAAAGATCTCGATCTCTCCCTTTCTCTCTGTAAGTCTTTCACATAAATAAATCTTAAAAAAAAAAAAAAAACCACATACACAGAAAACCAGAAAGCAACTGATGTACATTGTCTACATTCTTCTCTATAACGATGTTAGCCTTGAGATGAAAGAACTGGTTTAGGAAGAAGTCAGGCCTCCATGTTTCCTGCTGCTCTGCAGGCCCTGCCTCCCTGGGCATTGAGGCCACGTCGGGGAGAGGCCCAGAGGCTCCTGCTGCTGCCCTCCATCCCGTGGACACTGTGCCCTTTGCCAAACACACTGGCCGAAATGAACCGTATTAGACGCAG
Source organism: Ochotona curzoniae (assembly GCF_017591425.1). NCBI lineage: Eukaryota > Metazoa > Chordata > Mammalia > Lagomorpha > Ochotonidae > Ochotona > Ochotona curzoniae. Next base: position 7,803,699 of record NW_024466129.1, on the reverse strand, counting down.
CCCGAGTCTCATTCAGTCTGTGGTCTTCTGAAGTGGCCTCCTGGAGCCGTTTGGGTTTCAGCCTCCTTGGTCCTTAAGACTTACCTCTTTCTAGGAGGTTCCAACCCGGATTGACTTCTGCTTGGTTTGTGGGCTGAAACTAAGCCCTGCCTGGGTGAGGAGAAGACTTAAGTCGTTTAATCCATTTTAGTCTGGTGACAGATGGAAGGATTTAAAAATTGTTTAAAGTTCTTACTGTACAGTTGTATGAGGAATTTTGTTATAAAACAGTTCTAGATAATTTAGTTGATTTATGAAAGCAGCTTGCGTCGGCCAGTTTTTCTGGGGTGGGGTGTGGGTCCTTCAGAAAGTTCCCGAGACAAGGACATATAAGAGTGTGAGTTTGGGGACAGAAATCTAGGGCTGTACTTGCTGATCTGGCCATCGGCATCCCGTGTCCGAGTGTGGGGTTGGAGTCCGGTCCAGCGGACTGGAATGCCCCAGGAGGCAGCGAGTAATGGCTTCACCACTTGATTCTGTGCCGCCCGTGTGGGAGGCACAGAGAACTCTTGGCTCCTGGCGTTGGGTTCTTCCAGTGCTGCCTGTTGCAGGAATTTGGGGAGTGGATACATGTTCTCTCTGTTTCTCTTGTTTTCTCCCCTCCTTCCCTTGAAATAAAATAGAGATGAAAAATTTAAAGTTTCAAAATAAAGCATGAGTCTGTTTTGGTGCAAAAGTTTTTTTTTTCATGGTACCTGGAAAATGATTACTAAAAGTGACCATGCATCGATTAAAAAAAATAAGCTCACACTTTCAATTTTTTTTGGAACTTTTTGAAGCTCATATGTGTATGACAAATGGGGAATGAGAGCTACTAGGATAAAAGGGGAACCTTCTATCATTTTATAGCTTAAAAAATTGAGAAAGAAAGCCTCCAAGTCTAAAATAAACTGTTTGCCTGAATTTTAAATACTGCAAAGCTAGAAGGTGTTTTGTTCAGTGCATAAAAAGCTGATAGTTTTGTTGGTGAATAATGAAGAGACCAAAGGAAAGCCCAGTGGTCTTTATGGGTAGTCTCTTGCCATCAGGTTTTTTTTTTTTTTTAACTTGCTCACCATCATCACTATTGTAACTATTAAGACCTGTTGTCAAGAGTTTTCTAGCACTTTTACTTTTCCCGTGATGAGGGGTGGTCATGTGCCCGGCCTTGTGTCCCCCGTCTGCCCGTCGCCTCTGTGGCCGTGAGTGGTTTCCCTGTTTCAGTCGGCTGACTGGCTAGGGCAGATCATCTACTACCTAGCCAAGTGGTTCACCAGCAAGACAGAGCGTTCAGATTCCGTGCTGAGTTAGAGCTGCCCTGCTCCCAGCAGCTCTTACATCTTATGTCGCTGTGGACTCCTTTTGACAAATGGACCAATTGGTTAAAAAAAAATACATGTTTTAGTGATAGATTACTATAAATTTTGTGGCTATCATATATTTTGACTAGGTTCTTGTACATTGCTTTTTATTTCTTTGTATTTGGCATATTTTTGTGCTATTAGTTTTTTTCTTTTCACCCTAATTTTCAATAACCAGGTTGATTTTTTTTGTACTATATCTACTTTTTGTTTGGGACATACTTAACCAAACTCTTTTATTATTATTATTTCATTTTATGACACAGTTTCATAGGCTCTGGGATTTCCCCAACCTCTCCCCAAGCCCTCCCCCCATATTGAATTCCTTCATATTGTTATAATAGTACAGATCATAGCCAGTCATGATTCCTTCATTGTGGGCATGGACCATGCGGAGAGTCCAGCATCTTATTTTCCAGATAAATTCAACAGTTCATTGGGAGATCATCCTTGGTCTGAAAGTAGAGCTGGCAGAATATCATCCCCTCCAATGAGATGCCACTACACAACTTCAACAACAATTTACAACATCATGAAGTTAATTTACATGGTATTGAGTGACCAGTATGTTAAAAAATGCAAGTTCTTAACCATATCCTATAACTACTTGATTGACATCTCAATTTTAGTATATACACAACTGGCTGCTATAAACTTTAAAATGGTTATAGGGTACTATTCAGCTGTCTTGTGTCTACTTTCATTTTTATATTTAGCAGCTTGTAGTATTCAAGTGTGAGTTTTTAATGAACTTGGCAAATTTTAGGATAGTCCATATAGGCGTATTACTCTAACAAGCCATATGTTAATGATTGAGGAGCAGAACAATTTTAGGAGGGGTGTGCGGAGAAATCTTCAGTACCTTAGTGAGGAGTAACTGATCTTTGTGTCCTACCTAGAAGTCAGTAGTCCAAGCTGACTTTTTCCTGTCTGTTCTAAATTTTCCTTATTGGTCTCTGTTTGTCTATCTGATCTAATTTTGGGGGCTCCAGAATGATTCTGAAGGTCATTGCAAGAGAGGGTGGGGAGCCAAAGTTGGAACTAAGCAAGGACCAGAGAAGGCTTGTCTCCTGAGTCCCGAACGAAGTTTATTGTTCTTCTGTTTCTGAGGACCGCTCAGGGCTCCTGGCTGTTATTCTGATGACATTAGATCCTGTGAGGAAGGATCTGAGCTTCTTCTATCCCATGTGGGAGATCCGATAGGGGAATGGATGACCTCAGAGTTCTTGGCCTATGAGGGCACTCCAATTCCCTGTGATCTTATTGGCAGTTGGGATGTAGTCTTTGGTGCCTATACTGATATTTCTTGGTGAGGTACTGGGAGTCTCTGGAGTTAGGATATAAGCCTCCTCCTGTCCTCCTGCTCCACTCTGGGGTCCCTTCCTGCTCTGTGCATATGACTTTCTGTTAAGAGGCTGTCAGGGTCGCTCTTGGATCCCACTGTATGTCTTTATAGTTTTTGCTAATGTCTAATGCAGATTTGAGTCTGCTGTCTGTAAGTTACCTGTTACATTCTTGATAGATTATACTTAACATCTAGACACACTCTAAGAAGGTGGAAGATTCCTCTGCTCTCTGCTTCTTGAAATGGGTCGGGAGAGCAGAGAAATCAGCCAAACTCTTTATTTGTACTTTAGAAGAAAGATTTATTAATTTGAAAGGCAGAACATCAGAGGGGGAGAGAAAGATGTCTTGCAATACTGTGGTTTACTCCCCAAATGAATGTTAAGAACCAGGGCTGGGCCAGGCTAGAGCCAGGAGCCAAGAATTCCATCCTGATCTCCCACAAGCACCTGGGTCATCCTCCACTCTCTGGCACTTTGACAAGGAGCTGGATCAGAACCAGGGTGGCTGAAACTCGAATGAAATGCCAGTGTTGCAAGCTGGGCCTTGATGTGCCAGACCATACCAGTCCCTTTGTAGTTTCAAGGTTGTGTTTTTTCAAAGGGAACATGAACTGGATAGTGTCTGTTCTCTACAGGAAGCCCTCCTTGATTGATTTTGCTTGGCTGAGGTTGCTTTTATTGTTAAGCCCTATCTTACTAGTGGGGAGTCACTCTGTGTGGAGGTGTGGTAGGGAAGTACTGTTTTTTTCTGTAATATGTGGTTAGTGACTGTATTGCCAGTGTAGGGGTGGAGTGTAACACTTGAGCAGGAGTGCCTCAGACTAAGCTACGAGTCCAACTCTGGTGGACTTATTCCCCAATAGGGAGACCAACCCTAACAAACCCAGTAACAAACATGATTGGGAGGTGTGCAGTTGTTCCTGGAGACAGGTGGCACAGTGTGTCAGGCAGTAGTCACAGTGAGACAGAGGTGAGGGGTGAGGATGGAGAAGGGAGGCCTTCTCTTGTGGCCGAAAGCCACGAGAAAAAGTTATTGTCCTCATGCTTTCTGTGGATGAGGGCTTTGGGAGTGGCGTGGATGCAGCTGAGGTTGGCAGTCCTGATGTCATCCGGGGAGGCCTGCGCCCATGGCTTCCAGGCTGGTGCTGCTTTCTGCAGGTGTGTGTGAGTGTCCTTGTGACATGGCACTTGGCTTTTCCCAGAGCATGGGCTAAGTGTGAACCCTAGGCCCATGTGGAAAGTCACAGGGTGTGGCTTCCACTCTGTCCACTGCACTGAATCCATCCCACATTCATGGAAAGGGGAATTAGGCTTGACTTGGAAAGCCAGGATGCTTCAAGAATTAGTGAAAGTACTTTAAGGCCACTGAATCTCCTTATTTAAAAACCCTTAGAACACTGAGTAACTGATGTATTTCTACCTGGATGCTCTGTTTTCCCAGAGAGCCCTTGTTTGTGCTTTGTTCCTGGCTGAGAAGTGTGAAGTGCCTCTCTGTACCAAGTGATGTTAGATGGCTGAGAGCAAGGATTCAAATAGATTTCTTATCCCTGAGGATGAGGGTTACTTGGGGAGATGTGGAAACATAGATGGGGAGATGTGATCACGCCAGAAGGATAGCTGCAAAGATGTGACTGCAGTCTCCTCCTTTGTGAAATGAAATCAATGAACTTGTTAAGGCTCTGGGATTTGAAGAATGTGTTTGAAATTAACATAACATGTGGCACACATTTAGATGCTAAACATATTCCTGTCCGTCTTTACTTTCCAGTTACTATTTCTGCATAAAACACTACCCTAAATTCAATTGTATAAAGCAGCCTTTTTATTTTCTGAAAGATTTACTTAATTTTATTTGAAATGCAGATTTAAAAGAGAGGGAGAGAAAGAGCTCTTCCATCCAAATTGGTTCACTCCCCAAATTGGCCACTGTGGCTGGAGCTGAGCTGATCTGAAGCCAGGAGCAAGGAGCCTCCTCCAGCCCAAGGACTTGAGCTATCCTCTACTGCTTTTCCACATCAGAGGCAGGGAGCTGGATCAGAAGTGGAGAAGCCAGAGTGCATATGGGATGTGAGGCTGCAGGCAGCGGATTGGCCAATTGAGCCTTGGCGCTGGCTCCAGCCTTTCTCTTTTACTCATACATCCTGTGGGTCAGGACTCAGAACTCACAGCAGGGCTGGCTTAGTACTGTTTCCTGCCATCTGAGCCCTCAGCTGGGAAGGCTGCATGTTTGGGGAAGTGTAGCTCATCAGGCAGAGATGCAGTTATTTGAAACCATGTCTTTCACATGTGTAGCCACTGATGCTGACTTGGTGGTACATTTATACATGTAACTTGCTCTCCCTGTTACGGACTGTTCCTTTTGACAGCACTCCTAGAGCTGGCAGGCCAAGGACCATGTGGAAGCCACATTGCAGTGTGCCTCTGTGCCTGGATGAGCCCACAGTAGCAAAAGGGTCATGGGCACTCTGCCCCACCCCCCGCCTTTGGTAGCAGCACTTGAGATGAGAGAAATCATTGTGATACTTTTATAAAGTACGGTCTAATACTTCATCCCTCTCTTCACCTTACCTGCTGACCTTACCTACGTATCAGAGAGACACAGAAGGATATTCCTATGCTCAGCAGCTGGGGTTGGGCTAGGGGTAGGCTGGGAGCCAGGAACCATTCCAGGTCTCCTGTGTGAGTGATAAGGACCCAGCTACTTGAGCCGTCCCCATTTGCCTCCTGGGATCCGTGTGGGCAGGAGGCTGAAATCAGGGGCCAGAGCCAGAGGCTCGATGTGGGCTGTCTGAACCAGCATCAACCGCCAGGCCATACACCTGCCCTTGAAAGATGATCTTACACTTCAGAATCATCTTTTGTTTAGCTGCTGTTACAGCTTGTTTTCTTTCTGATTTTGTATTATTTAGTAGTTCTTAAAGTAGCCACAGGGATGCATCCTATGAATAATTACAGTGATTTTTTAATTTTTTATTTTTATTGGAAAGGCAGATATACAGAGAGGAGAGACAGAGAGGAAGATCTTCCGTCCAATGATTCACTCCCCAAATGAGTGTAACAGCCGATGCTATGCCGATCCGAAGCCAGGAGCCTCTTCCGGGTCTCCCACGCGGGTGCAGGGTCCCAAAGCTTTGGGCCGTCCTCGACTGCTTTCCCAGGCCACAGGCAGGGAGCTGGAAGGGAAGCGGGGCTGCTAGGATTAGAACCGGCGCCCATATGGGATCCCGGGCGTGCAAGGCGAGGATCTTAACCACTGCACCATCGTGCCGGGCCCTACAGTGATTTTACACAGTAATTTAAAAAAGTTTACCATTAAGTTTTGTTGTTGTTGTTGTTTTGGGTGTAGTTTATTTCATTAAACACTGTGTTCTATGGGAGCATCGAATTTGTTTCAAAAGACATGTTTTCATTCTTTTTTGTGGTTGAATATTGTTCTATCATGTATATACACTGCATTTTCATTTCTCCAATCTGTACTTCTTTTATCTGCATTTTGTAGTCAAATCACTTAATATTTCCTCCCCACTTTCTTGAGTTTCAGTCGAGTTTTTAAAATTAATTAATTAGCTGCTTTTATGATGCAGTTCCACAGCATCTGAGAGTCCTCTCTCCCCAAGTTCCTCCCCACACTGATTTCCCCTGTTAATGTACAATAGCATATCACACCAGTATTGTCCTTCAAAAACAGTCCCAAGTCCATTATTCTGCCCTTCAAGTGTATCCTGACATTGTAGGTATGGACAATTTTATTCCAGTGGGTAGACAGATATTTTCTCACATATTAAGAAGTAATTATCATTGGTTTAAATAGGGTATTAGGAAAGCAACTTACCAGAGCATACAGATTTATCTGTTTTAAACTCTTAAAAGTTTTTGCCATATACTTTTCTTTTTAGAGAAGAACCAAAGATGATACTTGGAAAGCAGATGACCTCAGAAGACAACTTTGGGTAATACTTCATAGATTTAACTTGGGTTGTCCGTTTGGAGAGTTTCCTGACTCACAGCACGCACCTCTCTGTCCTTGTGGCTCACCTGAGATGCGCCGTTGACTCAGGGATGGTGCCTGTGGCTAGTACCTGTGAGCGGGAGAGGGCCAGGGCCAGGGCCACGTGCAGCGTGTTTCCTCTTTGTCACTTCAGCCTGACATCCCACCAGCCCTGTGTGTCTCTCTGTCACCGGGCATGCGTGTAGGGGTGCTTCCTCATTCCTGGGGGTGGTGACGAGGCGGAAGGGATCTACCTCATTGGAGATCAAGGTCAGTTCCTTAACTTTGGAGTTTTGTAATGAGGGTCTCTGTTCTTTAGATAGGATCTAGGTTGTTCCTATCTTAGCAATCCTAAAGACACTCTGTATGTTTTGTTGTTGTTGTTGTTTCTAACCAGTGTTGTATTTTACATTTGATTTGCCAGTAAATGTGCATGTCTTTGATGTCCTGTAGGCAGTTATAGAAATGCTACTTCATGATTTTAGTCATTTTAATATTCTAAAAATACTCACCTGGGCCCCATCCATCTTACTGGGATTGGAAAGCAGTTGAATGCAGTAATTTTGAAGGTCCTTAAAATGAGTGAGATTCAGATGTCCAATGTGTAAAGGAAATATGCCTTTCTGGAGAAGGATGACCCTCCCCCCTCCTTTTTTTTTTCCTGTTGTTTTAGGCAATACAGTCAGGTAGTTCCAAGGAAGAAAAGAAACACAAGGAAAAGAAGCCGCACCGAGAGCCGGAAATGGACCTCCCTGAGCACAAGGAGCCGAAGTACAGGGACCCTGAGCGAGACGCCAAGTACCGAGAAAGGATGGCAGAGAGCGACACTCACGCCTCTAAGGAGAATCCTCGCGGGGACAGGGACAGGGAGAGACTGAGGGAGAAGAGAGACACCAGAGAGCGGGACAAAGAGAGGTCCAAGGAGAAGTACCGAGAACAGGAGGCAGAGAAGTCTCACAGCCGAGCCAAGGACAGAGAGAAAGAGAAGGACAGGAGGGCGAGGAAGGAGGAGCTGCGGCAGACAGCTGCACACCACAGCCTCCTGGGCCGGGAGGCGCGCGAGCGCCCGCTCCTGGAGAGAGCCGAGAGGAAGGTCCGCTCAGGTGCGCCATGGTCCTCGTGGGCTGGGACTTGCTTGCCTACACTGGTTAGGAGTGTCCCCTGTTTCCTCCGGACGTGCTTGTGGCGTGCCCAGTTGGTACAGCCTTCTGTTAGCTGTACTTCCTTTTCTTGTTTGAAGGTTAGTTAATTAACTTATCTGAAAGGCAGAGTTAGAAAATGGATAGGTTTTTCGCTTCCTTGTTTCACCCTTGGAGTGGCCACGGTGGCCAGGGCTGGAGCAGCTGGAAGCCAGGAGCCAGGAGCTCTGTCCGGATCTCCCATGTGGGTGCACGAATCCAAGCCCTTGGGCCGTCCTGCACTGCTTTCCCAGGCACACAGGCAGAGAGCTGGATTGGAAGTGGAGTAGCTGGGACTCAAACCAGCACGTTTGTGGGATGCTGGCATTGGCAGTGAGAGCTTAATGCACTATGTCATGATGCTGGTCCCTTCATTGTCATTTTTCTTCTCTGATAGCTTTTATGAATAGCTTAGCATCGATTTGAAGCTTTGGGTCCTTAGTATGGGTATGTTTCTGAGGGTGTGTAGTTTTCATTGTTATTTTCTTTTTGATCTTTTTAAAATTCAGTCATTAAGGAGAGTACAAATTTCTCATTTGCTGGAGTTTCACTCTTGGAAGATATTTTAGGTTTGTATTAATAAATCTTAATTTTCATTGCAAATAACAAAAAGTCCTGTTCTTTGGTAGAAAGTATTGCCCCCCAAAGTCAAATATGAATTTTCTTTCAAATGATATTTAGATACTCTGGATCTGAATTCCTAGGAATTCTGAGGTAAAGGTATGTATTTTTCCCCACTCAAAGTGGAAGTTTCTTGACTATTAGTTATACAGAGAGTATGCTTTCTTTGTTTAAAAAAAATCAAAACACAACTAACCAACTTATGTGAAAATAGATCAGAAGAGTGTATGGGGTGACTCTTAGTGTCAGCATAAAGGGTATAAGACCTGACTATGGAATTATTTTTCTGATGCCTCTTAAAATTGTTATTTTGATATTCTTGCTATTTATTTATGATAACATTTTGTTCTCAGATTGTTCTCTCTTTTTGCTGCTCCTGCCCGTATTATTGTTTTTAATACAGTATTGATGTGAATAGTGCTACAAGGCTGGCCACGCTTTGAGGCTTTTTGAAGTTCTTGCTGTCATCACACGTCTCTTTCAGATAATTTTTCTCAGGCCTCTCCCCATCTGTGAAATGCGACCTTGTTCCAGGCCTTGGTCCTTGGCCCGCTCCCCCAGCTAGCTCTCTCCCTCACTGGCTGGGTCCAGTCTTAGAGATTCAACACCATCTACCTGGCCCTGATCTCCAAAGTTGCTGTGCAGTTGGGTTTCAGCCCTGAGCCCCCTGCCTGTGGCTGTACCTGAACTTTGCTGCTGAATAGATGCTGTGAGCTTAACATCCCCCCTGCCTCAGAAGCAGCTTCCCTGCTGCCTTTCCTGTTCCCGTGAACGTAATTGATCTTTCTGTTCCTGAGGTCAGGAAACCCGGGAAGCATCCCGACTTCCCAAGTGCTTTTCCAGTCTCCTTGGAGAAGATGTGGGTGCTCCCTTAAGCTGCCTCCTCCTTGTGTCCCAGGCTGCTAGAATGGTGGATCATGAAGACATCTTGCAAGTATTGACTGTCTCAGTCATCTCTGTAGGTTTTTTTTTTTTTAAAGGTTTGTTTATTTTTATTGGAAAGGCAGATTTACAGAAAGGAAAGACAGAGAGAAACCTCTTTGATCCAATGGTTCACTCCCAAAGTGGTCACAACAGCCAGAAATGAGCCAATTCGAAGCCAGGAGCTTCTTCTGGGTCTGCCATACAGGTACAGGATCCCAAGGCTTTGGGCTGTCCTGTTGCTTTCCTAGGCCACAGGAAGGGAGCTGGATGGGAAGTGGAGCCGCCAGGACACAAATGTTGGATCCTGGCACTTGAAGGTGGAGGATTAGCCTGTTGAACTATGGCACTGGCCCTCTTTATCTGTCTTTTAAAAAATATTTATTTTAATTATTTGGAAGGCAGAGTTAGAGGGATACACACACACACACACACACACACACACACACACACACACACACACAAGACCTTCCCATCTGCTGGTTCATTCCCCAAATAGACAGTGTCCCACACTCACCATGCTAAAGTCAGAAACTTACATCTCCACTCAGGTATCCCATTGTGTGGCGGGGATCTAAGCACCTTGGCCATCTTCCCCTGCTGTTGTAGGTGCGTTCGTAGGAGCTAAATGTGAAGTGGAGCATCCTGGCATCCAACTGGGCTCCTTGGGGATGTTGGTGTCACAGGCAGCAGCATTGAATGTTGTACTGCAATGACAGCCTCCTGTCCTTATCTCTCAAATAAGTACCTTTCAGAATACTTTTTTTTTCTTTTCTTTTTTTCCTGCAGCTTGGGCATTGAAGATTCAGGCTCCCTGTTGGAAGGTGCTTGGGTCAAGTGCTATCAGTAGCTGTGTGACTACTTGGCTCACTCCTTCCTTCCCCGGCCTCTCTGCTGGGTTCTGCTGGGTATTGGTACTTGATGCTAATGTGTGTGGGCTTGGCCTAACTTCCTTTTAATCCGGGGATCTCTTGACCCTTTTGTCCTCCAAGCTTTCAGGGAACCAAAAAGCTGTGGGTGCTAGGCTACTTTCTTAGCACATCCATGAGGGCAAGCATTTCCTTGGGGCTTTGAGGTTGACTGACATGTTTTGCAACCTGGACCAAGGTCTTGCCTCAAACTGGTGTTAGCTTTCCTCTTGCATTGTTGCACAGAAACCCAGAGGTCAGTTTGTGTCGGTACTGGGGCTCCTTCTGAATTTCAGACTTTTGCCTGGTACCTCAGTAGCAAATGGATACAAGGGAAGATTTATTCCAGCACCTTGGATTGCCATATGATCTCCCTCTTTGTTTCATTGTAAGTATAGAGTGTTTTAATTCAAGTATATATATATTTCTAAGTGAAACAAGCTTTTATAAAGTCATAAGTCTCCTGCTGCAGCAATAGGAGGAGGCTGCAAGAGAGGAAACACCCCAATTCAAGACTATGTAGAAATTACATGGTATTCAGTGTAATATAGATGAGAAAGCCTGCATCAAGGTGTGGGGCAATCTGTTTTGTGGGCTAACATTTGAGGGTGTTAAGAACATGTTTTATTTTTATAGTGAGTAAAGCAAGAATTGAAGAGAAAGAGAGGCGAGAGGAAGACTATGAAAGAGGAGATGACGATAGAGAACGAAGATACCGAGAAAGAAAGGTACGTAAGGCACGGAAGGTACGGAAGGCACGTAAGGTACGGAAGGCACGTAAGGTACGGAAGGCACGTAGGTACGTAAGGCACGGAAGGTACGTAAGGCACGGAAGGCACGGAAGGCACGGAAGGCACGTAAGGCACGGAAGGCACGTAGGTACGTAAGGTACGTAAGGCACGGAAGGCACGGAAGGTACGGAAGGTACGGAAGGCACGGAAGGCACGGGGGCCAGGGTCGGAGAAGGGCTCTCAGGTGCGGCCGGGCACAGGGTGGACAAGGAACTGGGACCAGGAGCATTTTTGGAAAATTGCATAAATTGGGATTCAGGGTCCGGGAGACCTCTTAAGCACCAGGTCGATGCCTTTGCTCCTTCTGATACAGTGCGCTACCTCATTATTTTAGAAAATTTGTAAGATACAAATGAATAACAAGAAGACAGATTGTCTAGTCTCCAATAGGGAGAATTAATTATTGATAATATATCTTAGGGAAATTTTTTTATAGACACACACACACATCCACATATGTGTCTCCATACATTTGAAAATGTGTATATATGTGTGTGTGTGTGTGAAAGGACTTTGAAAAGTTTATAAAAAATAGGACTTAAAGGATGAATTTATTTTGGTGTGGAGCAATTTTGAAGTGTATGAATAGTTTCCCTCACCACCAAAATGTTTTTGCAAACCCCTCTTCGGTGTGTGGTTCAGAAGGGGCAAAGGCAGTGCTCCGTGCCCCAACAGCTACTGGGCCTTGTTGTCATTTTCAGTCATTGCTGGCTGAAGGCGACTGTGGCATTTTGCATATTACAAGGGTGTACCTGTGTACATGTGTTCTGACTCCCAGCCAGTCACTTACGGTGCTGCTTTGTTCCAAGTTCCACTTGTGGGGACCTTTAGTTTCATGAGTGTTTAAAATGTTGAAGCAGTTACGTTGTTGTTGATGAAACACTCGAGGATCCCTTTCCCCACATCAGTTCTCTCTCTCTCTGTCTCCTTTTTTTAAAAGGACTAACTTATTTGGAAGGCAGAGTGACACACACAACACACAGAGAAAAGGCTGGCCAGGCTTTCGTGGAAGATTGAGTGTGTGAGTGTTTGGGGATGGGAGGTGAGGGCTAACCAGCAAATGGAAGGAGGAGCGAAGGAACCGCAGAGCACTGAATTTTGGAGGGAATTGTGGGCTGAGGGTCTGGTCGCTCTTAGTTGAGGATGGGCTGAGGAGACCCTCCGTGAAAGGAGAAGGTCAGCTACATTTTGGGGTCTGTTGAGTGCGCTGACGATCTGAGCCAAGAAAATGACATGGTGGTGTGTATGGAATTCCTGGTGGCCGTCACCGGTTGTTTAAGGAATATCTGCGGTGATTTAGGGGGATACAAAAGGGACTTTCTCAGTGGTGGTCCTGTGTTCAGGAATCTCCATCTGGCTGGGAGTGGGAAGCAGTGGTGTGATCCATCTTTAAGGAAAACATGGCAGCAGCATCCTGTGGGTGCTCAGTGAACACACTGTCTTTCTAGAGAAGTCACAAGGTCTCCCAGGGAGGCTCTTTTGGGGCCGGTGCCACTGAAGGTGAGGGTGACAAGAGTGAGCCCGACGAGGTAAAAGGGGCTGGACTGTTTGCCTTGCTGAAGAATTTGGACATTGTTTTCCATGCAAGAGAGAGGTCAGTTGGGCTGTGGTATCTCATGCTTTGTACAGTTGAGTTATCTGAATCATCTAGCAGTAGAGCAGTGATACGCATAGCTCTTTTTTTTTTCCTTCCCAGAAGGTCAACAGATGAGGTTGTTAGGACCATCCCTAATGACAGGAGAGAGTGAAAAGGGCAATGTTGTGCAATTCTCCCTGTATTTGTCAAAAGATATTGAAAAGGTAGATGACTCGCGTGTTATTTGTTCATTCACTTTTCAACGTTTTGCATTGCGCAGTTGCAGTATGGTGACAGCAAAGACAACCCTCTGCAGTACTGGCTCTACAAAGAAGAAGGTGAAAGAAGACACAAGAAGTCGAGAGATCCGGACAGAGAAAAGAAACATCGGGAGAAGAGCAGCACGAGGGACAAAAGGGACAGACATTCAAAGGAAAAGAGTAACTCCTACCCCGAGAAGGAGGAAGAAAGACACAAAGAAAGAAGACACAAAGACAGCTCTCATGTGGAGGACGAGAGGCACCGGGGTCACGCAGAGAAGAAAGAGAGGTCCTTGAAGGACGAGCACAGGAGGAGGGACCCCAAGGTAGTGGCTTTTCGTGTTTTAGTGCCTTCCCCCTTGTCCGCAGATCAGCACTGTGGGAGGAAAGTGACAGGTGCATGTGGCCAGCTGCTGCCAGCGCTGGTGGCTTAATGCCTGCGGTCTTGGTAATAGCATAGTTCGCCTCTCCTCTGACCTTTTTGGAGAGAGACATGTTACCGATCTTCTAAGGATTATGAAGTTAAGTGTTGATTATGTTGTGAATGTGCTTTTGATGCATATTTGATAATCTGTCATCAAATTTTGAAATTTCGCATTAAACAGGAAGCTGATATTATTTGAAAATCGTTTTTAAGGATGTACACAGACATGTACACACAGAGGGAGGGGGAAAAAGCTGACTAGTTCATTTCCGAAGTGCCTGCAGTGACGGGGCTGGGCTGAGGTCCGTGCTGCCGCTGGCAGCTCAGTCCGAGCCATCCACATGGCACTGAACTTGACAGCTCAGGAACTTGAGCTATCTCGGGAGCTCCCAGGGTCTGCGCTAGCTGGAAGTTAGTCAGCAGCTGGGGCCAGATCTTAAACTGAGGCACTTTACAATGGGACGTGGGTGTCTTCACAAAGACTAGATGCCTGCCCCTGGTATTCTTGAGGTAGAAATTAACTGAGTAACAGTGTAATTAATGTTCAACCAGCATTGTTAGGGTAAGTTTGTAACAAACCAAACCACACAGGACAAAAATATAAAGCTATGGGTTGCAAAGGATCTAATCTTTCCACATAAATTAGTGTAATTACTGTTATGTGCTTAATATATTCTTGGATTTATTTAAGTGCCTTGTTCTGACGTGTGTACTTTCTGCTCTCCTCTTTGTGGAATCTGTTGCTAATGTGATTTCATTCCCTATTTCTTGATGGGATTTCGGTTAGAATGGAAAAAGCCAGTTTTCTTGGGAGTGATCACGTGGCAGCTGAGGCTGATGGAGATTGCACTTTCCAAGGCAGGGCTCCGGGTTGCCGCCAAAGCCTGGGACTGGCAGCTGCTGATGCTGGGGTTCATAGCTCATGGATCTGCAGCTGGCGGCTGCTGGATGTTCCTGTGTTCGTTGTAAGAGCAAAGAGATCGCTTAAGCTGAGAAACAGCTGAACTGTAAATAGGTCACTGGAGCGGGTTTTGGGGTGCAGCGAGACAAGCCGTTGCTCAGGGTGCGTGTTCCACGTGGAGTGTTCATTCGAGTCCCCGTTCTCCTTGCTGTCCAGCTCAGGCTGTTGGGTTTCTCCCACACACATGGCAGAGTCAGCTGTTGTGGGCTCCTGGCTTCAGCCTGGCTAAGCCTTGGCTGTTCTGAATACCGGCGAGAGAACAGAGGATGAGGTCTCTCTCTCGCTCTGCCTTTGAAATAATTGTAAGAAAAAAATAATTATATGCGAGGATAGATTGCTGCCTGGCCTCTTGGCCACCTCACCTTTGCTGTCATGTGGGTGAATCAGAGTCCTTTGTCTCCCATTATCTTCCCCTGCTGCCTTGACTTGCAGCTCTGCCCAAGCCCACGCTGTGGCCCAGCGTAGCTCTCTGCCCTCCTTTTTGAAGCTAAATGTTGCTCATGTTTTTTCACAGTTTAAGCAGTATCACTGTTGTCATCTCAGTGTGCTATTTAAAGGCCCTGGACTGGCTGCCTGCTTGGTCATGTGCAATGTGTACATTCCTCACTGCGTGAGGAAAACTCAGTTGCATGATGATAGATAGGGATCCTCAAAGACGGGCACACGCTTTTTTTGGTGTGTGTTTTTTTTAATCTCTTTCCCTAGATAACAACTTTTTATTTTCTCAAACATTTTAATTTGAAAAATTTGG
The DNA here is from genome assembly GCF_017591425.1 of Ochotona curzoniae. NCBI lineage: Eukaryota > Metazoa > Chordata > Mammalia > Lagomorpha > Ochotonidae > Ochotona > Ochotona curzoniae. The sequence continues at coordinate 7,788,595 of NW_024466129.1, read as the reverse complement.
AGCGTAAAGCAAAGGTGACGGAGTTCACAGTGCGCACCTCTGTGCCCACCAATTGGATTCTTCCCCAACGTTATATGGAACTTGCTTTTGTCCATTGTCCAGGTCAACTTCAAGTATCACAGATGTCACATTTAGCTTGCATCTGTTTTGTCCTTGTCACTGAAAACATCTTTCCGGGTATGTCTTAATGCATATGTTTGACTTTTATTATGGTTGTATGATCCACGATTCATGAGGAACATTATTCTGCATCTATATAAAAATCATGGTCTTCAAAATTAGTCCCAGAAAAAAGATTTCTTGTGATGACTCATGGACTTCCTGTTGCAGACGTTTGTTCACACTGGAGTGGCTGTGAATAAACCGGAGTCTCTGTTCTCATAGCGCCTGTTTGCTCTTTGAGAAGCCGTGTGATAAAGAAAGAAGCAGTGTGCCGTTAGCAGCAAGAATGGTTATTGACCATTACATAATTGAGGTTTTTCTGTAGGAAGTCTGCCAGGTAATTGCAAGGTACCTTTTGGCTTAGTTTCCGTGTTGACCCAGTGTTGGATGTCGTTATTCTAAGGTGACTATAAATTCGATGGTTCCTCTTCCCTCCTCTTCCCTTCCTACCACCCTTTATTTGCAGAGCAACACAGAGAGGGGTGGAAGGAGAGAATGTGTGAGTGAGTTGCAGGAGAGATGTGTTTCATCTACTGGCTTACTCCCCAAGTGGCTACAATGGTCTGGGCTGGGCCAGGTCAAGTCCAGGAGCCTGGAACTCCATACTGATGTTGCAAGGAGGAGCTTAGCTCACTGTGCCACAGCCATAGCCTCATTAATAATTGTGCCGGGACAATAGCTGTAAACTGAGAATTTTCCCAGGAATGTGAGGTTTCCTTGATTATTTCTCATCTTATGATTTGTAAGTTATTATTGTAAGAATGATTACGGATCAGTCTCCTCTGGCTATCAGTGAGACGTAGATAGGCCATGAAGAGTTCTTGGGAGGTTAGTGACAGAATGGCCAGGCCTCTCCTCAGACTCTTTGAAACAGTCCCCTTTTGAGAGCTGCCTTCGGAGAACATGCTACCGAGGAATGAGGGCCAACCACCACTTCCACTTCCTAAACACCGTGCGCCAAATTAAGGCTCTACCCTCTTAACGCCATTAACTGTGGCTTTGGGGCAGTCACTTAAAAAACGATTTATTTATTTTTATTGGAAAGGCAGATTTACAGAGAGGAAGAGAGACAGAGAAGAAGATCTTCCATCCGCTGATTCACTCCCCAAGTGGCTGCAATGGCTGGATCCTAAGCCAATCTGAAGTCAGGAGCCAGGAGCTTCTTCCGGCTCTCCCACATGGATGCAGGGTCCCAAGGCTTTAGGCTATCCTTGACTGCTTTCCCAGGCCACAAGCAGGGAGCTGGATGGTAAGTGGAGCTGCTAGGATTAGAACCGGCACCCATATGGGATCCTGGCACGTTCAAGGTGAAGACTTCAGCTGCTAGGCTATCGCACTGGGCCTGGTCACTTCTTCAGGAGAAGAATCAGTGACGTTTGTAGCCTGTAATACTTTTGAATGTCAGATCATGACCTTTTTTTAACTGCTGAATTTAGTGACGTCAAGTATCTCTTGTAATTATCTTCCAAAAACACTGCTACCCAGAGCATTCATCCTGAGGCGAGAACATAAAATGTGCCAACAGAGCCCTGTGCTTTTGTTCTAGACTTGCTTACAAGGCTGCGAGGGGTCAGCTGTACTGCTTGTCTTCCTGAGAGCCGGAGGAACAGGGGTGACAGTGCTGAGAGCGCTGGGTAACCCCTGGCCAACACCAGCGTGGCCCAGGCATCCCATAGCTCCGGGAAGACCACAGGGTCCTCCAGGGCTGTTTGCTGGTCCTTCATCACCCAGCTTTAATTCTTAGGTTAACGTGGTACTTCTCTGTTTTTCCTTATTTATATCTAGTTATTAAATTTGAGCTTTTTCCTATCTTGCACTTTTCATTCTGTTCCTTTTCCATTCCAGTCTCATGTTGAACATGTAATTATACTTATTTTGTTAAAGATTTTATAGCTTTTAATATAGGGAAGTATTAAATTATAAATTATGCATGATATCAGAAAATTTATTTTACATTGTATGTATATATACGTGCAGTGCCTTTTCTTCTTGGTAAATGAACTTTGTAAAAAAGTACTCCTGGAATCATGGTGGTCTTTGCTAATTATTCTGGGGAATGCTTCTCTTTTTAATTTTAAGAAAGGATTTATTTATTTTAACTTGAAGGTCAGGGTTACAGAGAAAGAGGGAGAGATCTTCCATTTAGTGCTTCATTCCGCACATGGCCAAAAATGGTCAGAGCTGAGCTGATCTGAAGCCAGGAGCCTCTTCAGGTGTTCCACATGGATGCGGGCTCTGGGCCACCCTCTGCTGCTTTACTAGGCTCTGAGTAGGGAGCTGGATCAGAAGTGGAACAGCCAGGACACAAACCGGCCTGTACGGGTGCTGGTGCCACAGGTGGATGGATGCCTAGCCGAGCATGGTGTGGTGTCCCAAGACCATAACTTCCTGTCAGGTTATTAACATTTTTAGTATTCCTTAGTATTCTTTTTTTTTAAGATTTATTCATTTTTATTAGAAATGTGGATCTACAGAAAGAAGGAGGCATAGAAAGAAAGATCTTTCATCCACTTGTTCACTCTCCCAAATATCCAGAGCGGAGCCGATCCGAGGGCAGAAGTCAGAAGCATCTTCTGGGTCTCCCACGCGGGTGCAGGGTCCCAAGGCTCTGGGCTTTCCTCTGCTGTTTTCCCAGGCCAGAAGCAGGGAGCAGGATGGGGAGTGGGGCTGCTGGGATTTGAACCGGTGCTCATATGGGATCCCGGTGCGTTCAAAACAAGGACTTTAGCCACTAGGCCACCACACTGGGCATTATTATTTCTTAGAAGTAGATCTTACAGGTCAAAGGAAGCGTTTGAATGTTTTTAACTCTTTTTAAGGCTTGTAGTACTAATGGTGTGTTGTCCTCTGCTGATTTTTGTTTTTGGACCTTGTTTGAGAAGCAGTGAGAGAAAGTGAGCTAGAGGGAGCATGGGTGGAAGAGCACGTGTGCCTCAACCTGCTCCCATCTGCTGGTTCCCTTGCTGAAGGCGTCGGTGTTGGGCCAGTGTTGGAGCTTGAAACTGAAACCAGGATGTGGGACTCGGGAATCCTCACCGCTCTGCCAAAACACTCTAGGCTGGTTGACAGCCTTCTTAGTGGATGACTCAGTCCTCTTGTTCTGTGATATGCTGCTGCTGCTTCTTTTTTATTTTTTTAAAAAGATTTATTTGGGCCCAGCGCGCTGGCACAGTGGTTAAGGTCCTCACCTTGCATGCCCAGGATCCCATATGGGCGCCGGTTCTTTCCCGGCGGCCCCCGCTTCCCTTCCAGCTCCCTGCCTGTGGCCTGGGAAAGCAGTCGAGGACGGCCCAAAGCTTTGGGACCCTGCACCCACGTGGGAGACCCGGAAGAGGCTCCTGGCCTCGGACCGGCATAGCATCGGCCGTTGCGCTCACTTGGGGAGTGAATCATCGGATGGAAGATCTTCCTCTCTGTCTCTCCTCTCTGTATATCCGCCTTTCCAATAAAAAAATAATAAAAATAAATCTTTTTTTTTTTTTTTTTTTAAAAAAAGCGCAGCTTTTTATATAGAGAAGGAGAGACATGGAGAGAGATCTTCTGCCAGCTGGTTCACTTCCCAAGTGGCTGCATCGGCAGGAGCTGAGTTGAGCCAGGAGCTTCCTCCAGGTCTCCCGTGCAGGTGCAGGTCCTAAGGCTTTGGGCCGTCCTCTGCCACCTTTTCAGACTGCAAGCAGGGAGCTGGATGGGAAGTGGAGCAGCTGGGACATGAACCAGCTCCCGTACGGGATCCTGGCATGTTCAAGGCGAGGATTTAGCCGCTGGGCTCACGCCTGGACCTTGAGCCGTGCTTCTTAGGGGCTGTTCCATGTCTGTGGTTTCTCCACTGCTTTCCTTTTGTCTGTCTGTCTGTTAAGGAAGGGCCTGGGTCTGCCTCCCTTCGTTGCTGCTCCCGCCTCACCTAGCCCAGTGCCGTTTCCCAACAGTCTGTTTACTGAGTCATCATCTACTAGTTTGATTTTTAGCTGTATAGGTTCAGTCAATTCTTGAGAAGATTCCTTGAAGTTTTTTTTTTTTTCTGTAGGCTAAATGCATGAAACTTTTGAGTTTGAGCAGTTTAGTAGTAACCAGTCATATTTATCCATAAATATTATGTTTGTTATGTGAGATGGTGGAGTACATTGATTTATTTCTGAGATAATACCTAGCTACCCTTATAATATATTTGTGTTTTCCTTGCATTATCTAATTTATGAAAAAGGACTCGTAAATCCTTATTTTAATAAATGTTTATAGATGCTGTTGCTGAAGTTCATATCCATGCTCATTTTATAGAGTTTACTTCTTGTCCTTAATTCATTGTGATTTAATACTTAATGGTGATGAATTTTTTTTCTCTTTTCTAGAATGGCGAACACAAGAATCGAGGTACAAGTTCGAGGAGAGATGGAACTGGCAGCCAGTAAGGAATCTGCATGATTTGTTGATTGTATAGTTCTCATCGTGTGCTTTAAAAGTGAACTTTCCTTAACAGGAGTAAATTATTGAAATAACTTGGTCTTCTTCAGCTCTGGACCCTCCAAGTTGTATGGAGAGGAGACTGTTACAGAGGTCTTTCTGCTCACGCACGTGTGGAGAATGAGTTCTCACTGAGGAAAATGATTCATTTAGGAGTTCCTTGGTGTGTGACAGGTGGTCTTTCCTCTGGCTGAAGAAGCGTCCGCAGGTGATGGTTCGCCTCCCCCACAGACACTGGAGCGAACCATCGTGGGTTATGTTCGTGCGTGCGTGCCGCATTCCAGCCACTGCTGGCATCACGGTTCCTCTGTATGGTGAGGACCAAGAATTCTAGCCCCGAGGCCGCGCCGGCCCGCTGTGAGAGCAGCTGCTAGTCCAGCCTGAGTTGGACTTTTATGCCTTTCAGTAAAATTATGGCGGTTTATACCTTTTACAGATCAGTATAGGCTAGAGTTTATATGTAATCTCATTTTAAATACAAATCTTAGCTTTAGTTTTTTTTTTAGGATGACTGTATTTTGTAATTCTTTTGTATAGATCAGGAAAACTCAGGTTAGATGCATTGCATTTTTCTCTTTTTAAATTTTTAATATTATTATTATCATTTTATGATATATTTCCATAGGCCCTGGGATTTCATTGCCTGTAGTTTTACACATTTGAGCAAAAATATCACTAAACCTGGGAATGAGAGTGTCAAATTCCTAGATTTTGTATTATAAACTTGTTGGAATGTAAAGGAGGATTTTACTCAGGTTGTATATTAAATCCCATTTTATAGTGATTTAGTATGACTGAAAATTGGGAATCAAGTCGAAATTTTGAAAACCTTATCTTAGGTCTCAAATAATATAGAATATGACTGAAAGATATACTTCAAGTTTAATTTTATTTTAGAAGTATGAATTTTATATGATGCATAAAATAGTATTTGGGGTTAATATGATTATAGACAATTTCTAGAATCCTTAAAGGATATATATTCATACATATGCATAAAAAAGATTTTGTAAATTTCTCTTTTTACTGGGGATGTCTTCAGTGTTGAATTAATGCCACAATGCAGAAACTCTTGGAAAGACTTCAACACTCATAATTCTAATAAAACGTGCTTTGCCAACCTATAGCAGTTCTTAATCAGAGCAAAATATTGATAAGATCCTTCACTGAGATTAAGCATATTTTATTATTTTTTTTAAGTCATAATTTAAAAGTAAATTTTAACACTGGTCATGTTTACTTTCTAGCCATGCAGAGAATGTAGTCAGGAATAATGGAAAAGATAAAGAATCAAGAAAGAAGGTAAGACAGTCTATCTCACTTTATATATAGTAGACTTCGTCATGTGTCTTAATTTGAAATTTCTCTTAAAAGTAGAACCAAGGGGCCCAGCGTGGTAGCCTAGTGGCTGGAGTCCTTGCCTTGTGTGCACCTGGATCCCATGTGGGTGCCAGTTCATGTCCCAGCTGCTCCAGTTCCTGTCTGGCTCCCTGCTTGTGGCCTGGGAAGGTAGTCGAGGATGGCCCAGGGTCTTGGGATCCTGCACCTGCGTGGGGGAGCCGGAGAAGGCTGCTGGCCTCTGCTTGGCTTCAGATTGGCTCAGTTCTGGCCATTGCGACCAATTGAGGAGTGAACCAGTGGATGGAAGATCTTTTTCTCTGTCTCTCCTTCTCTCTGTAAATATGAGTTTCTAATAAAAATGAATGGATCTTAAAACAAAAAGGATAGTAGAAACAAGGCAGAATTTATTTGCATGTTATTTGAATGATTATGCCAGAATGCTTACTGTCGACTCACTTTAGGTTAGAAGAATCAGACTGAAAGTAAAAAGATGGACAGGAGTAAGCCATTGAGCAGCAGGTGTCAGAGTTGAAGTACCTATGCTGCCAAAGTCGATTTTGAGACAGGAAGTTTTACTAGAGAAAGACCTTGCATTATGATCGGATAATTAGTTCAGTAGGAAGATGTGACAATTGCAAGTGAAAATGTCCCTTAGTGAGAGCCCCCAGGTATAATACAAGCATTAAAAGCTGTTGAAATTGAAAGGAGAAGCAGACAGTTACAAGAGAGACTGTAACAACATGTTATGCTAACATTCTAGACAAGCTAAATGGGAGAAATTCCCATAAGCATAACTTGCCAAACCCGCTTCCAGAACAAGCAGTCTAAATAGACCTTATAGTAAGTGAAGTCCTGTCTTCAGAATTAACAGGCTCAAATGACTTCCTGTCAGATTCTATCAGTACTTAGTATTTTTAAAAATTAAAAAATATTTTTAAAAACTTATTTGAGAGGCAGGGTGAGAGATGGGCAGATATACAGAGCAAGAGCTCTCATCTACTGGTTCATTCCCCAAACACCTGCAGTGGTAGGAGCTGGAGCTTGGCCCAGGCCAAAGCCGGGGACCACGAACTCATTCCTGGTGTCCCGGGAGGGCAGCTCTGTGACCTGAACCATCGCCAGGGCTCCCAGGGTTTGCACTAGAAGGAAGCTGAAATCTGTAACGAGGGCCGGCTGTCTACCCAGGCACTCCAGGATGGCATGCAGTGTCTTCACGGTTCGACTAAATGATAGCTCCCCAAATACTGCTTGTTGATACTGAGATCCACTCATTCTCCTCACATGGGTTTATGTTTTTTAATTCCCTTGCCTATATGTATTTATGCATGGTGAAAGTTGTAATGTGTGCTGCTATTTTTGTGAGTTGTCACATGAATAGACTTCACAGTGATTATTTAGTAACTGTAAGATATTACTTTGTGGAGCTGTCATCAGTCCATAATTTTAGTTTCTTTTTTGGTCACTCAAGATAATGTGGCCAGTACATGTTGGCTTCTATTGAATTATTTTTGAAGGATAGTTTTTTGTTTCTTTGTAGAAAGAAATCCGTGACCTATCTTAGTATTTAACAATTAAATGCCATGTTTTTTATGCATCTCTTTTCCATATATATATATAAACGCATACTGTTATATAAATTAGTTCTTATGTCATCTGCTGCTTTGATGTGGTTATGGTTGTTGAATTTTGGGGGTGCTGATTGGTCACTTACCATCCAGTTATGTCTATACCCTTGATCATAGAAAAAAATTAGCCTTACAATTATTTCACATGTTATCTTTCATAATCATATGTTAAATTGTGTCTATATAATGTATATATACACACACATATAATTGTGTATATATAATGTATATATTTATATATATTAATATATATACATTAATATAATATATATAATATATATACATTAATTTATTCATTTGAAAGTCAGAGCAACCGAAAGGCATAAACAGAGAAAGAACCCCCTTGCAGCATCTCCCAAATGCATGCAGTAACCAGAGAAGGGGCCAGGCGCAAGCCGGCAGTCAGGAGCTTCACGCAGTTCTCCCCCGTGAGGGACAGGGGCCCACACACTTGGGTCATCCTGTACTGCTTTCACAGACAGCTTAGCAGGAAGCCAGATCTGAACCGGAAAGCAGTGCGGGGCTCCAGCAAGTGGCAGCTTCAATTGCTGCACCACACCCCTGACCCCAACATGTGTATTTTGGATTTTTTTACATATATGCACACAGACTCCACAGAAGCACAAATGCTGTGAAGTTCACTCTTTTTCCCAGTTGATTGTGGAAATCTGTTAGCCTACCCTCTTTTTCTCTTTTTTCTTTTGATTTTGATTTGAAAGGCAAACAGCAGAGACCTTCTGTCTGCTGGCTCACTCTTGTGCAACGTCAAGGAGCCCAGAATTGCGTCCAGGTCTCCCATGCAGGTGGTGCTGACTCGGGTCCCAAAGCTGTCCCCTGCTGCCTTCCAGGGCACACGTTAGCAGGGACCTGCGTCAGAGGCACCGCGGCCAGAGCTCCAGGCAGCACTCAGTGTGTGTCCCAGTGACTGCGGCAGTGTGCCTGGCGGCCACCCCGTATTCTCCCTGTGGGTAGTTTTCTTGAACTGGAATTGTAGAATTGTTAGATTAAAATGTATATATTACTTTGGTGTTTTTCTAATGTCTCCTGATGTTTTTTTTTTTTTCTCTAAAAGTCAGATTACCATTGTTTACTAGAGTTGTTACTTGAGGCACATCTCTTAATTTTAAGTTTTCTTGTAGTCACATTAGGAAAGTAAAAAAAAAAAGCTTTGACATATAAACTGACACGTCTAAAGTGGTATCTGTTCAACATTAGTAATAAAAAAATCACCAGTGAGGTATTTTGCGCTTTTTTTATTGTGCCACAAGAATGAAGTATGATTTTGTTTCTCCCAGAAACATTTCAGAAGTGGTCTTGAAAAACATCCAGTTGTAGCTTATGACTGCTTTCCTATACAAATTAAATTAATTGATTAACTAGACAGAGTGAGTGAGAGCACGGATGCCCATCTGCTGGTTCATTCCATGGATGTCCATGGTGGGCAGCGCGGCCCGCCTGAAGCCAGGGGCTTGGGGCTAAGGCCGGGTCTCCCACGTGAGACTCTGGCAGGGACTCTGGAGACATCGGGCCGTCTATTTTAGAGCATCACATTGAGTTTATCTTGAACCAGTTTTTCAGTATGTGGCTAATCTACTATATGCCAGAAAGATTTTTTTTGGGGGGGGGGTTCAAAAAGTAAATTCTTTTTATTTTCTTCATGAAAAATAAAAGCATACCGTCACTAGTTTTCTCTGGTGAGCAGTTTCGGTGAGTGTCTCCCGAGTGTCTCACCTTCCTCGTACCAGTGTCAGCAACAGGTAACGTTCCCAGGGCTTGGCTGTGTCAAGCACAAGGATCATACTTTGCATGCAGCATCCTGCCCGGCCCTTTCACCGCGTTACTTGAGTTCTCAGACGACCAAGTCACTCGCTTCAGGAACCACAAAGCCAAGACCCAGATGGCAGAGTGTTAGTTTTGTCCTTTGTTTATCTTAAAGCACGGGGTGGCGTGTGTGTGGAGGAGCTGGGACGTGTCCTGTTATGTCCTGATTGTGGCTGTCCTCTCTCCTCAAGCATAGCCACGAGGAAGCCTCTGCGTGGAAGCTGTCGCACAGGCGAGAAAGTGCAGCAGCTCTGGTAAGAAGTTATCTTTGTATGTTTTGGCAGTTCTGTCCGGACACATGCACTTTGCGCTTGCTCCGTCACTGTAGTGTTCACATGTTATTGGTGCAGCTGTTACTCCTCTCAGACAGTGTACATCACCATGCTGGAGGCTTTAATGGGAAACTTGTGTTTGCCCTTGTTTGAGAATTCTTGGGCCTGTTGAAGGCAGTCCTGGTCCTGGGGCAGCAGGTGTGCGGACCGCTGCGTGCAGCTTCAGGCACCAGAGCCTTGCTCTTTGGGAAAGCTTGTTGCAGGGAGCTTTGCAGGGAAGCAAATTCAATTGCACAAATAGCCAGTCTTCTCATGGTTGTTCTGCCTTTAAACTGAAAATCAGGAAGATCTGAAGAAAGAGAAGCCACAAAAAAACATGATTCAGACCATTGTTGGTGAGAAATAGCTTAACCTCATTGTTGAGGAGAAGTAGGGCAACCTGGTTTTCAGAAACATGTGAAATCAGGAAGATGCAGGAATTGCCAGTGTCCTTGTATGTGAGGGAGAAGTGCTGGCTGGTGACCCTGGGCCTCTTGTCCTGAGCAGTGCTGGGAACAGTGGCTATGGGGCAGCGGGACCCCAGATGATGGGGTCCTCACCATGTGTCCCCCGTGTGCTCTGTCTCTGCCCCCTACCCTCTCGTCCTCTCCCCTGGCCGAGTGCCTGGCACATGCAGGATATGCTGTGTGTGTTTTTTGAGTGGATCAATTGGACGTTGAAAATGTTGACTAGACACAGGATGTGCTAAAGGGTCACTGGGTCATCCTATGTTTGAACATGAATACAAAGGGTGATACCTACCAAGTTTTGCTTTAGGATTCGTGTGGTAGCTAAGATATGGAAGGTGACTGTAGTTCCCAGCAGTTTATTACATGGTTCATAAAGATTAGATTTTGAACGTCCCCAGCACAAGAAATGACACATGTTCAAGGAAGCAGAAATGCTAACTATTTGAATTTATCCACTACACATACTAAATTATAGTATATCACAAAATATGGATATGGGATTGATTTTTTGTTTCATGCTTTATTTTTTACCTCTAGGAAGTTGAAAAGGAAGACATTGATTTAGAACATCCTGAAGCTGAGGAGTATACACCCAGTTTTGAAGGTGATTTTGAAGTATGTATAAACGTTAAAAATTTTCTCAGTTTAGAAATAGTTGATTCTTAAAAGCCAGTATTTTAATAGCTTTTCTCTTGCACTCTCTTTTTCGTTATTTTTCATACCTGGTGTATGATTGGATTTGCTAGCCAGTTTATAGTTTTGACTGTAACTTTTACAAGCTGATTGTACTCCTATCTGCTTACTAATGTGATGGGAGTGATTTTATGATCACTTCTCATGTGTAACTGTACACAAATACACACTTTTAGATTCTCAGTGTGAATGTTGGCATGTTGTTTCTATACTGTGTGGTTTGTTTTTAGAGAAACACAGTTTACACAGCTGTATAATTCAATAATATTAAAATCATCGAACTACAAAAATCTTTTAAGGACTTTTTCTGTCTTGAATTAGAAATTGTGATGCTCTGTTCAGAATGAGGGCTACTTTAAGTTAGACGTAAAGTGTTCCCCAAACATTGTTATTGTAGGATTACGAAGATGACTTTGAAGTTTGTGATGGAGATGATGACAGTAACAATGAGGCAGAACCAAAAGACAATATGGAAGAACTTCCTCCAGCCCAGAAAAAGGAAATCCAAGAGATTCAAAAAGCCATCCATGCAGAAAATGAAAGGATTGGAGAATTATCTTTGAAGCTGTCTCAGAAGCAAGGGCAGATGGATTCTAACAGGGAGTCCCGGGCAGGTAATTGACGGTGTCCATGCTTATGTGTACGTGTGTACACACCTGTTGAAGGCAGACTCCCAGTACTCCAGCGGGCAGAGAAGTAAGCATTTTGCCTGTCAGCATGATGCTGTGCCTTTTACGTCTGACACTTACTGACAAGTAAGAGACGTGGACCGCGTGGATGTAAGGATTGTCCCGTGGACCATTTCGCAGGCCACCTTCTGCGTGACACCTGCGGCCTGAGAGTGGCCGTGAGCGTGTGTCACGCACCTGTGCTCAGTGGGCAGTGGCACTCATTTTTCCAGTGCCGTCAGCTTCTTGCTCAGTGTGTGAGCACACGGGCTTGTTTTTCCTGATTGCGTTGACTTTCTGCTAAGGGAAGAGTCATGATTATATAAGTAGGAAACTTAAAAATCTCAGCAAATGAGAGTCATGGTGAGACAGGCAGCCGACTGAGAGATTCCCGTGGCTCCTAGGCTAAGCAACATGACGGCCAGTCGCAAAGAGCATTTATGAGCGAGCCTTCCCCTCTGCCCCCTGAGGAGTTCCTTCAGCAAGTTCGCTCCAGTTCTTGGCATCTGGATATGATATTTACAAGAATAGGACAATCATGTCATATGTAGCAACATCTTGGCCAGTGACAGATTGCATACATGACAGTGTACTGTAATTGTATCATGTTGTAGTTATGGCTGTCCCGCATGCTGTGCTGTTTGCTCAAAGATGAGATTGTCTAAAAAGGTAGCTTTAAAGTCTTTGTCACTGGGCAGTGTGGTGGTGAGACTATCTTAAAATGATTTAAAGGAGAAATGATCATTAAACGTAAAATGGTCCTATTATAGGATATCTTAATTTATGTAGTAAAGCAGTGATGAATATAATGAGATACTGTTGATATTTAGCATAATATGATATGCAAAGGGAGCTTCAACAGTGCGATCATTACTCGATTTTGTGTCTGCTGCAGAGCTGGCGGAACTCTGCTGGCAAATGCTGGTCTGGAGTGTTCTGTGAATGTGTAGCTAGAAGCCTTCTGGGAAGCCAGTGGTAGCTGTCCTGTCGGAGCTAAGGATTGCCCTCAGTTTGGCTGTGTTGTGTGGCAAAGGTTCCTGGGTTGGTTGTGTGGCAAAGGTTCCTGGATTTTGTCACGGAGTAGCAGTGTGCACAGAGAAGTTTTATGTGCCGAGCAGCAGGATTTCATGACCACATTCAGAACTTCCCAGGATTCAAAAGTTGCTGAGAGGACAGGATAGCAAGTTAAGCTGCCACCTGCAATGCTGGCATCCCATGTTGGAGTGCCAGTTTGAGGCCCAGACATTCCATTTTGTATCCAGCAGCTGCAGATGCACTAGGGAAAGCAGTGGAAGATGACCCAAGTGCCTGAGTCCTTGCGACCCTGGGCAGACTCAGATGTAGTTCCTAGCTTCTGCTTGTGGCTAGCCCCAGCCTTGGCTATTGCAAACATTTGGGGAGTGAGACAGTGGGTGGAAGATCTCTCTTTCTTTCTGCCCCTCTCCATATCCTTTCAAATTCTTCCATACTTAAGTCTTGTTTTTCTCAAGTTTCTAAGAAGCAAAATTTTTTAAAAGTTCTCAGTTTTCCTAGCAGATCTTTTTAATTAATCAAAGTGTTGCTGAAGATATAGTAATCATATGAGTGACTTTACTAGTGTGTTTCTTAACTGGATTGTAATTCATAATTTTTTCTTTTAAATGACTTGGCAATTTTAAACACTTTGGCGGATTTCAGTAATACCCAAATTGCTAGTTCTTCTTCTTTTTTAATAAAGATTTATTTATTTTTATTGGAAAGACAGATTTACAGAGAGAAGAAGAGACAGAGATAAATATCTTCCATCCACTGGTTTTCTCCCCAAATGGCTGCAATGGCCAGAGTTGAGCTGATTTGAATCTGGGAGCCAGGAGCTTCTTTCGGATCTCCTATGTGGGTGCAAGGTCCTAGGGCTTTGAACCGTCCTCTGCTGCTTTCCCAGGCCATAAGCAAAGATATGGATTGAAAGAGGGATAGCAGTGGCATGAACCAGCACCCATTTGGATGCTGGTAGCCTGGAGGCAGAGGATTAGCCAACTAAGCCACTACACTGGCGCCTCTCCTGTACTTTTGTGAATGTAGGCTCCATGGAGTGGGGTGTCTTTGGCCGTGATGGTTGAAGACTGACTCTGGATGTCATGCTTTCTCCTGAATCAACCTTTTCAGTCTGTTAGAGCAGCTTCGTGATTGGCTGATGACAATCTCTGCAGTAATTTCTCTTTTTCAGTCTGTGCTGAAGTTTTCGTATAGACTCACTTGTCTCTGCCATATGCTGTTCGTGTTGCCCACCCACAAATGTGATGCCTGTGTATGGTGCTTATCACTCAGGGCAGCCCAGCATGTGAACTAATACAGTGCGGCCAGTGTTTTGGTCTAGTGTGTTAAGCTGTCACCTGCCGTTCTGGCTTCCCACATGGATGCTAGCACAAGTCCCAGCTGCTCCACTCCTGTCCCAGCTCCCTGCTGATGCACCTGGGAAGGCAGCAGACTGTGGCCCAGGTGCTTGGCCTCTGCACCCACGTGGGAGACACAGAGACTCCTGCCTTTGGCCTGGCTCAGTTCTGGCTGGTGAGGCCATTAGGGGAGTGAACCAACAGACTGAAGACCTTTCTGGCTTTCCCTCTTTCTTCTATAACTCTTCCTTTAAGATAGGTTAACAATAACAGCAACAACAACAACAAAAAAAACCCTAAAAAAATAAAACCTAATGAATTGCTTGTTTTCATGGGGGCCTACCGTATCATCTTTTATTTTGGGGAACAGTGGAGGGACATTACGCTGAGTTGTATATGTCTTCTTAACTGTTTTTAAACTTACAGTGTTTGTATACATAGAGCAGATGAGCAGTACAATTTGCTTTGTTGCCTGAGAGTTATAGAAGAAATACGCAGGGGCAGACCTTAAATGTGCTTGGAAAATGTTTAGTTTCATTGTCATTAGTTTTAAGAGCTTATCAAATGTATTTGTTATGTATTTTGCTTTATTTTTGTCTTTTTTTTTCTTTGAAATAAGTATTTCCATACCAACTGATTAGCTTTTGTCCCTTGGCACAATTCTCCTTCCAGGGAATACTTCTCCTTCCAAAGCCCCTGTTTGTGGAATTTTTGTGGATTTTGCGACAGCCTCACACCGTCAGAAAAGTAGGACTCAGGCCCTGAAGCAAAAGTAGGTACACTGGGGAGTTTGTCAAAGGATTGTGGAATTCCAGGGTAGTTTTCTTCAATGCTTGTAACAAAAAAAAAAAAGCTTTTTCTTTTTGTTTCATTACTGATTGTTCAAGTATATGCTTTAATTTGCCCTACATTTTTCTTTGTGTCCAGATGTTGTGTCGATAGTGCAAGTGTGTGTAGTGCTGTCTTGATGTTTGACGTGTAATGCGTATTGTTAAATTTGTTAAAACTCCTGGGGCATTACTCTGGGAGTCCAAGGCTTGTTCTGGCTGAAGCTGAATCACAACCACACATTCAGTAAGCGTAGGGGCCACAAACGTCCACGAGGAGCGCAAGCATGGCTCCCGTAACACGGCCGGAGGTGTGGCATTGCTGGCCTTGAAGATCGCATAGTCCCAGAGCAGCCTTGTGAGTTGGGCATCACTTCATTTATTTTTCAGTTGAGGAAGCTAAGGAAATTAGTAATGATTAAGAAACTATGGGTCTGCACACAGGCCTCACTACGTGGGACACAAAGATTAGTCACGCCTCACTGGGGTATTGGGGATTTCTCTGCACACCCATCCTAAAAAAAAATGTATTCTACCTAAACTGATAACTGTATGGAATCAGGTTGAATACAAACCAAAATTGAAATGTCTATGAAGAATTCACAGGATGTAGTTAAGAAACCGCATCTTCCTATCAACATACTATTAATCAATACCATGTCAATTAATGCCATAAGGTTGTAAATGGCTGTTGATGTTATGTCCGGGCCTTTAATTGATTGGGATGATGCTTTGCTGGCTGTACCTTCAGACCAGAGATGGTCTCACCAAGAAATCGTTGAACCTATTAGGATAATAAGACACTGGACTCTATGCTTGGTAAATACTTCCAATGAAAGAACCTCAAATGAATTTGAACTGTGGTAACGCAGCAAGGTGGAGAAATCCACCATGGGGAGAGGGTTTGGGGAGAGGTGGGGGGAATCCCAGTGCCCATAACACTGTGTCACATAATGCAATGCAATTAATAAAATAAAATTAAAAAAAAAAAAAAGAAAATATGGATCTGGCACAGTTGCCTAGGGGCCAGAGTCCTCGCCTTCCTCATGCTGGGTTCCCATATGGGTGCCAGTTCGTATCCTAGCTGCTCCACTTTGCTTCCAGCTCCCAACTTGTGGCCTGGGAAAGCAGTCGAGGAAGGCCCAAAGCCTTGGGACCCTGCACCTGCGTGGGAGACCCAAAAGAAGCTCCTGGCTTTGGATCAACTCAGCTCCTGCCATTGCGGTCCCTTGGGGAGTGGACCAGCGGATAGATGATCTTCCTCTCTGTCTCTCTTCCTCTGTGTAAATCTGACTTTCCAATAAAAACATAAATGAATCTTTTTTAAAAAGCTAATATTAGGTGATGCATGTGATGAGTGCTTGTATGCAGTAGTGTGTGCCACTTGATCCTATATTCAACATGTATCACCTCACCATTCTTGGAAGCCCTATTTCATAGGTAAGAGACAAGGACTATGTTTTTAAAGATAAAAATCTAGTGACTGATGGGGTAAGGTTTTTTTTTTTTTTTTTTTTAAGATTTATTTATTTATTTGAAAGGCAGAGAGAGACAGTAGTCTTTGGTTGGCTGGTCCACTCCTCAAATGACCTCAAAGTCGGGAGCCAGGAGTTTCTTATGAATCCAAGCACTTGAGCCATCTTGCACTTCTCTCCTCGGGCTGTGGGCAGGGAGTCAGTTTGGTAGTGGAGCAACTGGGGCATAAACTGGCGTCCGTGTGGGATGCCAGCGGTTCAGGTTGGTAGCTTTACTTTCTATGCTGAAACCCTGGCCTATAGACCTGTGGTTTTTTTTTTTAAGATTTTTTTTTTTTTAAATTATTTCATTGGAAAGCCAGATCTACAGAGAGAAGATGCAGGAAGATCTTCCATTTGCTGGTTCAATCCCCAGTTGGTCGGAATGGCTGGAGCTGAGCTGAGCTGAAGCCAGGAGCCAGGAGCCTCTTCTGGATCTCCCACGCAGGTGCAGGGTCCCAAGGCTTTGGGCCGTCCTCGACTGCTTTCCCAGGCCACAGGCAGGGAGCCAGAGGGGCCTCTATAACTGTTTTTATCCTTGGACTGCTAAAAGTGAAAATCAAATTTCTAATAACCGTGAACCTCAACATTTAGAAAAGATATATTCTTAAGACAACCATCTGCTATATTCAACCAAAATATATTTGAAAGATTAATTTTTATTGCAAAGTCAGATATACAGAGAGGAAGAGAGACAGAGAGGAAGATCTTCCGTCCGAAGATTCACTCCCCAAGTGACTGCAATGGCTGATGCTACTCCGATCTGAAGCCAGGATCCAAGAACTTCTTCCAGGTCTCCCACATAGGTGCAGGGTCCCAAGGCTTTGGGCCGTCCTTGACTGCTTTCCACAGGCTGCAGGCAGGGAGCTGGATGGGAACTGGAGCAGCCGGGACATGAACCAGCACCCATATGGGATTCCAGTGCATGTAAGGCAAGGACTTTAGCCACTAGGCTATTGTGTTAGGCTCTTAAGGTAGATTTTGGTAGTGCAAGAATACATGCTGATATATTTAGCTTACTCATTAAAAAGCAACCAGACCATAGAAGGATAAAGTCCATAATTAAACATACATGATTAATCCAAAGTTATACAAGAAAGACAGGCAGAAAAAGTACAGAATGTCTAGAAAATTAGGAAAAAAAAACCCAGGAAGATAAGAGATTAAACCAAAAAATTTCAGTCATTATAACATATGTTAAAGGATTAAAAACTAAAATATAAGACAAAGATCGCGTCAATTGAGAAAATATGTGCCGTGGATATTCCTTTCAAGGAATAAACCTTACACGTCAGGACACAGAAAGTTGAAAGTAAATGAATTGAAATATAGCTGTCAATCAAACATTAATCAGAGTAATAATTATCACTAATATCAGAGCAGGGAATTTGAAAGCAAGGAAGTTACTAGACATACAGAGAAGAACTTCATAATGAGAAAAGTGTCAACTCAGTAACTCAGTGTAACACTCCTGTGTGTGCTCAATAGTAGTATTACAAAAAACGTGTAGAGCGAAACTGGATAGAGCCAGGTGAACCTGGCACAGTCACAGCTGGGGAGTTGAATACGTTTCTCTTGGTAGTGATAGAAATTTGGTAGAAATGGGAAAGTTAGTGGAGAGATTGAAACTACCTGGCTAACAAATTATGCTTAACATACACTGCAGATGAACCCTGAAGTTAGCATTACGGCATAGCACGTTAAGCCACTGCCTGCACTGGCAGCATCCCAGGTTTGAGTCCCAGCTACTTTGAATTTAACTTCCTGCTTATGCTCCTGTGAAAGCAGCAGAAGACTGTCCCAGGTGCTTGGACCCCTGCACTCACACAAAGGAGAGCCTGCCTCCTTTGTTTGTCCTTTTCCAGCCCTGTCTGTTTCAGCCATTTGGGGAGTGAGTACAATTGGATGGAAGATCCGTCTCTCTTGGCTTTCGAATCAATAGATAAATCTTTAAAAAGGATTTAAAAATATATAGAAAACAATATTGTATAAGTTTCTTGTCAAAGAAAGACAGGGAGAGAGGATGAGAGAGAGAAGGAGATTCTTCCTCCACTCCTGATACTTCCCAGCTAGCCATCACAGCCAGAGCTGGGCCAGGCTGAGGGCAGGAGCTTACTGTTCCATCCTGGCCTTTCACGTGGGTGCTAGTGGCCCGAGGCTTTGGGTTGTCTGCTGTGTTCCCGGGCTCAGTAACAGGAAATGGAATTGAAAGCGAAATAGCCAAGTCTTGAACTGGCACACTAATACAGAATGCTGGGGTTGCAAGCAGCAGCTTATCCTGCAGCCTAGCAGCGGCTTTACCACAAAGCTGGCCCCGCCCGTATTCTTTTCAGTCTAGCATGAAATGTTTGCTGACAATAGTAGAATTGTGCTGAAAAATAGTAAATAATTAAAAATTCCCCAAAGTTTGAAAGTTAAGTTTTCTAGTTTTTAATAAAAATAAATAAATAAACTTATTTATTTATTTAGTATTGGGAGTCAGATTTACAGAGAGAAGGAGAGACAGGGAAGATCTTCCATTTGCTACTTCACTCCCCAAGTGACCTCAGTGCTCTTGAACTGAGCTGATCCAAAGCTAGGAGCCTGAAGTTTCTTCTGGGTCTCTCACGTGGGTACAGGGTCCCAAGGTGTTGGGCCATCCTCAACTGCTTTCCTAGGTCACAAGCAGGGAGCTGGATGGGAAGTGGAACAGCCGGGATACCAATCGGTGCCCATATGGGACCCTAACACATTCAAAGAGGACTTTAGCTGCTACACTATCATTCCAGGCCTGGCCCTTCTGGTTATAACAAACCGTGTGTCAAAAAAGAAAACAGAAGGAGAATTACAAACTATTTTTAACAATAATGCAAATAATGACGTTCATTACTGTGTGTGGGATACAGCAAGGCAACACCAAGAGACGCAGAGACAGAAGAGGTTGTGTGTGAGCAATGCAAGCCTTTATCTCCAGAAACTGACCAAAATAAGCAGTAAAGGGTTAGTTAACAAAAGCAGAACTCTGTAAAATTGAAAGCAGGTATAATAAATCCAGCCAACTCAAAGTTGATGCTTTGAAAAGATTTATACAATTTTCTTTCATATCTGGAATGATAGGAAATGGAATGAGGGGATGATATGTCATTCCTTCTGTTTAACATTGGACAAGATTCTAACTAAGCAAGAAATGTAAGTTAAAGATCAGAAATGAACACTGTCACTCACCTGAAGTGGAATTATTTCTGTAAAAAATTTAAATCTAGAGTTATGAATTACTAGAATTTATGAGTTAATGTGAATAAATGAATTCAGCAAGGATGCTGAATAAGAGGGTAATATGCAACATTCAGTTATTTTTCTTTGCATTGACAAAAAATACTAGATTGTCACCATTTAAAAACGGATTAAAATATCCATAGTAGAATGTGTGCAAGACCTCAATATAGAAGATTTAGCAGATATTACTGAAATTCAGGCAATCTAAAATAAGGGGGAGAATATCATGTTCATGAGTTGAAAGTCTTTTACAAAATATAGTAAAGATGTTAGTTTCTTCGAGAGTAAATGTGGATTGAAATCAATCCAATCAAAATCTCAGCAGTTCAGACATTTCAGAATGAAGCTTCTGAAATTCACTTGGGAATACAAAGGATGAAGACTAGTGAAGATAGAACTGAAGAAGTTAGAGACTTGAACTCAGCAATCACGATCTAAAGTCACAGTAGTTCAACTCTGCTACTGGCACAAGAACAGAAAGCAGAGCAGTGTGGAGCGTGGGGAGTTGAGCAGCAGATGTACGTATGACACCTCCTGACTTGTGCATTGTCAGTGCAGTGTAGATGGGGAAAGCGTATCCTTTTCCGTGAGTGACTCTGGAACCATTAGATGTATGTGTGGAAACAAAGGGGCACGAGCCACGGGCTGCACTCTGCAGAGAGGCGATGAGAGATCGTGGAAAGTAGCAGGCTTCTTCTGTTGGCGGTGCTAAGTGCCTGAAGGGGTCTTGGAGAGGACAGACTGGGGGCAACACATTGGAAGGAAGAGATGGTGGCAGGAGAATAAGATGACGGAAATATGACAATACAAAGCAATGTGGGAAAGAGGGAAGTGAGGACGGAGCCCAGCTGGTCAGTGAGATATTGGTAGGATGGTTCCACTTGTTCTCTGTGTATTTATGGAGTGGCGGTAGTGGGGAATTAGAGGAAATGAAAAAAAAAAATCTCTCCACGTGCAGCTTGTTCTGCTGTGGAGTGAGAGGTACTAACTGCCCAGGAGGGGCCAGCCCCAGCATGCACAAGTAAGGGTGTTTGGAGGAGGAGCAGCATCAGGCAATGGACAAGAGCCGTCAGTGCGGTGACAGGAAGCTGAGCATGGAAGCATGTGGTATTTCAGAAGACCTGAGAGGTGCCAAGTGATGAATCCTGTCGATGCTGCTGTATTTCAGGGTTTTATGGGAAACACTTAGAGATCTGTTGTGAGGCCAAGAATGAGGATGTCAGACTGGCTGGGTCGTCTGCTCACAGCTTCACGAGTGTCACGTAAAGATAATCCTTCTAGCCCAGACAGAGTAGCTTGTGAAGTGACTTGTTACTCAGAAACTTCCAGGGGAAGAAAAGCTGGGGGCATACTTGGTCCCACATGGTCATTTTAACAGTTATTTTAAAAAAGTGTTTCTTTTCATCAAAAAGGAGAGAGGGAGGAAGAGGTGGTGAGATAGATCAGTCAACCTTCATTGATTGGTTCTCTCCCCAAATGTCCATCAACAGCCAGGGCTGGTCCAGGTCAAAGCCAGGGTTGTGGAGCCGTATTCAGATCTCCCATGCACTTCCCGGGTTCCCAAGCCCTTGACTGTAACCTCCACGCATCCATTAGCATGAGGCTGAATCAGAAGTGGAAGAGCTGGTACTCCAACTGGCACTCCAGTATGGGATGCCATTTACCTGAGTGTGACATAACCCCACTGCACCACAGCACCCACCCCTATTTTAAACTCACATTAGGACAAAAAATGAGTTCTTGCCAGAAGCCAACATCTAACCATAACACTTTGACCTTTATTGCTATGTGTATTACTCAATTTCATTTTTTTATTATTTCCATTTTGTTTTAAAGAACACGGAGTACAAAGCTGCTTCGGCTTATTGACTTAGATTTTTCCTTCACTTTCTCTCTCTTGGATCTACCACCAGTAAATGAATATGACATGTATATCAGAAACTTTGGGAAAAAAAATACCAAGCAGGTTAGTATGAGATGTATTCACTAAATGACTGAATGCAAGTCATGATGTAAGTGTATGCTTTTCTGTTTCTTTTTCTGGGATGTTAGAATGTAGGAATGGTCATGGAGGATCTAGGTGCTCATTAACTGGAGAGACTGTGCGTATGCAGGTTCTAAAGGGAAGGTCCGAAGCTGAAGGAGCGTGAATGAGTGATCCATGCGTAATAGGTTGCAGGCGCTGGTTTGAACCTTTTAATACAACTTAGCTGGAACAAATGTTTTATTTAAAGCCATGCAGAGTATCAAATTTGGACTTGTTTCCTTGGGATTCAGGTGAGAATGTGACGGTCATTCTTTCAAATATAAAATCCTTACAGTTTGATGATCTCCAGATGCTTCTGAATTCTCCCTAACCTGGGCCCTTTCATCCGCGAGCTTATCTGTGTACTCTGTCTGCTGTGCCTCCTTCTTCCTCTTCCAGGAGGAAGAGCTCTGTGTTATTTCTCAACATCCGAGGCCCTTTCTCTCTGGATCTTTCCCTGATGACTTCCACTAAATCCTCCCTCTTCCTTCGTAGTCACTGCAGCACATCCCACATCGTTTTATATTTCTCCCTAGTGTTCTAATATTTGTCTTGATTATGTGATAGTTTCACTTCACAGCAGGGTTATAACATTTTTGAAACCAGGCAACATATCTTACATTTTGTCTTACGCCTCTGTTTGTGGTGCCATCTAAAAGTTAACAATATGCGTTTGGTGCACTGAATAAATAATACACTTTTAATGGAAGGCAGGTCACGGCACGAAACTTTAATCCTCATTTTGCAGTAAATTCATTCTGACTGTGTAAATTACTCAATTTCTTGGTGCTTGTTCTCTTCATTGCACAGCCACTGGTAGCAAAATTACCTTTTCTGAAGCATGTACCTTTTTGAAATCAAAAGCAATTGCATTTGGATTTGCAAAGCCAGTACATTGAACAGGCTAGGATGTGAGTAGGCTAAATGTTGTTGTTGTGAAACTAAGGTTGAATTGTTTGATGTGGCTCTTTGAAAAATCAGGCCTGTATATTTCAAACGTGTAAGACAAACAGTTTTTGCATGGTTGTTCTTTATACCATTACACCTGTTTTGGACATTAGCAAGGACAGTCATCGTTAACTTTCAAAAAATCAGATTGTATTCATTTTTAGTTCTGAAAGTGAGTCTCGGTATTAATTCCTGCATGCCTTTATTTTTAAGGCGTATGTTCAGTATAATGAAGATAATATTGACAGAGATATTCAAACTGAAGAAATAGAGACCAAGGATGTATGGACCCAGCATCCAGGAGAGAGCGCTGTTGTGTCTGGAGGTAATACCATTGTTTGGCTCTTGAGAGTTGAATATCACTGTTAGTACCTTGTATCCTTTTGTTGAAGAGACCAGCAACATACATGAGAGCAATTGAACTACATCATGGATTAAATCTGTTCCAAAATTTGTAATTTTTATTCCTAAATGCAGAGTGAAAGATTTCACATTCCAAACAACCACTTTGCAATTGAATTTTTAGGAAACCTTCTGCTCTTAGGTTGACAACAGTCTGTTCTCATCAATGTAAAATGTTCGTGTTCCATGTTTAGTTTGCAAGAATATCCTAAAAACAGACCAGCGGTTCCTAGGGCACATGGTTTCCTGTAGCTACACTGTAGCTGTTTGCATGGGAAACATCTCACTGGCTGAGTTTTTTTTTTTTTAAATGAGGCACTTCATTCCTTAGGAAATTATGTTACTCCCTTTCCTAAGATAAGCCTCACTTTAAGAAATCAGCATACCTACACTTAATATACAATCATGGAATCGGATGTTTTCACTGTTTCTCTTCATATGTTTACATAGAGTGTGTTCACAGGCCTTCTATAAAACAAAATGTAGTTGTTTTGGGAAAAAACCCCGCTAGTAGAGCAGAAGATCAGATGCCCAGTCTCTTGACTTTTCCTTCCAGGGCTGGGGACACTCATCTGCAGCCGCTCTGAATGCTAAGGCGTGTGCTGCGTGATTATTGTAGAATCAGTGTGGTAGATTGAATGTAATTTTATCTTGTTGTTGTTGGTTAGGTAGTGAAAAAAGAGGTGCTGCTGATGCTACAGTCATACCAAAGATCGACACTCCGAGGCTCTCCCACTTCCTCCGCTCAGCGTGCCAGGTAGAGTCCACACCGAGTGCGCCAGTCCGTGTGTAAGTGCCGAAGGTCTTATTGTACCTAGGAACGTAGGAGCTGCTGAAATCTTGGAGCCTTCGTAGGTTTAAGATCAGTTATTCGTTTAAGGTATTATTTTCCCCCAGAAGTGACAGTGGTATTTTCTTTAAGTGCAAATGACACGGAGTTGTTTATCACTAAAATACCAAGTATGCATTTTATACGTTAGTATTTGTTTCTTGTATTTTTAAGTAACTATAGAATAAAATCCAGATGCATCAGTTGATAAGACAAACATAAATATTGGGTACTTGAATAGCAAATGCATGATTTCTTTTCGGATTTTAGTTTTAAAGATTTATTTATCTATTTCAAAGTCAGAATTAAAAGACAGAGCGAGTGAGTGAGCAAACGAGAGAGATCACATATTCGTTGATTGACTCTCCAAGTAGCTGCAATAGCCAGGTGCAAGCAAGGCCGACGCCATGAACTTCATCTAGGGCTCCCACCTGGGTGGCAGAGGTATCGATGCCTGGGCCAGCTGCTTTCCCAGGCTGTTGTTAGCAGGGAGCTGCATTGGACGTGGAGTCAGAGTAGCTGGAACACAAATTAGTGACTCTGTGGGATGCTGGCGCTGCATCCAGCTGCTTTAGTAGCTGTGCCACTGTCCTGAACCCTAGCCCCTAGATTTTTATTTTAATTAATTAACTTTATTTGAAAGACCGAGTTACGTATACACGCACGCGCACACATACACGCACACGTACACAGGGAGATATAGAGAGATCAGTCTTCCATCTTGTGGTTCATTCCCCAAATGGTTGCAGAGGATATGGGTAGGCCAACCTGAAGCCAAGAGTCTAGAACGCTCTATCTCCCACATGGGTGCTTGGCTGCCTGTCACTGCTTTCCCAAGTCCATTAGCAAGGAGCTGCATCGGAAGTAACACAGCTGGTATTTGAATTAACACTCATAGTGGATGCCAGTAATGGCTTAACCCACTACACCACAACCCTGGCTCCAACTCATCATTTCTTAAACTGATTATGGAAGTTTTCCAATATCCATTCCAAGATAAGGCGAGGGTATTGGGAAGCCTATGAATTTTCCGTAGATGTTTCTTCATAGCAATATCATCTCATCTGACACTGTCCCCCAATACCCCATCACCTATACCTTCTATTTGGTTGAAATAAGTGTTAGTCCTCATAACTTAAAGATTATCAAAAGATTTTTTAGGGGTCATTTCTAATTATCAGCAAATCTGAAGTCATCCCTTATCTGTCAACCCTCCTTGACCTTCCACACCATATTTTTTCTTTCTTTTTTTTTTAAATCTTCATTATCTTTCCTTTTTTCTCTTTATTTTTATTTTGTGGATGATCTTTACATATTTGATTAGGGCACAAAGGGTCAAGGGCTACAGGAAAGTGGGTGAGACCATTGTTATCACATTCTCTTTTTTCCTACTTGTATCTGGGGGAGGGGAAAGATAAAAGGAGAAGCCACACCCAGGCTCCCACCCATCTCAGGGTCCCTGATTTGGGACATGCTCCAAGGGCTGTACTTAAGTAGTTTTGATAGTTCAACAGTTCTGAATTGCTGCCGATCTCGCTCACCACTCCAAGCAGGGCGAAATCTCTCCAGAATCCACTGAATCCACTGGCTGACATAGTCCGCCTTAGAGTCTCCAATTGCCTAGATTTTCACTGCCAGCATGTGGCTGGGGTAGTTGATCGATTTGTTCTGTCCTCGTTGTCTCTTCTGGTACCAGGTGTCCTGTGCATACTCCAGTGTACTGCATGTCCTCCATGCACAACTGGCCATGCTCTCCACTGTTTCGTCTGAGCCACTGAGGAGGCCCAGCTCTGATGCAAGCATGCCACAGTCAGACCATGGACCCTGCAATTTTCTCCATCATTGAAGTTCTGAGTCCAGTGGTTCAGTTGGGAGATCAATCCCCAAAGAAATCTCATCTCAGGCAATCCCAGACCTGATTCTTGTGTGTGCTTGCCAATACAGGGTCCGGCACAGTCTGTTGCCCCAATCACATTACATGCACACTAACGGTTGCAGTTGCTGGGTCAGTTCTGTCTCCAGCCCTGTCCTGTACGCAAAGTAATGGGAGTTGCGGCCCAGCCCGATCCTGCCCACCATACACTTAGCCACATAAAACAGTGTGAGCTGAAGCCTAGTTGGGGTGACTCTCAGTAACCCCACCAGGCCCACCCCCTGCCCTGATTCCCATGTTTGCTACTATGTACAGCAGATTGGTCCAGTCTGTCCCACATCCCATTCAGCTCCCATACATGTCAGTGGGCATTGAAGCATAGTTCATCCTAACCAGCTCTACTGTCCAGCCCATACACCTGCTGGCCGGTGCCACTCTCTGTTTAGCCATGCCTGCCCAGTCCTGGTTCTCATGCTCACTAGTCAGAGTAGCAAGCCAAGAGGGAGGTGCTCACTGTTTCTCTTCCTAGCCCACTTCCACTCCTGCATCTTGCACTCTCCAGGTGGTTCTGGAGTTTAACTTGGTAGAATTAGCTCCCCGTGCCAGCTTGTGTAGCTGGTGCTGCGGCAAAGCCCAACTAATCCACACCCACTCTGCTTATGCATGCACCGGTAGGAAGAGGCAACCCAGTTTGACTTTCCCTTGATCCAGCTCACATGAGGCCAGCAGGTGTTGTAGCCCTGCCCGGCCTGCTCTGCCCCCAGTCCCAGCTCTCATGCTCATCAGTGGGGGTAGTGGTCCAGCAAGGGAATCCCATGAGCCCCCACTGCTGTGCTCGTTCCTAACTCCCCAGTCTCACATGAGCTGGTTGAGTTCTGCAACCCATTCTGGCATGACGCACCTCACCTCAGCATTTGCCAGTGGGTGCTGTAGCCTGGGTTAGGCCTACATAGCCCCTACACTATCTACCCCAGGACTTGGCACTCTGCTGGTGCCTGCAGCTGGACGGGCCACCCCATGTTTCTTAAACGTGACACTAGCAGTTCTCACCAAATGTTCCCCGCCTTTGATTTATCTCCTCATTATCATGAAAAATCCCTTACCTTCCTCACACCCATCATGTCCAATTCTTACTGGACAATTTCTGATTTCTTCACACATAGCCTTTTTTTGTAAGAGTTATTGATTTATTTGAAAGGCAGGGTTACACACAGTTTTTCCGTCTAGTTCAGCTGGCACTGAACCAGGCTGAGGCTGGGAGCTTCTTTTGGGTCTCCTACACGGGATTAGTGACCCAAGCATTGCTTTCCCAGGCCATTGGCAGTGAGCTGGATTGGAAGTGGAACAGTTGAGACGCAAGCCAGCACCCAGATGGGGTGCCAGTGTTGCAAGTGGCGGTCCTAACCTATTTTTGCTCAGTATTTCTTAACTTCCTCTCTTTTATCCCTACATTGTCACCACACAGCCTCTGACTTCTTGACCTGCATCCTGTCAGTTATGATGAGCTCATCTTTGCCTTCTCCAAACTCAGTCTTGTCATTGCTGCAGTCTAAGGCTAGCCTTGTGGTGCAAAAGTGTGACTTCTTATTGGTCATGACCAAAACCCGCTGAGAGAGGTGGCATGCGTGGTGTTTCCTGATACTTCGTTGCACACTTCAGGGTGTTGAATCATTAGCCCTTTTCCTTTCTCTGTGATTTTTAACAGTTCATTTATTGAATACATATAGTGAGTATATGTGTGTCTGTCTGTCTGTCTATCTGGTGAAATGATATGGAAGATCAAG
Source organism: Ochotona curzoniae (assembly GCF_017591425.1). Classification (NCBI taxonomy): domain Eukaryota; kingdom Metazoa; phylum Chordata; class Mammalia; order Lagomorpha; family Ochotonidae; genus Ochotona; species Ochotona curzoniae. The sequence goes on along the minus strand of NW_024466129.1, from coordinate 7,761,216 downwards.
TAATGGCCCTCCTATGGAGTTTGATCTTTTCCTGTTAGTTTCTTTTGTTGATGTGAAATGACTATAAAATCTTTTGGTTTTTTGTGATATTGTGGGACCAAGTATTTGTGGAAACAGATACAGTGAAAAGATACTTCAAAAGAATGTAAAACATAATTTTTTTTATTAAAGATTACTTGTGTTTCTTTCCAAGGTGATTGCTATTTTGCTGGAAGAGGATCATCTGGCAGCTACGCCTAGCCAGAATCTCAGGGCGCAGGAGCACACCCTGCATTTCAGTGACAGCTCCTCTCAGCTGAATACTCACCTGTCATTCCTTCAGTGTAAGAGGCCATCCTTGAATGTGGCTTTTAACATAACTATTAACTTTATGTTGCAATAATGATCTTTAATATGACATTCTATTTTCATGCATTGGGGTTGGTAGTATATAAAAAATGGGCTGAGTTTCTGTTGAATACAAAAGTGGTTAGATTTTTTTCCCCCTTATTTATGTTAAATTTGTGGTTAATAACTTGCATAAAATTAGAGGAGTGACACAATATTTTAAATAATGGAATCTTTATCTGAATGTTAAGTAAGATTTTCTGTACTATTTTTAATGCCAATTAAAACTAATTTGTTATCTGAGAGGCAGAGGTAAATAGGAAGAAATTTCTCATCTACTGATAAGCTACCCAGATGTTTCCAGCAGCCAGGGTTGGACCAGATTGAAACTGAGAGCCAGGCGTTCAGCCTGGGGCTCCCCTGTGGCTGCAGGAATCCAGACGCTCGATCCATCCGCCACTGCCTCCCAGGGCAGGGATGCTGTGATCAGGAGAGGAGCCACGCCTCAAACCCAGGGACCCTCACATGGGATGGGATGCAGCCTTCCCAAGTGATGTCTTAACTGCTGGGTTTGTTTAAATCCTAATTTGTTTTTCTCTACTTGAAATACGGCAGAATCGGAGCAGCATGAAAAGAGTTTGTAGGTCAGAGTTGCAATAGGTTAAACGCATCGTGGGATGCCCAGTTTTACATTGATGTTTGTGATGGAACAGAAAATGCTCAGTAAACGGAGTACGTAGTATCAGACTTAAAATATAATTACATATAGATATTTAAATAAGTGAACAAATTGCATTTGCAAGACCAAAGTTAAGTTTTTTAAGCTGTGGACCTCTTTGCCTTGAACAAAATGCCAGTGAAGTAACTGAAGGCCAGGTGATAAGAATCAGGAAAGCCCAGTGTTGGTCTGTCTTCCTCATGTCTCTCCTATTCCACATCTGATGGATTTCTTTTTTAGTGGAAGATTAGCTTGGGCGGAGTTTTTAATCACAGGCTGTGGCCTTTTACCAAAATCCACATCTCATGCAGTGTACAGTTTTCCAAGACCATGTTTGTTTTTTTTATTAAATCAAAACTTACCTGGGTGTTCTGAAGTGGGTTAATTTATCATGGATTCTGACAAATCACTGAAACACAACAATATTTTTCTTATCCCCAGATCGAAAAGTATCCTGCCTGCTTGCCTCTCGAGTTCAGAGGCAGACCGTAGTCTCTGTCCATGATTTACCTGACAAGGCAGTCGTGCAGCCACTGGATGGAAGATACCTCCTCTGCGTGTGGGATATTTGGCAACCTTCAGGGCCCCAGAAGGTTCTGATATGTGAGTCCAAGGTACAGCTGAGAGTCTCATGTTTGATGATGCAAAGCCCACCAAGGAGAGAAGGAAGCGAGGGACAGTGCAGGAGAATGGACACTTAGGGTCAGTTCTCTTGTCCCACTGTCACCCCCAACTCTTTTGCATGGGTGACAAGTCACATGTTGGAATTCTTAGTTGTGGGGATGGACTCAACCTGAGAGGCCCAGAATTGTTGTAGGTCATCCTCAAAGGTCCACTGAAAATTAGGTTATGAGTGTAGTTTTAGGTTCATTGTGAACATTGGCCAGCCTGGACACGGCTCTGGGATCCTGGCACTATTTGAGACCCAGACAGTTTAGAGATTTCATCGTATTGTGTTGAGGCTTCTCAGTGTAGTTTGCAGTGCTCTGCTGTTGTGAGCCCTTCCTGAGTTTTGTTTGTTTTTTTGGCCCCTGGTTGCTGATCACTTTCTTTTTGACAAGGGAAATATGTTCAGGCATCGCTCGGATGTCCTTGGGACACCGGCTCCAGAACTCCCATGGATGCTAACATCAGGATGCGCAAGTCCCTTGGATAAATTGTATAGTATTTGCAAATACCTTACCTGATGCTCCTATGTACTTTAAAATCATTTCTATGTTATAATACCTTACATGGTGCTCCTGTGTACTTTAAAATGATCTCTACATTAGATATAATGACTCATACAAAAGAAATATCATGTTAGCAATAATCCTTTAGTATTTATGGACTAATAAGAAAAGTGTCTGTGCATGTTTAGTATGGTATTCTTTGGGATATCGTCCATCCATGATTGGCTGAACTGTGGATGTGTGGAATCCATGGCTGTTAATGACTGTCTATAAATTTCTCGCCCTCTAAACCATTGATTTCCAACAAAGTTGTGGAAAATAATACTTTTGTTGGTAGCAGTATAGGGAGACTTGAAAAAAAAAATCAGAGCTTTCTGCAGCACTATTTAAACAAAATTACAGAGGGTGTAATTGCCATTTTGAGGTTTGCCTAACAGAGTTGAATGGAAGGGATCGTTGCACAGAGAGAGAGAGAGGGAGGGAGAGATACAGATATCATCGTCTCTCTGCGTGTGTCCGTTTCAGGTCACGTGCTGCTGCTTCAGCCCCGTGAAGGCGTTCTTGCTCTTTGCCGGCACGGCGCACGGTTCCGTTGTGGTATGGGATTTAAGAGAAGACTGTAGGATCCATCATTACGTGAAGCTGAGTGACTGCTTTTGGACATTCAGGACACCAACATTCTCCACGGGTCAGTGGCAACGGTGTGCTGGTAATGTGTCTTCTAGAAAAGAGATGCAGACGTGAAATTTTGAATTTATTTGCATTTATTCACTCAGGTAATCTCTGGGAATGGGATATGCCTCATGAGCAAAAGAAACATATCCTACCCCCCCCCCCCCCAAAAAAAAAAGATACTGCTAGGAAAACAAATCCATTCAAGTAATGCTAATCTGGCTTATCTGGTGGCCAGTAATGAATAATTGGAATTTTCTTCCTTATTAAATTCATAGTGCCTTGAAACTCCTCCGTGAAATAACTTGAGTTGGAACTGGCACAGTGCAGGCTAATCTGCTGCCAGTGGTGCCAGCATCCCATATGGACACCAGTTTGAGTCTTGGCTGCACCACTTCCTACCCATCTCCCTGCTTATGGCCTGAGAAATCCGTGGAAGATGGCCCAAACCTTGGGCTCCTGTATACACATGGGAGAACTGGAGGAAGCTTCTGGCTCCTGATTTCAGAGCAGCTCAGCTCTGGGCCATGTGGGGAGTTACCCTGAGGATGGAAGATCTCTGTCCTTCTCTTCTCTGTAACTCTTTCAAGCAAAAACAAATTTCTCTCTCTATGTAAGAAGAAGTTATCATCAAGTCAGTTAGTTGTGTGTGCTCCCAGGACAGGGCTCACTAGCCCCGAAGCGGTCAAGCACAGTTAGTGAGGTGCGATGAGGCCTCTTGCGGTCCACAGTCGACAGCGAGCAGTTTGGCCACTACAACAGATAGTATTTCCTCTTCGTTGTGTACGTTGCCTCATTTCAGTTTCTCATCGTATTCCTGTATTCCGGCTTCTGAGAGAGATGATGTGTGTCCGGGGTCACGCCGAGTCCGCAGGCCGGCCTGCACACACACACCCAGTTTCAGGACCTAACGCTCTGCTCTGGCACTCGTGCAGGAGGTGGAAGTCCCTGCCCACATGCACACACTCCCTCTCATCCTTATCGCGTTCCTGCTCAGGAGTCTTAGCTGTCACCTCTCTCCTTTCCCATGGCTGCTCATCTGTTTTCTACCCCACGGTAGGAAGTAAAAGAAATCTTACAGGAGGGCACTGCACTTGTGTGTTCAGAAGTCCCTTCCTTCTTTGCCAAGTCGTGCTGTTCCAGGTTTGTTCCCGCGTTCCCCAGTTGGTGGATGTTTAGTTAGTTCCAGGTCTGTGCCTGTGTCTGGTACCTGTGTTAAGTCAGTGTTTGAATTGGTGTGCTCAGTGAGGTGTTCCAGTTACTTTTTATCCTCACCAGTACTCGGTATTTCCAGTTTTTTTTTTTTTAAGATCTATTTATTTATTTGGAAGTAAGAGAGAGATCTTTCATCCACTAGTTCACTCTCAGATGGCAACACTAGCTGGGACTGGGCCAGGCTGAAGCCAGGAGCCAGGAGCTTCTCATGTATCGTCTTCACTGCTTTCTGAGGCCGTTAGCAGGGAAGTGGATCCGAAGTGGGACGGTGGGACTCCAGTCCGTGTCCAGGGGGACACCCGCCAGGCCGCAGCGCCGTTTGCAGTGCCCCAGTTGGTGAGAATGTTTTCGCTGTCCTAACGAGCGCGGGAAGTAGCTCGTGGTGATTGTTCATTCTTGTTCCCTGGTAATGGCGCTGAACATACTTTTGTGTGCTTTTTGCCATTCATTCGTCTTCATTGGTGATGTGTGTTAAAAATCTTTAACCCATTTTTTTTTAAAGATTTATTTACTTTTATTGGAAAGTCAGATATACAGAGAGGAGAGACAGAGAGGAAGATCTTCCGTCCAATGATTCACTCCCCAAGTGAGTGCAACGGCTGATGCTATGCCGATCCGAAGCCAGGACCCAGGAACTTCTTCCGGGTCTCCCACGCGGGTGCAGGGTCCCAAGGCTTTGGGCCGTCCTCCACTGCTTTCCCAGGCCACAAGCAGGGAGCTGGATGGGAAGTGGAGCTGCTGGGATTAGAACCGGCACCCATATGGGATCCTGGCGTGTTCAAGGCGAGGACTTTAGCTGCTAGGCCACGCCGTTAGGCCCTCTTTAACCCATTTTTACAACATTGGGTTATTTACAGAGCATGTTCTGAATGTCCACTCTGCATTGCAATTGTATATCATTTATCTGATGTGTTTTATAAATACTCTGTGGTTTTTTCCTCTTATTGTTTACAAATAGAGGACTTTGACTTCAACAAAATTCAATTTATCATTTTTCTTCCTTTATGACCATGCACTTGGTGTGACAAATAAGCAGGCTTTGTTTATTGAGAAGTGTAGAGCTTTTCTCCTACAAGTTTTATGCTCTTAGCATTCCTGTTTGCTTTATGCATAATCAGATTGGCTGCATGAGGTTCACTCTTTTTGTTTATGGATATCCAGTTATTTAATACTTACTGTGTGAAGAGGAACCTTTCATTCTTGAAAGATAATCTGGACACATACAGTTATGGCTTTATTGTTCATTTTCCCTTCTGATTTTCTCTTCTTCTTCATCCGATCTCCATTGTTGTTATTGAGAAGTAGAATGTCAGTCAGCTGTTTTTCCCCAGGCTTCAGAAGTTGGTTTTTCCCTTACTGCTGTGTGCATCCGGCCTCCCAGTTGGGTCATGATATGTCTTAGTGTGGTTTCCCCTCTACATCCTTTTCTCTCTCTTGACTCCTTCCACCCACTTATTTTTTTTTTTTTAAAGATTTATTTTTATTATTTTTTCATTGGAAAGGCGGATATACAGACAGGAGAGACAGAGAGGAAGATCTTCCGTCCGATGATTCACTCCCCAAGTGAGCGCAACGGGCCGATACTATGCCGATCCGAAGCCAGGAACCTCTTCTGGGTCTCCCACGCGGGTGCAGGGTCCCAAAGCCTTGGGCCGTCCTCGACTGCTTTCCCGGGCCACAGGCAGGGAGCTGGAAGGGAAGCGGGGCTGCCGGGATTAGAACCGGCGCCCATATGGGATCCCAGGCGTGCAAGGCGAGGACCTTTAACCACTTGCGCCACCGCGCCGGGCCCCACCCACTTATTTTTTTAAAATTTATTTATTTTTATTGAAAAGGCAGGTTTACAGAGAGAAGGAGAGATAGAGAAAGATCTGCCATCCGCTGGTTCACTTCCTAAGTGGCTGTGATGGCTAGAGCTGCGCTGATCTGAAGCCAGGAACCAGGAACTTCTGGGATTCCCACATGTGTGTGCAGGATCCATAGGCTTTGGGCCGTCCTCCACTGCTTTCCCAGGACACAGGAAGGGAGTTGGATGGGAAGTGGAGCATCTGGGATATGAACCAGTGCCCATATGGAATCCTGGTGCATGCAAGGCAAAGACTAGGCTAGTTCACTGGGTCCACACCCACTTATTTTTAACGGTTGCTCTATTTTTTATTTTTCCCTGAGTGCCATCTAGTTGTGAATCATACATTATACAGCATTTTCATTACTTCTTTGGCTTAATAATAGGCATGTAAGATTCCTCCATGTCTTCTCATGGCTTGGTATCTTATTTTAAAAATTATCTTGTAACCTTTAACTTTTGAAAATTTGCTCACTGAATAATACCCCATGGTTGATGTGCCTGTGTTTGCTCATTCATTCACCTGTTAAGGGACAACTTTGTTGCTCCCAGGTGTGCCTGGTTTCCCAGTGATGCTTGTGTGTGTGTTGAAGGTAGAGTGGTAGGGAAAAGGGCAGAGGGGGATTGCTGTCCGTCTCATGGTTCATTCTCCACGTGCCTACCAAAGCTGGCCTGAGCCAGGCTGAAGCCAGGAACCAGGAACTTTGTCCTGTGTGTGGCAGGAATCAAAGAACTTAAACCAACAACTTCTCCCCTCACCCCCCGGCCCATTAGCAGGAAGCTGGATTGGAAGTGGAGGCAGGCAACCTGACTGGGATGCCAGCAGCCCCAGAGGAGCTTAACCCCTTGTGCCACAACACCTCTCCTCTCAAATTGTTTCTGAAGATTGGACTCAGTTTGCAGTGTTGAGTTTGCCAGTATTCTGCTCTGTGCTCATCTTTTGGGGGGAGATGAGACTTTTCATCAGCTGAAACACCTTCACTTGTGTTTTCTGCTTAGTAGCTTTGTATCGTTAGCCTGCTAGTCCTACCCCGGAACATCCTCTAGATGAGGTGTCTCTAGTGGAGAGTGTTGCTCCTGATGGTGAAGGTGGGTGGGCTGGGGGTGTCTCTCCAGGAAGCACCTCCCCTTTCTGGGGACCCCCTCTTTCTTCATGAGCTGCATGACTGCCTTGAGGTCATCGTCCCTTCCCTACAGCTGTTTGGCCTCAACGTTAGATTCTGTCGTGACTGTGCTAGAACCGGAACTTGCTTCTCTTCCTCCAAGCTCTTTGAGGTCCGCGGGGTGCTTCCTCAGAGTGCTAGAGTGGCAGACACGTTTTTTAACTAGTCCAGGTTGCTTCTCTGGTTTTCTGGGAGGATCTTGCAGACCCAGAAGCACCTCCTCTTTGTCCATTGCATCTCTCTGACATACTGCTTACCTGTGCGTCCTGTGGGTTTTGAACACTCTAGATGGAATCCTCACGTCAGTCAGTCACCAGAGTCCTGTTCAAGCGGTGGAGCCCATCTCCGTGTCTGCCTGCAAGAAAGTGAGCTCCGTGCTCTCGCCCTTCTCGACTCAGGAAGGTAGCTGACCCCTTCCTTTCTCAGTGCCCTTGAACCAGGAGTCTGTGAAATGTGGTTTCCTTGTCTAAAGCATTTTCTTCTTCTTTTTGTTTCTCTTAGAAATGCTAGGTTTGTCCTTCCACATCGCGTCCTTGGATGAGAGTGGGGTGCTCAATGTGTGGGTGAGTATGTGCCCAGGGCCCTCGGCTGAAGCAGCAATGAAGCGATCTGAGTGAATTTAGGGGGGAGGCCAAGCAGGTTTGGGGCCCAGTACGAGAGCTCAGTAGAAATGTTTGAAATGAAAATTGGGATAATATGTCCAGGGCAAGGAAATGACATTAAAACTCATCCTAGACCATGAATGAAAACCTGAATGTTAATGAAGTTGCCGAGCAAAGGGAATATGGCAAACGAAACATTTAGAATTTCACCCCTAAAGTTCATGCTTAGGGGTGCAGCAGTTAAGAGGCATTTGGGACTCCCTGCTGTGTCAGGGCGCCTGGGTTCGCGTCCTCCCTCTTGATTCTAGGCTTCTGTTAACACACATGGTGGCAGCAAAAGGTAATGACTGAAGTAATATAGGGCCCCTACCGCCCCGGGCTCCTGGTTTCCACCTGCTGCAGCCCGTTTGGGGACCACTGAGGCAGCGACCCAGTGTGTGGGAGCTCTCTGTCTCTCCCTCTGTCAATCTGTGTCTATCTGCTATCCAGATACTAAGAAGTAAAACTTAAAAAAAAAAAAAACAAGAAAACGATCCATATTTTTTTTTCTGGAGCAATTATATTTTTAAGACCTCATACGGTGTATTGTCTTAATTATAACTATGCTTTGCTTAGATTGTTTCACAGTTACGAAATATATCAATGTTCATTTTCAATATTTTGCTTTTAGGTTGTGGTTGAGTTACCAAAGGCAGACATCGCAGGTTCAATAAGCGACTTAGGTAATCCAAACGAAAGAATTGATTTTAGTTTGTGTTTTCTAAAATTAATAGAGATTAAAGATACCAATAAAACTGCTTTGAAAAACCTGTAATTAACTGCCTGAAAACTAAATGCTACACTTGTGTATTATGCAATGTTATCTACTGTTGAGCAATCACTTTAATGATTATTTAAAGGCGAGTCTGCTTTATGTTAGCAAGTTCTGTTTGATTTGTAAGATTGGCTTTTCCAGCCCATCAGATGTCCAGGTCCTCGGCTGCGTCCTCATCTGGGGTTTTCCTGTTTGGGGTTAAGTACACCTGTGGGCCAGCTTCCTGAGACACTGCGATGGACTGGGGGCAAAGCCCGCCCTTGGCTAGGTGTGACAACCATAGCTTGGAGGAAGGACGGTGCGGTCTTGCGGAGTTTTCTGTTTTTGATGTTGTGTGGTATGGTTTTCAGTACCAGTTCCAGAAAGGACTCTGAATCCAGGGGATGGTTCTGTTTGGTCACATTTGAGAGTCCAGCCAAGCCCACGTTTTAAATTAGGCTTTCTTACAGCCTTAAAACCCTCTGCACACTCATTCTCTAACGACAAAACCCTTCTTTCCCCCCACTCTTTCACTTCATTTTTTATCAAAGATGTGTCCTCAGATAGCGATGTTGATTTTAACTTCCAATTTCTTGAAATAAGGGAAAGGAAGGACACTTTGTGATCCGTGAAGCAAGTGCTGGGTGCTTCATTTGAAAATGCCGGTGCTAAAGTTTACTATAGAGAAACAGCACTGAATGAAGCGCTGATTTCACTGGTGAATACATTTGAGGTGGAGCAGCCGTGTGTCTCAGTGTCTTCCCCAAATAGCATCCTTTCTACTTGTTTGGCAAGCATGCTGCCCTGTGTTGACTTAACAGATCGCTTGTAAAATCCGTAGAGCTAGAAGCCTTTGAGTCTCCGTGGTCCCTCTCTGTGTGTGCAGAGGCCACTGATGCTGCTAAGCAACGGGGGCGGACCTGAGACTGACCCTGCCCTCTTACCCCAGCTTGTTCTCTGAAAGCCCAGAGTTTTTATAATCGTGAGATCTCATCTCAAGGCCGATCGTGCTGATTACTTGTTGCATGACCAAGGCATTTTCCAAGCAATTGTGGAATTATTAAGGAGTTAAAGAGTCTGCCCACAATGAGTTGATGAATCTGGTGGAGGAGGGATGTATTTCATTGTTAGGTGTTGTGTAAGCATACCTTTGTTGGGTAAGCCACCACTTGGTGTGAGCACATCCACCGTCAGAATTCCTTTATGAGTCCCCAGTTCCATTGTCCCTTCTGCCTTCCTGCCAGTCATGTGCACCCTGGGAGGCAGCTCTCTCTCTCTCTCTCTCTTTCTCTCTCTGTCTCTGCCTATCACATAAAATGAAAAACAACAAAAGAGTTAAAAGCCAGCAACATTGTGTACTGACAGAAACTTTGGCCATGTTCCAGCACAGTCTTTAGGCAAGCAGGGACCACATTCACACCAGCAAGCATTTGAAGGGGTCTTCAGGCTCTCTGGTGTATGTGGTAGATTTCATTGATTTAGGAAGTGTTGTGGGCATGAGCTAGATCCAGTGCCAGGTGCCCGGGAGATACAGGAGAGAAGGTGCTGGCCGAGGAGATGTAGCTGTTAGATCATGGGAGGCCAGGTCAGGCAAGTAGACATGAGCTGAGATTCTAAGCTGGCTGTGCAAGGGATGGGGCCACTTAAATTTTATGAGTAGCTAGCTGCCAGAACATTCTTGCATTTGGAGTTAAACCTGTGATGATAATATACAGCATAATCAAAGCAACTCTTTCCAACTGCAAGTTGAATTTATTTCTATGTACTTTGTTATTTGGCTGTTTGTGAAATTTATTTGGAAGACAGAGAAAGGTAGTGGGCTCCGATAAGCTAGTTTGTTCCCTAGATGTCCACTGTGGCCTGTAACCGGGGCCAAAGCCGTGAACCAGGAAATCAGCCCTGTTCTTCCACATGGTGAGGACATCAGTCCTGCCTCTCAGAGTCTACTCTAGCAGGAAGTTGGAGTCAGTAGCGCAATTGGGAATTGAACCCGTGTACTCTGATTTGGGCTGTTGATATGTCGCAGGCTAAGGTGTCACCTGTGATGCCAGCATCTCATGTGGGTTCTAGTAGGGTGTCCATACTTGTGCCTTAACCTCTAGTTTAAATGCCTGCTGCTCTTTATGTATACTTAAAAAAATTATGTATTGTTATTTATTTGAAAGGCAGAGAAGCAGAGACATTTTCCACCTGTTGCGCCACTCCCCAACTCTGGGCAGGCTGAAACCAGGAGCCTAGAATGCAGTCTGCAGTCTGGGTCTCCCATGTGGGTGGCAGGGACCTGAGCTCAAAGGCAGCACCTGCTGCTTTCCGGGGGTGTTCATTAGTAGGATCTGGTATCTGGAGCAGAACCAGAGTTCAAAGCCAGGCACTCGATGGCTGAGGCAGGCAGCACAAGCTGCGCCCAGCGCCTGCCCACAACTGAGCTTGGGTCTGTGCCCCCACTTGCCTCCAAACTTGGGTCCCAGTGTTTGTGCATTTCTTGTTCCTGCCTCTGCAATGCTTTTTAAGCAGTGGAATTGATACTGGAAATAGATGAAAGAGGTACAGATGGGCAGAGACCGAAGAGTTATCATGATGGCCGCAGTGTTTTAGGAAGTTAAGTAAAAGGAAGGAGAAATAAAGGTAGGCCTTAGAATTGTATCATTTGTGGTTTGAGAAAAGCTGAGTTAGAGGGGCTCACAGAGCCCCTGGAGCTGGCAGAGCCAGAGCCGCCTGTGTGTGTTCTGTGGCACAGCCTACAACTTTCAGAGGACAAGGAGGGAGGACCCGAGTGTGGCTGAGGACGCTCACAGCACACGTGGGTGAGTCATTCATGTGTGCGTATATGTATGAGTGCTCGTAAGTACTTAAGCTTTCTATATACATGGATGTATAGCAACAGAGATCTAGGTTTACTGCCCTTATTTTACCACATGAGAAATGGAAAAGTTTTCAGATCTTGAGGCACTAGTAAGTTCTTACCCTGATGTGTGTGAGTGCTCCTCAGCATTAGGAAGAAATGCTGCTCATCGATTTGTATTCTGATGCTGTTTCCTAGCACAGATATTGAGAAATAGGACATGATTCCAGGCTGCTGTAAGTAATGTTTGTGAAGAAGTGTCTCTCTGCTTGGCTTTCAGGTCTGCTCCCCGGAGGGAGGATAAAGCTGGTGCACAGTGCCGCCATCCAGCTGGGCGCCAGGTGAGACTGACACGTGACACTGGACACAGAGAGCCAGACAAGGGCTTGTTCACGTGTGGTGATTGTGCAGCTCAGTCAGTTCATTATTCATGAGTCAGTGTGGTAAACAGAACTTCCAAATACAGAACTCACATTTCTTCTTTGGTAATGTGTTACTCATCTTAAAAATTTATACTCTTTGGGTGATTTTAAAGAAAGGCTTATTTATTCTAAAGACAGAATTTATGGAGAGAGAGAAAGAGAAAGAGAAAGGAAAGAAAAAGAGAGAGAGAGAGAAAGGAAAGAAAGAAAGAAAAGAAAAGAAAAAGAAAAGAAAAGAAAAGAAAAGAAAAAGAAAAGAAAAGAAAAGAAAAGAAAAGAAAAGAAAAGAAAAGAATGGATGTTCTATCTCCTGGTTCACTCTTTAATGGCTGCAATGGCCAGGGCTGAGCTGATTCACAGATGGGAGCCAGAGCTGCTTCTGGGTCTCCCATGTGGGTGCAGGGTCCCAAAGACTTGGACAATCCTCTGCTGCTTCCCCAGGCTGTAAATGGAGAACTGGATAGGAGGTGGAGCAGCTGGGACATGAACTGGCACCCATATGGGATGCTGGCACTGCAAGGTGGAGGATTAGCCTGTTGAGCCATTGCACTGACTTCCATCTTTGGGTAATTTTTAGTTCACTTTAAATGCTGGCTGGGTACATCTTCAGGAGGTAAAAAAATTGAATTGACAGAGTTTTTCTCCCAAGAAATTTAGATTTCAATCATTTGGAGGAATGAACTAGTGAATGGGAGTTTCCTGTTTGTCCCTCTGTCTTTTTCACCTTTCAAATAAGTTAGATAAATAAAACTTTGAAGATCTAGATTTTTAGTTTTATGCGTATTGCTTAATGACATTTAGTGTTACTAAATGCACGACATTATTTGTGCCATTCGTATGTTCCTTGTTAATTTATTTCCTGAGGTTATCTTTTCTTGTCATGCATTGCACTCAGGCTACAATTTTTGAGAAGTTTTTGAGCCTGATTCCTCCATCACACAAAATGCCTCTGGGGTATGTCAGCGAATTCATAGCTAGGAAAGTCAATTGAAACATAATTATAAAAGTGAACCTGTATATTTAAAAAAGTAGTATAATATATGAGAGGTCTTCAGAAAGTTCACAAAACATGCAATGAGTATGAGAAATACTTTGCATCAAAGTAAACTTCCCTTTCGCTTCTGTCTTTCTGTAACCTTTCTGAGGTCCTCTTCCATTACAAGGCCAGACACTCATGATTTCTCAGTGAGTGTGGTTTCCTCAATGAATGTCTTTTAAGACATTTGTTTTGCTTAGTAACTTCTCACTTTTTTTTTTAAGATTTATTTATTTTTATTGCAAGCTCAGATATACAGAGACGAAATTCTTCTGCCAATCACTCCCCAAGTGGCTGCAACAGTCAGAGCTGAGCCGGGAACCTCTTCCGGGTCTCCCACATGAGTGCAGGGTCCCAAGGCTTTGGGCCATCCTCAGCTGTTTTCCCAAGGAGCTGGATGGGAAGCAGGGCCTCTGGGATGCGAACAGGTGCCCATGTAGGATCCCAGCATGTGCAAGGCAAGGCCTTTAGCCACTAGGCTACTGCACTGAGCACTGAGCCCGGTAGCTTTTCTCACTTTACGCTGTGTGTCGTAGGTATATATTTTTATTATAGATTTCTCCTCTACTTAACTGCATACTCTTTTAAGGAACATCTTTAGTGCATCTGATGTCATGTTTTCCCCCAGAAGCCTCCTTGAGATTCACGCATGATCATTATACTTTATCCAGCCTCGTTGAGTATGTTCTGCTTGTCAGGCTTTGCAGCACAAAGGGACAGATAGCAAGCTCTGATAAGGAGGTAGACAAGGAAACGCAACATTCCCCAAAATGAAACTATTCTATGAAAAAAAAATTTTTTTTTAAAAGATTTATTTATTTATTGGAAAGTCGGATATACAGAGAGGAGAGACAGAGAGGAAGATCTTCCGTCCGATGATTCACTCCCCAAGTGAGTACAACGGCTGATGCTATGCCGATCCGAAGCCAGGATCCAGGAACTTCTTCCGGGTCTCCCATGTGGGTGCAGGGTCCCAAAGCTTTAGGCCGTCCTCCACTGCTTTCCCAGGCCACAAGCAGGGAGCTGGATGGGAAGTGGAGCTGCTGGGATTAGAACTGGCGCCCATATGGGATCCCGGGACGTTCAAGGCGAGGACTTTAGCTGCTAGGACATGCCGCCGGGCCCTATCTCTGAAATTTTAAATTTAATAAATGTTTAAATAGTAAATTAGATATAGCTGAAGAAAGAATTAGAGAATAGGACAATAGTTGAAAAAAAATGAACAAGATGCAATACTAGAACAGCAAAGAGTGGTTAAAATTGCATAAGAAAGTGTGACCTGGCCTGTTGTACATAGTATTAAGTAAGTATTAATATCATCATTATTCCCAAGGTCATGAAACAATGTGCTTTTGCTTTTGTTTATTTCAGTCTTTCCCATAGAGGCAGTGACTTCTGGGGAACCACACAAACTTTGAATATTAAATTCTTGCCTTCTGATCCAAATCACTTTATTGTTGGCACAGACTTGGTGAGTGACACTTTAAATTTCATTCTATTACTCATTCTTTTTTCTAGAATTATCTGATAAATAATCATAATTAAATGATTTAGTAATAATAGCTTTATTCAACTTTATGTTTAATATTTGTTTTTATTCACCCTTGGTCATCTTCTTATTACTAGGGTCTTGTAAGCCATGGAACAAGACAAGATTTGAAAGTATCCCCCAAGTTGTTCAAATCTCAGCAAAATGGAATAAGACCAGTAAAAGTTAATGTGATTGATTTCTCACCATTTGGAGAACCAATATTCCTGGTAAGAAAGTCTATGCTTATTTTTTTTTTTAATTGGAAAGGTAGAAAGAAAGAGAGAAAGAGACATAGAGGGAAAGCTCTTCCATCCACTGGTTCACTCCCTAAGTGGCTGCAATGGCAGGAACTGAGCCAATCCAAAACCGGGAGCCAGGAGCTTCTTCAGGGTCTCCCATGCAGGTGCAGGGTCCCAAGGCTTTGGGTCATCTTCGACTGCTTTCCCAGGCTGCAAGCAGGGAGCTGGATGGGAAGTGGAGCAGCAGGGATACAAAGTGGTGCCCATATGGAATCCCAGGGGATGTAGTCACTGGGCTATTGTGCTCGGCCCAAAAAAGTCAATTTTGTAAAGCAAACAATTTAGTGGTACTATTTCCTACTGAGCAGACACTTTAGTTGGTAAAATATAAAGTTGTTGATTTATTAGGCCTTGGTGATCTACAAAGAAGAAATACAACATTAATAATAGAAATTTAAAAAAAATGTAGTGTGCCTAAAAATTTAACTTGCTTAAGAAGTACTTTGTTTAATCGCAAACTATTTAGAATTTAGCAAATTATGAAATATCAAAACATTGCAACCAAAAATGTTGAAGAAATTCTTAGTGTAAAGAATTTTTAATGTTCTTTTATTATTTAACCACACAGTCCCAGTCAAGGTTTAGTGTGTGTGACCCACAGGGGAGTTGTAGAGGGAGCTTTGAAGCAGAATGCCAGTCTACACCCTGCACACATATACTGCAGGGTATGTGTGTGGCGGCATGCAGCCTTTAACCCCCTCTTCTCCAAGGCCTGGTGTCAACACAACTCATCCTATTTTTTTTTTAAGATTTATTTATTTTTATTGGAAAGGCAGATTTACAGAGAAAAGGGGAGACAGAGAGAGAAAGATCTTCTGTCTGCTGGTTCACTCCCCAAGTGGCTGCCACAGCTTGCCCTGAGCTGCTCCAGAGCCAGGAGCCAGGAGCCTCTTCCGGGTCTCCCATGCAAGTGTGGGGTCCCAAGGCTTTTAGCAGTCTTCGACTGCTTTCCCAGGCCACAGGCAGGGAGCCGGAAGGGAAGCAGAGCAGCCAAGATGTGAACTGGTGCCCGTATGTGATTGTGGCATATGCAAGGCAAGGATTTAGCCACTGAGCTGTCACACTGGGCCTATCTCCCCCCAATTTAACTGACTTGAAGGTCAGTCAGTATAAGGGTTAGGTGGGAAGACAAAATCATCTTAAAACTGATTAAAATGATTGAATGTCACAGTAATAATTAAGTGTTCTGCCAAGATGAAGGCATTAATTTATCCTACTTATCCTTTTTTTTTTATTTCATCTTTACAACTTATCCATACTTGAGATTGAGGGTAAAGATTGTTCTTTGTCCGACATTATAGCAATTAAAGCATATTATAGACTATGTGTCAGCATCTGTACCAACTTTAATGTTATTAAAGGCAGAGTTGGTATTTTATTCATCTTTATATTTCACAAGATTGTGCTTAAACTGTTTGGCACTTAGACTACATGTGGCTGGCTATTAGGCACTTGGAAAGTGGCTATTAGAGTTATTATAAAATGCTTGCCAAACTCTGAAAAATTGATATGAGCAAAAGAATGTGACATATCTTATTCAAACTTCTGTTAATTATATGCTGAAATTATATCATTGAGACATACTTAGATTAAATAAATCTGTCAGGGGCTGGCACTGTGTCATGGCAGGTAAAAGTGCTGCCTGTGGTGCTGGCATCCCATGTGGGCACCAGCTCTGGTCCTAGCTTCCCCACTTTTCACTCCGCTCTCTGCTGGTGTGCCTGGAAGACAGTAGAAGGTAACCTAAGCACTTGGACCCTAGCTACCTAGGAGATCCTGAGGAAGCTCTGGGCTCCTGGCTTCAGACTGGCCCAGCTCTGGCCGTTGTAGCCATTTGGGGACTGAAGCAGCGGATGGAAGATTCTCTCCCCCCGTGTCTGTCTGTCTGCCTGTCTGTCTCTCTCGCTGTCCTCCTCTCTTCCCGCTCTCTGTAGCTCTTGCGAATGAATAAAAATAACTTTAAAAATATTTTCAATAAAAATCTTAAAACTCTTTTCATTTGCTTATTTTGAGTTTTGTCATCAGCGGTCACACTCACCATCAGGCTTTCTGGAACAATCGCGGGAGGGCCTGCCATGTGATGAACGTGCGTGGGAGAACCGTGGTGTCCCAGAAAGGCTGTGGCGGAGCTGCCAAGCCCTTGTCGCAGGAAGTTAGCGTGGGAAAGATCTTCGTGTGTAACACATGGCTCTCACAGAGCTCTCTCACGTCATCCCGGCAGCATCCCTCATAAGCAAACCAGCATCCCAGTTTTCGTGTGCCTTCAGTTTGTTTATGTTTTGCTTTTGAAGATTTATTTATTTTACTTGAAAGTCAGAATTACAGAGAAAGAGGAGAGACAGAGATCTTCCATCCACTGGTTCATTCCCCAAATATCTGCCAGTAGCCACAGGCCTAGTCAAACCCAGGATCTTCTTCTAGGTCACCCATGTGGCTGCAGGGGCCCGAGCACCTAGACTGTCCTCTGCTGCTTTCCCAGGCTATTAGTAGGGAGCTGGATCAGAAGTAGAGAAGCCAGGACAGGACCCAGTACCACAGGGAGAGGATTAGTGTGCTACACCACTGCCCCAACCCCGCCTTCGGCCCTTTTGGATCTGGATTTTGAAGATTGGGTTTCTCAGCCTCTGATGGTGTTGGCATGTTGCAGGCCATTGGATACTGATTTTGTAGACTGGGCCTCAGTTTGGGCTTGCCTGATGACAAGCAAGTTTTGTATTCCTTTCGCTGGAATGGCTCCGAAGTGACACGCATCTTGGGAGGGACTGATGATACTGACCTGTGCAAGCATGCATGACGTGAACTCTGCCATGTGGGGTGGCTTCCGCAGCTGCGGGGTTCCTGGCATCCCTTTCTAAAGAACGTGTGCATAGAAGTGAACACGCTTAGTATTCTGAAACTCAGATGGTCGCCTGGTGATTCAGTTGTCCACTGCTGTTTCCTGCCTGAGTCTGTTCTTGGGCTGAGTGGCAGGTGCTGATTTTCTGATCCCCGTCATCAATTCCCCACCTCCTGATTGACTTTGCGCAATGAGGAAGAACTCTCCTTTTCCCCTTTGCATTTATTGGAGGAATTTGGGCATGTTGCTTTTTGTTGCGTGCAAAGGACTGTAATGATCCACTTTCCGTGTTTATTCTGCTGCTCAAATTGCACAGGTTGGGCCAGTGGCTTCCTTTCAGCTGGCACTTACATTCTTACGATACAGTTCTGCAAGCCCTTTGTTGTTCTCTGGTACAGTAACCACAGAATTGGCCATTTCTGCAGGGAGTTCTGGCTGTTTTTAGTGGAGAAAAGTATCCTGAAGGCAGGATCTGGGCAGTAAGGAGTGGTCCGTGTGCTGGGGCAGGACATTGTACCTGCCTTGGCGTGCAGCTGAGGGTTGCAGAGTGCCCTCCCATCGCTAACTCCATGCTGACACACAGGCTGCCTCTGACCCTTAGCAGTGGTATTTAGGATAAGCCTGTTTGGTCTATCTTGGGATACACATAGCCCTCCATGCCTTTGTGACAAACCTGCTAAGCTGGGCGCGTTGTTCTGTGGCGTCAGAAGGTGCACTGTTTCTGCATTTTGTTCAGAAATCATTTGCCTTAGCTCTTGTGCCACTCCCTTGGAGGTTAAGTTTTTTTTTTTATTTTTTTAATTTTTTTTTAAAGATTTATTTTTATTATTTTTTCATTGGAAAGGCGGATATACAGAGAGGAGAGACAGAGAGGAAGATCTTCCGTCCGATGATTCACTCCCCAAGTGAGCGCAACGGGCCGATACTATGCTGATCTGAAGCCAGGAGCCTCTTCCGGGTCTCCCACGCGGGTGCAGGTTCCCAAAGCTTTGGGCCGTCCTCGACTGCTTTCCCAGGCCACAAGCAGGGAGCTGGAAGGGAAGCGGGGCTGCCAGGATTAGAACCGGCGCCCATATGGGATCCCGGGCGTGCAAGGCGAGGACCTTTAACCACTTGCGCCACCGCGCTGGGCCCAAGTTTTTTTTTATTTAGGATGAAGGTTTTCCAATTTATATGTTTTTATTTCATCTTAGAATTTTACTCCTGTTTTTGTTGATTTTATTGCTATTTTTTAATGTGAAGGATTAAATAAATACCTTGAATGAAAACAACCCGCTCCCCCCCCCCTTTTCATTGGTAAGCAAAGTAACAAGGTTTAACGGGGTAGGGCATTCATCAGAAGGGCTGAGTACCACTCCGGATAGAAGCTGGGGGACAGTGTCTAGCCACTCAGATCGGGATAAGCCAGGTTACATAATGTAATGAGGAGAATGCACCTAGCAGGCCGGTGGGTGTCTCAGGAAAGTGCAGAGAGCTGCACACACAATCTGTGCTCCTCCGCGGGCTCCTGGGCATGGGGTCCAGGTCTTCTGCTGTTTCTCCTTTCCCCCCAATCCCTCTGATGGACAAAGGGTTTCCTGGGTGTGAAATAGGCAGAATTCCTCTCAAGGTTTACTAGCCAGTGCACCTGGCATTACCAGGGTGATGCCCCTGGGGTGCCCTTCTCGAGGGAGGGGTGGCACCAGTGGGGCAGGACCTTGTAGTGGCTTCCAAGGCTACTCTGTTGCCTGACGCAGAAACCTGTTTTCGCTGGCTCGTCATGTGCTCACAGGCTGACGTCTAACTGCACGCAGTGTTTTCCCCTCGAGAGAAGTTACTCATAACCTTCCTACTCTGTCTTGCCTGTTTTCTTCAGAGCTGACGTGTGGCTGTAGGGGTGACTGTGGGCATTCATCTCTTGTCTCTGCTGTGGTATCTGAGAGTGGCCTTGGAGAAGGTTGTCCTGCCAAGTCCACAGGTGGCGTAGGCTGGGAGCCCTGTCTCAGGGCTGTGTGCACAGCTGCTGTTCACTGGTTCTCTGCCAAATGCATTGGTGGGATGAGTGGACCAGGTTCTGGTCTGTGCGTGGAAGCACTGAGAGATGAGGCAGAGAGGCAGAAGGGTAAGCCAGGCAGAAAGGCAACTGTCAGAACAGATGGCACTTCTCCACCCAGAATGGGAGTGCCCAGCCATTCAGACTGTGCCAAGCAAAATTACATGGTTTAATGGAAAGAGAGCACCTGCCAGGCTAGGTGGGCGGCTCAGGAGAGCTGGGAGTAGTCCTCCCCTTTATCAGCTATAATATAGTTTTTGTTACTAAACCTGCTAAGTTTTGTTTTTTGCAGATTTTAGCCCCAGGGGCATATATACCCATATCATAGATGCAGGTGTGAATTTCAAATGGTGAGTTATTTACTTCCATAGAACCAATCTTAATGGCCTCGCCTGAATCAGTGACAATTCAACTTAAAATAAAATGGGGCCTGGCACAGTAGCCTGGTTAACCTTGCACATGACAGGATCGATCCCATAAGGGCGTTGGTTCTAATCCCGGCTGCCCCACTTCCCATCCAGCTCCCTGCTTGTGGCCTGGGAAAGCAATGAAGAACTGCCCAAAGCATTGGGACCCTGCACCTGCATGGGAGACCTAGAGGAAGCCTCTGGCTCCTGCTTTTGGATCAGCTCAGCTCTGACCATGGCGGCCGCTTGGGGAGTGAACCATCGGACGAAAGATCTTCCTCTCTGTCTCTCCTCCTTTCTGTACATCTGCCTTTCCAATAAAAATAAATAAATCTTAAAAAATGCTTATTTAGATATTCACCAAATCTATCTCCACAAAATATTTTTAAAGCCACCTTAAAATGTGATTATTTTATCCTTAGCCCAAAGTAGTATGTTGAGTAACGAGTTGATGACATACCATCTCTCCATTGTGATCATTTGAAATAAAATGAGAAAGGTTTTTGTGAACCCCTTGGGGCCGGTTTCCAAGTGTCGAAATTCACTGTGTGTCTGGGTGACATACAGATAACACGTGCTGGACTTGACGTTTTGGTTTGTTTTTGCTGTGTCATCTCCCTGGTCACAGGCTGGCTGCTCCGATGGCAGCATCAGGCTCCACCAGCTGACCTCCGAGCACCCCTTGGCACAGTGGGACGGCAGCACCGACGGCCGTGCTGTCACCAGCCTGCATTGGTCCCCAACCAGGCCGGCTGTGTTCCTGGTCCAGGATGAAGCATCCAGGGTTTACATCTGGGACCTCCTCGAGAGTGATCTGGGTCCCGTGGCCAGGCAGTCCATCTCCCCTGACAGGTAAGTAGCCAAGCTTGCAACGCCCCACTCACCACAGCAGGCAGGCAGAGGCATCACCAAGGGTTTTCCTTTTCTTTGATTACAGTTATCTTTTTAACTTAAAAATGCAGTTGACACATGATATGTGTGTATATTAATGGGGTACTTATCTAATGCATTAAGTCATTGCACTTTTAAATGTGGCTGTATTTAATATAGAGTAAACTCGAATGAGTTCATGGAAAGTGGAATTGAAAAGATCAGTTTATTTGGGTATAGGAAAAGTTTTAAATCTCTGTAGAATTTTTCTCAGGAAAGTTAATGTCAAATATGTGTTATGAAAATACAGTTGATGCGCTTACATCAGGATGTAGTCATCACCCAGAATCCAGCCTGCGTTAGAGCTCACTCCTGGTATCGTACATTTGCGTAATGTTCTTAAATAGTTTTAAAATTTTTCAGTTTCTGTCTCTTGAGTAGAGGAAGACACAGAGAGAGCTGCCCTCCATTGGCTCACACTTCAGATGCACCTGACAGCTGGGCCTGGGCGGGGCTGGACCAGGAGGTGGGCAGTACAGGTCTCCTGCACAGGCAGCAGTGACCCCAGGATGTCAGCCATCCCCTCGTCCCCTCTGCCTCCTGGGGAGCACAGAGGCAGGACAGTGGAATCGGAGCAGGGCTGGAGCTCAAACCTGGGTACCCCAGTGCAGGCTGTGGATTCACTCCTGCTCCAAGTGCCAGGGCATACTGTAAAAACCACTCTAAAATGTGGTCGTTTTCTATTTAGGCCAAGATAGTCTAGCGAAGTAAAAATGTGTGCTGTTTCCCCATTGTCATGATTCTGTTGGTACAGAAGGAAAGTGTTGGTAAGCTTCTTGCTTCTCCTCACTTGTCAGTTTTATGCATCCGGTAGGTGCTAGATACAGAAGGAATAGTGTGACAATAAATAATTCATGCATGTTCACACTAATGTTGAACCATCTCACAGTCAGGTCATTTCAGTGCCCTTGCCATGGCCTTCACATGAATTCAAGTGAAATTCACTGATGGGAATATAAGACATGAAGATTATCACTTGCATTAGGTTTTTCTTTTTTTATGGTGCAGTTCCATAGGCTCTGGGATTTTCCCTTCCCCTCAAGTCTCCTCCCCCTACTGACTTCCCCTCTGTTATTATAATGCGTAGTGCTTCATGAACAATCCTAAGTCCACCATGCCACCGTTGAAGTGTATGCTGACATTGTGGGTATGGACAACGCAGAGTCCAGCGTCCTGTTGTCAAGATATAGTTAACAGTTTCATTGTGAGTCTATCTTTGATTTGGAAGTAGAGATGCATACTGCATTATATCTTTACATCTCGATAGGATAGTCTCAGTTACACAGTTTGTATACATCCCTTTAAGTGAAAAAATCATAACACAAAGTTGAAAAGAGAATGGAAGAGAAAACTTATGGCAACAGGAAGTTAGATAACACACTACTGTATGGCCTGTGTGTCCCTGAAGAAATTAATAATAACAAAAACTTTTTTGAATAAATGAAAATAAAAACAAAAATATCAAAACCCATGAGAAGTAAGAAAAACAGTATTGCGATGGACATTTATAATATCAGGTGCTTACAAATAATCAGAATGTGTCCAGTAAATGATCTAGTGATGCATCATAAGGACCTATTAAAAAAAAAATGATCAGGAGGGGAGAAATGATAAAATTCACAGCAAAAAAAAAAAGGCGCTGAAATGAAATAACCATGGAATGCAAAAAGAAACAAGAAGTAACAAGAAATAACCATGGAATGCAACAAGAAACAAGAAGTAACAAGAAATAACCATGGAATGCAACAAGAAACAAGAAGTAACAAGAAATAACCGTGGAATGCAACAAGAAACAAGAAGTAACAAGAAATAACCGTGGAATGCAACAAGAAGATGAGCAAATTGCATTAGTTTTAATAATTTTTATTTTAAATTTTTATTGGAAAGGCAGATTTGCAGAGTGCATTAGTTTTAATAATCCTATTTTTGAATTTTAAATTTTTATTGGAAAGGCAGAATTGCAGAGAGGAAAGACAGAGAGAAAGATTTTCCTTACACTCTTTTATTTTTTATTTTAATGATTCTCTATCTTTGTTTTTTTATTTCAAAGTAGAAATTTTATATAGAATTTCATTATGAGTTCTCGCTAGCTAAGTGTTTATTCACATGTATTTTGTTCTTGAGATTTTACATTTCTTCCTAAAAGTTCTCATTGGCCAGAACAACTCCCAAATGTAACTGAAATCCCTTGTGTAAAGTTTAAGAAGACAGAACACCAGATCATGGTTTGACAGAATGTTAATATACTTATGCTGAGAGTTACATTTATGTTATTCAAGTGGTGGGCATATTGACATTTTTCTAATTATTAAACTACTCCCAAAGCTCATCCCATGAATACGTATAAACACAGAATGTATTTCTCATTTGTTGGTCCAGAAAGTCTGCCTCTCCATTATTCAATCAGTGAGCACTGAGCTAGTCAAATTGCTCTTTGCTTGGTTGGGCAAGATGGGTGAGGGACAAGACAGCATGGAAGGTTTCAGAAGCATTAGAATAGTGAGGAGCCGGGAGGGTGGACAGTAGGGTGTTGGGAAGGATGGTCCTGATGAGAAGGGGACACTGGGGCCAAGATGTCGGCGTAGTGTCAGCGGAGAACACCAGGGCCTGCCTAGGCAGGACAGCAAGCAAGCCGGCTCCAGGGTTGACTGTGCTGGTGTGGGCAGGCTGCAGTTGCCAGCGGGACAGGGACACTGGCTGAGTGGGAGGAGTTAGGGGAGGTGGGCAGAAGAGGTACTTTAGAACAAGCGGGCTGGGAGGAATCTTTGTGAGGCACAGGGAGAGAAAGCATACCCCAGAGCTGCAGGTGCCTGAAGCTGGGAAGAAGGCTGTGGTGCTGGCGAGATGTGGGTTTGGAGAGGTGTGAGGGTCAACAGGAGGTTTACTGAGGTCACCTGGAAGTCTAGATACTCTCCTACTGGAAGGATAGGATTTAAGTGGGGGTGGGGGTAACAAAAATACTGGCTGTATGTTTTGAGTCTATCAGCCGTGGGGAGGGGACGATCTCCCTGTGGGGATGGCCTCTGGGAAACAGTGGTGTTTCTCGCTTGGGTACTTGCTGGGTGGATGGGGTTACCTTTTACCCAGAGGAGACTGTTGAAGGAGGTGTCCAGAGGCCAGGGGGTTAGTGTAGACTGTCTGTGCATATTTCTGAGCAGTGACATTTAACTGTTGGCCTTCTGCTCTGGGGGAGAGAGGAGGATGAGGACAGGGCACCAAAAAACCTCCTTCTGGGACGCTGCTGCCGGAGGCTCCAGGGAGGGCCTGTCTGGATTCACGTGAAAGCTTTGTTGGGAGAAGTGTTCACTCTTGACTGTGTGACGGGCCAGAGTTCTCAGCCTCTCAGAGTCGCATATCTTCACTGATCGCCTCTGTGAAGGGGTTGGTCCCGCAGACCTCTGGGATGCAGAAGTACATCTTTTTGGGTAGATTTTCTTATATTTATTTATTCCTGGTCTGATGATTTATTTTGACTGTTGACATTTGTAATCTCTCTTCCATTTTACCCTTCCCTTGCAAGACAGGTTTTGGGGAGATTGAGGTGTGACGGGAAGCCTCGTACAAGTACATCACGCGCTTTGCTTGCCCCTCTCGCCCACAGGCTCGTGGCCATGACCATCATGGGGGAGCCAGAGAAGGGCAGCAGCAGCTTCTTGGCCCTGGTGCTGGCCAGGGCCTCCGGCACCATTGATATTCAGTACCTGAAGAGGCAGTGGACAAGCCCAGAGGAGGACGAGCCGGCCAGGCTGCGTCTGCTGCTGCAGGAAACCCTGTGGAAACGGGGAACGTTACGGACGTGACAGGCGTTCCACAGGCCGTGCTGATGTAGTGACCTTAATCTGAAGAGACGAAATTATAAGGTGGATAATCTTACATCTGTGTGACCTTGTGTTTCTGTACATAGAACATGTATATTCTGTACATAATTTACTTTACAAGAATATTACTTTGATATTCCTGGTAAATAAATCACTATTTTTGAACAGAAATGAGTGAACATCATAGTATACACTAAACTTCAAAGGAAATACTGAGTCATGTCCAATATGTTCTTTTCTGATAATATCTCTGGTAAAAGTTACAATACATTGACAATTCTGGCACATTCATTATTGGATTTTGACCAGCCCACCGTGATGAAAACGTATTTTAATGAACTATTTTCTTACTCATATGTGGAATGATATATATGCATATGTCTAAATTAAAAGGAGTGACTTCATTGAAGCGACCTCTGCCAGCTGTGTTTTCTTAACCCCCTTGCTGGGCATCTTGAGCATTGTCCGACTGTCACGAGGAGTTGAGTCAGACACATTTGCTATTATACATTAGTATTGAAAATTGTGTTCCTGAAGAAGCAATACAAGTAAGTAAAGCCTCTTGAATCTTGTAGCTTAAATATGGAAATAGACGGTGCTTTTACGACAAAGAGCCGTGGGCTGGGTAATGTACAAAGAGCAGAAATGCTTCTCAGAGCTGGAGAAGCTGGGCGTCTGGGTGCAGAGCCCGGCAAGTTCTGTATCAGCGTGAGAGCCTGCGTTGTTGCTGTGTTTGCCAGGCAGAGGCTGGGAGGGCAGCAATGCAGTAAAGCACTCCTCCCGCTTCTACTAGGACATTAAGACTGTTGGTAGGAGCCCTGCTTCTCGAAAGATCTCACTCCTGCTTCTCTCACCTCGCAGGCCTGGGAGGGGATTTCAGTTCCAATCCAGCAACTTCAGAGGGACACATGCATTAGGGGAAATGCTGGGGGTGAGATTGCAGGAAAGCTCAGAGTGGCATTACAAATACACCTCCTGGGCTTCTGATGAATCTATGGGGAATGCAGACAGGTCTCCTCACTGGGTCTCAAGGTCACTTCCACTTACCTGGCTGCATCCAGAGTGTCCTGGACCCAGGAGGCACGTGGGAGGCTACTGCCCATGTGTCTCCTGATACTGTGCAGCCCATACTTCCTGCGGTGCTAAATCCATCCTTTCACTCATTGCCGTTTCTCACTGGGAACCTGTTTGATGTGCCTAGAACACTTTATTAGTAGGTTTTCAGATTTCAGAGTACAATTATTTAAAATTAGAATGAATATTTGCTTCTCTTTTTCTTTGGACTCCCTCTGTGTTTTATTATCTGTGAATACTCAGATATCCAAAGTCATATTTCTTCTTTCTTTCATATATTCCTTGTTGCCCTGGGAGAAAATTGGGCCTTAGGTATTTGAAAGTGCTAAGTACATCAGTTCAAGAGAATCAAACGTGTTTGGATTTGTTCCAGAGGCAGTAATGCCCTAATCATGGTGATGCATCGTTAAGAATTCCTTCTAGGGGCCAGCGTGGTAGCACAGTAAATTAAGCCGTCACCTACAATGTCGACATCCCGTATGGATGCTGGTTTGAGTCCAGGCTGTTCCACTTCTGATCCAGCTCTAGGCTAATGCGTCTTGGAAAGCAGCAGAGGATGGCTTCTGTCCTCATTTCAGAGATCTGGAAGAAGATCCGGGCTCCGGGCTTTGTACAGGCCTTACACTGGCTTAGGCTGCCCTCTGGGGAGTGATCCAGGGGGTAGACGATTCTCTTTTCTCATTCTCATCCCTCTGTAATTCTACCTTTTAAATAAATAATATTAAAAAAATAATTCCTTCTAGTGAAACATCATCTGACAACTCTGTTTTTACTTCAGGCTTTGTGTGAAAGTCAAGATTGGAATTCTAAGTTGCAAATGAGTTAAATGCAGCATTTCTTAAGTCCCCACTTCTCCCTGTTAGATGCTCAGGTGGATTTTACATCACGGGAAGGTGTGGTGGGTGAGAGGAGGCTGCAGGTTGATTTCTTCAGCACTCCCAGGACTCACTGTCCCCACAAGGCCTCCTAGACCTGTGGCGAACATGGGCACACCTAAGTGGGGGACTCGCCAAGGAGAAGCCCTAAAGTAAACATGGAACCAACCTTCTATGTGTCTTCTTTTCTGGTTGGCTTATCTGCTATGAAATGTGATCTTCATTTAAACCGAAGGCTGAAGTTGCCCAATCCTGTTTGCAGTTCTGTTTTCTTCTTAAGGAAGCCATGGAGCTGTAACCAACACTAAGGAAGAGATTATTGTTATCGGGGACCAGTAAGGCCAAGGGCTCATTCTGAAAGCAGAGACCACATGCAAGGGTGCAGGAATGAGGGCCTGTCTTTCCTGGGATGAGGCTGTGATGGTCACAGTTCTGTATGGCTCACCCAACACCTGACTGTGGGACCGTGAGAAGGGAAGAATCATTTGATGACCTTGTAGAGTGGAGGCTGCACAGGGCAAAAGGTGGCAGGGAGAGCTGCACATTGAACAACCAGGAACTCAGCGGGATACACACAACTCCACCTCCATGCCAGCGTCTGGCCGTTGGTCACAGGAGAAATGTCACATCTCAGAAACAGCGTTTGAGATAACAAGCATGCCACCTCATGTGTCTCTCGCATTGTCTATCTGTTTTGAGACGTGGGCCCCATTGGTCCCTGCACCTGATGGGGTCCAGATGCGTGTGTCCCCAGGACCCCAGGATGCTCATCCTGAGAGCTTGTGATTGCCCCTACCCAACAGCTCCTTCCGTAATAGAAGCTCTCATAGAGCTGTGAATACGCTTCTTCTCTCGCGTTGTGTTAAGAAGCCAGTGACAGTCCTCTACGAAGTATCCATTGCTTCTGTGGTGAGAGCACTTGGGAGGCCTCTGGGGGTCTCCGGGACTAGGATACAGACCTCCTCTTGTCCTCCTGCTCCACCCTGAGATCCCCTCCTGCTCTGGACACACAGCCTCCTTTCAAGAGGGTGTCAGGGTTGTTCTTGGATCCCACTATAAATTTCTATGGCTTTTCTAACGTCTAAGGCCATTAAGAATTTGTTATCTATAAATAATAAGTTACACTTAAAGTCTTCCTCAAACATTCTAAGAAGGTGGAGAATTTCTCTGCACTCCTGACCTGCAGTGGAGCAAGAGGAATATTAAACAAATTTAGTTTTTCAGTTCTTAGAGGCAGTTCCACTGGGGTTCCATCTTCTCCAGGGGCAGCGTTGCGTTGAAGGGAGTTGCTGCACTTCCGAGGTCAGATGAGCCATAGGGGAACCCAGTTTTGAGGATCCATCAGGAAATTCTAGGGGCAAGAGCATAACCTTTCCCAGGAATTGTTAGTGTTCCAGAATATCAATCATTCAATTGTGCACCATCTTGTCAGCCACAGGGGGGCAGCAGTGTCCAGGTCCTGGCTAGAACCAAGTCCTGTGGGCCCTGGCTTCATTGGAGTTCACAACCTGTGGGAACATCAGGAAATCAAGCATATTTGCAAGAAGCAATGAAATTGTAAAAACTCTGTGTTTTAAAAACACCTCCACAGCAGCCTAATCCTTTCCCTGTTCACACGGAGGAATTCTCTGCATTTAATCCAAGAAACAAAGTCACTTTTATTTTTTTAAAGGTCATCTGTTGATAGTCATTGAAGTGAATGAATTAAAAACCCAGTATTTGGGTGAAATGTTTATAGTTGTAACATTTCCAAGCAAGCCTTAGGCACTGACTGTTCACTGCATGATGCATATCCGCTTAATAATGACAAGCGTTGCGAACGGTCACGTGGGTGATGTAGAAGTGATGGGACTTTAGGACAAGTTTGTCAGTTTACTGAAGAGTGACTGTGCCTTGGATGCTTTTTCTAACATGAGGAAGAGTTATGTGGAGTCTGAATTCATATTTTATAGGACTTCATTCACATGACATAATATAGGAACAGCTTAGTTAAGATAGAGAAGTATTCACTGGCAGATCTGAGAACCAGGACAGGCTGGGTTGGCCGCAACACCAGCCAGCTCACATTAGGGCTGGGACTGGGGGCTGGCTGGGCTGGGCTAGGCTGTAGCACCCACCAGCCTGAGCTGGAGTTGGGGCAAACCAGACTAGGCCAGACTATAGCACCTGTCAGCAAATGCCAGGGTGAGATGGGCCATGCCAGACTGGACTGTTTCACCCACCAACATACTTGAGACTGGCCAGGAGTGGAGGGTATAAGGCTAGTAAGCAGTGGGCTCTCGTGCTGCTGGGTCACTACGGGTGAGCATAACTGGGACCGGGAGCAGACCAGGCCGGGCAGGGCTACAACACCTGTTGGCCTGCGTGTGAACTGGTTTGGGGGAGAGCCAGGCTGTGCTGACTATAGCCACCAGTGCATGCATGAGCCAGAGTAAGTGCAGATTGGTAGGGCTTTGCTGCAGCATCAGCGGCAAGTGCTGGGACTTGGGGCAAGCCCTGTCAAGCTAGACTGCAGAACCACCTGGAAAGTGCAAGATCTTGGACTTGCAGTGGGCCCAGTAGGGAAACTGTGGGCACCTCTCTGATGGGCTGCAACTTCCACTGGTGAGCATGAGAACCAGAGCTGGGAGTGGGCCTGGTTAGATAGGTAGTGGCACCTGTTGGCATGAGTGTGGCCTGGATAGTGGGGTTAGATGGGTTGAGCTAGGCTTCAACACCGATGGATATGTACGAGAATAGAATGTGAAGTGGGAAAGATTGGGCCAGTGTGCTGTACATACTGGCAAGCACAGGAACCAGGGCTGCAGGCAGACCTAGTGGGATTATTGCGAGGTAACTCTGACTAGGTTGTAGATGCTGCTGATATATGTGAGGGTTGAGTGTGTGGTGGAAAGGGTTGGGCTGGGCCACCCTGTAAGACATGGGGCTGGAAACAGAACTGACCCAGCAGCTGTAACTACCAATGTGTGCACAGGCTTGATGTGGGTGATAGACTGAGTTGGATCCTCTATTAGCAAGCACGCACAAGAGTCAGATCTGGGACCACTTCGAAAGAGGTTTCTTTGTGGATCCCCCAGCTAGGCTGATGGAATCAGAACTCCAACTAGGGGGAGAACCACAGCTCTGTGGTCTGACTGTGAAGTGCATGTGTCAGAACTGGGCCTCTTCATTGGCAAAGACAGAGCAGTGGACAGCGTGCCCTGATGCACACGGAGGATATGGCAACCCATTGGGGCCTGCAGAGACCTTCTGGTACCAAACCAGAGGAGGGAGGGCAGAATGAATTAGACCACTACCTCAGCCAAGCATTGACAGCAAATATCTGGGCAAATGGAGACTCTAAGGTGGATGAGGTGGACTATGTCAGCCAATGGACCTTGGAAGGATTTCCTCATCGTTGGAGCATTTCAAAACTATTGAAACCACTTAAGCAGAACCGTTAGAGCATGCTCCACACTGGGGACCCTGTGATGACAATGGGTGGCTGTTCTCCATCCCAGCGTACGGAGACGTTTGCGAGGCTGACTGTGGCTTCTCACTTGCCTCTTTCCCTCAGGTACAGGAAGAAAAAGAAAATGTGGAAACAATGGTCTCACCCACCTTCTCCTAGTCCTCAGCCCTTCCACCCGAATCAACTATATAAGCATCAAAAATAAAATTTAAAAAAGATATTGATGTCTAGGAGTGGTTGGCCCTACAGTGTCGAAGCCTGGAGAGTGAAGCTGTGATGATGTGGGAAGTACAAGCTGGAGCGCACAGCTGTCCTGTGTGGAGAACCTCTGGCCCACAGAGCGGTCTCTGCAGAGGCAAGCCAGCAAACTGGGGAAACGGGGACATAGGTCCACAAAGTCCAAGGGGAGAACCCTGTGAGGAACAGGTGTTCGGGGCAGGTAAGGACTCTGCTGGGGACACCTGCTTCCCACGCGGAAGTGCTTGGTTTGAATTCTGGCTTTGCTGTCCTACACTGGGAGACTGACTGTTGCGGCAGCTGGGTCCTTGCCACTCACACTGGGAACCTATATTGTGCTCTCGGTCCCTGGTTTTGACACAGCCCAGCTCTGGCTGTTGTAGACATCTGGGGGAGAGCCCTAGCGAGTGGAAGAGCTCGGCATCTCTCTTTCCAGTAAAAACAAATCTTAAACCAAGAAATAATTTTGAAATTTTGTAATTCCAGCTTTCAAGCTGTGACTACTACTTTTACAAATCTATTCACCATGAAATCAAAGCTACCTTTTTTTTTTTTTTTAAGAAAAGATATCTGAAAGGCAGAGTGGAAGAGAGGAGAGGACGAGAGAGAGAGACAGAGAGAGAGAAATAGTCATCTTCCATCCACTGGTCCACTCCCCACATGGCTGGAATAGCCATGGCTGAGCAGCCAGACCCTTTGTGTCTCCCTTAGGGTGTATCCCTTAGGGGTGTTTAGAGCCCAAGTATTTGAGAAACCTGCTGCTGCATTAGCAGGAAGCTGGATTTGGAAAGAATACTGATTTTGCAAGGAGCAGCTTAACTCCATTGTGCCACAATGCTACCTTTTATTTAGAAGACAGTTGCTGGGCCTGGCACAATAGCCTACTGTCTAAAGTCCTTGCCTTGCATGTGCCGGGATCCCATAAGGGTGCCAGTTCATGTCGCAGCTGCTGTACTTCCCATCCAGCTCCCTGCTTGTGGCCTTGGAATGCAGTAGAGGATGGTCCAAAGCCTTGGGATCCTGTACTCGTATGAGCAATCTGGAAGAAGCTCCTGCCTCCTGGCTTTGGATCAGCTCAGCTCTGGTTGTTGTGGCCGCTTGGGAGTGAACCAATGGATGGAAGGATCTTTTTCTGTCTCTCCTTCTTTCAGTAAATCTAACTTTCCAATAAAAATAAATAAATCTTTTAAAAAATGGCAGTTGTTGTGATCTGGGTGTTTGACGCCCCCTGCCCTGAGTTAATACTTTTCAAACTTTTCACCTCCAAGGTGATGGCAATAGAGGCTAGAGCTTTGGGGAGGGCTCACGAATGGGATTAGAAAGTCTTTGCAAAATGGGTCCAGAGTGCTCACTTTCCGCTTTCTAGCATGTGAAGTCACAGAGAAGGTATCAAGTGTGAAGAAAGGACCTTCTCCGGCCACCGTATTTTCTGTCACCTTGGTGCTGGGCTCCTAGAGTCTGGAACTGTAAGAAATCAGCTTTTGTTGTTGGTAAGGTAACCACAATGGCATTTGCTGGCAGCAGTTGAAACAGACTGAAGCAGGTTCTTCTCTAACCCTATCTTTAATGTTTGATGCTTAAATTCCCAAGATCAAACCCATGTCCACAACAGTAATGCAGCTACTGTGTACTCTGTAACGAGGACCAGGAGGAAGCCGCCTTCCCTGAAGCTTGGATGCCCTCCTTCCCCTGTCTGCTGCAGAGCACAATGCTTGAAGCCACCTGCTCTGCCACAGGCCCCGCTAGCAGGAGGATAAGACAGATGGTCTTCCTGTCAACAGGAGGAAGTGCACCGCTGTCTTTCTCAGCATGCAGAATCCCTCCCACTCCGTACTGTTGTCATTAAGGAGCTAGGTCCTGGCTCTTCTCCCCAACACAAGAAGGAATTTGAGGATGAGACTCAGGCAAAAGGCCACCAGAGCAAAAAGATTTATATTTGCATACAAAATGAAAGTCCTGGGGCTGACATTGTGGTATAATGGATACTCTAACACTGGCATCATATATAGGCACTGGTTGGAGTCCTGCCTGCTCCACTTCCCATCCTGCTCCCTGCTTGTGGCCTGGGAAACAGTGGAGGATGTCCCAAAGCCATAGGACACTGCACCTGGATGGGAAGAAGCTCCTGGCTCCTGGCTTTGGATTGGCTCAGCTCCGGCTGCTGTGTCCAATTGGGAAGTGAACTAAGGAATGAAAGATATCTGTTTCTCCCTCTCTCTCTATAACTCTCCCTCTCTCTATATAACTCTCCTAAACAAACAAGCAAATAAATAAATGAATCTGTTAAAAATGAAAGTATACACACAAGAAGGAGCTAGAGCTTCTTTTTAAAATTTTTATTTTTTAATAATGATTACATGGTTGATCAGGGTGGGAAGGATTGAGGCTTAGGGAAAATTGTGTGAACTCATTGCTTCCAAATTTGCTATTTCTTCTTGTTGTTCCTGGGGGGAAGCGGAGAGACAAAGACAAAGGGGGAACCACTCTTGACTTTCCACACATCCCAATACCCGGGGATGAGGAACTGCCACGTCATATCAACCTAGAATCTCAATGTGTATGTATTCCGAGGGTTCTGTCCAAGTGGGAGTTGCAGTTTCATGGAAACCAGTGTTTCCAATGTGTTAGTGGGGAGATTTCTGAATGGTGCTGGTTGGGCTGGCGACTTGAAAGCCCCTTTTATCAGCCTCCCTTTCTCTGGAAGTTTCTTGAGTTCTTTGTGCTAACAGTTCCCTTACAAAAATATGGAGTAAACTTAGGGAAAACTTTGGGTTTTTTTTTTTTTTTTGGTTATCTTTTTGGGAGTAGGAGATCTGAACAGCTGTCTGTTTGGGTTCTGTGCATTGCTCAGAGCCTGAGTTCCTCTCACTCCAGAAATGGAGCAGATGAGATGGGACAAGTACTCTGTCTGCTGGGGGGTCGGGGATTGCTGCAGATCTACACAGCTAACTGCCAATGGTGACTCCCATCAGGAACACACACATCGCCTACCCAGCACTGGGCAGGCAGCCAGCATCAGGTGGTAGAATGCTCGGAAGCTAAATAAATAAGTCTTTAAAAATGTAGTAAATCGGGCCCGGCGCGGTGGCGCAAGTGGTTAAGTCCTTGCCTTGCACGCCCGGGATCCCATATGGGCGCCGGTTCTAATCCCAGCAGCCCCGCTTCCCTTCCAGCTCCCTGCCTGTGGCCCGGGAAAGCAGTCGAGAACGGCCCAAAGCTTTGGGACCCTGCACCCACGTGGGAGACCTGGAAGAGGCTCCTGGCTTCGGATCGGCATAGCATCGACCGTTGCACTCACTTGGGGAGTGAATCATTGGACGGAGGATCTTCCTCTCTGCCTCTCCTCTCTGTATATCCGCCTTTCCAATAAAAAAATAATAAAAATAAATCTTAAAAAAAAAACTCTCTCAACAAATGAAGAACAGAATGCACATCCTACAGCACAATAAAGATTATAAATGACACACCCCAAACCAGGCCATCTTGAATGGAGAAAAGCTAACAGTGCTTCCTCTGGGATCTATAACAAGACAAGGGCTCTGCTCTAGGGAGTCTTAGCAAGAACAGTTTAGGGAAAATAATAGGGAAAATAATAAAGGACATCCACATTTGAAAGAAGAAAATTACACAACAGCCCATGCTATGCCGATCCAAAGCCAGGAGCCTCTTCCGGGTCTCCCACGCGGGTGCAGGGTCCCAAAGCTTTGGGCCATCCTCGACTGCTTTCCCGGGCCACAGGCAGGGAGCTGGAAGGGAAGCAGAGCTGCCGGGATTAGAACCGGCACCCATATGGGATCCCAGGCGTGGAAGGCAAGGACCTTAACCACTGCGCCACCGCGCCGGGCCCGAGTTGAGAGAGTTTTTTTAACATCATTGTTATCATGAAGTGATGCTGAATCTTGTTACATGCTTTTTCTGTGTCCATTGAGATGATCATGTGATTCTGTTCATACTGTCAACATGATGTATGGTTTAGCATTCATGGATTTAGAGGTATTGGTACGTATTTAGTTTCTTGGGGAGAAATCTCATTTGATCATGGTGTATCTCCCAGATGTGTTCAATTGTCAAATCTTCTGTTGAGCATTTTTTTCATTTTGTAAAGGTTCATTTATATTTTTGTTTGAAAGACCAATTTATAGAAAGGAGAGACAAAGAAAGATGTTCTGTGCTCTCGTTCACTCCCCAAATACTTGCAATGGCTGGGGCTGGGCAGCTCCAAAGTCAGAAGCAGGAGAAATTTGTGGGTCTTCTGTGTGGGTGCAGGGGCCCAAGGCTTTGGGCCATCCTCTACTGCATTCCAAGGCCATAGGCAGGGAGTTGGATGGGAAGTGGAGCAGCCAGGATATGAACTGGCACCCATTTGGGATGCTGGAAGGTGGAGGATTAACCTCTTTAGCCATGGCTGAGCATTCTTTTCATTTGGTTTTAAAGACCGCTGAAAAAAATATTTTAAGGGATGCTGTAGTTTTCTCTTTTTTCTTTTCTGTCTTTCTGTGATTTTGGTTGTGTCATGTGACTTTTGTACCAGGGTAATGCTGGCTTTACAGAAATGAAATTTGGAAGAGAGTTTTCAGTGTTTTGAGAAATTGTGAGAAAAATTAACCCTTCTTTAACTGTCTGTGGCATTCTGCACTTTTCTTTCATGGGAGGTTCTTAACTATTGCTTCAGATGCCTTCCATGTGTTTGGTACGTCTCTATCTTCTATTTCTTCTAGATTCAACTTTGCCTAGGAATTTATATATTCCTAAATAAACATTTATATTTTCTGATTTATTGGGATGTAAATGTTTGTAGTGGTTTCTTCTAGTCCTTTGTGTTTCTGTAGCATCAGTTATAATGTCTCTTTCTCATTGCTCATTTCAAGTCTTATTTGACTTCTCTCTCTCTCTCTCTCCCCCTGTTCGCCTTTCTTGTTCTTTTTCTTTGGTTAGTCTAGCTAAAACTTTGTCAGCTTAGATTATTTTTTCAAAAACAAATTGCTGTCCCTTGGGTCTCAACTTCATTTATTTCTGATCGAATTCTAACCACTTCTTTCCTTCTGCTAATTTTGTGTGGTGGCAAGCAGCTGTAACACTGGGTGCATGGCTGTTGTGGGGCATGCCAAGGGCCCTGTGACGTGTTGGTGGTGCCAGGGCTTCTGCTTGTTGGCAGCCATGATCCTGGTGCTGCTCACCATCAAGAAACATTTTCAGGCAGCTTTGCTTGTGAAATGGGTGTTGCATCTTCCAACATCCGCAGCAATGACCTCACAACTGTGAATGGTGCAGAGGCCTGACCTCAGACCCTGCAGGGCAACCACTGCTGATGCTGGGCAAAAGGCCATAGTTACTTTGTTTTTAGAAGATTCCTTTGAAAGGCGAACACACACCCACCAACCAAAGGGAAGGGGGAGAGGGGAAGGGGGAGAGAGGAAGGGAAGAAGCGGAAGAGAGAGAGAGAGAAACCTATTCACTGGTTCAGTCCTCCAAATGGCTGCAATGAGCACAGCTGGGTCAAGCTGAAGCCAGGAGTTTAGAACTACACCTGAGTATCCCAGTTGGATGGCAGGGGCCTGAGTGCTTGGGCCATCATCGGTTGCTTTCCCAGCCGCATTAGCAGGAAGCTAAATTGAAAGTGGAGCTGCACTCCAACAATGGGTTGCCAGCGTCACAGGAAGTGGTGTAATCTGTTCTCACAATGACAGCCTTTCCTTGCATACTTATTCAGAGCGTGGTACATACATATATAACATTAGGACATGTGGGGCAGACCTTTCACCTTGTGGTTAAGATTGAATGGGACACATACACACACTACAATGCAATGCATATGTTCAAAACCCAACTCTGCTGCCAATCCCACAGTTCTGCATTCTGAAAGGCAGTAGTGATGACTCCAGGAGTTGCGTTCCCTGCAACCAGTTGGGGAGACTTGAACTAAGGTCCCAGCTCCCAATTTTGGCTGGTCCAACCCTAAGTAACCATTGCAGACATTTGAAGGCTGAGCTAGTAGATGGCAGTTCAGTCTATCAGATTAAAAAAAAAAAAAAAGAAATGTGTGTGTGTATCAGTACATGTGTAGTCAATATGTTTATGGTGTGAAAATTCAACTCCCTGCTTCTTTTATTTGTTGTTTGTATGCATATATTTTTGGTGTATACCTGGCGAAAGGTAGTCACTCATAGAAACCAGCCCCTTCCTGTCTCAGTCTCTCCTTCAAGTCTTGGAATAAATCCGCACCCACCTTTTACGCTTTTAGACAGTCTTCTTTTTCTTTCTTTCTAAGATTTATTATTATTTTTTTTCTTGAAAGTCATATTTACAGAGAGAAAAAGAGAGAGAGATAATTCTTCTGTCTGCTGGTCATTCCCCAAGTGGCTGCCACAGCCAATGCTGAGCCTATCCAAAGCCAGAAGCCAGGAGCTTCATCTGGGTCTCCCATGAGCATACAGGATCCCAAAGCTTCGGGCTGTCCTCCACTGCTTTCCCAGGCCACAGACAGGGAGCTGGAGGTGAAGCAGAGCAACTGGGACACAAGCTGGTGCCCATAGGGGATCCCGGTGGCTGCAAGGTGAGGATGTAGCCACTAGGCTAACGCACTGAGCCTGACGGTCTTCTCTTTCTTAAGAGACAAGGTTCCCCCAATTCTATTGGGAGATTGAATTCTTGTACATTGCTGTTTTAGGCTGATCTTGGGAAATGGGTTGAGTATGAAGAGACTGGTCGTTCAATGTGTAGATACACTGAAGAGGTACATAAAAATGACACTGCATTTATTTTGCCAGGATGGAGGCCATCAGTATCACAAGAGCAATATTAATTGGTTATTGCTGAAAATTTTTCCCTAAAATAAAATCTCTTGACGTATGGCATACCTGATTTTACACTACGTTCCCATAATGTTGAATCTCTGGCTAACGACGGGTGACTATGTCTGCAGCCACTTTGATCTGCCTTCCCAGAAGTGTTGATGGATTTGCTAGTTCTGCTTGCTCCGACTTAGGCTGTGCAGGTGCTGCCCGAGAGGAGACTCCAGTCTGAGCCAGAGGACCAGAGCCTCCTACAATTGAGCTAATCGGCCCTGGACATGGGAATATCTCCTCTCCGTTCTTATGGGAACTGTACTACCTCACAGCCATAGCATAGTAACCTGTATTTCATTTGTATTCAGCTCAGCAAAGACTTTCTCAGCATTTATGGCTGAGTAAACACCAAAAGACAAATAGGAAGTAGCTTTGGGCTCATGGTGGAGGTGGGTGAGATCAACCCAAATCAACCACGAAATATTTTGTTTGACTTCTGTAATGATTTGGAAGTGTTTGAACTTGAATATTTTCCATGGAATAGAGTCCTTAAATTTCCCACTAGTCTCCCCACAAACTATCGTTTTCTGTCTTGCCAGATCCTGTAAACTCCTTGAGTTTGTGACTTCTGGAATGTGCCATGGTAGCAGCATAAATGCAGTCCTTCGGGCTGTCCCTGACCTTGCAGAAGAAGGAAGGGAATCGAAAGACTGAAGGCACAGAGATATAGAAATAAGCATGTGTGGTCTTAAGTCTGATCCTGCTGTGGTTGCTTTGCATGCCTTAGTAAGAAAGCCAACTGTTATCTGTAAACCATTCTCGTAGACATTTCGCCAGTGTGGGATAGATCATGTTTGGGCTTGTCAAATTTGCGCGTGTCACAGGATTTGTGAAATGATCCTAAATCAATGACTTCAACAACAACAAAGGCATGTTTTTCTGTTGCACTACAGTCAACAACAGCAGCTAGTCCATGATGTCTCCTGGGCCCCCAAATGGCCATAGCCCATAGCCACTTTCGCGAATGAAGTTTTCCCAGCCCCAAACTTACTCCTTTGTTTGTGTGTCTGCGGCTGTGGCTGATTTTGTGCCACAATGATAGAGTTGTGATAAGGACTGTGTGGCCTTGGGCAGAAAAAGCATCTTCAGCACCGCTCAGTGAGGGGCTCCAGGATGGTAGGGGCTTGTTAGTGTCAGAGGCTCAGACCTTTTCCTTGTGTGTGTGACACCGCACTGTTCCCTGGAGGACAATTTGTGGAGTATTGCTTATACCTATGACCACATTTAAAGCAGTAAAAAGACGAAGGAAGGAATGTGGAGGGCAATGGTTCAATTTTCCCTTAAGAACAGAATTTTAGTAGCTTGGTTTTCCTAGCTGCAAGGGAGGCTGCGGAAGGAGTGTCTGAGATCCCGAGACCTGTTGCTAGGAATCTTTGGGACAGCCAGAATGGTATCTAGCAGATCTGGAGAGAATTGCATACTGCCTCTTTTTGCTTAGAACTTTGTACCGCAAACAAAGAGGTGGGAAGGTGAGAGGTTTTAGAGCCAGAAAACTGATGCTTGACTCACAGCTCCTCACGTAGCATCTTCCTGCCTTTGGACAGGTAAACTGCCTTCTTTAGATCTCATTGTCTCACTTTCCAAATGGGGGCAGTGCTTGCCTTGCAGGTTGTTGTGAGTGTTAATGAGATCAAACAAGTGAAAAACGTAACTATAAAGTGTCAGTAAAA
The DNA here is from genome assembly GCF_017591425.1 of Ochotona curzoniae. Taxonomy (NCBI): domain Eukaryota; kingdom Metazoa; phylum Chordata; class Mammalia; order Lagomorpha; family Ochotonidae; genus Ochotona; species Ochotona curzoniae. The sequence continues at coordinate 7,722,403 of NW_024466129.1, read as the reverse complement.
TATGAAGGGTGGTTATTAGGATCATGGGAAGCGACTCGGCTTCTCATTCTACATCAAATGAGGAACAAATGCATCTGTCTCAGCTTGAGATCATGTTCGGTTGAGATCAGGAGGGGAAAGCTATCCTTCTTGAGTTTGACCTCTTGGTACCACAAATTGCCTTGTGTATATCCTTGCTACTGTACCAACCTTGGCCTGGGACCTCATCCTACTCAGCCTATGTTACATTGCACACTCAAACCTTCTTTGAGTCCCTATTCTGAGTTTGTCCTGTTGGTGGTGTTCTTCAAGAATCAAGAGAGGAGGGCCCAGCATGATAGCGTAGTGTAAGTCCTCGCCTTGCACGCGCCAGGATCCCATATGGGCGCCAGTTCTAATCCCAGCAGCCCCACTTCCCATCCAGCTCCCTGCCTGTGGCCTGGGAAAGCAGTCGAGGATGGCCCAAAGCATTGGGACCCTGCACCCATGTGGGATACCCGGAAGAAGTTCCTGGCTCCTGGCTTCGAATTGGCCTAGCATTACAGTTGCTTGGGCAGTGAATCATCAGATGGAAGATCTTCTTTGTCTCTCCTCCTCTCTGTATATCTGACTTTGAATAAAACAATAAAATAAAATGAATCTTTAAACGATCAAGAGAGGCTGCAGTGAGGTGTCTGAATCACTGCGCAAGGTGTCCTTTTCTCTGCACAGCTTCTGGGGTGACTTTGACAAGTTGTGAAAAGAGACAAGGCTTTGAAAAAGGATTAGAAATATGTTCTTTCTGATATCAGGCAACCTTCATTCACAATACAAAATCAATATATAGGCAAACATGCGTGTACATATAGTCAACTAGATGAACTGTATAACAGAGACTGTCATAACCAGATGGGAAAATGCAATGCAGTGTGCATCTCTACTTCCAAATCAAAGATGGACTCCCAATGAAACTGTTAGCTATATCTTGACAATAGGATGCTGGACTCTGCCATTGTCTGTACCAGCAATGTCAGGACAACCTTAAACAGTAGGACAATAGACCTGTGATTGTTTTCTGAAGGACTATATTATTGTAATAAAATAGGAGAATAGCGGAAGCTGGAGGGGAGGGGAAACCTCAGAGCCTTTGGAACTGTGTCATAAAATTAATTAATTAACTTAAAAAAAGAAAATGGGCAGTTCACCACTGATAGTGATGAAGAAATGGATATGAAATCTCAAGCAACTTATTCCTTTTTTATTTCTTTTTTTATTATTACTTTATGATACAGTTCCATAGGCCCTGGGATTTCCCTTAGCCCTTCCCAATCCCCTCCTCCCTCATCAAGTTCCCCTATATCATTACTATAGAATAGTTCTTCATACAGAGTCATATGTCCATCATTGCGGGCATGGACAACGGCAGAGAGTCCAGCATCCTATTGTCAAGATATAGTTGACAGTTTTATTGGTAGTCCATCTTTGATCTGGAAGTAGAGATGCATACTGCATTGTATCCTCACATCTGGACAGAGCAGTCTTCATTACACAGTAATTATGCATCCCCTTAAATGGAAAGCCACAAAATAAAATCCCAACAACAGGAAGAAAATAGAAACCTACAATGCCATGAAATTAAATAACATGCTACTGAATAACTAATGTGTCACTGAAGAAATGAAAAAGAAAATCAAGAATCTTCTTGAAGAAAATGATGCTACCATATGGTAGTCACTGAGGATTTTAATGAGGAACAAAGTGTTTTGGAGAGATGAAAAAACATCAAAATCCATGAGCTACAGCTTCCACTGATATTTGTTGGTGAGATATGTCTTCTGTAGGCAACAAATAGATGGGTCTTGTTTTCTTAATGCAGTCTACTAATCTATGACGTTTGATTGATAGTGTTTAAGATATTTACACTCAGGATTAATATGAATGGGTGGTAGTTTGGTTCTGTCATTTTAGCAAAGGGTTGTTCATTGATTTAGTCTTCTGTTGTTATTTTACTGGGATGTTCTCCACATTTGCCTTTGGTTTTAGTGGGCGCTATTCTTTTTCTCTGTCAAGAGAACATCTTTAAGTAGCATTTGTTGGGTAACTTTGGAAGAAGCATACTCTTTTAACTTCATTGAGGAAGAACTTTATTTCATTTTCAAAGACAAAGGAAAGCTTTGCTGGGTATGTTATCCTGAGCAGACAATTTTTTCGCTTTTAGAATCTGGAATATGTTGCTCCATTCTCTTTTGGCCCATAGAGTTTCCTGTGAGAGGTCTCCTGTGAATTTAATTGGCATTCCTTTCTATGTCAGTTGATTTTTTTCACATGCACATTTAAGGATCTTTTCCTTATGTTCGACTGAAGAGAGCTTGATTATCATGTGTGGTGGTAAGGATCGCTTTTGGTCAAGCCTGTTGTAGTTCTGTACCCCCTCCTGGATGTTGTCTCCCAATTCTTTCTCCAGATTAAGGAATGTCACGTTGTTGCAGTTCGTTGATTCAGCAATTAGTTCACTCCCAGCTCAGTATACATGCAGTACTGTCCACTTCCTTTGCTTCCCTAAACAAAATGGTGGCTGACTTAGCTCTAGTGGGCGGAATGGGCTGTGAAATCCACCACGTTCCCGCACTGCCTGTCTGGGATCTGTCACTCTGCTTCTGCTCCTGGTCAGATCAAACAGACCAGCAGTATGGGCAGGTCTTTGTCTTGGTTCACCGTCTCATTTCCTGGTGAACGCCCCTGCCCCTTCTCACCTGGTTGGTGGTGGAGTTCTGGCTGCTGGTGGAGTTCAGATCGCTACTAGCTGAATGCTGCTGGTGTATCAGTCACAGCAACATCACACCGTTGTGTCTGCTGCTTTTCCATGTCTCTCAGTCTCCAGGTGCCCCTCTATTATTGTTCTGTTCCCTCCTATTTGCTGGAATGTGCCCTCTCTGCTTCACACTGGCTAATGTTTCTCTGTTTAAATGTGTCCTTACCCTATTCCACCATCTTAATTCTCTTCAAGCAACTCTTTTAAAGAAAATTTGAGACCTGACCTTCCACAAGTCCAGGATCATTTTCATGTGAATAAATGCATAACTAATTCAGGAGAAAAGGAACTCTTTCATGGCTGATGAAGATAAAACACCTTACTAAAAATTACTTGATAGATCTGATTTGTACCCCTTCAAGTCTTTTCCTGAATACTTATTAAAAGTCATTTTCTATGGTTGAGACTGACATACAATTAGTTGGTGGTATGATGACAAAAATTTTAAAATCATTTATTTATTTATTGGTTAACTTCTCAAACGCCAAAAAATGGCCAGGCTGAGGGGCCAGCCTGGAGCTGTGAGCTGGGAACTCAATTCAGATCTCCCACATGTGTCATATATACCTAACTTCCTTACCCGCCACTGATGCCTCCTGGGATCTACATCAGCAGGAAGCTAGGACTGTGTGCACAGCTGGGTCTTAAACCCAAGCACTCCAGTATTGGATGCTGCCTCGCAAACACCGCCTTAACTGATAGGCCAAACGCCAACCCCAGAAAAGAATCTCAGTCTGCATCGGATCCCTGTTCAGTCAACATATCGCTGATACTGAACTCTGAGAAGGGTAGTTAGAAAAAACGGTTTCCATGAAATAGTTCCACAGGCTCAGGGATTTTCCCTTCCACCCTCCCTGTGCCCCGCCCCCGCACTGATTTTCCCCTATATTATTATAATGGTATAATCCTTCAACAGTCGCAAGTCCCTCATTCTGCTCTTTAAGTGTATCATGACGTTGTAGATGTAGACGATGGTAGAAAGCCCAGCATCCCATTGTTAAAATATATTTAACAGTTTCCTTGGGAGTCCATCTGTTATTCAGCATGTGGAGGTGCATAGTGCAATGTATGTTCACTTCATGGTATTCTAGAGAACAATCAATTTCTTTAGATAAATATAATACAAGATAGCTGAGTAGGGATGTGGCAATGACTCGGTCATTGCCGTACAAACAAGTAGGGAAATTTTGACTTTTCAGCTTCATCATTTATTTCCCTACTCAGACAGTGTTGAGCTCTAACAACACTCTTATTAAGAGGGCGTTTTAGTGTGATCAGACTGCAAGCAGTTCAATGCACGATGCTTGTGAGTTGGAAGCAAAATGAATGCACATGACTTGGCCTCCCGTGATGAGTTGTGGAGGTTCAGGAACCTCTCACAGATCTAACTGGCAAATCTTGGGCTCTGTTTCTTGTGCTCAGGAAAACTGCAGTGGTGCTCACTCTGGCAAAAGCAGGTTTTCTTTGTGGGTGGCTACTCGCCAATGCTGGGTGGCTTCTGAAAACCTTTAAGTGACCATGTGGTTCACTTTGACTCTCCTGGGTGCTGAGAGAGAGGCATCCATGTCCTAAACCCCACAGAAGGCAGAACAGCCAACCACGTTCCAATCCTGCCCCCAGGTTCTCGCACGAACCTCTGGGTGCTTCTGTCTGTTCGCTGCTTGACGCCCTTGTGGAGTTTTCCATTTCTCTCTCTGTCTCCTCCACAAATCTTGTTGCTGGATTATTCCCAGCCACTGCAGCTCCGCTCAAGTTGCCATTTGCAGCCTCTACCCACCCTCAGCTTCTCCTGCTCTCTCCCCACCCTATGGCTCCCGCGTGGCTCTGGAATCCAGGCAGAATGTCTTTCCATTGAATCCTTTGAAATTTGCTCTTTTTTTTTCCCCCCAAAGCAGTGAAGGGCTTGGTCATTGGTGGTGTATTCAGGGATTGTGCCAGGGATGGTCACAGATGAACAGAGCAGGAATGTTGGCACTGGAAAGTGGGGACTCTGTTGTTTCAGGTACCTGCGAGATGGTATAGATGGTCCACGCACTCGTGTCCTAGACCAAGAGAAAACTGGAGGGTTTACTCTCCATCTCCTCTGCTTGGACTGCCTGGGACTGCCCACCCTGGGGTGCCTGGGATCTGCACAGAGCTTGGTGGGTGGATACTTTGGTGCCTGTCCACTGTTGATGCCTTCCATGCCTATTCCTAGGCCCCAGCATATCTGGCAAATACTTAGTTATACCTGGTTATGTAAGCTCACTGTGTTTATCTTATTATAAGACATAGGAGTTGCTGTGATGACACAGCATACTATCTTTTCGATCCATGATGAGCTACTGACAGTGGCCATGTTAGTAGATTAGGACTTGATCACCAAATGTGGTTAGTAATCCCCTGTGGTCAGCCTCCTGCTTGGTGAGTGCCATGGTGCTGGGCAGTGAGGGGTGAGTTGCCAGATTACAGTCTGTTGAAGTTGGGACTCTGTTTAGAAAGTCAAGGATAGAACCTGGAGGTCACATATAAACTTGATCTTCATTCCAAGAGCTACTTGGCAACCTGAGAGGCAGACAACATGAACTCTTCCAGATCTTTACACAGGAGGTTAATTCCATGAACCAACTTGACTGAAGGAAAGGTTCCCCAGATGACTAGGTGTGTGTAAGAGGGTGAGTCTGCAAGAACTTAGCCTGGAGACTAGTCTAGAAACAGATCAAGGAAAGTGTATCTTCCTCAGACAGCGAGGCAGCAACCCCCTGAGAGCTGGGATAGAAAAAACAGGTGGTGGGAGGGGGAATTCGTTTGCTTTTTATGGGCTGAGATATCCATTTTTCCTACCTTCAAGCATTGGGATTCCTGACACTTGCTGACAGGCAGCAAATCATAGAGCTGCTCCATTGTTGTGTGAGTCAGTTTCCGGGAAACTGTACGTATATGACTGGTTTTGTTTCTCTGAGATCTCTGACTAATACAATTACTGCCACAGCTTCATAGGCACTTTGGGGCTGCAAAAATGCTCAAATTGTGTCTGGAACCAAGAGCTGACAATTGGAAAATTTAAGACATGATTCTGAGGGATGTTGAACAACCACTGGCTTGTAATTACCGGGTGTGTAGGATGTCTTTATGGATGAAGTGATTGACTCAAGGCTAGGGTGTTGTGGAGTCACAGCCTCGTTCCTTCTGACAGGGAGAAACTGCTCATTCCTGCTACTGCATGCGTCCCAGAGGGCTGAGAGGCTGTGACCAGTCTAGAGCCTCATTTCTGATTTTCTGTTCAGAAGATACCAGCAGTTCTGTCCCCAAATGCTAAGTGTCCACAATTATTTTGAGGAATATATTTTATGAATAAGCAGAGAAGTCGGTATATGCATATGTGTGTGTGTGTGTGTATACACTGAATTTGTTCACACATGGGTGCATTTGTACACCCATGCAGCCATGCGTGTGTGTGTACAGATGGATGTCTGTCCCTTTCTGCATTTAGTGAAGTTGTTTGTTCCCTGCAGAGTTTGATGGTTCATGTGTTTAAATGTGTTGATAACTGCATTTATGTTAACTTTTTTGGTGAATGAAATTATCAACTAGATATTATGACCTTCTTTTTTTTTTTGTAGCTTCTCCATGCAGGCTTTTTTTTTTTTTTCTGGAAAGTGACCTCCAAATACGGGGTTCTTTCATATTTGAATCCTACTTTGACCATTCCAATGATTCTTATAGTATTTCCTTTTTTATGAATTTTCATTTGTAGATGTGTGTGTGTGTGTGTGTGTGTGTGTGTGTGTGTGTGTGCGCGGGTTATTCCAGGCTTGGTGTTGGGAAAAGACCAGTGTTTTAAGTTCATGCTGAATTGTCTGACAAATTACCTCCTAATGAGGACCAACAGCCATAGGGAGTTGATTTTTTAAAATTTATTTTTGACTTCTATTTTTTTTTTATCAATAGAAAGAGCAGATTTCTTGCATTCCATAGATACAGTTTCAAGGAAACAACCATACTTCCCTCACTTAAATCTCTCCCTCAATCTTCCTTCTTCCTCTTTCTTTATCAGGGTTTTTACAAAGATACAACTTTACTCCACTGTATATTTACAAGCTTAATTCACCACAAACAGTAATGTTAAATATGCAAAAATAGAAAGACAACAAAAATGGCACAATAGCCTAGTGGCTAAAAACCTTACCTTGCATGTGCCAGGATCCCATATGGGCACCGGTTCTAATCCCAGCAGCTTCACTTCCCATCCAGCTCCCTGCTTGTGGCCTGGGAAAGCAGTCGAGGACGGCCCAAGGCCTTGGGACCCTGCACCAGCGTGGGAGACATGAAGGAAGCCCCTGGCTCCTGGCTTCAGATCTCCTCAGCTCCGGCCGTTGGGGCCACTTGGGGAGGGAATTAATGGACAGAAGATCTTTCTCTTTGTGTCTCATTCTCTTTGTAAACCTGCTTTTTCTCTTAAAAAATAGTTAATAAGTCTTTTTAAAAATGATAATCATGCCACAAAATGTCTGTTTCATCCATGTACCTTTTTAATTCCCATGTATCAGAGAAAACATACCATTTGAATTTATATTTTTGAAATCGGCTATTTCACTAGTATATTTGTTTTCTGCTGCATTCATTTTGTTGTATAAACAGAATTTCATTCCTTTTAATGGGTGAATAGCATTCCACCATGTATGTATACCACATCTCAGTTCATGAGAATCTTGCATGATTCCACATCTCAGCTGTTGTGAATTGAGCTGCAGTAAGCATGGGGCTACAAATAGCTTTCATAGATGTTCATTTCATTCCATTCTGCTAACTTCCCAGAATTGGGAAGCTGGATCCTATGCTAGAGCCACTCTTTGGAGTCTGAGGAATCTTTCTATTGTCTTCTATGATGGTTGTACTAGTTCGCATTCTCATCAACAGTGAGTGAAGGTGCTTTTACCCTCCACATCCACACCAGCATTTATTGATCTTTAGCTTTTGGATGATTAGCCGACCTTGGGGTCAGGTAAACCTCACTGTGGTTTTTATTTGCATTTCCCTGATGACTAGTGATCCTGAGCACTTTTGTATGTGTCTGCTTGTCATTGATGTTTCATCCTTTGAAAATGACCTGCTCGTATCCTTTGCCCATTTCATTACTGGGTTATTTATTTTGTCCTTTTGGGTTTCTTGAGTAAACTATATATATTGGTTTCATAGGTTGTAAACATCTGCTCCCATTTTGTCAGTTGCCCCTTCACTTTGCTGAGTGTTTTCTTTGTTGTTTAGAAACTTCTTGACTATGATACTGGCTAAAACTTACAGAACTCCATTGAATACAAATGGTGAAGGCAGACATTCTTGTCTGGTTTTAGATCTTCGTGGAAATGTTCCCAACTTCGCCATACTCTGTATGATACTGGCTGTGATTTTGTCATTTATTGCCTTGTCTGGGTTGAGGAATGTTACTTCTGTACCTAATTTATTTAAGATTTTTATCATAAAAAGATGTTGTAGTTTATCAGGTGCTTTGGGCATCTATTGAGATAATCACGGTTTTTATGCTTTGATTTTTTTAAATTGGTAAACTTTTGGTTTAAAGCTTTTATTTCTTTTTCTTTTCCTTTTCAAAATTATTTTGTCATGATACGGTTCCATATGCACAGGGATTCGCCCCACCTCCCACCCATCCCCCACCACTGATTGCCCCTTATTTGTTACAATAATACAATCCTTCAGCAGTAATCACACGTCCATCATTCTGCTATTTCAGTGTATCATGACACCGTAGAGGTAGACAACAAGAGAAAGTCCAGCATCCTGTTGTCAAAATATATTTAACAGTTTCATTACAGATCCTCTTTTTTTAAAAAAGATTTATTTACTTATTTATTTTTATTGGAAAGTCAGATGTACAGAGAGGAGAAGAGACAGAGAGGAAGATCTTCCATCCGATGATTCACTCCCCAAGTGACCGCAATAGCTGATGCTATGCCGAGCTGAAGCCAGGATCCAGGAACTTCTTCCAGGTCTCCCACGCGGGTACAAGCCGTCCTTGACTGCTTTCCCAGGCCACAAGCAGGGAGCTGGATGGGAAGCAGAGCTGCCGGGATTAGAACCGGTGCCCATATGGGATCCTGGCACGTTCAAGGCGAGAACTTTAGCCGCTAGGCCACGCCGTTGGGCCCACAGATCCTCTTTTTATTTGGGAGTGAAGATGCATTCTGCAATATATCTTCTCTTCTTGGTATGGTAGTCTCCATTACAGATCCTCTAGGTATACACACACACATGTTTACCTATATCTACTTGTTTTGTATTTTGCATGCAGGTTGCCTAAGGAATCAGAGTACATATGATATTTGCCCACTTGGGATTGGCTTATTTCACTGGGCATAATGTCTCTAGTTGATACAATTTAGTTGCAAATGGAAGATTTTCATTCTTTTTAATGTCTGAGTAGTATTCCATGGCATAAATGTGACACTATTTTTTTTTTTTATCCATTCCTCTTTCAATGGGCATCTGGATTGTTCCCATGTCTTCACTATTGTGGATTGTGTTGCTATAAATATAAGATTGCAGATCACTTTCGCTATCCAGGAGTGGGACAGCTTGGTCATATGAGAGATTGGTTTTCACGTCTTACCACTCTCTATACTGAAATTCATGTTGTTGCACTAGCCTGCATTCCCGACAAAAGTGGAGCAGGGTGCTTTTCTCCCCACACCCAAGCCAGCTGGTGTTTTTAGTAGATTTCCGTATGTAGGCCAATCTCATTGGAGTTAGGTGTAATCTCAATGTGGTTTCTATTTGTATTTCCCTAATATCTAGGGAGCCTGATATGCTTCAGTTTGTTAATGTGATATGTCACATTTATTGATTTGTGTATATTGAATCATCCCTGTGAACCAGGAATAAATCCCAGCTGGTCTGGATGATTAATCCAACGTGCTAGTAGATTCAATTACCTAGTATTTTTTTGAAGGTTTTTTTCATTTATGTTCATTAGGGATATTGGTCTATAACTCTTTTTTTGTTGTGTCTTTTTATAGTTTTGAAATTTAGATGATGTTGGCCTCAGAAGGAGTTAAGAAAAACTCCCTCCCTTTCAGTTGTTTTGAATAGAATTTTGAGGGTTTTTTTTTATGCTTTGGTAAAATTTCACAATGAAAACATCTAGTCCAGGACTTTTGTTTTTTTGGGACAAAGTCTTTATAACTAAATCTCTCACCTCATCCACTCTGTCTTTTGGATGTCAGTGGACCGAGAAACCGTTCTTCCTATGCGTCCCCAAAATACAGGAGATATTTATTTCTACTGGAATTCTTTAAGGAAACTGGCAGTTACAGAATTTATTGAATACATGGTTTTGGTCTGCTTTCTTTCTCGGTCCATCGCTTTGTCACTCTCAAAATGATGAGTTTAAAAGGAGTTTGGAAAGTTTGGTGGTTAATGTAGGACATAGACTTAGGCACAGTTACCTTTCCACCCCAGTTCCTCCTTAGTCTCTGTAGAGTGCTGAGTAGTATGTTCAGTCTTTCTCATTTGTATTTGAGATTCCTTAAAAAATTGAGATAATGCACCTCTCTCAAAGAGTTGATATTCATGTTGAAATAATCCACAGATTTTAACACAATTCTTAGCATGTGGTAAGAATGAAACTATGTAAGCCTCAATCTGTGTGCATTCTGAAGAACAGTTAAGTAGATGGTTAAATTGTAGGTAAATATGGTTATTTAACTTGAGCAAATAAAAGATGAAATTCTTGAGCATATTTGGCTCATGATCATCCATAAGAAATCGTCATGGTCGCCAAAAGGCATCGCAGAGTTTTGGTGTTTCCTCAGAAACAGAGCAACAAACATTGACCCAGAAAGAGGGGAAAGTCTGAAATAAAATTGTCCTTTAAATGCATCTTTGATTGCTTTCTCTAGGGAGTAACAAAGCAAATGCCATCTTCCCACAGCCTGCCAGGACTACCTAGGTGAAGTGCAACCTGCATCTCTAAGTCTTGCCTTTCCTCGCTCCATTTTTGTTCGCTGTGGCACTACCACTTTTCACATACCATAGAACTTCTTTGTATTCCTGCTTGATTTTGATTTGTTTTTGGATTATTTTCTGCACGCCCCTTTCCCCTCCCCTGCCACTGAAATACCAGACAGTGTCTGGAGCTCAGTAAGGGAACCAAGGGTTGTCTGGCCATTGGCCTGTGACCGTTGGCTCTTCAAAGGCCCAGCTGACAAGCTCAGATTTCTGTGTAGATACCAGCATCATCAAACATTAGAATAATAAACTGTAATGACAGAAATTAGAAATAAAGTTCCATCTTTACAATGGAATGTGATATGTTAGGGGAAGGTTTATAGGAAATCATTTGCATTGTGGAAATGTCTTCAATATTTAAAGTAGGGATTGCATGTTGGAAATAATCAAGCTTTTTCTCTGAAAGTAAAATAAAATAAAATTGCAATTAAAAAAAAATTCATTTGAAAGGCATAGTTACCAAGAGAGAAGAATGGAAAAAGAGAGAGAGAGAGAGAGAGAGAGAGAGAGAGAGAGAGAGAGAAAGAGAGAAAGAGAGAGAGAATCTTTCATCTACTGGCTCATTTCTCAAATGACCATAGTAGCCAGAGCTGGGCCAATATGAAGCCAGGAGCCAGGAGCTTTCTCAAGGTTTTCCACATGGATTCAAAGGCCTAAAGACTTGGAGCATCCTTCTCTGCTTTCCCAGGCACATTAACAGGGAGCTGGCTTGAACGCAGAGTAGCTGGGACACCAATCAGCACCCAGTTGGGATGCTGGTTCCACAGGTGGAGGCTTAGTCTACTGCGTCATGGCGCTGACCATATGACCCCCCCAACCCCTGCAAATAACAAAACATTTGGATTAAAAAATAGGTCTTATTTCCTAGAGGAAAGATTCAACTTCTAGATACCAACCTCCACAGCACCAGAAAAGTTGTCATCCATTCCTTTGATACCATTCACAAAAAGCTTGAGAAAGCCCTATTGTCTAAAAACAGTCAGCTGTGAGAGCACTTAGTCCTGCTTGCTTGCTTGCTTTTTCCTATACTTTCCCTCTGTTTTTTGTTCCTTAAGACTGTTTTTTTTTTTGCATTTGTTATTAGAAATGAAATATTCTCTAAGTTGTGGGGATGGCTAGCTGTGCACACTGATTTAGGGGTGGTACTGAATAGCTGGTGGCATGTGAGGGTGGCCTTACTGTATTCAACTTGGAGGTGGAGGGTGGAAGCTGTTTCAAATTATTTTTATATTGGAATTTATTTTGGGAAGATATCCTCTAAATATTGAATTGACCTTAACTCCATGTTGTGTTTCCTGTTTTATCAGTTTGCCAGGACAATTCTGTTATGGTTTTTGTCCTTAGTTCTAGGACAAACCATTTATTACTGGCTTGTAATCTTAACTTCTTTATTTTTAAAAAAGATGCATTTGTTTAGTCGAAAGTTGTCATTAGAGGGAGGAAGGGAGAGAGAGAGAAGCAGAGAGCTTGATGAGCAATGAAGCAGCCAGGGCACCAACTGGGACCTATGTGGGATGCCAGCCTCACACATGCAGGCTTTGTCCACCTTGCCACAACACTAGTTTCTTGTAATCTTGACTTCTAAGGCATGGCTGCTCTGGAATTTCAATGCGAAGCCCTTATCAAACTCTCAGATTTTGGTTCGATTTGAGCTTCAGATTTTCCAGCAGCTTCAGGGTCCCTGCTCTTGTACCTCCCCTCCCCAAGCTCTGTGCAATCACATGCATGTGTGCACTTCAGGGGCTTGAGGGTTTCAGTTCACGTCTGGGGAGTCTTCTTGATTCTCTGCCTTCCAAAATTGTCTCTACCTTGAAGGACCTGACAGAGATGGCCACTTCTATTCTCCCTCAGGGCAAAGGCGGGGTAGACACGCATCCTGCCTAGTGCAGTTCTTCTGTCAAAGCTCAAATCTTCAGAACCTTTCTAGGTCTGATCATGTTGCAGATTGCTTGAGCAGCTGTCCTTGCATTTCATTCAGAGGGAGGCTGGTCAGGTAGGACCCCTCTATCTCTGTCGGAGCTGGAACTCTGGGATATAAACTGTGGGTCCTGATTCAAGTCAAAGGATGGTGGTGCATCACTCAGGTGGCCTGGCTCATGGCTCTCTCCGGCAGCTCACTCTATTCTGAGCTCATCGGTCAAAAACCCCTTCCTACGTTCTGATCTTTGACCAGTTTACATGTTTCTTTCACTCTCTAGTGGTTTGATCTGACTAGGACCTTTGTTTCTCAAAGGACAAACTGCTTTCCTGCGCAGGCTCACATTCAGGCCAGTTTGCTGTCCGGAGTAGACACTGCACTGAGTCGTCACTGCCCTCTCTGGCACCTGCTGTCCAATCTGTGAACCCAGCAGACACATCTGTCCTTCATTGGTGTCGTTGGCCACAGGCACTGATCCTCTAAAATCTGTCTTTACCAACATATTTTGTGTGGCTTGGAGATCCTTTCCTTTTTCCTGGCCTGCCTTGCCAATTCTTACACAGTACTGAAAGCCCTCTCCAGGAATTAAACCTATCTTTATAAAGATATTTTCTTGCTAAAGAAAGCAAAAAGTTCTTATTTCCAAGATTGGAGCTCATCTTGAGTACCCTCACTTCCCTCTGTTCTTGCCCTCACCACACACCTTAGCCAGAGATAAGGTTTGATATCTGTTTTACATCTTAGAGTGTAATATATATTTATTTGTAAATGGAGCTTAATTACGAACTATTTAATGGTTTGTGTGTTAGGTTGTTCCAGCATGTTCCTGGAATCAAAAATGCTGCATCAGAATGCGAAGTACCCATCAAAGTACTTGTTCTCTTGATTCCAAATACGATTTTATTTAAACAGAAAAGTGATTCATGATGAGGATTTGGGCAAGGTACCAAATCAGTGGGAATACCAAAGAAGATACGAGCAAATAGGCAGGAGCCAGGGTGACCTTGTGGCAGGGACAGTTTGACCAGGGCATCACAAATAGGTTGTAGTTTTAGATATCTATTGAATTTCTTTCTAAAAATTTACTTACTTATTTTTAAAGACAGCATCTCTCCCTGTCCCCCATTCTTGCCCACAGAGATTCCCATCAGCTGATTCACTACCCAAATGGCCACAACTGCTTGAGCTGAGCAGGGCTGAAGCCAGGAGCCAGGAGATTCCTCTGCATCTCCCACATGGGTGCAGGGGCCCAGTGACTCGGGCCATTCTCCTTTGCTTTTCCATGCACATTAGCAGGGAGCTGGATTGGAGGTGGAGCAGCTGTCAGACAACATTAAGTGCCCACATGCAGTGCAGTCATCACAGGCAGCAGTTTTACATGCAGCACCACAATACTGGCCCCCTGGACACCTATTTCTACCTGTGGGCATTGAATAGTGCCACACCATTGGATTCTGGACATCAAAATATGTGTGAAAGTTTATCACCTCTCTTCTGTTTCATGAGCAATTCCAACTGTTCTCCAGAGAAGCAGACAAATGTTTAACCCCAAGCTACCTGGATACAACAAGACAGCGAGGGGGGCCACTTGCCCCCACTCCATTTCACCTTGCCCTGAGGAATGAGAGAAAGACTTTAATGCACAATCTTTCTAACTGTGCAAGTGATCTGCTCTCTCCTGCGCATATTTGTGGTTTCTGGTGGGTTTGATGAGGATTCAAGGTTCTGACTGGTTTATTCCCAGGAGGTCCTTTGAGGTGGTGTTTGCAAGGGACAACGTATCCTTTGGGGCAGAGAATGGGTCGAAGCTCACTGTGAAAGTGGGAGCTTCCCCAAGCACACCGCTGTGTCTCTGTTAGGATGCAATCCCTCGTGTGTGCAGCAGCCTCCTGGGCCATTCTGTGTCCTGCCTGCAGGGGACCCAGAGTCACCGGGTGTCAGTGTGGTGCTCATGTTACTTGCTTTGCCATGAGTAACAAAGCTTTTTTTTTTAAAGGTTTATATTTATTATTTTTTTATTGGAAAGGCGGATATACAGAGAGGAGAGACAGAGAGGAAGATCTTCCGTCCGATGATTCACTCCCCAAGTGAGCACAACGGCCGATGCTATGCCGATCCGAAGCCAGGAGGCTCTTTCAGGTCTCCCACGCGGGTGCAGGGTCCCAAAGCTTTGGGCCGTCCTCGACTGCTTTCCCAGGCCACAGGCAGGAAGCTGGAAGGGAAGCGGGGCTGCCGGGATAGAACCAGCGCCCATATGGTATCCTGGCAGGTGTGCAAGGCGAGGACCTTAACCACTGCGCCACCGCGCCGGGCCCAGTAACAAAGCTTTTTGTCTCTGACCCTGGAGACTCTGTCTTTTGCAATCTCCATGAAGCAGTAGCAGGTTAGACTGCTGCTTTGTCAATTAGGGTGAGACTGAACTCTAGGATAGCCTCTTGGTAGACTGTCTCATGTATAAATAGCCTCTCCAAATACGTATTTGTCTTATCTATTTCTCAGTCCCATAGGCTCAGCTGTTCTGGGGGCTTTCTAAACTAGAACGGAGGCCATGTTAAGAGAAGATCTTATGAAAAAAGAAAACCCGCAAAGTTCCTAGGTAGAGAGAGAAGGCAATCCTCCCTCTCTGCAGGCTCGTCCCTTTACAATGTAACTGTGCCACCTTTCTCATCAAGAGGTGTTTTTCCTCCCGCTGAGTGTGGTGAGAACAAGAATTTGCTTCAGCAAACATGTTGCTGGCAGATCTAACCCAAGCGCAGCAGAGGCTTGAACGATGGTGGCACGTGGAGGCTTTCCCTGCTGGAGGGGCCACCCTCCCAGCACCCCACCAGGCTCACTGGCAGCTCAGCTGACGGGGACTGGCTTTGACCCTCGGTCTCTAGCTGAGCTCGATCTCTCTGCAATTATGAGAATGGCTTAAGCTGCAGTGCAAATGGACTGGTTTCTTGACTCGGCTTAAAATATCAGACAACATATTCTAGCAAGAATAGGGCAGGAAAAAAAGAGTAAGATTTGAAATGGAGTTATAGAGTAATAAATAATATGAAACTTGTATGTTACATATACTTTATGCATTCAGTGCCCTAAAATCAGGAAATTAAAATGTCTCAGATCACGTGTCCACCCCTGTGCCTTTCCAGTGCATTACCTACTGATAGGGCAGAAGAATCTTTCTGATGTGGTGCTGCTGATGTTCCGTGTGTAACTGTGTGCTTTTGTCACTTTAACCCTTGACACGCTGGTTTGCATGTGTCCTGGTTATCACCAGCTCTCTTTGCCCCTTGTCTGCACCAGCTCCACACGTTGCATGTCTTCCTATGGGGCCTGAAAGCTTGCAGCTTCAGCCTCTGCATGTGTTGCATGTCCTTGCAACTGGGGGCACATTTGCTTGTTGCATATTTAAGGGTGCTGGCAGCCATTCTCATCCCAGCACGCAACAGACTCTGGAGCTCTGTGTGAAGGCAGAGTGACCAGGAAGAGCTAAAGCTAACATTTGCTGAGCTCTTGCCGCACATAGATCGGGCACTAAGCCACTCTTGTTAAATCTCCTCACCATCCCTCTCAGGTGGGGATGAGCCAGCTCGCTGTGAGAAGGTGACTTGGGAAGCTACTCAGTTGTGCCGAAGGAAGTCACTCCTAGGGGGAAGCCCAGCTCTTGGATCAGAGAAAGCCAGAATGGATGAGCCAACTCTTGCTCCCTACAACACAAGATGCGTGTGTGTGCCACCTTTATGCGTGATGTGAGCAAACGCCCTTGAGCAATCTCCTTGGAGCACCTGGATTTGGGGTGGTGGTGTCTTGTAGTTTCCAGTGCAAACGTGCCAGGCAGCTGGCTGATTTGTTTAACTTTGAACGGTGGTCGGTTTTCGTTCTGATCCTGCATTCACTGCCCTGGGCTGATGTTGAACAGGGATGGAGGTGGGGGTGGCATGGGGTTGGGGCAGGGGGTACACAACGCTTTTCAAAGGACCCACAGCTTACCTCTTCCCTCTTGCTGTTCTATACTAATAGAGTGACAATTAGAGATGAAATCGCTGTAAATGGACTTTGATGAAAAGACCTCATTTTGAGAGCCACAGGGGTATGTGATTAGTGATGGATACCGGAAGGGGACAAGCTGTGCCCTTAGAAGGCATCAATCAACTTGTTTCACTTTTAAGACATTTTGAAAATGCCAGTCGCAGGGGGAGCACACTCACGCCTCAGTCCTGGCCAGCAGTGGCTGCTGGGGCTGAGGTCCATGGAGCCAGGGGCTTGGGCTTCCAGCAGGGTTGGCGACCGGGTCACACCATAGGGGTGCATGGTGGACTGTCCAGCGCCAGCACTGCCTCTCCTCAGTGTCGCTGCATCCTTTATCGCCTGGCAACGCTCAGCCCTGCCTGAGGCTCCTGGCGGTTGCTGCCACAGGTTATGCAGAACACAATATCCTTTACTGTTATCACGTGATGATTATATGAGAAGGCAAGGCAACAAAATTATGAAAATTCCTGTCTTGCCTACTGCTGTTTGCCCTCTCTTGGTTGCTGTTTTCCACTGCGTTTATAATCCCCTGCACCCCTCTCCAGCTACAGTCTCTGGACTGATTTATTAACCTCTCAGTCACATGTGCTCCTCATCTGGAGCTGCTACAGGAAAGAGGACATCTCTGCAGAGGGAGCTCTTGGAGGCAGAGGCTTGGATCTCTGCCAACTGTGCACCAGAGCTTTTTGAATCTCCAGTCACAGGGTTGCTATTCTTCTTGCTTCCTGGGATCATTGTGAGAATCAAAGGAGGGGCTGTTTGAGGATTCCCAGCTTATAGCAAAGGATGAGTGGCAGCCTCAAGTGACTTGGCCCCAGTCTCTGTGGGGATTTCATGGTATCCACACCAAACGTATTCACAGATTTGGATTTGGGGAAGGCCAGGGGCTGCTAACATTTTCCACCTAGCTCCCAGTTCATCCAGTGCCATGTTCCCCTTACTGAGTTGTCAACTCATTGGCAAGACCCCCATGTGGCACTGGGCTGTGACGGAGGCGGGATGGCTACTTCCTTCAGTGAAGACACAGAGGTTGAAAGTGGTGTCCCACGGTCACTTTTACCAACAGGTGGCAGAGTCAGGCTGCTCCTCCTCATATACTCAGTCACCCAGGTTGGCCCTGCTGCCAAAGTAAACACCAGGTACAAAGTCAGTCCCATTGGAAGGTAGGGCCCTTCACTGGTGTGTGGGTCAGGCCAGGAGTGTAGCATTGGCAAAATAAGGGCTTGGCCAAGGTAGCAGTTGGAGTAGAAACCAGCTTTCCTGTTAAGGCTCCCTTCCTTTCGCCATGTCTGGGTTTCACGTCTGCCTCCAGCTACCAGAGAGCTGCACTCCAGCGATCTTTGGGTTGGCCTGTCCTGGGAGTACTCCCAGCACTCCTCCTGCTCTATAAAAACCCCATTGCTTGGCACTCCTTCGTGACCATGCTGCTCTGAGAAACAAAGAAGCTGTTGATGAACTGATGGGTGAGGCATTCGATGATGTACAGTTTTAAAATATCAGATGTGATCTTGTTACTTCTTAGCCCTCACTAGCCTCCTGCTGTCTGTAGAAAAAAAATTCCACTTACTAATCAACTGGACGTTCTAACTAGGCCTTTCATGTATCAGGCCCATGCTCTGATCCTTCTGTCTGGAGTTCCTCTCAACATGCACACACATGCACGCCTGTGTATACATGAATATGCAAGTACACACGCTCACATTGACATGTGTACTTACCCACACAGGTGTGTGTATGCACAGAATGCCACGCATTGCTCAATACAATGTATACATACATATTATGTGTATGTATGTATATAGTATATGCAGAGACACACATAGGCACACACTCATGCACAAATGCACACTTGTAGGGCATGCAAAACACATACGTACATCACACAAGCAATGCATATACACACTAGACACACATGCACACATCAGCAAATGTGTGCACAAGGGCACATATGCACACAGATAAGAACAGGTATGTATGCACTCACACACACAAGGAATCCATGCACGTAAGACATACACGCTCATGTAGAAGCATGCACACATGGCACAAAGGCAGCTACACGCAATGACGTAAATATGCACATGCACACACACACAATAAAATCCATGTGGTTACAAGCAGCAGCTGCATGCCTGCTCACACATGTTCAGCACACATCTTGCTTGCAAGACTGCCTCCTTGGCCTCAGTCAGCTCTCAGCTCACCACCTTACCTGAATATCATTCCCCAGTCACTTTGTCCTGTTCATTTTTCTGCCCATTTTCTGTGCCTTAAAACACATGTGGTATAGCATTGTACTGTTGCGTTTCCTTGGTGCGGTAAGCTCTGAAAGCAGGGCCAAGTCTGGGTTTCTGTTGTTGCCCCCTGGCATACAGAGAGTCTCAGAAAGTATTTATTGCATGGCAGTTTAGTCCGCAGAAGGCACATAACTGAGCCAACAGCACTAAAAAGCATGCAGCATCAAGCAGGTAGGCTTTCTGTATCCTTAAGCAATGGGTCCCAGAAACAGCTAAAACTGCAATTCCATTTTTCAGGAGCCATTATCTGCAGAATGAGAACAGGCCTCTGAGAGTGCAGTCAGAAATGGCCTCTGACTGCCATTTTTCTGCTGTCATTACTGACTGTTCAGTGGAGATTTGGACCAGCTACACCCATTTCCAAGGCATCTTGTCTTAGTGTTCATGTTTTTTCATGTCTGCATCTTTTAACACTTGAGATTAATTGTAAATTAAAATCCTGGCTGTGCATAAGTCTGAAGAGCCCTAGGAAATGACAGTGTGGAAATCTGCATCCAAGGGATTCGACACTTTATAAGGAGTTTGTGATGTAAACACACATTGTCTTTGAAAATGAGCTGAAAGTGACCACACAGCTCTTTGCACTTGGCTGGTGGCATCAAACCCAGGGACAGCACAGCCGATGCAATTTGTGGCTATTAGAAGGCATTTGCACATTCGATTCTTTGCAGGGAAACAAAGATGTGTATCTGGAAAATAAGACTGCCTCCGCCTCCCTGGGTTTCTGCTTTCTTCTGCCTGATAACTTATTGTCAAAGCTGCTACAAACATTGGTCTCAAGTGTGGGTGTCTTTGCTTGAATTGCTGAATTGTAGGCACTTTTATTTTGAAAGAATGGCCATATTTCTCAAGGGGCTGTGCTGTTTTCCTCTTTCTTAAAACAAGATTTATTTATTTCCATTGGAAAGGGAGATTTTGCAGAGTAGAACACACACACACACACAGAGACACATACACAAACACAGACATATACACACGCACAGATCTTCGATCTGCTGGTCCACTCTGTACATGGCTGCTAATGGCCAGAGCTGAGCTGAAGCCAGGTGCCTCTTCTGCATCTCCAACGTGGGAGCAGGGTCTCTCAAGGCTTTGGGCCATCATTTCTTGCTTTCCCACACCGCAAGCAGGGAGCTGGATGGAAAGTGGGGCAGCCCAGGACATGAGCTTGTGCCCATATGGATGCAATAAAGCAATCACATGGGCCCCTGTTTTCCAATATTTCCAGCAATACACAAGGTTTTTTAGTTTCTTCAGATCCTTGCCAACACTTACAATTTTTACGTATTTATTTATTTTTAAGTTAGAGAGAGAGGGGGAGAAACAAAGAGATCTTCCACCCGCTGCTTCACTCTGCAGATGACTATAAAAGTTGAAGTGAGGAGCCAGGAGCTTCATCCAGGTCTCCCATGTGGGTGCAGGGGCCCGTGTGCTTGGACTGTCTTCTGCTGATTTTCCTGGGCCATCAGTAGCGAGCTGGTGCAAGTCTTGCAGAGATGAGGTGCCACAGCCTTTGGGACTGGTCTTCCTTTGGTGCAGACTTGAGGGACAGGATCTGGGTCTGCATAAGAACCGGCTCGATTAGTCTGTTGTGCCAACATAGTCTGGTTTGATTCCATGTTCCACATGGAAACCATCCTTCCTGTTTTTGTGGGAAGAAAGAGAATGCCTCTCTTTGTTGCGAGGCTTCTTGTGAGCCTGGAATGGAGAGTGGATCCTAGACGACGGGAAGTACATCTTGGAGAAGGCATCATTTGATTGACAGGCAGGCAGATGGGATTACATAAGGTGGATGTGTATGGCTTTCAGCTCATGACCTTAACCTAGCTACTCATCTAACCCATTTTCTTCTCTGCAAACAGTTCCCTATCCCCACCCCCACAGATTTTCAACACTTAATTTTAAGGGCTATTGATCACATCTTCTGTACCTTCTTTCTGCTGATATGGATAATAGGTCTTGTCTTTCCCAGGTCCAGAAACCTTTCCCTGTCTCAGCTAATGGGTCCATCTTATGAGCCAGAGAACTTCCAGTCTGTGCCAAGGGCTGTGGGTCTTGCATGGTCCTCATTGCTCTGAGAATTTGTTGGGCTCTCTTGGCTTTTGAAGAAGTCTTTATCTTGTCTACTGGAGCAAGCAGGCTTAGTTTTTATGTGCAACTGGGTACGTTGACAAGACTCTGCAAAGGCGTGTTCCCACATGCAGCTGTGTGTGCCGAGGTCAGAATCCTTGAGGTTAGAGATCCTTAGGCGTACAAAGCCAACGAGACACAAAAGCATGGGCTGTCCTTCAATGCCAAAGGTCATTGGTAGGATTAAGAGCAATTCTGATACAGGCAGGGAGTCCTGGTCTCTGAGACATGGAGGGGACACAGGCAGCAACACTCTTGGGTGAGCTCAAGCCCCTAGGCTCCAGGCATTCTCCCAGGAGAGTGACTCCCTAGGCTCCAAGCACTCTCCCAGGAGAGGGCTGTGACAACCTCTGCCCACATGGCTCAGGCCATCTCTCACCCTTGCCCAAGACAAGAAGGGAAGAAAAGAATACAGGAAGTTTGCTGCTTTCTAATGTGGAGATACTTCTTGTCCTGATGGATGTGAGGTGGTATGTCCTGGTGGTTTTGCTTGGCACTTGTATAACATGGCATGCATTTTCACTTGTTTATGAGTTTCATATGTCTTTGCTGGAGAAATATTTATTCAGGTCCTTTGTCTGCTCTTTAGTTGGGCTCTTTTTGCTGTAGTTGTAGTTCTTCACCTGCTCTTGAAAGCCTGTTATGGTCTGACACTTCTTTCCTATACTACTTACTGAATCTGATGCTATGATCATTTATGGGCACCGCCATTGGCAAGGGTGAAGCATGTTCTCATTTGATGGCGTAAGAGATGCTTCTTGACTCACCAGCCTGGATTCATCTTCTAAAATGACAGAAGATTTGCTTTACTGTTCATATGGAAGAGTCTAATACTTCCGTCAAATCTCCAGCTTTAGTGCTCCAGAGCTAAATACTCTCCTCCGGTGAAATGCTAAAGCTTAGTGAGAAATCCCAGGGTTATTCTGCAGTGACTGGACCTCCTGTGATGGCAGAATGACCGTGTCTTATGTGGCAACATTATAACAGACAGTTGATAAATCCAGTAAATATTTGCTAAAGGCCATGAAAGCCCGTCAGCAGCAGGACAAATGATGTTCATCAAAAGGCACCTGTTTTCTTGAGAATTAAGCAGCATTGGCAAAGGGGTCGACACTTGGACGTGCTCTTGAGACAGGGCCTGGCGAAGACAGACAGTGCAGCAAGATCTGAGAAGGTCAGCCTGCCTTGAAATTGGTAGGAAACTCAAGCTGGCAGGTGCTGATAGCCCTAAACCACCACGTGTGGGGCTTCCAAGGAATGGAATCTGTGAAAGATGTTCGGGGCATGTGGACCAGATCTTTTTCTTTCTGCTGCAGTGAAAGCCTGGAGAGTTTTCTGTGCGATTCTCCAAGAGTCAGCTTGGAACTATCCCTAGACCTAGCTGATGTGCGCGGAAGCTATTCTCCCTTCTGCCACCAGGGGCTCCACCGCTCAGCGCTTTGCTGCCTCTTCCAGTAAGAGTCCTCACTTGGCTTTCTTTCCACCCAGGATGCTTATACCCAGTCTGTCTGATCTTGTTTTGTAATCCCCTGTCAAAGCCTTGTCTCTTTTCACAGCTTATCAAAGCCACCCCAGAAGCTGTGCAGAGAAAAGGACACCTTGCGCAGTGATTCAAATACCCCGGTGCAGCCTCTCTTGGTTCTTAAAGATTTTGAAAGGCTTGTTACTCAATTGAGGGATGCTATGGTGTTTTTTCTGCTCCTTACGAAATGACTTAGAACTCTTTCTTTCATTCTCTCTCCCTGTTGTTGACTCAGGCCTTCCTTCATCCAAAGAAAACAAAACAGGAGCCGATGCGCCCAGTGGCACTTGCAGGTCTGTGTGGGTGAGTCTTTGCTGTCTCTTACTGATTGGACATGGTGGTTTCAGGTTGGCACTTTAGTCTGCCTGAGCCCTTGGGATGAATGCTGTGGCCCTCCCAGACCAAACTTTGCATCCCTTTTCTGGAAACGACTGCTGATTGCCAACCAAGAGCATGTGTAATCAGCCCAATGATCTTGATGCTTTCATTGGAAAATTCAAGTGAGAGCCACAAGTGAGTATTCTTCCAAAACCCTCAACCCAGTCCCAGTGGGGTTGAGAATGAAGTCACCAGAAAGGGAAAATAAAGGAGCCTGAAGAGGTCGGCTTACGAAGGTCACAGGTAGACCTTGTCCTTTTGTGTGCTGGGAACACAGACCAGATCAGGCACAGAAAGCCACAGTCCCTGCATTCTTCCTCTTGAGCAGGCTTGTTGCTAAGGATGCGGGACCACCTGGTGACTGGTACCCCTGAGAGTCTCCAGATAAAAGGATATCAATCATTTAGATCCTCTCAGAACAGTACGCTTTGTCTGAGGGTCACAGGTATTGACCTTGTTACAGTTATTTAACCATATCTAAACAAACACTTGCTGATGGCTCACAGGGCACCAGGCACTTTGCTGGGCTCCACAATTACAAGATGAGACATGCTGAGACACAACCAGGCCTGTCTAGTAGGTGACTCTGGAGATTGTCTGGGTTGCTTGGCAATGGGCAACAAGGGCCTTTGTCCACCCAGGGGCATTAATCTAATTTTCTGTAAGGTAACCAGGGATTTACTTGAATTACTGCATCAGGCCTCAGTCTATGTTGCTTAAACCTTCTCCTATGAGGATGTGCCCATGCTGCCACCCCCAGGATGTAGCCTGTTACCTCCCTCAGGCACAGGGGAGCATGATCAGAATGGGCAGACACTCAGATCTTCTGGAGTTGGGGGCCTGGGAGAAAGCAGGAGAGGGTAAGAGGCATACTCATCCAGGCTCGCAGCCTTGTTGCTATCCTGTTGGGTAAAGAGAGGCACAGAAGATGCAACAACAGGATGATGTTGTGTCCTGATTAGAATTTTCAGAGCAGCAGGAAGGTGGGGTCACACCATCAACTCAGGGGAAATCGATGATGCAGTCGTGTGCTACATAATGATATGCCAGACATCCAGGGCCAGCATCTTTCTTGGCCATGATTGTAGTCCCATGTCTGAACTCAATGTTATGGAGGCCTTGTAGCACAACAAATGTCCAACATTTCTATGAATATACTAGTGTAGACTAAGTTGCTTTGACTAGTCATATGAAATATAGCAGACAGTTGTGTACAGTACATAATACCCAATAATGAAAATAGATGTAACTAATTTATGCAGGTTAGAGTGTACCCCTACTTACAAAACACTTTGCTGTAAGACCGTGTGTCACATTGTGACACTGCAGCCTTGTGACCTTGACCAACTCAACGTTCACCTCGTGGCTTCATTGTGAAGTGACTCCCTGTTTCTGTCCAGGCTTGCATGAGGATGCGCTGAGATGTTCTGGCAGCCTTGCCCAATGGTGGTTCCTCAGGACATATCCCTGTGATGAAGCATCACATACGTCCTTGTTCCAGGGAGTAGGATTCCTTGGGGAGCACCTGTGGATAGAGTGACACCTGTCTCTCCCCACAATGATCCTCTAGCAGTGTTAAAGGAGGTCGTGGGCACAGGTGGGAAAACTCCAGTGGCTGTGGCTCAGGAAGGCTCTGGGAGCTGCTGTACTTCTCCGTGCTGGGTATCAGGGGTGTGGGGATCCAGGAAAAGGGTCTTTGTTTTTTGTATTCAGGGAAGAGGCCATTTATGTCTTTGGACAGTGTCCTGCTGATGGTGTCTGAATATCAGCCCCACAGGGACATTCAGGGCAGCTCGGCGTGGCACAGGGCAGGTGATCCATTCCTGCAAGCCTGTGAGGGAGTGCTCTTGGCCAACAGATGGGTGGTCTCATCTGTGGGGTAAGTCTCTGGAGGATGTGGCAGAAGCAAGGCTGAGCACAATCTGTCCGGTAGAGCGCTTTCCAAGGCCAAGTTCTGTGGGTTCTGTGAGGGGCTTGGCTGTGCACTGCCAGTAGGGAGGAGAGTTTTGTGCTGGACTCCAAGTTCCTGATTTTCCCAGTGAGGAAAGCAAAGCCAGATCTGTGGCTAGTTCTGAGACCATGCCCACCCAAGCCATGTCCTTATAGGCCAGGGTCACCTGGAGACTACCTCACGGCCCTCAAGCTGCCCTAAATAAACTCTAAGTCCCTTTAAAAGACATTGATAACTGCTTTGATAGTACCAATGAAGCATTAGGAAGACTCCAAGAGTCCCATGCTGAGGGTGAAGTAAAGGTGCCTTTGTGTGTAAACTACACCACAGGTCCTGAAGCTCTCCCAAAGCAATAGGTCCTATCTGTTGGTAGACGTGCCCCAAGTGCCAACACAGACTGCCTGCCCGGGAGACTGCTCAGTGTTCACTCAGATGATGTTGAGAGAAACTCTGGGTGCAGCACCAGACCCTTCCCTCGTGCCTCCCTTGTATTATTTCCTTCCTTAGTTTTTCCAGGCTTGTTTTATTTACGACAGAGACAGAGAGACAGAGAGAGAGAGCTCTTCCATCTGCTGGTTCACCCCAGTGGCCACTATGGCCAAGGCTTGGTCATGTGGAAACCAGAAACATCATCCAGATCTCCAGTATGGGTGTCCCTGCACTCCCAAACACTTGGGCCATTTCTTGTTATTTTCCCCAGGCACATCTGTAGGGAGCTGTATCAGAAGTGGAGCCATCAGGACACAAACCAGAGCCCATAGGGGATTCTGGCATCACAGGTGGCAACTTAACCCCTGTTCTATAATGTAGATTCCTCAATGGGAGTTTTTAATGATTCTGCCAAGGAGATCATGTTGGCAATGCAAGGCAGGAATTGTCCTGGGCCTCAGAAATAGTGGTCATGCCTAGGTGGCAGGTGGGTTTGTTTAGGGGGCTGAGAGCTCAAATCCCAACTGGGCACTGCCTAAGAAGTGTCCAGTGAGAACCCTTTTCTTGGCAGGCACAGAAAGGTTCTTGGTTCCCTGTATGTCGTGATTCTGTCAGGGTTCTCCAGTCTCATCCAGACTGCAATGCATCCTTGCAAATGAGGGCCAGACTTTAATTACTCAAGCTATGTTCACCCGAATGCCCAAGCATCAAAAGCTTAATGGGCTCCTCTAATTAAAGATTAATACTACAAGCTGAATGGCAGGTTCACGATGAATATGCAATGAGGGAAGTTCTTGTCACAGTTGAGGAAGCACTGGCTCAGTCACATGTTCCACCATCTCCCTTGTTCTCTCTGAGCCATGTAGGCCTCCTGGGCATCTTCCATTTGCCGCGAAATTGCTCCCGTGGTTTCATAAATGGCCTTCTGCCATTTATTCAACAAATGCAGCATCATTTTACATGAAAAGACATAATTATCCTGGAGTGATCATCTTTGCTAAATGGTTTAAGTGGGTATAAATGAAGTTGATGAGAGTTTGAAATTGTTTGATGGTCATGTCCTCAGGGATTATTTGGATTCTGGTTTGGGAATGAGGTTTTGTCTTTGGTATAAAAGGCAGCTTAGAAGCATACATAGTCAGCTTGCATAGAGGAGAGTAACAAGAGGGTTATTTCATCTGTCCATCCATCCATCTGTCTTTCCAGCTGTAGTGCGAGAGAATAAAATCATGCCATCACAAACATGTATTCTAGTAGCTGGTGTTAGATGATTAAGGTAAGTAACTGAAATATGGAACCTAGCAGTTGGTGATGGAATGGAAACTGAGGCAGGGTGGGGTGTGCTCAGGGGGGCATTCCATTGTCTGTCTCTGGAGAAATGGATGAAAATCCCCAGAGGGGCCGGCAGGGGCTGGGCACAACACCATCTCTTCGCCCCAGGACAGGCTGTCCTGGGAAGCAGGGAAGGTTCCAGCTGCCTCCAGCTCCACAGGAGTGAGGGCCTGTGTGCCATCTCCCTGCTCTGACTCAGAGCAGCCGTTCTGGATAGAGGTGGGAGTTAAGTTACATCCTGTAGGGGAGCTGTTGGTTTATTGGACCTGAGTTTTTCCCTTTGGATGCAAGTATGAGTGAATATGAGCTGTAAGAGGCCAACCTGTGAGGAGCAGCCCCAGGAGAGTCCTGCTTGGAGTTCACCTTGAGCTCCCATCACAGCGGGTGAAGGGCAGATGGATGGGAGGGCAGAGGCAGCCACCCGAGAGGCTGCCAGAGCTCACCGTGCACTGGCAGCCACCCCAGGGCCAGTTCCTTCCCCAAACCTGGGCTTTGTCAGCTGGCACTAGGAGTTGCCAAGAGACTGACCCAGCCCCCTCCGTTTCCTGCTGGTTAGTGACGAGGCTGTTGTAAGGAACAGTGTGGGTAGTGCCCCAGGATGCTGCTCCTCTCCTGTTTTCTGGCTAAGCTGGTGTATCAAGAACTCACAAGATTGTCAAAGAAATCCTCAGTGTTACTGCTCTCCTTGTGCCATCCATAGCTTCACTTGTCTAAAAATCCATGCCAGCCCCTGCAGTCCACATTGCTCACCAAGGAGGAATTCTTTCCTGTTCCCATAGGAGAAATTTTAAAAAACTTTCAGGACTATAAACTGTCTCACTCAAAATCCCTTTGAACCCCTTTGGATCTGTTCCAGTGTCTTATGTGGATGAAATGAATACATGAAGGCTTTGCTCTTTTGATCCAAATGAAGTGCCTGCATCATTTATTTACTGCATGAAAACTGCATTGCCAGAGCCAACTGATCTTCACAGCTCTACCTTCATTCTGTGAGGTTCACTGCCCTCGCCTTGGAGATGTTTTCTCAGCAATGAAGAAGCCTCTGGGTTCTCCCAAGCATGGCCCCAATGGAGGATAGGGTGCTGTCAGACACCCCCTGAATTCTGCTGTTGCTACCTTTCAACCTTCCCAAACCTCCAAATTGTTGTCCCCTGAACCACAGGAGCCTTTGGATTCATCTTATGAGGCAGTGGTGGCCACTCTTCCCTTATCACATTGCCCATCAATTACCAAATATATATATATTTGGGCACATATCCTCTCTCCCCAATTTATTTATAAGTTATTAACTGAGACTGCTATGCAAATGTGTTATCTAGATATATTCTACACAGTAGAAGAAAAATATAGAAACTCAAAAGATGTAAGATTTAAAAAAGTTTAATTTGTTATTGTTGGTGGGGGGATTTGTTAGGGTGTCTACTTCCTGAAAGCTTTGGGTAGGGGATGAAATGTCAAGTTCTATAGGACAAGGGTTCCCTACTGCCTGAGTGTGGGTGCTGGGGGTGTTGGTGCTGGGAGTGTGAGTGTCAATACCACAGGCAGGAGCAGGTGGAGGAGTTGGCTGGTCTGTGGGAGTGCAGGAATGCACAGTTGGGGCCATGCTTGGGGGAGTGGGACTAAGACGTGGACCAAAGTACAGGGCTGCTATTTTCCCTACTTCACTGAGACAACGTGAAGATAAATCGCTGGAGAACAGCCACCTTCTGTTGGAGAACAGGCTCCAGCGAGGCAGGAAAGTGGAGAAAAGTCATGGAGTGGCCAGGGAGGCCTAGAGCTGGTTCTTCCACAAACCAAGGTTTTTAGGGGAAGAGCGTTGATGGTGATGCCTGCAGCAAGCACTGCCACAAGGAAGAGTCCACATTCCAACCCAGCATGTTGCTTTGCCATGCCTGTTCACAGATCCCTGCCTCTCCTCTCTGCCCCCAACTCCTCGCCTTTGGTGGACAAGAATGCGATGAACAGATCCCAGTGTCCCACTGGTCCTCTCCTTTATCAGCCTCTTGACTGTGCATGCCAAGGATGGCTCCCAGGATTGCATTGCCTCACAAGAACAATCTCTTGCTAGCAGTCATTTCCCACGGTCTTCTTGCTTTTTTGTTCATTTTGAAGTTGCAACCCCCACATTTGTTCTATACTTTCAAGGAGATGCATTCTGCCAGAACCTGCATGAGCTTGGTTGTAAGACTGCTTCCTCGGTCCAGCTCGCAGCTGGGTGTTGCATTCTTGCTGGCTCTCTGTAGGCTTGGAGGACCAACCCAGCGAGCCATGCCTTTACTCCTGACCCACAGAAAATGTGGAATAATAAATTGGTGCTATTTTGAGCAACTAAACCTGTGACTTTTTTATGTAGCAATGAACACATGCACACGCTGAATGGGTTCTGTGTTTGTATTTCATTCTCTTCCTCTTCTCTGACATTAGGCACTCCCTCTCGCCCCAACCCTGCCAGGAATCTGTTCTTGGTGCTGAGTGTGGCTTGGCTGGGGTACTCCCACCTCTTTGTACCCCCTGAATCGCTTTCTTGATGCTCTTTCATAAAAACCCAACCAACAGCTCTTGTTCAGCAAGGATCTGACCCTCATCCAGTTGTCGGCTTGCAGCGTTCCTTCAAAATGTGTTTAGATGAAGACATTGACAGGTAATGAGGTATAATTTGCTGCACATGCCAAGGATGTTTGCATTTTGAGGGCTATTCTACTTCTAAACGGAAAGTCCGTGCTCTGTGACAATAATTAACTTAGAACGGTTGCTTTTCTTGGAAGCTCAGGCACTAGAAGTGGAAAATCAACTGCTTGTTTCTGAGCAGAACAATCTGGAGTCTGTTTCCACTAGGGCCTGGCATCCTTGGATCTGCCCTGCCTTCCGTTCTCCTGGGCATCTTTTCCCTTCAGCCTCTGTTGCCTCCCAGGGGAGAAGAAAAGGGCTACAAGAGGCTATAAATAATTCCACCTGCTAGGAAATGCCAAGGAGAGGGAGAACGGCCTGGGCAGCCATTGGGTCTGATTAGGAACAGTGTTTTCCTGGATCAAGAAGCTGGCTGGAATTGCTGGGATAATAGAATAGAAGCCAGGAGTTTTGTAGTTTCTCAGGGATAATTTTTACAATAAGGAGATTTATTAGGAGGCAGTAGATGGCAGACATCAGCAACTATTTAATCAGAGAAAGAGTTTGTTCAAAAAGACAGTCAAACACTTCAGCCAACTTAATCGTTGAGGTTAAGTCATGGTTGACCAGGCTGGATCAAATGCCTTCTCGTGAGACCAGGAAGTGAGTGTATAAACTCCCATCCCAGACTTCACGTAGAATGAAGCAAATATTCTCATTTTCCCTAATTTTTTTTTTTTTTTTTTTTTTTTTAGAGATCAATGAGATGGGGCACGTGAGTGTGTCCAGGCAGGATTTTGCTGCCTGGCTGGTTTCTGTAGCCATGTCTTGAGATCACTGGATATCTCTCTGGGTGTTTGTCCGCTTTGATTTCCGGTGACTGAGCAAGATTTGGGGGTCCCGTTCCAGACTGAGATATCCACAACATGACAATTGTTCATAGATCCAACTCCAGGAGCACTGGGTGTGGAGAGCGCAGCGTGCAGCATCAGGACCTGCACCGGCGTCTGGCTTCCTGGATGGGCTGATTGTCACTGTATCCCCACCAGGATAAGAACTGCAGCCACATTTTCAGAATGGGGATAATGCTAGGTAAGAACCATCACATTACGTTGCAAGTAACTTCATTATCTAAGAGGTTGACTCCATAGTCGTAGCTGGCACTGGCTTTGGGGGGATCTCCACTTTTTCACTTAATACACGTTTTCTCCTCTCATCTCCCCTCCTTCCGCTTCTCTCCTAAAGTACAACCTAATGAGGAGACTTTAACAGGTTTATAGAAAATGCACAAGATGAAAAAAAAACTACGTGTGGATTTAAATTTTTTTTTTTTTTGGTACCAGAATAAACATCTTTTAATTTCCATGAGATTTTTTGAAGTACCCTTGTATATTTTCCATTGCTTGCTGTAAAATTTCATTATATGTTCCATGGCTCCCCAAGAGCCTTCTTACGCAAGAAGAACCAATTATCGTCTCCAGTATTGGACTCTTGCTTCAAGATTCCCAGGCATGATGAATGACACCCACCAGTCCAATTCAAAGGCAAGGAGCCGTCCGAGACGATTTCTTCCTTCCCACTGAAGTCAAGCCCTTCTGATTCTGTCTGTTCACCTTCCAAATCCACCTTTACCACAGAGATACCTAAGCGTGAGGCCTCATTGATCTCACAGGTCTTGAGGCAGTTCTCAATTATGTTACTTACCTTGATTAAAATCCCCAAGGGTCACCCGCCTAATACCCGACTTCCTGGCCTCGGAGTTGGTCACTTCATGTGCTTGTCTCCCTGTGCACTGATGCACTGATAGCTTCATTTATCACCATCTACACACACATCCAACCATCCACTCATTCGACTTTGAACAAATGTCCTTTGAGTCTCTGCTATGATTCAGAAGCACTAAGACGATCGTGAACAAGACGAGCTCTTCCTTTGGAGAAGTCACTGTCCAAATGTTGATGTGTTTGTGTTTCCCAAACAGTCCTTGGGGTTTTCTGCAATGTGACCCACCTGGAATGTTCCTGGGAACCCTTCTGCTTGTCGTTTAAGACTCAGTTTCACATTCCCTCTTGGGGCGTGTGACCTGCAGTTCCTATTGCTCCTGCGACGTTGTGCACATTTAATTCCCACAGCACATAGATTCCAAATATTGACCTTCTGAATATATGTTTATTAGATCATATCAGAACAAGGATTCCCTTGTGAGGTGAGCTGTCAGTCCACCAAGATTTTACTGGAAGCCTGTCTTAGTGTGATTCAGAACAAAGGTATGCCAAATGACCTTAGAGACACAATGTCCTCAGCAAAGATTTGACTTGATTACAAGGGGGTGTAATCAAATAAAGAGCTTGCCTGTGAGAAGAGGGAAGGAGAGGGCTCTTTAGCGACTGGAGTGAAGAGTAAGGAGAGATGTTCCTGGTGCTTTGCACTGATCAACCTAGTCCCTGGTTCTTGGATCTAGTATGTCCCGTGGAGTGTTGGGGACTGCAGGCTGCTGTAGCCCATGCCATCCGTGATCAGTCAGCTGATTCTCTCAGACTTAACATCCTTATCCATCATCCTCAACCTCCATCCCGAAGTACCTTCCCTAGGAAGGGAACGCGCTGACCAGAAACGCAGAGTTCCCATCCCCTGGCATTTCAGTTAAGACGTTGATGGCCTGGTTTGTGTCTCAGTCTCCTGTGAGTTTGATTTGGCAGCCTCACTAGGAGGGCAAAAAGCCAATGAGTGAACTCTCTAGAGTTGCCAATTCAAACTACAAGTTCCTAGTTTGGGAACTTCCCCCTTGCAGTACTCTCCACACGCCTCCCTAACCGTGTTCCACTTAGGTCTGGTTTTAGTCTCAGCTCCTCCTAAGACTCACTCAAGTTTGTAGCACTTTTTCCTTGGCTCTTAATTATAGCGCCAAGCAAATCCCCACTCCTGCTCATCTATAATATATACAGAATCACTTTTGCCTCAGGAGTCCATTGGGGTCTGACATGACTCATTGGTGTGAGTTTCTCTCATGGGGAAGAGTGTTCAGTGTTTCCCAGACCAGCAAACATAATTCTTTCTTAAGTTTTCATGAAAAATTTAAGATACAGTCAAAATTGTAGGCTTCCCTACTAGTTTGAAAAATCTTTCCAAACACATACACATGAAAAGAAAATTCTTTTCTGTTCTGGAATCACAGAGCAATTAAATTAGCAGACATTTTGTGTAGACAATCAGGTGTCAAAATTTGTCTTCTGATCTGACAGTGGTCCCTACTCTCTCATTTATTTGGATAGTGGGTCATCCATTGTGTGTCTTCTACAACTCTATGTGCTATGAATGGCTTGAGGTATAGGTCTGTGAAGCCTGGCTTTGAGGAGTTTGTAGTCTGTTTCCACGCATGCCCAGAAGCACAAGAAGACTCCAGGGCCACACTGTTTGAACTCACACTTCCCCAGGCAGCTTCTCATGGTTGTTCCCGGTTTCCCCATCCTTAAACATGTGGTTATCAGCCCCTCCCCATATTATTATCAGGAGTCCCTGAATAACACCCTTAGCCATATTTCTGATCAAATAACAAGAATCATCTCTGTGGGATTTTTAAAGATGATTCCACCAAAAACAATAGCTGACAGATTCCATTCTGTTCAATGCTTCCTTCTCAGCCACAGAAATCTTTTGCCATTTGAAATCCATCTCCAGGTAGGCTGGTTGCCATAGGAGACCAGTTGCTTCATGTTTTCAGATGGCATTTAAGAGACATTCCCCTAGCTGGCAATCTCAAGAATCACATTTTTCAAATAGACTCTTGGGAGAACACAACTCCTGGGAAAATTTCTTTCTGAGCTCAAATGTCTCTGTTGAATTTTTGTTCATTTCAGTTTCCAGATTGGGGAGCTGGTATCTTCTGCTTTTTCATGCCAACAACTTGATCCTTCGTCTTACAAATACATGTTGACCAGGTTTAAAGTGACCACTGTGGACAGATACTCATTAAGAAAGACAGAAACAAGATAGACTCTGAACTGCCTAGAGGGTTCTGAGCTCAGCTACGCAAACGTGATTTGCTTCACAGTGCGGACTTTCCACTTTGCTTCTAAAAGGGACTGTACTACTTTATTGCAGCCAGATGAAATATTTTTCATTCTTTTCAAATATAACTGCTTTGTCACTGAGAAATGTTATTTTTAATATTTGGGACAGATGTGTTTGGCATGAGGAAAAGAAGAAATGGTATGAGCTGATGTGGAAGTTGGCTTGCCTAACAATGACTGCTGTTGTCTCATTGTAGGGGAAGAATTATTTCAAAGCATCAGCTGAAGAAAAAATTGCATGTGGTCACTGGGATCCAGCTCGAGGTGCCATAGATATGTTTTTCTCTACTCGTTTTCATTTGCTATTTCCATGTGACTGCCCTGAACAACCTTCTGACTTGGCTCATGGAGTATTGTTCGAATGAAGTCCTTCAGTGTTCTACTCTTAGCGTAAAGATGTTGGGGTGCTTATGGCAGTGGCCAGCACTTTGCAGGGTCTCAGTTCCCAGGGCAGGTGCATTGCCTGGCATCCTTCATTCCTTCTGTCTGTGTGCGTGTGAGTGGTCTTGGCTGTGACACATGATGAATGAAGTTGGGCTTCCCCAGCCTCTGAAGTTTGCTTTGTCATCTGCGTTCGTGGCTCCTGACAGAGGACGTTTCCCCCCAGCCCCCATTTCTTTTGGGGAGGCAGTCTGTGGTCTGTGGTTTTAGCTACTCCTGCTTTGAATTCTGACCTGTTGCTAGCATGGGTTGCATCTTTAGGCCTGGAGTGCCCTTTACAATTTCAAACTTTCCTCTTAGAAAAATGAGGTGCTGGTTTGCTGGTTTATCCAGCATTGGGCTAGATACGACGTGTAAGGATGATGAATTGAAGGTGAAGCTCTGCAGAGGAGAGAAGAAATCGTCAGAAGAAGACTCTGAAGGATACAGAGATGTGTTCTAACACAGCAGGTTCCCTTCTGCATCTCATCACAGAGCCCGCGTGTTGATGGCATGCAATCTATTCTCAGGGTTCCGAAGGCACCGGCTTACTTGGTCTGCCTGCTACAAGGTAGACACGTGGTCACCCCTATCTTGCAAGGAAGGCAACAAGGCACAGCCTTATTGTGCATCCTGCCTTCTTGCACACCCAGCAAGCAGCCAAGAGTCCAGCTCAGGGCCCTGCACTCTGATCGCTGTTGGACAGCCCTTGCTGGCCGAAATTACTGGTCCATGTTGTCTAGCCTCTGGAGAGGATGCTTGCTTGGGCCTGTACTCCTGACTGCCAAGGAGGGTTTGGCAGACTCCAAGCACTGTCACCAGTAGGCAGGTAGGACCAGGCCGGCCAGCTGAGTCACAGCAGGGAAAACTTCCGTTTTGATCTGAGACTCCTTAAGTGAGGGCTGCTGGTCTGATCCTTCAGGAGCATCAAAGCAGAGCAACCCTATAGAACTATGGGAAATATCTGCAATCCTTGCGTTTGCTGGTGTGTATGCCTGCGGTTTAGAAGATGGCTATCAGGCCTGGTGTGATGCCCTAGTGCCTGGTGTGATGCCCTAGTGCCTTGCATGTACTGGGATCCCATAGGGGTCCTGGCTCATGTGCTGGCTGCTGCACTTCCCATACAACTCCCTGCTTGTGGCCTGGGAAAGCATTTGAGGTTGTCCCAAAGCCTTTGGACCTGCACTCGTGTGTAGGAGATCCAGAAGAAGCTCCTGGCTCCTGGCTTTGAATCAGCTCGGTTTGGGCCACTGTGGCCACTTAGGGAGTGAATTAGTGGATGGAAAGTATTTCTCCCTATATCTTCCTCTCTTTGTAAATCTGTCTTTCCAAGAAAAAGAAATAAAATCTTAAAAAAAAAAGATGGCTATTGCTTCAGTTTATGACAAGCCTGCCCTGCAAGCTCCAAGGCCTGGGCTCTTGCTTTTCTCTTTCAGTAGTAGCATCACTCCAGGTAGATTTGCGATCCTCCCTCGGTCTTACCTGGCAAATGGGCACAAGGTCATGCTTGCTGGAGGAAGGGGGTCATTGTACTTCTGGTCAGCAAATTCTTCTCCTTGGCGCAGGTTTCTTAGCTGTGTCACCCACAAGTTTATAGTTCAATTTTTTAGTGCAGTTCGTTCATGACTCTTTGTTTGCAGTCATTGGTGCCACTTCCTCCCGCGAGTTCCATGTCTGAGTCTTATGTCAGACTTTCACCTTGCTCTCCATAGCCCCAGTTTCTGGCTCACCAGTCTCTACCTCATGTGATACCGTGCTGAGGTTGCACAATTGTCAGTATAACCTTTCTCCAAATTCTGTTTTGAGCAGGTCCCAGGATCAGGGAGACCCCAGGTGTCCTATAGAGCTAGGTTGTTGGTGGTGCTGATTGTACCTGAACCTGTTGGCTGTTAGGTCTGAGGGCCACACAGACCTATTTTGACCCATATGATGCCAAAGTGAGTTCCCACTGAGCTCAGAGCATGTGCAGATCGCTGTTGTCCCTGCAGTCTTAGCTTTTCCATACCATACAAAATGGCACCTGATATGAATTCTTGATTGCTGGCCATCAAGTCTGAGGGCTACCCAGACCTGTCTTGGGTGGAACCTGTAGGATACTGCATTGTTTCAGTTCACTGAGCCAGAAATTAATTCACTCCCGGCTGAGTGCTTGCACAGTACTGTCCATTTTCTTTGACTCCCTATATAAAATGGTGCTCTAGAGGGCAGACTGAAACCACCCTGTTTCTGCAACACCCATCTGGGACCTGCCACTCTGTCTTTGCTCCTTGTCAAATCAAACAAACCAGTATGATGGGCAGTTCTTTGTCTGGGTTCACCTCCTGATCTCCCAGTGTATGCCCCTTCCCACTTCATTGCTGGTGGAGTTCTGGCTGCTGGTGCAGTTCGGATCACTGTGTGCTGAATGCTGCTGGGCTACTGGTCATCTCAACACCACACTGTTGTGTCCACTGCTTTCCCCTTACTGTCAGTCTCCAGGTGATCCTCTGCTATTGTTCTGTCCTCTCTCATTTCCTGGAGTGTGCCCTGTCTGCTTCACGCTGGCTAATATTTCTCTGTCTGTTTAAATGTGTCCTTACCCTATTCTGTCATCTTGATTCTCCCAGCCATAATCATTTATAATGACCTTATACAGAGCTAAAGGTCATTGTGAGTATGTGCATAGCAGCCATGGCATTTACACTTAGCTGTCAGTGGTGAAACAGTGGAACTTGAGGTTTCCTGCTGTGTGGAAGGGTGGTTGAACAGTTCAGGGTTTGAAGGGTGGATGCAGCACAGGCAAGGCTGTAGGAAGAGGCTGGCAACCCTGTCTCCTCTCACTAGCTACTTCTCTGCCTATGTCACATCTCTGTATTGAGGCACTACAATGCATCAGGTATTGAAGGGTATACTAAGGGAATAGAAGCCACCGTGGACTGAAACAGCAGCCACATCATCCTCCTTAACATTCATTATCCCAAATTTAGAACGCAGAGCAGTGCTGAGCTCCTTCTCCTAAGGGCCTTTGAGAAGATCATAAAGCAGAAATGACTTCCACCCAAAGCACCAGGGGCTGTTCCTGGGACCTCCTGAAGAATTTGTGACTTGACTGAGCTTAGTCCTATCTCCCCACATATGTTCAAAACAAAACAATGCATAAGCAATGCTTACCAATGATTTCAACAGAAAAAATGAAGACAAGGATAATTATTTTTTTTTTTTTTGGTGGCAAAATCACTGCTAACAAATGACAAAACCTCTGACGGCCCTAAACACCTATCCCAGGGAAATGTATTTATTCTTTTAAAAACAACCTTGGCTGGAGTGGGCATTTAGTGTCATGGTTAAAATACCAGTCAAGACTTCAACGGCCTCTGTCCGGATGCCTGAGTTTGATTTTTGCTTTTGGCATCAGTTTCAGCTTCCTGTTCATGCAGAACCTGGGAGGCAGCAGTGCAGGCGCGAGTATCTATCTTCCTGCCACTGAAATGGGAAATTCAGACAGAGTTCCCAGTGTCCCATGGCTGGCTCTTGGGGAGTGAGGCAGTGAGTGGACCCTCTGTCTTTATATCTTTGGAATAAATTCGCTTTAATTTATTTATGTGTATTTATTTTTATTGGAAAGGCAGATTTTCAGAAAGGAGAGACAGAGAGGAAAAGATCTTGCATCTACTTGTTCGCTCTCCAAATGGCCACAAGTCAGTAGGCAGAGAGAAGAAAGTTCAGAGAAAGCAATACTGAAGGGCCAAAATTACAGCCTCGTGCATAATTGATGAATGTCTACCAAAGGACAATGGTATGACGTTTTCACCCATTTGATGGGTAAAACCGCTAAGATTCGGTGAAATCTGTCTTTGGAAACAGTGTGATGAACAATCTCTCAAATTAAGCCATTGATGCAACTTCTAAATTACTTCAGCTCTTTGACGTTCCATTCGATGATCATCTATCAAAACTGAAAAGTCAGTATTTCAAGGAACTGTCCTCTGTTAGGATTTTATCCCATGGTGGTACTTTTAGCATGAACCATGCACATATGAGATCGTTCAGAGTGACAGCCCGTGCAAGAACAACTTAAGTGTCTACCAGTGGAAGATCAATGGCAAACATTTTAGTTATGATTTTAAAGCCGTTTAGAAGCTATTCTATGGGAGAAACTCCATGCTGGCCGTAATGGCTGCAGCTGAGCTGATCTGAAGCCAGAAACCAGGAGCTTCTTCCGGGTCTCCCACGCAGGTGCAAGGTCTCAGGCTTTGGGTCGTCCTCGACTGCTTTCCCAGCCACAGGCAGGGAGCTGCCAGGGCATGAACCAGTGCCTATATGGGATTGCAGCACATAGAAAAAAAAAGGACTTTAGCCACTAGGCTATCACGTCTGACCTTATTTGTGTTTTCAAAGTTAAAGCCCTAGCAACATCAGTAACCTTGATGGATGGAGTTCTTGATGGGTAGTGGTGGGGCTGCTTGCTCCTTTCATTTACATATTTATACACATCTTTTTTTTAATAGGCGCATATTCTATAATTCATAAATATATATTTTTTTGGTTTAGCTTTGGATGGATTTGAATCTCCACACATAATTTGAGGCAACTGCAGAGGAATATCATGATCTCCAGTGTGGGTCAGAGATTCGTAATGGTCAGAGATGGACACCGATTGGTTAACACGTTCTGATTGACAAGACGCAAAGGATACCTGAAACAAACGCTAGTGAGAGCCAAGGCTGGGTTTCTCTAGTCTTTCCTTTTACTTTGTTTTTCTCAGCTGAATCTGTGCAGGAATTGTGACCTAGGGTGATGTCGGTATGGCCTGATTAAGGCTCTCTTCCCACTCTCCCGCAGTGTTGATTTTTGAGAACAGGAAGCCTCTTCAGGCTAATTGACCAGAGCTAGCTGACCAAAGATGGTCATTTGAATGACCTCCACTGGACCTCGGACTGCACTGCAATGCATTTGCCTTGTTAAATGGCTGCTGCGACAAGACACATGAAAGGACAAAATGAAGTGGTACCCAAGTTCTGAGATGGCTTCCCTGACTCCAAAAAAAATCCATAAATACTTACTCTTGCTGTTCATTAGCATGTTCCAACCCCTGGTTTCTTTTGTCCCGTTTCTAAGACTCCTCTACCCTCAGTGAGTTGAGAAACTAATTTGTGAGCTAAGCCTCTGCCTCATTCTTTGGCAAGTGATTGGACATATTTGGCTTCCTGACACCCGATGGATAAAGAACTTTCCTTTTGCAGGTCTTCTCCTCCAAGGGGGAATAGCACTGAGCTAGTTAACAGAGTGATTGTGAAAAACTATGAAATAATTTCAGATTTACAGAAAAGTTACAGGAAGATTTCAGGCAATCTCATGCACCTTTCACTCAGCCTCCTTGAATGTGCACATTTTCATAACAACCACCCAAAGACCTAAACCAGAACTCAGTATTGCTACAATACTGCGACCTAGGCTATAGACCTCTGAATACCATCGATTTTTCTAGAGAATTCCTTTGTCCTGGTGCAAGAGCCCAGGACAACACATTGTAGCTGTCCTGCCTTCTTTGTCTCCTCCAAGCTGTGGTAGTCTCCAGTGTTTCCTTGTGTTTAATGAAATTTATGCTTTTTCACAAAGGACTGGCTGAATAATTTGTACACCATCCTTCAGTGTGAGGTTTTCTGAGATTTTCTCAGGAGTAGATAAAACCAGTGCCTTTTTAAGACGAGCACTTTGGAGGGAGATGTTCCTTTCTTAACACTTCACTTTAATGCTTGTTGTGTGAAGTTGAATGTCTACCTGTAGCAATGGGCAGTTGGGTAGTTTTCGGTATTTTGTGGTTCAAATCACACTTTAGGCAATAATTTTGGGGCATGTATGTTTTTGAACTGATGCAGGTGTATTTTGATTATAGCTTCCTAGAAGGAAAATTGATGGGTCCAAAATATGTGTGAATTTGTTAGGTGTCAACAAGATCCCCTCCTGAAGAGTTGTCCCAATTTATGTCTCCACATGCTTATTTTCCCAGGGTTTTACCAAAAGTATGTGTGTTCATAGTTTAAAAAAAAAAACATGCCTCAGGACCATTTTGATATCTTTGTGATTGTCTATTTTCTCCCATGGTTTTATGGTCCTCCGATCTTTCATTTTTTAAAAGTTTTTGATAAATCAGGTTACCCATCCTTTATCTGCATGAAATGTTGAAAATATTTTTCCTAGGAAGCCAGTTGCTTTTTGATTGTGTAATTGCTCTTTTAAAATTGAATTTTTTCCTTTCAAAAAAAAAATTTCGGTAGTCAAATTTATCACTATTTTCTTAAATTGCATCGGAATTTTCAATCATGGTTAGAAAATCCTTTCCCCATGGCTAAAGAGAAATTCACCCGCACTTCTTCTAGTATTTGAATATTTTTTTTCACATTTAATAACGTATGCATTCTGAGTCTTTCCTTGTTTATGGCATGAAATATATTGTGAGTTTCATTTACCTCCTGGCTGATTGGTTGTGACAGTATAATTTATGAAAAATTTTGTGTTCCAGGGACTGGATACCTATTATTGTCAAATACTAAATTTCCGTGTAGCATTGGTCTATTTGCGGAACTTCTCTTCTAGCTCACTGGTCTGTTCACCTTGTCCTTTGCCAGTGGGACCCTATTCTAGAAGCTTTAAAGTAATTTTTTAAAAATTTATTTATTTATTTTATTGGAAAAGCAGATATACAGAGAGAAGGAGAAACCCTCTACCCATTGGCTCACCCCCTAAGTTGCCACAATGGCTCGGGCTAAGCTGATCTGATGCCAGGAACAGGAGCCTCCTCCAGGTCTCCCACGTGGGTGCAGGGTCTCAAGGCTTTGTCCCAAGGCCACAAGCAGGAAGCTGGATGGGAAGTGCAGCGCCCGGATGTGAGTTGGTACCCATATGGGTTCCCAGCGCTTGCAAGGCAAGGATTTAATCACTGAGTCCTTGTGCTAGGCCCTGATCATGAATTTTCAATCTCTTGTTAAAGGAAAAATATACACAGTTCTACACCAAAATGTCAATTTCACTGTGTAAGTTGATTTGATATTTTGTATCTTTAAAAAATGTGAATTAGAACTTCGGTAGCAATGTTCAGATTGCAAGTATGTGTTTGGGTATGAACCAAATTGTTAGCTGAACTTGGTTATCTTTGGAGGATGGCACGACGAAGGTCTCATAATTGTTCCTCCTAACATTTTTATGTTGTTTGAACTAAGCAGGCATTGCAAGTAAACACAGAATAGCAAGTTAAAAGCTAACAGAGCTGGAGCCGTCTGATCTAGCAGCCTTTGGAAATGATGCCACTCATCCGGCAACAGAGCTTGAGTTTTGAGTGATTTCACTCCTGATGTGTTGTGGTTTCGCTTCTACCCATCTGTAGGCGCTCCCCTTTGCTACCTTGTAGTGTGCCATAGCATTTGGTCACACGCAAGACTGCAAGGACAGCGAATCGCTTCCGCCTGTTTGTGCAGAGTGTGCAAAGCCAAGGTGGTTACAAGAGAGAGTAGGTTGTTCCTAGGATCTGTGTTTTACTAGGTGTGCTTATTTGGATTTTTAAATGGGCAGGTTCGTAAAGGTGATTGAAATCTGAATTGATTTCCAAATATTCCACCTATTTTCCAGAAATTAAAAAATAAAAACCCAATCCCCACCTCCAAACTTAAAAACAGGACAAAAACTCAACCCTTAAACCCTCATAACCAGAAAAATATCTGTACTAATTTTGGGCCAGGATGAAGAACTGAAGTCTGTCATGTGTCTCAAGGTTCCTGCCTGCTGAACGACACCAGCAGGGTGTACCTCTCTTTTACAAAGGATCTCAGTTACCGTCATATTATGATTTTTGAATGCCATGCGATTTGAGAAAAAAAAAAACAGCATTTGAAAGGTGTAGAACCTAAACATACCCTATGGTAATCAAATATTGAGATTTGATCGATTTGATGTTATATTTTCTCTCTACTATTTGCTGGTTCGTTCCCCAAATTCCTATAGCAACTGAGACTGAGCCAAGCCAGAGCCAGCAGCCAGGAACTCCATTTGTATCTCCTCCTGGTGACAGAGACCTCAGCGCTTGAAGAAGGCACACCAGCAGGAGACTAGAGTCCAAAGCAGAGCCAGGCCTGAAGCCAGGCACAGGGATACAAGCTGCCCATCTTCACAGCTGCCCAAAATGCCCACACCACGTTCCGAGTTCTTCAGAGAATTCTTCAAACACTGTCAGCCTGAACCTCAGGAGCAGCCTTCCCACCAGAGGCATGTTGGTGGCAGTTGTTCTGCCATCATTTTATGTAAGAAGAAATGTCGGGACTGCATCAGAGCAAACTGGAAATGTAGAGCAGGTCTGTGTGGCTGTGGGTCAGAGGCAGATCTCGAGTGGCAGGTTCTGCAGCACAGGGCAGACTGTGGGGCAACTGAGGCAGCAGAACCCAGGCAGGCTCACTGAGCCACAAAGCCTATTTGTTTAAGGCCCCTTGCCAAGACAAGGTAGGAGGAAGGTCATGCATTCTTGAATGATCTTGACATAGCAGGGTACACATCATGGCTCACATAATGTAGAAATCATGCCCTCTGAGGGATTTTAAGAGAGGAGAGTTATTTGTATTCCAAGTTGATGACAGTGAAAGGCTTAACAGAACCCACAATAAAACATCTCATTTTCATGGCAGGGAGATATAGAGGGGGGACGACAGAATAAAGAAGACAACAGACACAAAAGCAGAGGGAGGAGATAGACAAGGGTAGGTGTGGAGCAGGTGGACGAGTGATGGCCAAAGGGTTGGGTGTTTTCACTGCTCAGAGTCCTTCTCACACCTGCACAGGGACACACCCTCACCCTGCTCAGGCCCTGGGAGGTGGACACAGTATGAACAACTCTGTAACTAACTGTGAGAAAATCCCAGCTCACTGTTGGTAACTCCCTTGAAACAACATCCTTAACTAGCAATACATGATGCAATAAAAGAGATTGGCTGATTCTTTCACATCAAAGAACCCGACCAGAGAGGGCTTAGTGGGTCTGCCAAGCACAAACCCTTAAACAGCAGGTGCAGGTGTCTCAAACTGATTTCTGCGGCTCTTTTTGCTGGAAAGGGTTGTGACTAAGTTCAAGGGGCTCCCAGCCTTCTTTCACCAAATAAAATAAATAACCTATTCTAGGAACTGGGGTTCTGTATTCAATTTTATGGGGGACAAAATGTCCTATCAGCTTGAAAACTCCTAGAAAGGTTAGTGAAAGCTTGTGCAACTCTTGAGTGAATGATTCCAAAGCTTGCTGAGTTCTCCACTTCCTGGATTTGGCGGATTAGTGGCATCTCTCCTTTTTGGTTGCTTCCCTTCTGGCCTTCTTACAGCTATTCATGAGTCTCTTCGACAGACAGGGAACCAGAAGATTGCAGGGAGTCTATACCATCCTCTGCAGCTCTGATTGGTAACCATGGAAAGGAGCTGGAAGGAAAGATGATAAAATTATTGGCACGAACAATAATGAGTGCACATGAGTGCACATGAGTGCAAGTCCCGTCTTGCACTCATGTGGAAGTGAAAGAAGAGTCACTGTGTGCTATTGTTGAGAAGGATGTGAGAAGGAGTCCCTCTTCCTTCAGACACTGGCTGTATCTACTCCCAGCGAAGAGTCTGCCGTGCTTCTGGGACTGACACAGTTCATCTCATGCTTGGCTCCTGGGGATACCTGAGTGCCGTTGAGAAGAAAGGAGGAAGCACCACCAGACACGGTTAGAGGACACGGGTGTGGAGATAGCTTGGCAACCAGCACAGGACCCTAAAGAGTTGAGAACACAGACAGGCAAATTGTGATACAAACAATGAGAGTGGAATGAAAACAGGGCAAAGGCCACACCTGGCCAGGATGGGATTTTCTAGGGTGCACCAACAGTAAGATGTCACAGGTAGGATGAGTGGCCTGGTAGTTGGCTGTGCTTGGCTCTTCAGTATCAAGCAATCCGCGTGAGGCACATGGATGTGAAAATACAGATGACTGTTACATTTCTTTAAAATTTTTTTTGTTTTCATTTTAATAGTTTTATTTATTTAAGTTTTTAAATTAGAAAAATCTACATATGTGGATAGATGTTCTGAGTATATACTGGTATGGGAATAGCAATCTTACAAGAAGGAACTCTGTGGAACCATGGAAAGGGAAAATTGTTTTCATGGATCTGAAATTTTTGCGTGAAGTACATGCACAGTATTACAAATCCACAGTTAAATCCAAGGCTTAAATTATTTCACACTTACAAAAAGTGTTACCAAACTTGAAAAGTCTGTGTTCAAATTTCAGCGTTGTGTTATCATCTGGGGATTTGCAGTGGGAATTGCTGAAGTCATATTTTGGTCATGCCCAGCCCTGGGCAGGGGGATAGAAACGCACCTGCTTGGAGTACTTGCTGGAGGGAGCAGGTGCATCTGAGTGATGGAACATGGCCTCATGGTCCTCCATGATCAAGTAGCTCAACTCTGATCCTTCGACTCTTGCAACAGCTGGGCTGATTTGCTCTCGTAAGTCCACAGAGGCCAGGGTTTCCTAGGGTGTCCTCAGACATCTAGGCCTTTGTCACCACATAGCTTGCTGCAGAGCCAGCTTGCTCTGGAAAAAACCTGCAATTTCTCTCCCCTATGCAAAGCAGGTGGAACGACACTGCAACTCTCCCCATTTGGCTTATGTAGATCAAGAGTCTTGGAGTGCATTGGGCTGCACCTGTTCTTTGTTTGGTCTTCAAAATCAGGCAAACTCAGAAAATGTCAACTCTCCAGATGTTGATGCGTGATAAAGTATTACGATGTGCTGCGTTAGAAGTCTCAGGACATTTGTGCACTTCGCATAAAAGGTTATGCTGATGCTCAAGTATT
The DNA here is from genome assembly GCF_017591425.1 of Ochotona curzoniae. Lineage (NCBI taxonomy): Eukaryota > Metazoa > Chordata > Mammalia > Lagomorpha > Ochotonidae > Ochotona > Ochotona curzoniae. Next base: position 7,677,707 of record NW_024466129.1, on the reverse strand, counting down.
TTTAGGAAGTCCCGAAAGACCAGAAGTATTTTTCAGAAGATGGCAGTTATTGCTTAAAAATATCAAACCAATATTTCAGAAATAACTAGCAATAGAGGCAGGAATGATTATTTCCTGCCAAGAAGGTGAACCCTGGAAGTTTTCATGGTGAGAGATTAAGGGTGTCTTTTATTCCATGACCTTGGACTTGGCTTCCAGTGCGAGGGGACATCATCCTACCTAATTGCAGAGGAATCCAATGTCCTCCTGACTAAAGGGTGATAGTTAGAAGTGTTTCTGGTAGTCAGTCTCCCGGAGTACATGCATTAATAAATCGTTGATTGAGCAATCACACTCTTCCATAAAGAGGTGTCCTTTAAAAACTCGTTGGGCTTTTGGAAGCAGACTCACTTCCTGCACTGATTTCACTTTCTGGCTGGGCAACAAAAAAAAGCCTTTGTAGAAGATGGACTGTTCGCAGCAATTTGCAGTTTCTTACACCATGCTTTTGGAAGGAACACCTCTCCCGTCCCCTCATCCCCTAAACCAGTAGTTCTGTTGGTTAGGTTATTTTTCACAAGGTTATCGACAGTGAATGCTTGATATTCCTCAGTCCTTCTATCTGATATATGGGTTTCTCGGTTGTGGTGCTGATGCATAGAAGCATATTTTCCTATGCCACCTACCTTGATGCTTTCAGTGAGGATGGACTCACTCATGAGACAGCCCTTTTGTGTTTGTCCCATTCTGATTGCAGGAAACATTACTATTTGCTGTGCTGGAATATCTCTCCCTGTGATTTCTGTCCACAGGTCCTGACTTCTCCTGTGGTGACAGGATAAAGACATTAACAACCTCTAGTAACAGTTATTCGATGTGCTTGTGCTTGACTGCTCCTCATTATTTCTTCTAAAAAGAATGTGTAACTCATCTTTGCTGACCAGACTTCTCTATTTCTATCAGGTATTCTTGGTAGGGAATTATTTCCCAACCTGTCATCATCTTGTCTTGTTTTTTCTGCTGTGATTTGGTCAATGCCAATAATGTCACAATATGATGAAATAGACGTATTTCACGGGAGGTATTATGCTTTCTCACTTCTTGATTGTCCTTTATTCCTTCTCTAAGACCAACTTTGTTTTTGCTTTTCCCTGTCCTATGAATTCTTTTCAGTTACTCTCCTCCTTTATGTTTGCAACCATTAGTATCTGCATCTTACATCAAAACTTTGGTTCCATGGAAAAACGGACCCAGCCACACAAGGATGTCAAGTCCAAACCTCATGGTTTCTCTTATGGGATTATTGTAGTTGTTCTCTGCTGGCTGTCTGATTCAGCTCTGTTCTTGTCCTCTGGATCAACCCATTCATCATATTGAAACACAAATCAGATTATCTCTCTTCTCTGCTTTGTGCTTTACCGTGGAGAGCAGAGGCTGAGATCAACCCCAAAGGTTTTCTCCTCTCTTCTCCATCTTGTTGGCCTCCATCGCTCTGCATATATGCCAGACCACTGCCTACAAGAACTGCCCCGGCATCCACCTGAAATCATGCCTCACAACATTGACTGTCTATCCCCATTCCATCCTATTTTCCCTGTATGCATCCCCAGTTATCTGTCTTGTTTGTTGCCTACCGTGGAGAGCAGAGATCTTTTTTCTTTCTAGATCAGTATTGATTCTTTAGCACCCAGGACTGTGCCTCACACACAGGGCCTCAAATAGTATTAAATAAGTGAGATGATTGTTGTATCATTGACTGGCATGGCTGTTTATTCCTTGAAGTGGTATTTGAGGCTTTCCATATCAGCGCAATGGAACAGTGACCTTTCTTCAGCTGGGCCCTCAACTACCCAGGCCTTACATGAACTCAAACCCACTGGCTTAATAAAGAAAACATAATTCTGGGCACTAGACTGGTAAAGGAGGAGCCAGGGTGGTTGGCAAACCACAGTAAGGCATATACCAGAATAAAAAGAGCTAAGAAAGCAGATCCCTGAGGAGCCAACATGAATGGGAGCCTCAGAGTTGGTGTCTGATCAGGGAAATCTTCCTTGAGGAGATAAGCTTTGACCATGAAAATACAGGGAGTTGCTAGGAGGGAATCGCAGGTGCACAGAAAACAGATTAAGCACTTGTGGGCTCGTGTGTACGTAAGAGTGAATGACAAAGAGAAAGATGTGTGTTAGCTAAGTGTGCAGACAGAAGATGTGACAAGTTGGCAGCAGGGATGTGAACACAGCTGCCAAAGTTTGCATTGTTGCCATCCTTATTTAAAAAGCAGACTCTTAAAATTCACCATGACCTTTGTTTTGGCAGCTGCACTGAAGCAAGGAATGACATATGTAAAGTCATCGGAGTGTATGATAGAAGCAAGGTCTTAGGCGAAGCGGCCCTTGACCATGGAAGGGGTGTCCAGGTGACTGACTGGAAAGTAGAAAAAGAGGCAAATGGGAGAGCAACTGCAGGCAGAAGCTCTGGGCTGGGCATCAGGGTGGGAAGAAGACGGATTGCAAAGCCAGAGAAAAAAGGGGATCAATCCTTTTCATTCCTGTAGGAAAGTTCCTGTTCCCAAAGACATGAATGTGACGGGGAGAGGGGGAATTCGCAGTGCAGGGTGGGACACAGCTCCTGGGGTGGGGGGAAGAAAACACAAAGGGAGGTAGGAAATAAAAACAGAATCAGTGCATCAGACAAGGACAGTATCAGATCTTCAAAAGAGGGAGCTGATTTTGAAGTGGGCTAGAACAATTTCCGTTTTAGATTGCCTTCTGTCTGATGAGAGGTTTGGTGTTTAGCCAAATGCAAGAGGTGGATGATAATGCAGAAGATTGTTTTTGAAATTCTGTTTTGAAAAGAGAAGTAGACAGAAGGTGCTGTCTCTGTTCGGTAACGGCAGTGAGTTGGTCATCAGCAAGACCCTTAAATCATCATGGTATTGAACATAAAACTCGAGGCTGATAAATAAACAAATAACACTATTTTTAAAATATCTCCAGCTGCCACTTACAATCATGATATTAACAGAAAAGGAAGGTTTTAAGTTGTTTTCATTAATATCAGATAATAATGTTAAAAATCAAAGCCATGGTACAGGAGTGGAATTCAAGCACTCATCACATTCATTGCCCATCACCGCTAGCAAGCTCCTGAGTATTTGCTTAAGAGAGAAGCATGGCTGCTGCTACTATTCTCAAGTCCAGTGTGACACGGAGAAAAAAAATCTATGTGTGATTTGGGAAGCAATGCACCTCCATTGTCTTAGTTTCACACAGCGATTGGAATTGAGCTATCAAGGTGATAATTAGGGATCTGTATTGGATAGGATATGCCAAGAGTTACAATGAACATATAGATGTCACATTGCGAACATCTCTAGAACTCCAATAGAAGTCGCCACACATGCCGAAACTCTCTATAGGTCAAATTCGGTCTCTCTACTGAGCTATTACCGAATAGGCTGTTCAGATTTCATTTTTAAAGATTTATTTATTTTTATGGGAAAGTCAGATTTACAGAGAGAGAAGGAGAGGCAAAAATAAAGATTTTCCATCCACTGGTTCACTCCTCAAGTGGCCGTAATGGCTGGAGCTGAGCCAATCTGAAGCCGGTAGCCAGGAGCTTCTTTTGGGTCTCCCATGTGGGTGCAGGGTCTCAAGGTCCCAAGGCCATCTCAATGGCTTCCCCAGGCCACAAGAGGGAGCTGGAAGGAAGTGGAGCAGCTGGGATACAAATCAGTGACCTTATGGGATTCCGGTGCATGCAAGGGGATGACTTTAGCCACTAGGCTACTGTGCCAGGCCCAGATTTTATTTATTTTTAAGAGTTATTTATTTATTTATTTATTTTAAAATTGAAGTTACAAGAGGGAGAGGGAGAATGGCAAGAAGAGGAAAAGGGAGAGGAAAGTGGGGAGGGGAAGGGAGAGTGAGAGAGAGGAAGAAAGAAAGATCTTTAATTTGCTGATTCATACTCTAGATGTTACAAAGGCCAGAGATGAGCTGATCCTAAGCTAAGATCCAAGAGCTTCTTCTGGGTCTCTCACATGGGTGTAGGTGCTGAAGCACCTGGGCCATCTTTCACTGCTCTCCTAGGTGCATTTATGGGGTAGTGGATTGGAAGTGGAGCAGTTGGGGTATGAACGGGTGCTCGTATGCAATGCCAGTGCCACAGGCAGCAGCTGAACCAGGTAAGCACAGTGCTGGCCCCTGTGTTCAGGTTCTAAAGTAGGCCTTAACTTTATCTTCCACAACCGCGGCTACTAGGAAGGTCTACTCTTGGAATTTCATTGCTTATTTTTCACAAAAGTTTGTTTATTTCAACAACAAATTGTAGCCTAGCCCCGTCTGCATATTCCCTCTTTCTAGATAGAGTGCAAAATCACAAGGCTTATATGCTAACCCATAAGCCTCAAATGTCAAATGGTAATAAAGGAAAGTCAAATTAATCCACAGCCATGCCTTTTCACATATGTGAAGTCTCAGCGGAACTCAGGATTGGTGTCTGCATTTTACATAAACACCGTGAGTACACACATCGGAAATCAGAGCCCACACTGGCTACAGCAAGGGCTTGTTTAGAAAGCAGATCTGTGGCACTCCCCTTTGATCAACTTTATTGACTCTTAGAATCACAACAGTTTGGTGACCCAAGGCTAATCATGTGTGTGCTGTTTTCCACAGCTTGTGTGGATGACAAATTAGCATGCCCCTTCTAAAATGTACTGCTGCAAAATGCCTATGAGGGCATCTCATCATGTCTCAGGCACAGGTGTCTGCCAACAGGGAGCCCTTCCATCACAAGCCACCTGGTCTGTAGGGCATTCTGGGTCTGCTGCCAGAGGGAAGACTCCCCATCTTTCCTTGGGTAAGCATGTGCTTTCCTGCAGCTCTGTATTTGTTTATTTTCTACATGATGTGAAAAGACTTAGATAATACTGTCCTGGTACAGTTAAATTTTAAAAATATATTTGTTTGAGAGGAAGAGACGCGGACATGAACAGAGAGGGGAAGAGGTGGGATGCTTCAATCTGCTGGTTAATCCCAAACACCTGCAAGAGCCAGGGCTGAAGCAGGCCGAAGGTGGGATAAAAACCCAGTCTGGGTCTCCCACATAGATGTCAGGGACCCAAGTGTTTGAACATTGCTTGTTGTCTCCCAGGCTCTGCACTGATGGGCAGTGGGAGCCAGGCGAGGGGCATCCTGTGTTGGGCAGGAGCTTGGGCAGACCCAGGACCTGTGCAGGGATTAGGAGTTTCAGCACTGACAGCATTGAGCTGGAATCCAAGCTGGTGGCTATGATTCTGCAGTCCAGGTCCTCATCCTGTAGCTCAAGGCCCATCAGATAGCTAAATATCCACAGAAGTCAGTGGGACATTAATTTGTGTGAATTTTACTGTCTCATTCTGTGGGTGCACAGTGACAAATGGCTTGATGTTCTTACAAAGCTCTTCCCAAGCACTGCTACAACCCCAGCCTCCAGTACTGAGGGTGTCTCTGATGGGACAACGTCCATGCCACCATCATCAAATCCTGACCTTATATCTGGTTTATGCTTATATCTTTCAACTCAGGCTGGGCCCAGAGAAGGGAACTTGGTCATTTTGGCTTTTCCCCCGACACCTCCCTATCCATGCAGACATGTTGTTTTCTCCTGGCCCCAAATCCTCTTAATGCCTGACTCAGAACTACTAATCTTGTGGATTTCCAAGAGTTTATGGTTTGTGAGTTATTATGACCACTCTCAGGGGAAGAAGGATGGGGTTGGCTTTAGAGCCATGCCAACACTTGGGGGAAACATTCCCAAGACACTTTGTTCTGCAGGACACCCACGGTCTGACACTGCACAGGGGAGGTGACCTTGTCTCTGGTGAGAAAGGACATGAGGCTGCACACCTCCCTATATGCCACCCACGCAGATGCTTCATGGCAGCTTGGGTGGAGCTTGGGGGTCAGAACCAACCACTTGCACACATCCTGAAATCTACAAAAGACGTCTCATTCTAGAACCTGAGGATAAAAGGGGACCAACATGATAGAGAACAGGAAGAATACAAATTAAGGTTTAGTGACCAGATGAATCGCCATCCTGGAAGTTCTTATGTAATAAAGGGAGATGACGAACATCCCGGGCACATGAGCAAACAGTTCTCAGTACTGAAGTCACCTGCTCCTGACATTCTGCCCATAGCTGGCACCACAGGGATCCAACCGCCGCCCAACTCCATCAGGGATCCAGCCCCCACTCTGCTCCAACAGGGATCCAGTCACCCAGCTCCATCAGGGATCCAGCCCCTGCCCAGCTCCATCAGGGATCCAGCCCCTGCCCAGCTCCATCAGGGATCCAGCCACTGCCCAGCTCCATCAGGGATCCAGCCCCTGTCCAGTTCCATCAGGGATTCAGCTGCTGCCCAGCTCCAATAGGGATCCAGACCCCACCCAGCTCCAACAGGGATCCAGTCACCCAGCACCAGTAGGGATCCAGCCGCCACCCAGCTCCAGTGCACTCAAAACCCTGTGTTGGGGGCTTGTGTACTTTCCCTATTGCTCCTACTCAACAGCCTCATTCAGGGAGTTAGAAAATCAAGACCTGTGTTTCCTAAGACAGGTGGGAAGAAGTACACTGAGAAAAAAACAAGGTAGGTTGCATTGCAAGTGTGGAGATGTAAGGGAAAGTGGATTCTTTGGACTGGGCCACCTAAATACCATGGTGGCTGGGACTGCTCCCTGGAAATTTCACCTGAGCTTTCTCAGGGAGTTGGGAAACAGCAGGCCTGTGGTACCAGCAACCAATATGGGTGCTAGTTTGCAACACGGATTCTATCAATATCCACACACAAAAAAATTGCAGATGCATTTTCTTAAATTTTCTTTCACTTTTAAAATTTATTTTTAATTAAAAGAACTACAGAGAAAATAAGAGAGAGAGAGAGAGAGAGAGAGAGAGAGAGAGAGAGAAAGAGTGAAATAAAGAGATAAAGAGAGAGAGAGGTCTTCCGACTGCTGATTCACTCCCCCAAATGGCTGTAAAAAGCTCAGCTGAGCCGACATGAAGCCAGGAGCCAGGAACTTCCTCCAAGCCTCCCATGTAGGTTCAGAGGCCCAAGGACTTGGACCATCTTTTACTGTTTTCAGGGGTTGTAAATAGAAAGCCACATCAGAAGTGGCATAGGCGGAATATGGACTGGTCTCTTACATGGGTAGCAGAAACCCATGTACTTGGGCTATCTGTTGCCACTGAGGTGCGTCAGCTGGGAGCTGGACCAAGCGTGTGGAGTAGTCAGGACTTGAATCAGTGTTCCAACATGAGATGCAGGGACCCTAAGCAATGGCTTGCCGTCTAGAATTTTTGAGCAGATATTGACAAAACCTCCCAGTACACTGAAGGCACCAGAGATGACCTCTTGTCTGCTCCTCGGCAGTCCTGAGACCAAGACTCCTCTCCCCAGGTCTCTGTCTCCCTGAGACCAAGACTGTCCCCAGGTCTTGCCACCCTGGGGATACTGTAGACTCTGGGATGTATCCTTCTAGCTCAACCTGGCAGACATTGGGCTATGCCAACATTGCCATCTGTAAAAATTGGGCAACCTTATTTATTTTGCTCCTGGCCATCCTGTCTCTTGCAGGGAAAATTAAAAAGTTGAATTTTAGTGATGACTTCTGTGGTGCATAGCGTTGTCTCATGTATTTGAATTTGACTAGTGAGGTAGGGAAGTTGGTGATGCTCCCATTTGGTGGATTGGAAAATTAGGCAGATATTGAGGATTTGCTCAGTCACTTGTGAGGCCAAGGTCAGGGCTAAGGCTGGCATTTCATTGTTCTCACTTCCTAACCAAACGAATCACAGCCCTAAAGAACATTTTCTTTGCTGAATTATTTTTTAAAGATATTTCTATTTATTTATTTGAGAGGCAGAGCAATTAAGGTGCAGGAGAAATAGAAAAAGGAAACTTGAATCAGCTGTTTCATTCTCCAAATGGTTGCAACAGCCAAGACTGGGCGAGGCTGCAGCCAGGGCCCTGAAGCTCCTTCCTGGTTTCACATGTGGACAGTTGGGGCCCACGTGCTTGGACCCTTATTCTCGGAGAGGCAGATTGGAAGCGCAGCAGCTAGATCTCAAGACTTGAATCGACATTTGACAATGTTGCATGCTGGTGTCCCAAGACCAGGCTAAACCTGCTCTGCTGCAAGGCCCGTCCCTTTCTCGAACTCTTACTGAAAAAACCCACTGTTAAGGAATTCAATCTCATTTGCTTGTGTGCTTCATTACCTTGATGAAATGAATAGCACTGGTGTCTTAACCTATTGTTGCCATCACTGAAACACCCAAGGGAAGCTGTCCATGAAGGAAGATGCGTTGGAAATCAAAGTTTGGGGGATTTACTGTCCAGGATGGGGTGGCATCTCTGGCATTTGATAAAGGTGGTGGATAGCAGTAGGTGTTTGGAGGGGACACTACACAGCCAGCTGGGACACAGATAGCAACAAGGAGCTCATTCATCAGCGAATTGTATGTTTCCCTTGGCATTTGATTCAAAAACAGGGACCAATCCCTGGACCCTTGCCCATCGAACCACGCCTTCAGACTCCACAGCCAGATTAAGTCTATACCCTTGCTCCAACCATCATTAACGTAAGATTTTGGGGACCATGGGCTTTTGTGGGGGGTGCCCACACTAACATCCACAGTGTAGTTATTGAGAACAGCAACTGAGGCTTCTGACTTGTAGCCTGTTCTCCCTGAGAAACCTAGTGCGCACCCTTGGGAATCTGCAGAGTGGGACGTGGTGCCAGTTAACCTCTCAGCTGGACTGCCCTGTGGAGAGAGCATCAGTGTTTCTGCAAAGAGCAGGTGCCGAATGGCCTGGGACGTTGGAACCAGGGCAAGTCCTCTCTGGGCTCAGGAGCAGCTTGCTGCTGAGTGACCCCTGTTGCTCTGCCAGTCACTCAAACATCAAGTCCTGTCAATTCTGCAGGGCCAGCAGGGCAGCTCTTTCTTACTTCGTCCTGGATGTTTCAGATGCATAAGCTCTGGAATTTCTCCTCTGACCTTCCTTCCAGTTTTGTTCTTTCTAACTGCCAGATCCACATAGACTTAGGTGCCCAAGCACAGGGCAAGTGGAGCTGCTAGCCCAGCTTGCCAGAGGTCTCTGTGAAAGGACCCTAGTGTGTCATTCCTCTAGTTTCTGGGCTACTATTCACATTGAAAACATTGTGAGATCTGGTAAGATTGATGCCCCCAAATGAGCTTCCATGGCAGGTTTGCATAGCTGGTCCACCAAGCTGATTCAGGTTAAGCTGGTTCCCATTTTTTTCCCTCTAGCCCTCCCTTTGAAGCAGTGGACACAGCCTGAGGATAGTTTTTGGCTCTTATTTAAAGGAAGTTTGCTGTCCTAAACTGCTGCCCAGAATGTGTGATGTTGCCTTCTACTGAGTTGAAGGGCTGTCATGTTGACTTAATCATAGATGGCTTCTATCTCTGAAAATGAAGGGCCCCGTTCATCCCAAACTCCTGCCCCAGAGTGCAACATCTGATAAGAAGATGGCTTCCCACCTGCAAAGGGAGGGGCCGGCCACGTGAGCTGGGCATGACACTGGTCTCCTTTCTGGAGACAGGGGCTGTGACTGACAGCTACAGGGGGGCCACGGGGTACGTATCCATTATTGTCCAAAGCCCCATTATGACCTCGGGGAAGCAAAATCTTTTGCATTTTTCTGTCTTGCTGGTAATAAACAGAATAAGGCTCCAGCTACCTTCAGGTGATGAATCTGTTGGTGAAGGTCATGGGATTGGCACAGCCCTGGGTATCTTTGACAAAACAAGTGGAGGGTGGACATCAGGGCTGAGAAAGGCAGGTGTTCCTCAGAAAGGTGTTGGTGTGTGACTGCCCATTGATTTCTTAGGAGTTGGTGGAGTGCTGTTTTTGATCTAGGGGTAGACTTTTTTAAGGGAAGATCTGTGAGTTGGCCAGGGCTGTAGTTGTCACACTACACTTGTAGTTGTTACACTCCTGTGCAAGGATCCACTCCTTCCACTTTCAAAAAAAAAAAATTTGCTTATTTATCTGAATGTAAGAGTTTGAGAGAGAGGCGTCAGAGTCTCCCACATGTTGGTTTACTCCCTAAATGGCTGCAATGGCAAGGGGTGGACAAGCCAAAAACCAGAGAGGCCAAGAGCTTTATCTGAATTTTCCAGGACAGTAGCAGGGACCCAAGGACTTTGGCCATCTTCTGCTGCTTTCGCAGGTGTGTTAGCAGTGATCTGGATAAAAAAATGGAACAGTCAGGATTCAAACCGGCAGTGGTTTTACCTGCTGTGCCATCACACTCATTCCCTTCCCCCAACTTCTAGTCCTTCCAGGCTTTGTTCTTCACCTGTAACAACACGTCTGGTAAGCATCTGCTTCACGCCCAGAGGGCTCCTGCAAAGCCTTGTCCTTCACCTGGAGGGTCTTAAAACCAAGTGGGGAGGCTGAAGATGTGGGGACAAAACCCAGCAGATGTGGGAACTTACAGATCCAGTAGGAGTTCACGGGAAGAAGAGATGGTTGGTGAAACCACTCACAGAGGATGCCAAGCTACACTAGGATCTGAGGCTGGATCTTCTATATAAAGGGCCTGGGATCTGACGCTCTGCATCAGACTGCTCAGGCCCAGACTGTGACAGCAGCTGCCCCACCCATGAGTCTGTCTGTCTCCAGTGCAGGTGGTACATACCTGGATGAGTCTGAGTGTCTGACCTAACTCTTCCTCAATGGACCAAATTGGGGACTTTTGTCCTGAAGTGGGACTCTGAGTTCCTACCCAGGTGTGTCCCTCCAGAGAGCTTTGGGACAGACACATGATGCTGAGCCTGGTGCAAAGATTTTCAAAATTTATTCATGGTTTTTCCAAAGTATGTATTTTCCATCAACATTTTGAAGACTATGAGTGTTTATGAATTAAAAAATAATTACATCAAGATAAATTTCTCTTTTATTATGATTTTTATGAATTTTTAAAAGTCTTCTTATTAATTAAAAAAACATATTTGACATGAAAAGGAGAGACTTAAATTAAGCAATTAAAAATGACCCTAGGAGTGAGTATAGTCGTTTGGATGCCTACATTCCACATTGGAGTTTGTGGGTTTGAATCCCAGCTCTTCCCTCAATTCCAGCTTCCTGCTAAGGCAAAATCTTGGAAACAGCAGATACTGGCTTGAGTAGTCAGGTCTCTGCTACCCAAGGAGGGTTTCCTGGAGTAGCCAAGGTCGAGCTCCTGGTTCCTGGTCCTGATCTGACCCAGCTCTAGTGTTGTGAGTATTTGGAGGGTGGACTGGAAGATGGAAGAGTGCTCTCTGTCTCTCTAAGTCTCTCTGCCTTCCAGCTAAAAACAGGGCGGAGTAGGGGGATGGTGATAGCAGAGGATGATTCAGTAATTCTACTACTGGATGTCTGGGCAAAGGAAATGACATCAGCAGCCTAAAGAGAGGTCTTCACTCCTATATTTATTGCAGCGATATTCACAATAGCTGAAAAATGGAAGCAAGTTGAATGTTCGTCAACTGATGAATGGATACTTAAAATGTGTACATGGACACAATGGGATATTTTCAAGCCATAAAAAAAGATGAAATCCTGTCATTTGGGACCATATGAATGAAATTGGAGGACATCGGAATCAGTGAGCTAAACCAGACACAGAAAGGCAAGCATTGCATGATCTCATTTACATGTGACATCTAAAAAAGTGCATCTCATTGAATTTGAGAGTAGGAGATTGGTTATCAAGGTTGGGAAGAGTGGAGGATAAGAAAGTGAAGGAAAAGGTTGATTCATGAATGCTAACTTAGGAGAAACAAGTTCTAGTGTTTCCTTAAAATGGTAACTACAAGCAAAAATAATAGGCTACATATTTTGGAAAAGCTAGAAGAAACGATTTATTTTAAAAAAATATTCAATTGAAAGAGTTACAGGGCGAGATAGGAAGAGAGAGATTTCCTTTGTTGGTTAATTTCCCAAGTAGTTACACGAGTCCTGGCTGAAGTAGGCCAAAGCCTGGGTGGAAAGGACCCAAGTATTTAGGTCATCTTTCTCTGCATTTCCAGCTCAACAAGGAGCTGGATCAGAAGTGGAGCAGCTGGGACACAACTGGTGTCCATAGGGAATACTATTCCACAATGCTGGCACCAGAGAAAGCATTTTAAACTTTCATTGTTTTTTTTTTTTTTTTTTGGGTGGGGGTGGAATTTGATTACTTTTTCCTTTTGGATTTTAAATACTTTTATTGTAAAGAAATGATAAATGTTTGAGTTGGTTGATGTTTACCATGATTTGAACTTTATGTTATGTTTACTTCACATCGTGATTTAATTACCAATAAGGAAGGACAGATAAGGTAGTATAAAAGCAAAATCTATTCCTCTGTGGAAGAAGTCAATGTAAATAAACACAACTGGTAAACCAGGGAGTAGCATTTTAAGATTATCATTGGCAGTGTGATGGTGATGAGTCTGAAGTGGAACTTGTGTCTGAGATTGGGTCTGGGGCAGAGGGAGGCCTTTGCTTATGCTCCATCTTAACACTGTTGGGTGTTTTCTTATCATCACAAATGTGCTTTGAATTGCTTACAGTTTCTTTTTAGAGATTACTACTGCTTCTGCGTTTGGTCTTTATGGCAATGTTTTTATTGTGACTATTTCTGGCTCACTACAAGCCTTTTAGTCATAAGACGAGTTTATGGTTCACAGCACATGGCTTGCAGTCAGCGGCTCCTGAGGCGGTACAGCTGGCACTCTGACCGGTAGCCTGGAAACGTCACAACGAGAAATGAAAAACGGCTGCACTGGTTGTGGGAGAATGTGCTGGCTTACCAAACCTGCTCCTCTCCAGCAAGAGGCAGGTCTTGGTTAGCCCATGGGCCTGTGGGTGTGAGCAGATGGAACTGGAACTCCTGCATCTGTTTGGGGCACCCAGGCCAGGTGCAGGGAGGAGAGAGGAGATATTGAAACTCTGGCAGCCCAGGGTTGAGTGTCCCTGCTTCAGAGCAAAACTGCTCGATCCTAGCACCTGTGTCTTCAGTGAAACTAAACTTTATTCTATATGTGAGCTCATGTCATTCTTGCCCTCTACTACATCACTTCTTATTCCCAGGGAGACAGCCGAGGAGAGCTCCCTCTGGATTTGTAGAGCCTGGGCTCAATTCCCGGCTGCAGCTTGCTCACTTCTTCTTGAGCCTTGCTTTCTGCATTTGTAAACAGAGCCAACAATCGTGCTTAAGACAGGCTGCTGGGGTGATGCATCCATGCATCTCTTGGTCGGTAGAAAACTTTCAGTGAATGTTGCATACTAATATTGATATTATGAAAATTGTATTAAATGCCTATTATGCATGCAGCACCGCGCACTCAGGGTTGGTGTGCAGAGTGACAGCAAACAGTACCTGTCCCCAAGGAACTCACAATTCTTCCGATTGACTTGTATACACAGAACAGTCAACAGCAATTATACATGCCATATGGGCTTCACTCACTCAACGATTCTCCATTGAAAGGTCTCTGTCAGACTCCAAAGCAGGCACTAAAGTTCTAGAAGCAAGGTAAGCCGAGTAAGTGGAGTTTCATAGGGTCCTTGGCTCAAGAAAGCTGTGAGGCTGGGAGATCCCTGCCACTGCTTGTGTTTACAAATAAGATGTGTCCTCAACAGCCTAAAGATCAGAGAGTGCCACATGGCTCATCTCAACTCCAGAATTAAGAGAAAGCAGGTGCATTCTTGGGGTATTTAGTTCAGTCCTCAGGCGATTCATGGTTTCTCCCCTAGAAACTATTTCAGGCATTGCTGTAAAGGCCACATGCTCTGAGCTCTCTCAGCAGGAATTTCAGTGCAAGGATGGTTCCTTTTAGAGTTTACATTTTTCTCCTCCTAAATATTTGAGGCTGAGACTATAGTCTGGGGCCCCGCACACTAAACATTAAGCTTCTACTTTAACTTTATAAGCTCTGGGGATTTCTATGTATATAAACAATGGCCAGAATATGCAGAGTCCATCAGAACCTACAAGTAGAGGAGATAGACCGCAGGCGAAAGACTTGGTCTGAACACTTGGGTGAGAAGTTGATGCCCTTGACTGTGGATTCCTGGGTGATGCTTGAGGGATGTGCCATTAGGAGGGATGTTGGACAGCTCACCAACAAAGAGTTGGCCCAAGGTTGGACAAGCCCAGGAAATCATGAGACCGGCTCTAGGCAGGGGTGTGTGGAATTTGGTTTTGTATATATTTGCTGCTATGATTGGTAAGATTTTTCATATATTCAGACATGGTCCAAGCTGCTGTTAGAAGCTCAGAATTAAACAAAAAAAGAATGGAGAGAAAATGACAGGAAAACTGATGAAGTAAACCAAGGGAAGGTGAGTGCTAGGGTGGAAAGAATGTCTTGATGGACTGTAAAAACTTGGCAAGTTAGACGGATTTGAACAAGTTTGCTACAGTGAGCGATCGGATTTGGGATTAGAAAACACGGATTTAAGTTGGGTTTTGCCACTCAGGGATGATGTGGAAAAAAACATATATAACTGCTTTTATTTCTATTTATTTGCATTTTGTTTGCAGAGTAGAGAGACAGAGGGAGAGAGATCCTATCTGCTCGTTCGCTCCTCCCTAAGTGTCTGCACCAGCCAGGACTGGACCAGGCCTAAGCCGGGAGCAAGGAGTTCATTCCGGATGTTTGGCATGGGCAACAGGGATGCGGTCACTTGAGCCATCACCTGTTTGTGACCCAGAGTGTGCATTACAAGGGCGCTGGAGTTGGAAGCAGAGACTTGAATCCAGGCATTTTGATGTGTAGGATGTGGTGTTCTCAATGGCAGCTGAAAGGCCATGCCAGACTCTTTGCCCCTGTAACTAATTTTTGTCCCAGCACTTAACTGTTGCAAACCAGGCAGAACACTCCGGGTGAGAGTAAATTCAGTTGCTCCCAGAGAAGTGAATATTAACCCCTTTCCCAAGCGTAGGAAGACTTCCTGATACATTTTTCTCCTTTCATTGCTTAGCTATTGTTTTAGGCCTTCCCCACACTTCTCTGGAATTTCTAGTATTTTCTTTGGACTTGGCCTAGGGGCCATGTTAAGAATTCTCTTTTAAAGTTCCATCATCACCTTAATCTTCCCACTAGAGGATCAAATTCTGTCTTATTTTGGGATGGAAAATTGTTTTATGCCACCTTATACTCTTTTTTAACTCTGTGATTTATGCTAGCATCTCAATGCTTTGGAACCATCTTGGCCCTTTACTTTGTGGAGCTCCAGAGAGCAATTTTCTCTTAAGAAGACTGGTTCAGCAATAGAAAGCTTCAGATCTCAGGACTTCGTGTCTGAGAGGCGATTTTTAAAAAAACCAATTGAAAAGCCAATTAACTTCACTTCTTGGCTTTATTCAGACGCCCTACAACCCAATCCTTGGGTAGCAAATTCTATGACTCATCTAGCTGCCTTAAGAAAACAAGAAATTTTCAAGGAAAAAGAAATTCTCTTGATTGTTTTGCCATAGCCCACACTGGTGAACTTTGTCCTTTGTAAAAAAAAACCCTGACTTCCTTTTTAGTTCTCAAGAAATGGGAACCATATGACTGTTGGGATTCTTCCCCTTAGTCGCCTGTAATACCATGGTGCTGGATTCTTCATCTGTTGCTAGCTGAAGTTCAGCCTCTTCTCCATTGACTGTCAGCCTGTCAGCTACCATACAATGCAGGAGCACTGTAGAAAGTAAGGTTTCTCATGAATATGTAGAGAAGACTTGAGTCTTTGCTAAAAACACAAATCCCTCCACTATAATGTGTTCAGTCTAGAACAGGTCCCAGGAATCCCCATTTTCTGTTATTTAAAAAATTTTTTTTCAAGCATGCCAAAGGATTCTATGTTATGGAAAGGACTGCTGTGTTTCGTGATTGGCCAACCTAAGCACAGCTTCTCTCTTAAAGAATGTGTGAAAAGGACATATGCAAAAATCAATAGGATCGCAGACCCTGAGGGACAGTTGACAGCAGACACAAATAATGAGGTGGCGTATATTAACGAGGTAGCTGAGTGTGAAAAGCAGCATGGTTGAAAGAGATGCTAAGATAACAGAGAGGAGAGGAGAGGGTGGTAGAATATAGAGCTCCAGGGTTGCCTGCCGGTCACTGTCAGTGCTGTGTAATGACCAAGCTCTCCTTATATCCTCAATCGGGGGTCACAAGCCACATCTAAGCCCCCTGTCAGATGCTAAGCTACTGATTCTTGAGGCTGCCCTTGCTCTTAATTTCCTTACTAGTAAATGTGTCAGAAGCTTGAAGAGGTTTCTATTCCTTGTCAATGGGACAGTCCCTAACTCAGAGATGGACTGAATCTTCTCATGAAATTCAGTGCATTGGCTAGAAGTGTTTCTGGCAGAATGTAACAGGGTTCTAGCTTTAAATAGCATAAATAAATAATGGCTTATATTTGCTTCTATCACAGTAAAACAAGTCTGGTGCCAACACTGGTCCAGTGCTGTCTCTTCCCCTTGAAACTTTATATCCATAATTTAGGCAGGAAGAGAAAGAGACAAAAAGATAGCCAGGCTCACTTCTCTTTTATCAAAAAAGCAAAGCTTCTTGGTCACCCTTGGCAACTCATGTTCATTTTGTATTGGTGAGACCTGGGTAATGTGGCTGGCTCCATTGCTGAGACCAATAATTAGTCAAGGTTAGACTAATATCTAGTTAAGCTTAGATCAATGACTAGCCAAGGTTTTTGATCAATAACTTCACTTACTGGAGCTGGCTCCTCTGGCTTACAAGAGTCAATGTTAAGTTTCAGAAATTTTTGAAAGCCATTTATTGACAAACAGCCACTATTAAAAGTAAAATTTTATTGTCCTAAAACAATTACAGCAAGCACATTACATGAATTACATATGATAATATTATATAAATAAATAGCTGCAAACATAAGAAATATTAAAATCCATCATTTCTTTACTATTATCTATGTTTTGGGGATATTTCACATCTGTTGTAGCCATATGGGTGGAAAGCTGTGTGGTAGGAATATTGAATCAAAGAAAATGACAGATTTAGCAATCAAACTTATCCTATATAATCAAGAATATTTTTGGCCTTGTCCATATGCCAGGGAGGCAGTCTTTAAGTCCTTGGAATTTCATGAATGATAGGAGTGGCTTTGTGGTTCATGGCATGCATGCTCTCAACAAGATGACTCATTGGTGAGCTCTCTGAGAAATTAAGCCAATGGGATGATCTAAGATAAGGATTGGTCATATCAGAGGGTTTAGAACAGTGAGGCTTTGAGTCAAATGATACCAATCCAGTATTCTGGGAGGGAAAGCGACTTGAGATTGAGCTCAATTTCATGACCAATGCGACAATCACTCACGTCTATAATGAATCTTCAAAAAAAACTTTGGACACCAAAGATTAGGTGAGCTTTCTGGTTGTGGGGTGGTGCTGGTCCTGATGTCTTTGGATGGCTGCGTCCAGGTTCTTATCTTCAGCATAAGCAATAATTTGAGAACAAGTTTTATTTGCATGCAAAGCAAGAGTACACATTCAAGAGGGGGTGTGGCCACCCTCAAAAGTGAGTTGCTTTCAGTGAGTTTCAGGGCCATCCCTCTGTATGAGCTGGAGGGATAGTGCAAGATGTGTGGGGCAGGCCCTAACTGAATATTCATGGGGGAGAAGAGTGAGAGAACTGCCCACTTCCCTACTCGGTTTTTGAAGATTTTAGAAGTCTAATAGTGTCCCATAAACAACTGTAGTAGGAACATCAGCATTGTAATTTTATTATAATGATACTGTGATGAACTAAAAGCTGTCACAGCAACTCAACTGGCAGCTGTGTGGTTTTGCAGAAGTTGCATGGATGAGGTTTGATCGGGGAAGGCAGGATGGAAGCTGAGGACTGGTTCTCAATTCATTTGGACAGATTTGTCACAGATCAATTACCTGGGAGGGTGGCCCATCCTGACTCTAAGGGGGTCCCTCTCAGATCTCATCTTAATGATTCTTTTATTTTTTTTTCTGGTTCTAATTTGTATCCTTTCAGTACAACAAAGCTAACATTTCCCACCAAATTCTTGAATTATTCATAAAAAAAAAATCTGAGCTTGTGGACCACTGAGTTTCAGAGGAGAGATTTGCAGTTAACACAGGGCTTCATCTAATCAATGGAAAGACCATGAAATCAAACACTGAGGTTTCCCCAGGGAGGAAGTGATTGTTTCAGGATGGCCACATGGGTGTCCTGGCTTGGTTTCTAGCCTGTTGGTCTGTTCTGCAGGTTGCATACTTGTTAGAACCATAACGGCAAGGCCCCGGTTCCTGGAAAGACTCTCCCCACCCTGCCACTGACACGAAATCCACACCTACACTTACATTTATGGATCTGTTGCCACTTCCCTCTCCTTTATGTAATCCACACCTACAACTACATTTGTATATCTACAGCTCTCCCACGTCTATGGATTCGCATCTCTGGAGGATGCTGACTGATGCAGAGTGACTTGTGAAAATGCAGTAACAAAAATTCATTCAGTGAAAAAATATGTCTATTGCAGGTCAATAAATTGGAAGGGTTCTGTTTATGGTGGCATGTAATCTGTGGGTAAAACTGAAGGGTTAACTTATGGTTTTAAGCTTGTGCCATGATTCAGTTAACCAAGAGCCAGACATCTAGACTTACAGCTACAGAGGTGCAGAGGGGAGCAACCACTTAACTTGGCAAGCTGAATATGAAGCTTCAGGCCGGGGCAGCCTCTCACACTCTGTGAGACCAAGAGCCAGTCTTCTGACCATCTAACTTTATCTTCATTTGTGAAGTAACCAAGCTATCATTTCATTATAAACACATCCCACACTATCGAGAGAGCAACCACTCTGCCAAAGTCAAACACTCCCATTATTTCTACTGAACATGCCCTCTAGAAACCCAGAACGGTCGGAAATAAGAACGGCTGTTGAGCTTCTTTTAAGCTACACTTCTGAAGGTTATTTGATAAAATGGATGGTTCCAGAAAACATTCTGCAGTCACTGTGTTGAATGATGGCACAGTGATTGATGCAGCCCGAATCCCACTTTTAGCAAATTATTGTATAAATAAATTATTGATGTGTGAGCAGAAGTTGGTTTATAATCCTTAGCATAGGATCCGCTAATCTAAATATCCACATCGTAAAATTCTAGGAAAGTATTCAAATAATACTTGAATAGAAATTACTTACTTTTAGGGCCAAGGTTTCCTAAGGCAAGAAAATAGTTGTGAATGTAATTACATGGATCATGTTGGGTTGGGCAGATTCGTCCTTCCCCATGACAAAGGCAGGGGAATAATCCAACTTTGCTGTTGTAAACAGAGCACAGCTATTCATGTTGGTGTTAAGGTATCCTCTTGAGTAGCCATCTGTGCATTGGAGGTGAGTGGTACATGGGAGTGGTGGAGGAAGCTGGAGCTGGCATGTGGAGCCTTCTCTCTGGCTGGGGTGCCTGACCGAGTCCATATTAACGTGACCCCAGGGAGCTTGGACAATCCTGGTGCCTGTGCCAAGCCCGAGGCCAACACATCCTGGACACAGAGAGGGACTGTATTTCATGCTGTGGAGCCTCCAGGTGGTTCCATGGCACAGCCAGTGCAAAGGGGCAGCAGATGGCTGCATCATGTTGTCAGTATTCCACCCCTCAGTGGCCTGGAACCAGCCTGTTCACACATAGTCATCTTCCCATTCATAAAGGATTCTGCCTAAACTTCTGTGGCCCTGTCACACTGTGAGAGAAATCAAAGTTTGGAAAATAAGGTTCAGAAGGAGATATGCTGATTAAAATGCCAGGCCCCATCCAGGATCTTTCTGTTCCTGGGGCTGCCAACTGCAGAGTGAAGAGAAAGAAGCTGCAGCGAGGACTGGCAGCATCCTTGTGGCACCAGGACTCCCTCCACTGCCTGGACAGCTCTTCTGGTCTCACCAGTGCGTACTCTGTTACAGACCGCTGCCATTTCCACCCACCCTGTGCCAAATGGGAGCTTTCCTGTGGTCACTGTGCCCTCCATGGCTGTACCTTTGGTGTCAAAAAGCAGAGGGTGCCCTTTTGTGTGGCCCATGCCCTGACTTGACTGAAGGACCCAGTTTTCCAGTCTCTGAAGGGACACTGGGGGTGTGGTTTAGGCCTTTTCTTATGAGAGGGAGTATGGGGTTCCTTCTTGTAACTGCGATATGGACGTTCCTCAAAACTTGTCCAGAGCCATGGGTTACCTCTGACTCAGACCTGCTCTGACAGGTGGCACAGCAGCAAGTATGAGGAGCCTGGAGGGAGTTGTACTCCTCTCCATGTCCACCTGGTGTGCTAGCACCATAGCAGGAGATTAAGCTGATCAACAACTCTCTATTTAAATTTCCTCTTTGGCAAGGAGAGGGGTGTGATGACATAGTTCTCGGAGGCCTCTGCCAAAGTAGAATCAAGTCAAATTCTTTCCTACCCTCAGGCTCCTAGAAGGGAGTCTCCTTGATCCTGAATCTCGGATGACGTCATTGTTGATGGATCAATATTTATAATAAGTTTGCCAATTATCCTTGGACTGTGATCTTAGCCATTTAAAATGAGAATCCCAACCAGGTAAAGATGCTTTTGGTGAATACCTGCAGAGCCAGAGAACCTGGGGGTCCTCTGCATGACCTCCTCACACAGGTGTGCTGTGGGTGAGCAGGTGAATTCCTCCAGGTTGGGTCCCACTCACACAGCACACCCGGGGGACTCCTCTGCATCGCTTCCTGGCGTGGAGTCAGGATTGTTTGCAGCTCTGGCTCTAAAACGCTATGCTTTTTCCTTACTTAGCTCTTACTCGGAGTACTCCTTCCAGTGTAGGCTGTGAGAGCAGTGGGCCCAGAGCAGAGCAGCCTCTTCAGGGCTGTAGGGAAGGCCAGGTCCACGTGTCAGAAAGGACACAGCTTGGAGCTTCCCGGTTTCTGTTTTTTTTTCCCACAGAACCCATTGATCTCCTTTATGTTAAAGATCCCCAATACACACATGCACCTTTTTCTGGAGATGAGGGATATAGATTACACCTGTTGCTCTCTTACAAGAGAAGGCTTTGGAAATGCCTTTGCCTTTGACCTTAGGCAGACCACAGCATCAACATTACACAAGGTCCTAAGCCGATCCTTTCTCATTTGGGCCCAGGGTGGACAGAATCACCTGCTCTTCACAAAGTGATCCCTCCTTTTCCTGAGAACTGAAGTCTTTTTTTTTCAAAATAAGAAAAATAAAAAACTGTTTTATGACTCATTTCCTTCTCTCCCTTATTTCCTTATTCATTCCTTCCTCCTCCCTCCCTTCCTTCCTCCCTTCCTTCCTTCCTTCCTTCCTTCCTTCCTTCCTTCCTTCCTTCCTTCCTTCCTTCTTCCCTCCCTCCCTTTCCCCTCCCTCCCTTTCTTCCTCTCCCCTCCCTCCTTCCTTCCTTCCTCCCTCCCTCCTTCCCTTCCTTCCTTTTTTTCCCCTTTACAATCTCTGTTTCACCAACAGCTTCTCAGTGGTCAGTCAGGACCACTCAGGTCACCCTCACCTTTCCCCAACCCTAATCCTTTCCATCCTAATCAGGAGACCTGCATCCTAACCACATAGGTCTGCAGCCACCTCATATTTGTAATGAATATTAAAATAAAACGAATAAAAATATGAAACTATGCTTCAGATCTTAAATACATACTTAGTGGAGTTTTATTAAGTGCCAGGTACTCACAAATGTTGTGGGAAAGAATAAGTCCCCTCTCTTATGGAACTCATATTTGGCAGATATCAATAAAACAAAATTATTGTGTGGGTCAGCCAAATCATGAATAGCAATATTTTTTAAGAAGAAGATTGCCATTTTCCCCTCTTTCCTTCTCCTTATCAGCCTTTCTTCCTTCTTTCTTGCCTTTTTCATTCATTCTCACTTTTTTCTGTATTGTTCTTTTGTAAATTGGTTTTCACTCCATAAACTCATTAAGGGATGCGATCCTCCTGTAGATCTATAAAGGAACCCAAGGCATTGCCTGCTGAGGTCCCTACCCAATTTGTGGGACTTCTGTGTCCTCCCACCAGCTCTGCAGAGCCTTTCTTGGGCATAGCCCACCAGGATTCCTATCCTGGGATGGTTACCTGCTCCTGAATGGAATGGGGCCTGAGGAGCTCCCAGTTTGGGAGGAAGATGAGCCCTGCAGCCTGGCTGCCCTCCAACCCAGGCTATGCCTTCTGAGACCCTGTCTGGATCAAGGCCCCTCTTTGGTAAATAAAGGATTGAATTCAAGGTTGCCCAGGACCCTGCATGGCATAATCAAGTCAAATTCCTTTCTACTCTGACTCTTGGCAGATAGATCAGCTCCTTGCTGTTACACTCCATTGCTGTCATTGCAGATGTATCAAAATGTGCAGAAAGCTCACAAATCATTCTTGAGCTGTGATCCTCATAATTAAAAATGAAAACCCAACCCCCTCAGCAAGTGCTTTGTAGAATCTGAAGAGTCTCCTTTGGTTGGTCTTCTGGATAATCTCACCCAGGTGTGCTGTGTGAGCCAGGAAATTCCTCCAGGCTGGAGCCCGATCACCCTGTGAGTACTGGCTGTACAAGCATCAGTTCCTGAGTTGGGATTAGGCCTCTCTCCAAAGGCCAGAATGTCCTTATTTTCTTAAAGCGATAAGAATAATACTTGAAAGATGGATATCTCTCTTTCATCTACTGGGTCACTCTTGAAATGCCCCCAGGAGTTGGGGTTGTGCCAGGCTGGAACTAGGAACAGGGAACTGAGAATTCGATCCAAGACTCCTGTGTAGGTGGCAGAACCCAATCACTTGAGCCATCTCCAGCAGGATGCTGGAGTCAGGAGCCGGATCTGGGTATTGAACCCAGGTCCTCTGAAGTGGGACTTGGACCACTTAGCTGCCAGCCTACCTGCCCACCCCTCCTTCCACTGTGGGAGGCAGAATCTAAATGCACTCCCCCCACACACAATGGCTCATCTGTTCAATGACAGCTCTGCTGTCTCCTGCTGCACTGCGGTGTACGCCAGCCAACACCTACACTGGGACCAAGCATCCTCCTTCCTCTCTTGCTCTGATCTTCCCACAAGAGTGGCTGAACTTTGCTATCTTGCACCTCTGAGAAACTCCAACTTTCATGAGTTAGCGCCAGAAGACTTATCCCCCACCCCAGGCATTCTAAATCCTTCAACTCTTTTTCTTCTCTTCTCTGATACGGTTCCTCTGCTTTTTTTTTTTTTTTTGGTAACAGGGCAGGCACATGGAGCTCAAACTGTCATTCCCGGTGTTCTAAAAGCGTATGTCTGAGAAACTGAAATGCGTATTTTCCTCCACGAAGATGAATAATCCTTAGATGATCAATGCTCAGAAGCGGTTCCCCATCCACTAGAAGATGCTTACGGGAAGCTGAGCGTGCTATAGCTCTACCCACAGCACAAAGCCAGCCTGCTTGGGTGTGGCAGGCGTCTCCTCTCATCCATCATCATCCAGGCTCCTTTGCGTCTAACTATGCAGCTTCTATTAGTGTTCTGAGCTGGGATGAGTCTTGCAAGGAAATAATAACGGAGGTGATGGGAGGGGCCTATCAGTGATGGGAACGCTGTGCTGGGCATGGAAACAAGCACACCCTGACCTGCCCTGCTGTAAAGCTCTCCAGGCTGCCAGAGCCAAGAATGCAAATGAACCTGGAGCAGTTTTGCCATGGTGTTCCTTTCTGGAGAGGAAGGAGACGGTCCAGGACTCAGGTCACACAAATTCCTGTAAAGTGAGACAAAACCTTCCTTAGGCCTGATACAGGGTTCGAATAAAACAACAAAAACCCACCTGTTTAGGAAGATGAAACCTATTGTTTCTTTTAAGAAGTTTAACAAATCTACTTATCTGAAGAAAGGATTACTCGGTAAGTCCTCTTGAAGGTGAACATACCTTTCTCAGAACAGAGGTTAGGTCTAAATCCACAGTTTATTTTATAAAAGTCCTGGGGTACCCCACCAGCACCACGCTGCAGACAGCCTCCCTGGCCTGATGTACACCTGCTGGTGCTCGGCCTTCAGCCACCTCTCAGTCCTCGGAACTGACCCTCGCTCGCTGACCTGTTGCTCAGACCTGCTGTGGGATCAAGGCACTCAGTTGCTATTGATCCCAAGGTGTGTGGGTGGTGTTTCTTAAAAAAAAAAAAAAAGATTTTGTTTATTTTAAAAAGTGTAGCGTTAGAGAAAAAGGGAAAGACAGAGAGAGATCTTCCATCTGCTGATTCATTGTCTAAATGACTGCAGCACTCAGGGCACAGCCAGGCTGTGGCCAGTAGCCCAGAACTTCACCCTGATCTGCTCAGGTGGCAAGGACCCTAACACTTGGGCTTGCTTCAGCTGCCTTCCAAATAATGCATGAGCCGGGAGCTGGATGGGAAGTGTGGTGGCAAATGGGAGCTTCACTTGCTGTGCCACAGCAATGGCACCAGACTCAACTATTCGAGACTCACTCCTACCTCTCAGAACTTGCTCTGGCAGGAAGCTGGACTAAAGGAATAAAACCAGAACCCAAATCCAGGCACACCTACATGGGACCTGTTTGTCATAACTGCATCTTTATTTTCAGGTTTCTACTCTCTTTTTGTTTGCTTGTTTTTATTCTTACATTTTAAATTACTATTGAACAGATTACATACAGTTTTGAGAAGACATCAACGCGAGAGTTAAGGACGAGTTTATCGTCTCATCTCACATGATGCTCACACACACACACACACACACACACACACACACACACAGAGGTGTCCCATCCGCTGGTTTATTTTATAAATGGCCACAATGTGTGGGACTGGGTCAGGATAAAGGCAGGAGCCTGAAGCTTCATCTTGGTCTCGCATGTTGGTGGCAGGGGCAAGCTGAGTTGAAATGATAGGCCTGGCATGAGGGACTCCATGTTGAGCTGTGCTCCATCTTAGGTGAGGTAACCTGTACTCCCCAGTTGCTGGGACTGTAGCCCAGCTGAGAAAACCATATCCTGTTTGGCAAGAACACTTAACCCGTGGTTCAAGTATGGCTGGGAGAAAAATGAGTTTCACATGGTACAGCAATAAACGCTTTAAAGATAGTAATTGTTTTAACCCTAGGATAGATATTTCCACATTAGCTCAGTCCCCTTGAGCCCCTCACGGTTTATAGTTTTAGCTTTTATAAACCTACTGTTCTGTTGTTCAGAGTTGAGAGGTCTTTGGGGCATAAGCTGTTAATAAAGGACTTTTAAATCTTATCAGCGTGAGGTTGTCCTCTGTAATGGCTCGCTTCGGCACAACAGAACAGTTGCGCTTAGAACTTGCACTCCTGTGGGATGCTGGCTTTAGAAGCTGTGCTTCATGCTCTGTAACACAACATCCATGCCCTTTCATTTTCAAAATTTTATCTGGGGCTCGGTGCTGAGGCCTAGCAGCTGAAGTCCTCGCCTTGAATATGCCGGGATCCCATATGGGTGCCGGTTCTAATCCTGGCAGCTCCACTTCCCATCCTGCTCCCTGCCTGTGGCCTGGGAAAGCAGTCGAGGATGGCTCAAAGCCTTTGGATCCTGCACCTGCGTGCGAGACCTGGAGGAAGTTCTTGGTTCCTGGCTTCAGATTGGCTCAGCAGCGGCCATTGCGGTCACTTGGGGAGGGAAGTAATGGATGGAAGATCATCCTCACTGTATATCTGACTTTGTAATAAAAAAATAAATAACTTAAAAATTTTTAAATTTGTGTATTTGAAACACAGAACAACAGAGAGAAGAGAGATCTTCCATCCACTGGTTCACTTGCTGAATGACTGCAACAACCAGGTCTGGGTCATGCTGAAGCCAGGAACCAGAAACTCATTTTTAAAAAAAATTATTTTTGATGATATTTACATAGTTAATTAGGGTGCAAAGGGTCAAGGGTAGCAGAAAATGGGTGAGATCATTGTTTCCACAAGGGGCATGCTCCAAGGCCCTGCCAATGTGGTTTTGATAGTTCAACAGTTCTGAATTGCTGTCGATCTTGCCACTCCAATTACAATGAAATTTCTCTAGAATCCACTGGCTGACATAGTCCACCTTAGAGTCCCCGTTTGCACAGGAGATTCTTGCCAACACTTGGCTGGGGTAGTTGATCGACTTGTTTTGTTCTCCATCCTCTGTTATGGTACCAGGTGTCCTCTCCAGGCTCCAGTGTACTGCCATATCCTGCTTGTGCATCTGAATATACTGTCCGCTGCTTCATCTGAGTCGCTGGGGAGGCTCAGCTCTGACACATACACTCCAGGTTAGACCATGGAACCTGCAATTCTCTCTATGGTTGGAGTTCTGAGTCCAGCGGTTCAGTTAGGGAGATCCCCAAAGAAACCCTGTCTGAGGTGGTTCCAGACCTGATTCTTGTGTGTGCTTGCCATTACAGGGTCTGGCAGAGTTCGTTGCCCAAATCAGCCTGTGCACACACTGGTAGTTGCAATTACTGGGTCATTGTTTCCAGCCCTGTCTTCTACACAAACCAATGGATGTTGCAGGCCAATCCGATCCTGCTCACTACACACTTGGCTTTCATATAAACCAATGGAAGCTGCAGCCTAGTTGGAGTGACCCCTAATAATTCCCACCAGGCCTACCCCTTGCCCCGGTTCCCATGCTTACCAGTATGTACAGCAGACTGGTTCAGTCTGTCCCACATTCCATTCTGCTCTCATATGTGTCAATGGGCACTGAAGCCTAGTTCAACACAACCAGCCCCACTAACCAGCCCCACTATCCAGCCCACATACCTGCTGATGGATGCTACTCTGTCTAGCCATGCTTGTCCTAGTCCTGGTTCTCATGCTCACCAGTGGCAGAGGCAACCCAAGAGGGAGATGCCCACTGTTTCCTGACCTGCTCCAACTCTCGGATCTTGCACTCTCTAGGCGGTTCTGCAGTTTATCTTGATAGAATGTGTGCCCCACCCCCATGCCAGTCTGTCAGCTGATGCTGTGGCAGGTCCAACCAACCCATACACTTTCTGGCATATGCATGTACTGTAGCTACAAACAGCCCAGCTTGGCTTTCCCCTAATCTGGCTCACATGCAGGCCCTGCCAGTCCTGGTCTGCCCCTGATGCCAGAGGGAGAAGTGGCCCAGTAGGGGAGCCCCCTCTGTCACCCTACCAGGTTCCCCCTCTCCCTCCGGGTCTCATGTGTGTTGGTTGGACACTGAGGTCCAGTCTGGCATGGCCCACCTCACCTTGGCATTTGCCAGTTGGTGTTATAGCCTGATCTGGCCCAACCCACCCCCAGATCTAGCTCATGCTGGTGGGGTCTACTGTCTAGCCCAGCTCAACCAGCCCCTAGTACTGGCCATGTCTGGGATTGCAACCTGACCTGACATGACCCACATACCATTCTGGTTCTTGCCAGAAACTCTTTGTTAAAAGAAGTGTTAAGATTTTAGTTCTAATTTATTATGAATAATACATACTTTGAATTATTTCATTGCATTTGCCTATATAGTTTGATAATACATAAATATGTGTTCTAATGTCAATTGTTTTATATATCAGTTTTTAAAAATAGCACATTGATGAATTTTACGTTTAGACTTAATGTCAAATCTTTCCCTAGAGGAGATAGTACCTACAGATTATTTAAAAACTTACATCTGAGAAGAGATTCTTGTATCACTGGTAATTACTTTAAATATAAATGGACTAAAGTCTCCAACCAAAAGTTAGAGGTTGTCAAAACAGGGAAGAAAAGCCATAATCCAGTCATATTGGATTCAAAGACACAAAAGAGGAAAAAGATAAGTGACGAAGTATAATCAAAAGAAAGCAGGAAGACTATCCTATTAAAAGGAAATAGACTTTGGATTAAAAAAAGTTTATATGATACCAAGAATGGCATTAACAGAAGATATAGAAAAATACAATTATAAACTTTGATGCCTACATCAAAATAATGAAAGCAAAAATGGGTAGAATTGAAGAAAGACATAGCTAGTCCTACAACACTCCATTAGACGTAATTCTCCATTCTTCTTCCTAGCATTCATCTGGAATCATAAGGGACTTTGAGGAGTTGAAACAGCATTTAAAAACAAGAACAAAGCCAGAGGACGTCCCGATTTCAAATCTGCTTGCTGCTAATTGAAACTGGCATGAAGACAGAAGTAGATCAGTAAGGTGGAATAGAGAATTCATAAACAAATCCTGGCGTCTATGACCCGAGGATTTTCAGCAAGTGTTGCAGGACCATTCAAGCAGGAGCGGTGCTGGGAAAGCTGGACCATCGCATGCCCAGGGACGAGGCTGAGCCCTGATGCCCTCGTTTTAACCTACCTCTCTCAGACCAGTTCCTCTTTCGGCCTTCGCCCGCGCGGAGGGAAGGTGGAGCACAGGAGCGAGGCTTGGGATGGCACCTCCATTTCTCCCACCTTCCATCTCTGTGTTTCACAGGGCGTGCGACTGTGCCTGTTGGGACAGACAGTCTGGAGGTTCACGCCCTCTGTGGTCCGTAGGAGCCTCTACGAAGAGGGCCCGGGAAAGAACCTGCTGTTTTCTGTGGAAAACAAACGGAGGCTGCTGACCATGATGACTTTGTGTTTTGGGTCTGGATTTGCCGCACCCTTCTTCATCGTCCCACACCAGCTGCGTAAGAGATGAGGCTCTGTGAGATGACGTTTCAAGCCGTGCAGTCTGTGAAAGATGGCTCAAACGCTTGAACTCAGAGCGTGCTAGATATGTTTGTCAATAAACTGACATGAATGCTGGCTGCCTCTTCTGACACAGGGAATGCGTGCGCTAGGGTAGCACCTACCTACCTTAGGATTTGGAGACTGTTCCACTATTTAGTTTCTTAAGACATGTATGATTATCCTGCTATGTTACTTTAAACATTGAGGTTTTATTTATTTAATTTTAGCTTTTCTGAGTTAAGACATTGTTGGAAGGTTACGACATAAAAAATGCAAGGTTAAAAAAAAAAAAACTATTTCATGATCGGAGACATGGGGGTTGGGACGTGTGGAGTTTGGGTGTGTTCTCTGCACCTTTGTACTCCCAGAGCCCCAGGAGTCTTGCTCTGGAAGAAAAGACACATCTAACTTTGTTAGCTAAACCATAGAATGATAAGCTTATCAAAACAAATGCAGAGTCATTGGCTCCAGTTGTAATCACATCTACATTTTGTGCATTTGCTTTCGGTAGTTTTAACCTACTGAATGTGAATAAAGACTATAAATATTTTCAGTTCTGACTTTTTTTCACTTTATGTCATATCTTTTACAATGAAAAATTTATGAGCATCCCCTTAGGGGGATGTAATTCCCCTGCTATAATATCCAGTAAGAGGACGGAGTGGATTGATCTTTCCACTTGTGTCCAGTTTTCACTGTGATGTGAATCCTCGCACTTTTTATTATTTCTGCTTCGAATGGATGCGTAGATGACTCATTTCTCTGATTTCCATGGTAAATATAATTTCTTTTCATTAACTTAAGATATTGAAATTTCCCTTGTTTTTTTTTTCCCTCTTTAATCTATTTAGATGAGATTTACTTAAATGTTAACCACTTGCTGTTTTCTAGCTATTGGTTATTAGTTTATAGTTTATTTCATTATGGCCAGAGAATCTACGCTATATGATTTTATTTATTTGAAACTCTTGAATGCATAGTCCATGTTGCTGAAATTGCATGTGCACTTTATTTTTTAAAGGAGATTTACCTTGTTTTTATTTGAAAGGTGGACTTATAGAGAAAGAGAGAGCGACACACACAGAGAAAGAGCTTTCATTCCCTGGTTCACTCCCCAAATGGCTTTGGCGGCCAAAGCTGAGCTGATACGAAGCCAGGTGCCAGGATTTTCTTCCAGGTTTCTCATGTGTGTGTAGTGACCTAAGGGCTTGGACCATCCCCCACTGCCTTCTCAGGCCATAAGCAGACAGCTGGATTGAAATGCAGGAACCGGGACATGAACTGGTGTCCACATGGCATGCTGGCACTTGTAGGTGCAGCTATTGAGCCACTGCACTGGC
The DNA here is from genome assembly GCF_017591425.1 of Ochotona curzoniae. Classification (NCBI taxonomy): domain Eukaryota; kingdom Metazoa; phylum Chordata; class Mammalia; order Lagomorpha; family Ochotonidae; genus Ochotona; species Ochotona curzoniae. The sequence goes on along the minus strand of NW_024466129.1, from coordinate 7,647,701 downwards.
CCCCCACATACACTTGAAAAAGAAATCTTATACAGCTTTTTGGTGAATTGTTCTGTTGATTAGGCCAAGTTGATTAATGCTATTGCTCCAATATTGTTGCTCATTATACTCACTGGGCTTTCTTTCCAGTTAGCTTGTTCTCTTGATTGGAGAGAGGGAGGGAGGAAGGGAGAAATAAGGCAGCTGGGGGGAGGGAATTTAAAAAAATTTCAATTATAATTATGGATTTGGCTGTTGCTAGTTCCGTCAATTTCATTTCTTGTATCTTGAAGCTCTGCTTCTAGGTGCATACACGCTTCGGATCATTCTGCTTGCCTGATGACTCTTTATTATGGTAGAAGAGGAGGAAGAGGTTGAGTTTGGCATGGGATGTGCAAGTGAAGGCATCTAGTTTTCAGAAGAAATACAGGTTGGAAGTCACATTGTGCCAGTTTGCATTATGTTAGAGAGTTGGACTTTCCCCCTTTTTCCAGTTCATTTGACCACAGATCGCCTGTCCTAAATTTCACTACTCAATATCCTTGCTAGGTGACTAATTGGATCATGCAATTTGTGCTGCATTATTAATGGCTTATTTGGCAGAGTTAATGACTGCAAGGAATGCATGCTGGTGGGAATTTCAGGTTGCAAGCTACAAGAGAGTTATTTTGAGGTTGACAAATGCCTTTCAGATTACATAGGGAACTTAACTGTTCCTTCTGCTCTTGGTTAACTCTTTCCCACAGTTCTGACCTCACCTGAGAATACAGAGCCGTGGCTGAGGTGGTGTGTTTTCAGAAGGGAGGTGGGACTCAACCTTCTTGAAGTTACCTTTATCACATGTGGTGTTTCCTTTGCGAGGGTCATTATCTCATATATATGCTCTTTAAAAGGATTTGTGTATTTATTTGAAAGACACAGTTACAGAAAGAAAGGGAGAGTCAGAGAGATCTTCCATTTACTGTTTCACTCCCCAAATGGCTGTAATGTCCTGGGCTGGGCCAGGCTGAAGCCAGGGGCTTCTTCTGGGTCTTCCATGTGGGGAAAAGGGCCCAAGAACTTGGGGCATCCTCTGTTGCTTTCCCAGGTGTATTAGCAGGGAGCATGGGGTAACTGGAACTCAAATCCATACCTACATGGGATGTCAGCATCCTAAGTGGTGGGCTTTCTCTACCACACCATAGCACCAGATCCCATGATTCTATAGGATGAATGATGATTCATTTAGCAATTGTTTAACAGTTGGATGTATTGCTTGTTTTCACTTAATTGGTATTGATATTATAAATAACATCATGAGGATCGTTCTTGTACATAAGTCATTTGCGTATTTATTATAGTGAAAAGTTCTAGGAATGAAATTATTGGGTTAAATGGAATGAATAGTTTATAATAATATAAGCAAATATAGTTAACATAAGTTTCACAATTTTTTCACTTAATGATAAAATGATATTTAAAATCAAAATTAGAGAAATCAACCATCTAGGCTTTCATCCTTAAGGCAAATAATAAATACTTAGATAAAGGGATATAGCCCCAAGGTTCATAATAATAATGGTGGAAATAAATTGGTAAATAATATACACTATAAAATATAGTAAGTATGACACTGAATTAGAATACTATACTAATATCACCGTAGATGAAGTTTATAATATCATACTATATAATATATTCTAAACTGATCAGCATTATAACCAGAGATGCGCATTTTTTGACTTTTTAAAAAATATATTTATTTTGTTATTTGATGATACAATTCCACAGACTCTGGAATTTCCCTTCCCTCACCCCTCCTCCTGACACTGATTCCCCCCCATCATTGCAGTAGTAGAGTCCTTCATAAACAGTCATAAGTCCATCATTCAGCTATGTAAGTGTATCCTGACATTGTAGCATGGACAATGGCAGAGAGCCCAGCATCCCATTGTCAAGGTACATCCAACAGCTTCATGGGAGAGTCCACCTTTGATTTGGAAATAGGGATGCATACTGTCTTGTATCTTCACATCACAACATGCTAGTCTCTACTACTCAGTTACTATACATCCCTTTAAATGAAAAGCCATAAGACAAACTCAACAACAGGAATGAAAAAATAGAAAATTAACAACATTAAGTTAAATAACATGCTGCTGAACAACCGATGAGTCGCTGAGGAAATGAAGAAGAAAATAAAAAACCTCTTGAAGCAAATAATGCTATTGTGTGACCTATGAGTCAGTGAGAAAATGAACAGGGAAAAAAACCTTTTTGAATGAATGAAAATTATGCTATTTGATATATTCTAAGCTGACCAGCATTGTAACTAGAAGTGTGCAATTTTTATAAGCAAGCATTGCATCTAGTTTCAATGTTCTGTTCCTTAATAGAGACTACAATCTTTTCCTTCTTTTTGCCCTTTACAATTTTGTTTTGTATATTGGTGTGCAACTTCTGAACTTCAGGGCACAAGGCTGTTCCTGGGCGGGTGCACAATAGTTTCCCAGGCTGCCCAAACACAAGACACATGTTATACTCCAGGCAGGTGGGCCAGAGTTGCGAGGGAAGTCAACCCCAGGGAGCACAGAAGTTCCAAGAAGGCAGACAGCAGGCTGCCAAGGTGGCAACCCCAGTGCACATTCACACCTGGGTCTGGGTTGTGCCAAGAATAGAAGTGCCCCCTCTTTATCGGGCTGTCATCAGTGAGACCCTGACGGTCACAGATGTGGTCCAGGCGGGGGCCTGCAGGGCTTCGTTGCAATCATTAATGATCTTTGGCTCTGAAGATCGAGTGTCTGGCAAACACACTGTGCAGTTGCTTCCCGTCGCCTCTGTGCTGCCGGGGTGTGCTGAGCGCAGTGTTCCTGTGATCTGTCACGGAGGCTCACAGCCTTGCTCCTCTCTCTCAGAGCTCTTGCATGCAACCGTACGAGTTGAAATAGTTTTGGCCAAGAGAGAAGATGAGAAAAGTCCTTGGACAATTCCCTTTGGTATAGGGAAGCTTCTATATGACAGGGAAAAACCATAAACTTTTAGTTCTTCAAAGAATTTTTCATGCCACAGATTTAGGAACAAATGATTAAGTAGACTAATATTTTACAAAGTGATGTATTAGGGCTGGTGTTGTAGTGCAGTGAGTTCAACTGCCACTTGCGATGCTGGCATCCCACATAGGCGCCAGTTCGTGTCCCAGATGCTCCACTTCTGATCCAGCACTCTGCTGGGAAGGCAATGGGGGTTGGGCCCATACCATCCATATGGGAGACTCAGATGAATCTCTTGGTCCTGGGCTATTGTGGCCATTTGGGAAATGAGCAAGCAGATGGAAGATCAGCCTCTTTCTCTGTCTCTCCATCCCTTTTTCTATAACTGTATCTTCAAATAAACAAGTGGTTTCTTTAAAAAATTAAAAATAAAAAAGCAGTATATTCACTGTGTTCTAGAAGGGAAAGAGCAAAGGGTGACATTCGCTTTAAGGCATAGCGTGGGATTCACAGCTATGTGGACAGCTGAAGAGAATGCAACAGTCATCATGCCTTAATGTGGAGGAAGCCCTTAAATCCTGGGACCCCCTATATCTGGACATTGTCTCTTTCATATACTATCCCTACTCTTTGGTCCCTGAAGACCATGGCTGGTGCAAGGGTGCCCACCTACTTCTTTCTCCATCAGTCAGGCAACTGCAGAGCCCGCCTTCTCCAAACCGCCTTGACCCTCATTCCATTTTCCTAAAGAAGCCGCCTTCTGCTTCCTAAACAGCATGGTCTGTCCTGCCAATCCGAGCTGACCTCTGAACTCACGTACATTTTCTGTCAGTCCCTTTCCAGGGCTGAAACTGGCCTCCAGAAAGCAGCACCCAGCTTTACACTGGCCTGCACTGAAGGCTGTTTTCAAGTCATCACCTTTCATCGATGCCACCCATCCTCCTTTTATACCCAATGCAGGTCTCATCTTTTGCAATACTCACGTGTAGTTCCATGGTTAGACAGACAGACAGTGAGGAGACACCGTAGACAGATGTGCTTAGTTACAATATGTATTTATTGATCCATGACCATTGATCAATTATTCCAGGGATAGTGTATGAGCAAAAGAACCAAGTCCATGAATCAAGAGGAACTTTTTTTTTTGAAAGGGAGAAATAAAGAAATTGCTCCCCAAACACCTTCAACAACCAGGGCTTGGCTAGGCTGAACTCTGGAGTGAGAAACTCAATCTCCTGTGTGGGTGGTGCTTTATAGCCATCACCTGCTGCTTCCCACAGTGCACATCAGCGGGAAGCTGGAGGTAGAAGCCAACATCAAATCCAGGCATTCCCATATGGGATGTGAGTGTCCCCAGGCAGGGTACCAAATGCTGTACCAATGTTGGCTGTCATCAAGAGGGGTTCAGAGCAATTCAAATCCCTTACATAGTCTTTTCCATGAAATGCAGTGGCAACTCCTGCACTTGGCTTCTCACAATCTCCCTTTTCCTCTGCATTCTCTGCTCTGCTGTGTGGAGCTCAACATAACCTTCTCCCTAGCTGTTTCACCTAGCTTGGCCCCATGATCCTGCTCTCTGTAATTCCCCTTCTCTGCCTTCCTTTAGACTCTCCTTTTCTAAACCCACGGCCTAGTGACAAGCAGAAGTCTCTTGGGAGGGAGGGACGACACAGAGTCAGAGAAGCTCTGAGAGACAAGTGTGAATGCTCCCCTGTAGGCAGTCCTCACTGGGTATTCATGTGCATGATAAACACATGTCTGTTGTAGCCATGTAAAACCTAAGCTAAGGTTTACAGAGACCGTGCCTGACATGTCCAGCTCAGAGTTAAGAATAAACACTCAACGTTTTCACTGTGGAATGAAGACTGTGAGCACGCAACCCACTCATGCTCTACAAAACCGAGCATACTGCTGAGCCACAGCATTATACAACCTGCTTTTGAAATATGTCATTGTTTATTTTATTCTTTGGAAATTGCAGATTTTCCATATTCCAGATTCATGATTTCATGAATATATATATATATATATATATATATCTCCCATGACAGCTTGGTTCTGTAAGGTGCCTTGAATTGATGTACAGCTGTCCTAGGCTTTATTCACATACGACCCTCACACAGGAGGGTATGAAAAACCCCAAATCTGAAAACACAAGTGTTTAGTCCCACTTGGTCTCATGATTTTCTAATTATATTCTGATAGCTTATCATCCTGTCTCATTTCCTCAGTTTCTGCTGTGGAACGGAAGTAGCTTCAGAGACGATGTGGTAAATCCCTGGGGTATGAATGGCCTTGCTATGAGCGTGCTGTGTCCAGACTGTATCCTGGGAAGACGAGAAGGAATTGAGTCTCCCATTGGGCAGACCATCTGCCACCCGTCGCCACCTGTTCCACTTTCCTTGTTAAACCTCCAGGCAGCATAAAGGAAGTAAGAGTCTCTTTTCTTTCCAGTTTTCAAACAGCACTTTCTGCATAAAAGGTGCCCTAAATCCTTTGTACTATCCCTGTCCCCACGCAGTGGGCTCTGCAATCATCCACTGTCTGGCAATGCCACGCTGACAGTGACAATACAGATGCCACCAAGCTTCTGCTGAGCAGCTACTCCTGGTTTTTTGTCCTACTTTCCCCAGAATAAAAACATTCATTTGTGAACTGCCGAGCAGGCTATGCATTGAGTGGGTGGTGGCCTGGAGAGGGCAGGGGCTGGTCACTCATCTGGTGCTGTTCTGGGTTAAGTGGAGTCTTAAAGTTCAGTCAGAAATGAAGACAAATAGCTGTAAAGAAAGCTTATTGTCCCTCATGTGGAGAGATGCTCAGATTAAAGCAAGCAGCTCCCTGGGTTCCAAAGGATGGGATGGTGCTGTCACTTTCAGAAATTTATCCAATTCGAATACTTGGGCAAATGTACAAACATAGTAAAAAACAATTCAAACGTTTTTCAACAGGGAATGGGTCGAATGAATGATGTCCACACTGTGGGATCTACTGAAGCAGTTAAGAATAACTTGGGGTTGGGGGAGGTCCTGGATCGGTGGCCTAGCAGCTAAAGTCCTCGCCTTGAATGCACCAGGATCCCATATGGGTGCCAGTTATATTCCTGATGATCCCACTTCCCATCCAGCTTCCTGCTTGTGGCCTGGGAAAGCGTCGAGGACAGCCCAATGCCTTGGGACCCTGCAACTGTGAGGGAGACCTGGAGGAAGTTCCTGGCTCCTGGCTTCGGATTGGCTCAGCATCAGCCGTTGTGGTCACTTGGGGAATGAAGCATTGGATGGAAGATCTTCCTCACTGTCTCTCCTGTCTGCATAGCTGACTTTTCAATCATATATGTACAAAAAAAGAATAACATGGGGCTTCTCTGGTCCATCGGAGTGGTAGGTGTTGAGTCAGTGAGCCCCAGGGCTGGGGAGGTCAGTGGGACCGGGTTGCCTGGCCCTGGTCCTTGGGCTCACCTGTGAGAACTGTTCCTCCTCATTTGATGGCTGGTCCAGATGCACATGGAGGACATGGCAGCCCATTGATGCAAGCAGATGACATCTAGTTCATAGCAAAGGAAGGAGGGCAGAACAAACTGACTAACTACCCGAGCCAAAAAATGACAGCAAATAACTGGGTGAATGGAGAACGTAAGGTTGACTATGTCAACCAATGCACATTCGAAAGGGGCCCTTACCCTTTGATCTGTGCGATCAACAGCATTTGAAAACTAGCAAAACCACTGGGGCAGAATCCTCAGAGCAAGCATCATATCGGGGACCATGGTTTGTTATCAGAAGGCCGATCCCCATCTCCGGGTCCTGGGGCGGTTGACAGGCTGGGTATGACTTCTCCCCTTATCTTCTCCCTTCTTCCAGATACAGGAAGAAGAAATAGAAAATTTGGAAACAATAAACACACCCACTTTTCCCTAAATGTGTGCATCCTTCCCACTTGGATTAACATAATCAAAAACAAAAAAAATTTAAAAATATTAAAACATTTTTAAAAAGAATAACTTGGCTGTGGGCCCAGCCAGGAGAGATTGCCACCAACCCACACTCTGGAAAAAGCAGGTTGCAGAACCTCCACCCCTATGCTGTCATTTCCATGGATAAGAGAAATGATAAGAATGAGGGCTGGGCTTGTGTGGGAGGGGAAAGTTCTGGGATCAGAACCTGAGGCTCACCTTCCAGGGAATATTTGCCTTTCATCGGTCATGTATAACATTTGCACTCTGGAAACCTAGAAAAGCAGCCACCTGGCTCAGCATTCCCATATAGGAGAGGCAGCTTCTTCCCAGCAGCTCCAAGCGATCCTGTCCGGCCCAGCGCTCTTCCACCTGTTTGGAGCATTTCCCCATGTTAATCAGGTTGGCACTAAGCTCCTGCTGCACGCAGAATCCTTGAAGGGCCTTATGGCCAGACCTTTATCCTCTTTCCCACCTGCTCTGGAAAGTCAACTTGGAGCACTTCTTCTGGCTCATATCCAAGTGCAGCCGCTGGGGACAATCTGTTAGCAGTGTATTGTTTTGCTCTTAACAACGTAGCAGTTTGTTTGAGCACGGAGTGGAAGTATATTTTATCTGCCAGTGGCATTAACACGGTTCAGAATCAGCACACACACACAGATGCACATACAAGCCATCACATGAATGTGCACACACACATGTGCATGTGTGCATGAAAACACACTTGCATACACAAATTCTTCTGCAATCCCTGCCTGTGTACACTTATGTGGTCACACATGTGCCTCTGTGCACAGACATGAGACTTCATGCACACACACACATGCAAGTTCTTGTCCTGATTTTCACAGACATGCACCCACGCACATCCACAAAGGAACACACACACGCATGAACTCAGTCATGCTCTGATTGACAGGTTCTCAAGTCTTTGATGCTGAGAGAATGTTCAGAAGCCACAGGTGAAAGCTAAGCGTGCAAGGGCCACACCCCCAGGGTCGTCACTCACACTTCCCAGTCCTCACAAGCCAACCTCTATTGAGCAAGTGTTAGCAGGTGCTGGTGTCTTGGTAAAGGGAGAGGTGGCCGTTTGCGGTGTCTTCACAGGTGCCAAGTGCCTACTTCTCCCTCATTCAGACTTTGTTCTTTGAATGCTGTAGCACGTGGCTACCAGGTGTGAGGACAACACGGGTCCCAGGGTTTTGAGATGGAGTCAGACTGATTTCATACTTGGCATACAGAGAGGAAGCCAGGTTTATTAAAGTACGTACAAAGTTCATTCCCACCAGCCAGTGGAGTTTGTGGATATTCCATACAGATCAACAACATGTAAACACATGTTGGCTGTGTGGGCATGTAGCTATGCAATGCTACCATTGAGTCCACAGTCCATGGCCTTCCTATTTCCAGGCAAGAGATGGGCCTCTTGCTCCATTTAGCCCTGGTGCATGCTTAGCTAAGAATGTCTTAAAGCAAGAAGGACTAATACTCCCCCAGTGACTTCCCAGTGGGTGATAGCCACCCTGATGACCACACATCCAAAAGCCCTGACCATGGTCTGTACAGCCCAGCCAATGACAATGAATACCCCGATGACGGCTGATGGCTACTCGCCGACCAGTGGCCCACAGGATCTCAGTGCCTGCTCAATGTCATCTAGCCACTGACACCACCTTTCCTGTTGAGGGGAAAGTTATGTTTCCTTGAAACCCAAGGAGATGGGAAATGCCCCGACCTTCTTCCCCCAGATAAAACTCCCACTGCCTTTCCCTGCTCCTGCACGGGCTGTGCTGAAAAGCCTGCACCCTACTAGACACATGGGACCTGTAACGTTACAGGAACATGGGCTGCAGTGCTTCCATTTACAGGGGAATCCGTGGGGCAAAATGTGCTTAACATTGAGTCTAGGAGTCAAGGTGTCTGCATTGGGCTTGCGCACAGTGGTTGGGGTCTGGGAGAGTTGTAGGGACAAAGACTGGAGGCTGAGAATGGAGACTGTGCCCAAATGTGCTGCTCCCTTTGCTACCCTGCGTACCCCTCCCCCCATGAGATCGTTTCAGACATTTCTGCTGGACCTACCTTTCCAGGCCTGCAAACATCCAGATGAAAGAAAGCTAGGCTGCTTTCTGCCAGTATTGGATAGGGCCATGCGATACTGTTTTCTATTGTAACAAAAATAAATCTCCATCTAAACAGAAACAATCTTAAGATTGCTTTCATCAAGAGAACAGGTTTCCCATTTCCACCTGCTGCTATCCCTGGTCCCGCATGGCCCCATCCTCTGTGACTGTAGTCCTGCCTGCAGCCTGAGTCGGGTGAAGTATTTGGCTCTGTGGCTGCTGCAGCGTGTCAGGTGAGTCCTGTAGACAGAACACAGGGCCAGAGAGGGGCCCCCTGGTCACCTGCAAGACATACAGGTGCTAGACTTTAACTTTGGCTGGGGTGCGGTGGGACTCAATGAAGGGTCAATGTCCTCCCACAATGATCTGCTACCACCTGGTGGTCTTCTATGGGCTTTCTTTGGTAAGACAGAATAGCTCCATGACAGTGCTGGGTTGGGTGCTGTGATGCAGAGTCACGGCGAGGGCAGTTGGGCAGGGCACGATCCTGGGGGAGCTGGGGACATGAAATTCCAGGGTGGTGGTGTTGGTGGAGGTGGTGGGAACATGGACAACTCTTCTGATGATTTTTTTCTGGTCCATCTTGGTATGCAGGAGTTACTTTCCAGAGGGCCCAACCCAGCTTCTGTACCAGTGTCTTGAAGATACTAGTGGCCCTTCTTGGATGGAGGCCACCAACGTGGTTTGGATACTAGTTCCGTGCTAATGCCCAGTCTCAAGTTCATGTCTTCAGACAGGGCAGCGAGTTTTCCCAAGAGGCAGCACAGAGTGGAAACCCTCTCATCTTCCTTTAGCAGCTGTGGGCCATGGTTCTGGGCCACGGCATTCTGTTTTAAGACTTCAGGGACCACCCTCCTCTCCCGTTTTCTTGACAACTGATCCATCTACAGGGCTGAACAACATTATGAACAAACTGCTCTAAATGCTGGAGTTCAGCAATCATTAGCATTTAAGCCAATTTGGTTACAACATGTCCTCAGTGAATCAGCTGACAACTGGGTAGACCAAGTTGAGACCTTAACACGTGCACCGGGAGGAAGTGAGCACACCACGCTTTGCAGGAACCCTACAGCCTCCCATTGCACCTGCATCACAGAATGGGCTAGATGACTGAAGTCTCTGTCTGCAGGAAGGACTGGGCACGGGAGCCCCGGTGGAACTGCAGGGCACTCTCTGAGCCGTGTCGGGAGATGGACGAGCCATGCAGCCTGTAGTCCCGGCTCCTGGGCTGGGTTGGGCACAGGCCTCTCCACTTTCTTTTCAACTCACTCTGTACCTGGGGGAGTTAAGGGCATCAGCATATGGTAAACTCATATTTATTACAGGTACTTCCTGAAAAAACACCGCTCCCGAGAAATTGCCCTTTGGCTCTTCCTTCTGCTTAAGTCAGGTGGTGGATAGAGCGCTGCTATCTGCATCCCAACCAGATGGGCAAAAGCAAAGATAGGCATAGGGGAGGGAGGTGTGGGGAGGAGCCATGAAGACTGTTCCGATTACGGGGTGATTGGTTCTGAGAGCTGGCCAAGGCTACAAACAGGGGCTCACGTACCTGCTGCTGCAGACAATTAATAGTTATAGAGAAGTTGGTCTTCAGGGACTGGATCCCCTACCTTCTCTATTGCTTTTGCAAGGCAGGGAGTGCTGGCTCTGACCAGGGGACATAGGGTGGGTGAGGACAGGGGGACAGAAGGGCTTCGTGGGATCAACAGAAGGAAGAAGCAGAACAGAGCAAGTATAGCAGAGTAAAGCGAGGCGATTTAGAGCAGCATAACAGGAGCTGGGAGGAAGCAGTGAGAGTGATGGCAAGACTTCCCAGGATGCTGTGGGGAGGGAGGCATCCTAGCAGGTACTGGGTGTGGCCCTGAAGGGTGCATGGGTGCATCACGGCCTGGGCACATGTTAGAGAGTCATCAGACCGGCTGCGTCCCCAGCTAAGGCATGTGGATAGAGAAGGTACCAGCACGCACGGCAGGCTCATGGAAAGTGACTGTAAACAGCATGAATGACTCAGCTCCCAAGTCACTAAGGTTGAACAAGCAGCCTGGTGACAGAGCAAAGTCAGCTCCACCAAAGCGCTTCTCATGGATGGATGAGGCTGAGCCATAGGAGAAGGTCTTGAATGGGTGGCAATGTTGCCTGGGGGAAGTGGGCATGGCATAGGTGAAGTGAGGGTCATGGGGTACGGGGAGCTTCAGTATAGAGGAGAAAGATTTCTGCCCCACCTCAGACTTAATGTGGAAGGACCAGACTCAGCATCTCTCAACCTCCTGGGTATGGACCCCAATAGCCCTCTCTCCAGGTGGGCTCCAACTTCCTGGGATGCACAAGTCATGCCGGCAACCCAGAGGGCTCTGCAGACAACCATGATCCAGGTTAATGCAGTGCATCATGGGTCTGAGGTTTGGGGACTGGCATTGGAGGAAACCACTGGAGGTTAGGCCAAGTACAGGAAAACAGAACAGGGCTCGTGCTGCTCAGTCCAAGAACATGGACGCCTGGGCGGTGAGGCTAAGCCCCTAGGAGCTGGAGATGGTTACCCACTGAGCTGAATGCATTTCTGAGCCCTCAGACAAATTGAGCAGTGTGCCTGGCTCCTGAGGTGTTAAGGGACTTACCTCACTGTTCAGGAAGCAGTACAGAACAGCCACAACCAGTCCCTGCAACAAGAAAGGCCCCGTCAGCCATGATCTCAGCCGGGCTGTAACCTCAGCACCCTGCCACACGTACCTGGAAGGAACCGATGCACAGCTCAAACAGGATCTGGTACTTGGAGGAGATGCCAATGGGAAACACGGCAAACACCATGTAGTGCACGCCGAACAGCGGGATGAGCAGCAGCGTGGACTTGGCGAGTCTCCTGCACCCAGGGAGGAAGAAGGTTCAATCAGCAGGTGGCTGGTGTGTGCACGCACACATACACGCAAATGGCTCATATCAGCCTCAGACCGTGCGAACTGCTGCACAGCGGGGCAGGCTCCTGAGGCCCAGGCCCCATCCACTCTGTTCTCCCTCCTGCAGTTAGCTACACTTGTTGTTGGTTTAAGTACAAGAGGCACAACTGGGATGGGAAAATAGCTTTGCCCCCTGAGGGCACCTGGCAAGGCCCACTGAGGCTGGTGCCATCCTAAGACTTTGCTGATCCGCCTGTCTTTAGTTTCAACAGTGGAGACCCCACACAGGCACGTGAAAGAATCAGGACAAGTTCTAGATGCCATGCAAAGGGACATATTCATAGCACAGGCCAGCACAAACATAGAGGGGGACCTTTACACCAAGATGGAGTCTGGCAGGTGCCCCCACAGAGGCCGTCTTTCAGCATGGCCACCCTGAGTTGTGCGTGCAGTTGGGTGAATGGGCCTGGGGACAGTCTGTCAGTCACTCCATCCCAGAGTTGCCATCATCTCTCACCAAGGCATATCTCCAGACACACTGAACCCTCCCTCCCTAAGGGCCTTGCTCTTGGCCTCTGTTCCCTATGTCCCACCAGGCAACTCTATGTCAGTGCCTTACCCCCATACAACATTTATCTAAATCAGTGCTTTTCAAACCCCCAAGTGAATCTAAATCACCTGCAGGCTTCGGTAAAAATACAGATTCCCATGAAGCAGGCATTGGGGCTTAGTGGGTAAAACCACTGTCTGGAGCTCCAGCATCCCATGTGGGTGTTGGTTTGTGCTCCGGTTGCTCCACTTCTGATCCAGCTCCAAGCTAATGCGCTTGGGAAAGCAGCAGAAGATAGCCCAAGTGCTTGGGCCCTTGCCACCCACCTGGCAGATCTGGATGGGAGCTGCAGGCTCCTGGCTTCCATCAGACTTGGCTGCTGTGGGCATTCGGGGAGTGAACCAGTGGTTGGAAGATTCTGTCTGCAGGTTCCCAGCTCCACTCTCAGAATCTCTGACTCAGAGAACCTGGATCACAGCCCAAGCACCTGTGTTCCTATTCAGCTGCCCAGTGCTGCTGCTCCTGCTGTCTGGGGATCTTACTTTGAGCACCCTGGCTCTGAGTTGGCAATGCTAACTAACGCACAGTGGAATCATCTGGGAGCCTTCTCACATCCTCCAGTCCAGTTACTCATGCTCCAGTTACACTGGGTGGGCTGCGGATCAGGAGGCGGGGTCGCCAGGAAGGGCCGCAGCCCCAGCCCTGGTGCCTACAGCACTGAATAACTGTCCCGCTAATGACATTTATCTGAGAGATCAATATCTCTGAGACGACCAGGCCATCTGCTCCGGAAAGCTAGGAGCTGAAGGGAACAGAGTGAAGAGGCCCTGGCCTCCCGCTGCTTCTCATTAGTCACCGCCTGAGCACCAAGGAAAGCCACCATTTTCTTCTAAGCTATTTCTGAGGTCACTGCTTCAAATCCAGCACTCATCAGCTGGTAAAGGAAGTCCTAGAAATGTGTTTGTTTCTCCCCAACCCAATCCAAAACAGAGCAGAGCATCTCCTGGTAGGGAAAGGGGAGCTATAGCAAGTGGGATGTCCCCCATGTTGGGGAGCCAGGACACACACCGGAAGCACGGCCCATTCCACGGCAGGAGTGGCTCTGTCTACAAACAAGCAAGTCACTAGCCACTGTCCTGGCCCATAGCCACCAGGCCTATAGCCTGTGCTACACCCGACATCTCGCCCAGGTCACCTGTGGCCCAGAGCAGGGCTCCACAGAGGTTGCAACTTTAAAAAAGTTTCTTTTTGGTAAAGTTTATTTATTTGAAAGGGACAGAGAGAGAGAGAGAGAGAGAGAGTGAGAAAAGAGTGAGAGAGGGAGAAAGAGTGAGAGAGCGAGAGAGGGAAGGATGGATGGAGGGAGGAAGGGAAAGAGAGAATGAACTTCTATCCACTACTTCACTGGCAACGATGCCAGGAGCCAGCAACTCCTACTAGGTCTCCCATGTGTGTGCAGGGTCCCAAGCACTTGAGCCAGGAGCTGGATCAGAAGCGGAGCAGCCAGGACTCAAACTGGCGTCCCTATGGGATGGTAGAGTCGCTGTATGCCACAACGCCAGCCCTGGGAGCTGATGTTGCAGAGAACACACCCACGGTCCCATCACTAAATGCCTGCATTTGCTGTTATACAGTGTCTAGAGGACAGGTCTGGATGAGGCTGCAGCCCTGGTCTCCTGCCCAGACAGGCGGAGCTGCTTCTGGAGCAGAGAGCGAGACAGAAAGGACACTGCAGGACCCAGCGAGCTGCGGCTCAGAACCCTCTGCCCTTTCTGCTGTCCTGGAAAAGAACAGATTTCATTATCCCCACTTAATTTTGTTTCCAAACTAAAAGCATCCATCTCCGAGATCTACTTAACTCACATTCTCACAGGACCCAAAGCAAAGGTCAGCACAGTAGCTAAACGCGATTTGCAGAAAATCAAAATTCAATTTCAAGGGTAGCCAAGAAAGCTCTTAGCCTGACTTCCCTGCAGCTGTAGGCGTGGGGCCCAGGAACTGCCAGGTTTCTTCCCCAAGCCTCCACTGCCCAGCTCAGCCCACGCCTTCTCATCCATGGTGTACATGGAGTCCCACCTCTCTGGCTGGCTGAGCAAAGAAATACCCTGTGGACTCTAGGGTCCGCAAGACACAGTAACATTCACCTCTTTACCAGCACTTCTGGTGCCAGAAATAAACTCAATTCATCCCCAAATGTGTGATCATTTCTTCCATTTCACAGATGAACAGATAGAGGCTTGGAGACTTCCCTCTAGCCTTAGCATTAGGGCTACGGCCTGTCAGACCCACCTGTCTGAACCCACTGTTGTGTTGCCCAAAAGAGGGGCAGGAAGGAGGTGCTGAGGCAGACACTGGGTGACCTGCGCTGGGGATGACTCTGTTGTTCTGGCTGCCATTCCAATCCAGTCTGAGCAGCCACTTCAACATGAACTTTAGTTCTTTAGGTTACACCTTAACTCATAGACTTGATTTTTCCTTACTTATTCTTGCTAAAACTTTCTGGAACTCATATTTCTAACTTAGTCCATCACGGATTAGCTGTGCAACTGTGATGACTTCCTTAACCTCTGCTCTCTTTCTTTACCTACCAGAGATCAGAATAACTTCCCATTTCCTCATTGAGTTCATAAACACCTGCTGAATTATTCCTCAGCACTAGGCCTGGTGTTTGGTCCAGCAGGAGTCAGTTGGCTAGATCCCTGCGTTCTGCTGGGGAGATGGCAGTCAGGACAAATATGTCATGGTCAAGGAGAAAACACCAAATATGAACAGGAAAGGAACCAACACGGAAAAAAGCATGTCCACCAATAGGATGTTCTGGTAGCTTCACAGGCAGAACAGGTGTGCCACCTCCATCACTGCTTCAGAAATGCCATGTAACCTCTCTGACACAGGGAGTTTGTGCACATCAGTCAAGGGCCATTCCCAGGACCCAACCAAACCCAGGCCCTGGACTGTCAGTCCCCTCTTTTTCAGCTGCAATGATATTCTCAGCCAGTCAGCACTGTCATCTCTTTGGTTCCCATGCACCTCCCTAGGAATGCAGCCTTTTCTGGGTGGTGGATGGTGGCGAAGGACAAATGCATACTCACTTATACTGTGACTGGTCATTGCCACCCACGTCAGGGGATGTCAGCTTCTGCAGCAGAATCCTTATGATGCTAACGAAAAGGACAAAATTGACCTGTGCAAGAGAAGTGACATTTTAGTGGGTGTCTCCCACGGCAGAGAGGCAGGCAGGAGGTTATTTGCTGGCTCGCCCCTGCTCTGTTGTAGGTTGGGCTCCCACACTGCCCTTTGCAGGGGTCAGGGCATCCTGCACTTGCTCTGCCCACCACATTGGAAGCTGGACAGCTCCTCTCCACCAAAGGTATTGCTGTGGGCCTCGTGCTATAGCACTATCAGCACACTAACTTTGGAAACTTCAACTGACAAACGGAAATCCGATGTGTCCCTCAAATCCAGCTGATTTCCATGCCCCACGAAGTCCTTCTAGGGACTTTTGTTCAAGAGGCCCTCCTCTTGGAAGACCAAGTAGTCCAGCTCACAAAAAAGCTAATAAGGCATAGCAGGATGCTCTCTGCCCAAGTGTGCAACTCAATAGACTGTTCATGTTTCAATACCGAATGTTACTTACTATAATAGAAATTAAAATTGGTATTCGGATAACCCACCAGGGAATGCTGTGGTCGTTGGTATCCCAGCAACTGTTGGAGAAAAGGAAAATTGGGTCACCCTGACTTCATCTGTAAACTAAGTACCAGGGGGGTCCATGCACTCCTTGGAGTTACCATTCATAGGAGCAAGTTGAATAGAACCTGTCCCTCCCCTGCTGTACACCACCCACGACTTCTGCTTATGTCATCTGGCTCCCTGGGCTGCCCCATTCACTCCACTATAAACACACAGTCATTCTGCACTTGGAGATCCTGACAACACCTGTCCTATATTTAATTCTTCTCAATGTGACAGTCTGCTCTGAAGAGGCAGGTCCCACAAGGAGCAGTCACAGAAAGCCCAGTTACCCTTTGAGTTGATTATTGTTAGAGAGAAAGCAAGATAAACCAAGCAACTGTAGGCCTCCCCCTCCCCCCCGTTTTGGGTGCTGTGTTGCTTAGTGCTAGATGAGGCTCCTTATGAGGCACAACATTTATGGTGGGTCTACCCCACGCTTGAGTTTAGGGCAAGGTTCCAGCTCGCTGTGAACATGCAACAGGGAGCTCTGGGCCCTGTGTTTATACTGATGTTCTTGATGAGGAGCTGCTGTTCTGGAGAGGCTGATCCGACTGCCCATTCCACCTGTTCTTCATCACTTGTTCTGGGGAACCACACTTACATTCTTTCCTTGCTTTTCTTTCATGGATTGTCGTTTTACCCAAGAGCTGGCCCCTGTCCCTGCCTGGTTTGTGGCAATCCGTCTCTCAAACAGGTCTTCCCAACTCCTTCTCTGTGGATCCCCACACATGCTCCCTTCCTGGATGTTTGAATGCTGTCTACATATCCCTCAGCTGGTGAACAGAGGCTCATATCCTTCTGACCAGGAAACACATCTCTCTCTAGGTTCCAGACGTGTAACCATGATTTTCAATGCCATTCAACAGCAACGTACCCTGTGTCTTCCAACGCGAGCCTGGCCGCGGTCCATGCTCCTATGCAGACAGTGGGGACCCCTGCAGAGAGATGCCTGGTCACACCATCCTGGCGTTTCTTAATGAGAGCAGCAAGCTCCAAACCAACTGTGTGCTCAACAGCCTGCCCCATCTGGGTGGATGAAGAGCAATTCTTGCTCACAAACGGTGATGCGGTGTCTGCTGACTGTTACAGCCTGTGGAGCTTGCCTTTTTCCTCTTCCTACATAGGTCTCCCACCTGGTAAGCCTGCCCAGTCTGGACACCACAAGGCTCCTGCTAATGAGAGAGCATCTGCCCTGCTCCTCTTTGGCCCTTTCTCGCTTCTGATTTTCTTACAATGGATGTCAGCTGGACTTGGAAGAGGATAAACTGTAGCCTGTTTGTTGGTGGCTCAGTTTGAATTGGAGGCGAAAAGAACAGGAATGGGTGACTAGAGCATTGCAAACCAGGCTCATGCCCACCAGAAATACTAACAGGTTAACACAGTATATGGATATACATATCATATATTAATACCACAGATGAATGTTACTATTATGTTATATCCACCTATGGATATTAATGACCAGAAGCTCTAATGTGCTTTTTGATATGGCCTCCCATCAGCATGCAGGTCTCTCACATGACACTGAAGGCTTCCTGCATTAGCAACAAGGTTTTTTTTTTTTTTCTGGGCAGTCTAAGTCTGTACTAATGGCCCCTGGGACAGGAAGCATGGCACTGGAGGGTTTGCACAGTGGCTGTGGGCAGGAGAGACTCTGTAAGGCGGGAGTCTGTAAACCTAGAGGCGTAGTGCACGGACGGGGTCCTTACCCCATCCGATCATCAGATAGGCCAGGAAGCACCTGTTGGGGGAGAATATGGCCACCAGGAGGGTGTGCAGGTAGAGTCCCTCCACGAGGAGCCAGTAGAAGTTGGCCATGATGCAGTACTGGAAGAAGACCAGGCTCAGTTTGCAGCCAACCTGCAATACACAAACAGTGTTTGGTGATAGGCTCAGCTTGCAGCCGACCAGCAATACACACACACACAAACACACTGCTCGGTGATTGGATCCCAACATCAAGATGTGTGGTGGAAAACACACCATTGTACTCGTGTCTTTGCCTGAAGAATGATGGACAAACCAGGGTGGGTAGTGGGTAATCCAGTGGCAGGGACATTGGCCAGGAATGTATGTTAGGTGAGAGCAGTGCCTCTTGTTTACTTGACGCCAGGGGCCAGTGCACGCAGCCTCTGGAATCCCTTGAAGGTAACCATAAGGGAAGGAGGCAGCTGCAGACAACCCTCCCCAAGAAGCCTGCGTGCCTCACTGTGGGGTCTGGGTGCGCTCCAGAGCATCAGCATCCCATACATCCTGGAACCTGTTCTCTCCCCAAGGCTCCACCTTTCTGCCCTTTAGTGTCACCTCCTCTGCTGAATTTCCTTCTCTGTTCTTTACTGTCTACTCAAGGCCCTCTCCCACCCTAGAACATGGCCTTGGTGAAAAGGAAGAAAAGAAGGAAGAGGAGGAGAAGGAGTGTTCTCACAGGTCAACAGGGAATTGGGTAATGTGTCATGTGTTGGGGGGAGGCACTGGCCAGGCTGAGGTTCATCTGTGCCAGGACTCTGAGCTCAGGACATCTTGGGCTCTGCCTAGTGCACCTGTAGCTCACTGGCCTCTCTCTCCCTGAACAGAGGATGAAAACAGGCAACGAGGGAAGTAAAGCAGCCAACTGCAGCTGAAGAAGGTCAGAGGAAGAAAAATGAATGGACCAAACCTAGAGTCCTAAACTTTTCTTTAAAATTATGGGTAACTGGGCCTGGTGCAGTAGTTAGTGGCTAAAATCCTTGCCCTGCACATGCTGGGTGCCGGTTTATATCCTGGCTGCTCTACTTTCCATCTAGCTCTCTGCTTGTGGCCTGGAAAAGCAATAGAGGATGGCCCAAGACATACAGATGGGAGACTCGGAAGAAGCTCCTGGCTTCAGATTGGCTGAGTTCCAGCTATTGTGGGCATTTGGTGAGTGAACCAGGAGACAAAAGATCTTTCTCTCTGCCTGCCCTTTCGTAGATTTGCCTTTTCAATAAAAATAAGTAAATCTTTAAAAAATTATGGACAATCTTGTAAGTTTCCCAGATGTAAAGGGGTAGCTGACTTTCGGGAAATTTAATTATAAATGAAAAAGTAAAAGGGATACACAAGGGAAACCTGGCCAATGAAATTGGAAAATATTTTCACTGGGAAAGACTATAGATGATTTACAAATAGATTATTTTCATCGTGCAATCCTGGTATGGCACAAAACAGACCAGGCATTTCATTTTCACAAGTAAACAGAAAAAGGTCTGCACTTAATCACTAGGTGTATATAATGTGTGCTGGAAAAGGTGAGCATTCCAATACCCGTTCTTTTATATATGTAGATATGTGTCAGCATATCAATATGGAAGGACACATACTGATGTGTACATACGCATACCCAGATATGTTCCATTGGAAGACACAGATATGAGATTGATGAATACATTTATAGATGCAGGTGTATAGAAGGGAAGATATGCTTTCCATTTACACCTATGGATAGATATTTGTACATGTAGATGAATATACTCAGTACGCATGCATCTTAATCTTTGGGCAACAAACCCAACTTTTAATTTTACTTTCCATGAACTTTTTGAAGCATCCACCTGCATCTGAGATGATATTCTTTTCTATATACATACATCTTTATGGGATGGAAACCCTGGTGGGAATCTGCCGGCAGCCCTTTTAAGTCAGCCTCTGGGAGTGTAAGGAGCTCATGGTGGCCCCAAATGTGTGTGATGAAACCCCACCCTCAATGGGACAGCATCATGAGGATAAAGCTCTCAGGAAAGAAACTCCTGGGAGTCCACTCCGCCCCAGATGCTGTCACATCTGCTGGGCTTGGAATCTCTTGCACTGTGAGAAGTAAGTGCCGTTGTGGAAGCTGCCTGGTTCATGGCTTTCCACTTAGCACCATGAATTGATGAGATGGGCACCCATACCTGCGCACTTCACCCACACTTTCCATCTGACGGCAGTCACACGTGCCGTGGCATCTATGGAGGCAGTGAAGCAGGTAAAGCTAAAAATGTGCATGACAGGGCAAGAAGTTACAGGGCTTGTGCTTACCCCCTAAAACCAGCACTGTGCACCCTCAAATGGGCAGGTCAGACGCAAAGGATTTCTATGTTGACCTGCTGAGTGGGGAAGTTGCCGAAAAAGTGGACTTGGTATAATGCCACTGTCTTGCTAAGATGTAACGAAATAGTCTCTCTTTTGATCTGCTCATTCACTGATAAGCAAATCCTGTAAGGGCAGGATGTTTGGTGGTGGTGGACAACCAAATCTGTCAGCTTCACCTTCCACAGCAGCTTCCTTCAAGACACATCCCAAGGGATCATGAGTGTCATGGTGGGTGTGAGGGGTTCCATGGGTGGCGAGGTGCCTCCAGAGCCTATTGCCCAGACCGATTCCCAGACATGCTGCTCAGCTCATGAGGCTCACCAGGGCCAGGTGCCCATCAACGGCATATCCCTGACTATAACTGTGGCCATATTTGGGAGCTTGTGAGTGTGTTCATGCTTGTGTATGCATACATGCACATGGATGTACATACATGGATTTTGTCATGTTTTTGTGTGTTCATGAGTGTGTGTTATGCCTCATTGTGCATACATGTACACCCCTAGGATTGTGTGTACGTGTGCCTGCATGTGTGTGTTTGCAGGTTCATGTGTTCCTGTGGAAGGTGCCTGCTTCACTGTGCTCTACTCAATGCCCATACTTTCGGTCCCTCTGCCATCTTGACCCCTCTATGATGCTGTCTGGGAAGACACTCAGTTCAGCCCACAGCCTCAATCTTGTGGCTCTCAGCATCTCCCCAGGCCATCTAGGCAATAAGCCGTGTTAGATAAGGGTTCCACTTTGACTAGGTGCAGCTCTGGGGCATACAACATGGCTCAGGGCCACTGTGCCCGTTCATTCCATGACCAGCAAGCAGGAATCAGATGTAGAGAGGCTGAGGATGGGTTTGAAGAGTCCATGTGGAATCTTCTCTAGCCAGCAGGGAGAATAACTTTTCTGCTTGCTCTATTTCACACTAGGCAGCTCAGAGGCCCCAAGGAAGCCAGGTCCAAGGAGCCTTCCAGCACTTCTTGGCCATGGAGACCTGTTCACAGTCTGGGCTTTTCCAAAGTGATCCATCCACTTATGGGAACAGCCAGCCATCCCCAGTGTTCTGCTTGGGAGAATGATGCTGATTTGGCAAAACCCAGCTGGGAAAAAAAATCTCGAAAATGCAACTGAAAGGAAAGGATACACTTTTGGCTAATTTACTCTAAATTCGAGCATTCTTTACAGGTAATAAAAGGGGAGAGCCCTCCTTCCTAACCTCCTCCTGTCTTCTGTCCCCTTTTTCCTCGTGACTCTCTCCCTGCCCCACCGTCTTCTGCTCTCTACTTGCTGGTACAGGAACCAGGGGCAATCCGGTTCAGGGCACAGCTGTACTCACTCCTTTGCTCTCCCAGAATTTAGCCCCAGGAAATCAGGAGCCCATGCCCGCTTCCTGCCTCCCAAGCTCCAGTTGGCAGCACCTGACGGCTGCATTGGGCATGGTGGCTTCTGGGTTTGGATTTGGAGACTCCTGGGAAGCAGGAGGGCTTCCCTCACTCTAGTGTCCTCATCTGCAGAATGGGGTAGTTCCTGTTCTGACTGAAATTCAGCAGTGACCTGTGGAGCTCACGCAAATAGCCTGATACTCAGAAGAAACTCAACAAGTGTGTGAAGGAGGTCAGAGACCTGCACCCAGGGGCTGGGTAATGGCAGGGCCATTGGGCACTCCTCAGACCCCACCCCGCATCAGAGGTTCATGCCGCTCTTCCTCGGCCCCTCCAGAAGTGGGGCCCCTCTAAGATGTCTAGGTCCTTCAGGTCTAAGTAGCAGAAGTCACTGCTCCAGGCGAACACTGGATCTGTATTTCCGTAAACCAAGCTCCAAACCGAGAACTGCAGAGCAGAGCTGAAACCACTGCAGGGGGGGGGGGTCTATGTTCTCCCTGCTCTCCGTGTTGGTGTATGCTCAGTATAGCAGGGGTAAGGGTGGCCTTGCCAGGTACAGGATCTTATACCTAATGCAATCCACGCGCATCCTAATCCAGCTCATCCTGGGAAGTACCTCTGTGTACAGAAAGACCATGATGGCCTCTAGCTTACCAAGGGCTTTCCTATTTTGGTGTTCAGTTAATTCAAATCTGTCCACTCTAAGCAACTGGGCCAGTGATAAATCCATCTGCTTAGAATGTGAAAGTCTAGTCCAGCTCCTGATCCCCTCAGTAGTTAGACTGCAGATACCCGTGGCTGGAATGTAAGAAAGACTTGGGAGAGTGGCTTGCATGCAGCAGATGCTCAGGTCAGAGCTGCTGTGTACAGCTGCCTTGATTGGGCCCTAAATAACCACTGTATCTGTGAGTGGCTAAGGAAGTGTGGCAAGCGTGAAACAGACTCTGCTGTATGAAACTAACGCTTAAATATTCAATCATCCTGCATCATAGTTGGACCAAGGACATTCACACACACACACACAACTGGAATCCCAACTGGGTACTGCATGAAATTTATTCATGGTGCAGACCAGGGTTCCTCATCCATCTGGATGGAGACACGCATGGCTCAGATACTGGGTGACACAGCTAGAACACGGAGCTGGGAAGGCTCCACAGGGTCAGAATTCCCCAGCTGGGTGCTGCTGTTGCTGCCCTCTGGGTATTGTAGTTCTGCTGGGCTCAAGGTGCTGGGCTCAGGGCCCTTTAACTTTCCAGTAGTGACCTGTACCCTGATTGCTTCTCTCTCTGCCTCCTTTGTTTTGACTGACCACCTGGGCCTACTTTGACTCCACCGCTCTCAGGCCCTTTCTGTACCCTGATGTGGCCCATGAATGGCTGCTGAGATGAGGACCCTGCCAGCGAGCACTGCCTTACCCAGGATGAAGGCTGGTCGGGACAGTGCAGCGTGCCTGAGCTGGAGTAGAGGATGTCATCCTTGACCAACACTGAAATGGCTCTCAGGATGAAGGAGAGGAACAGGTTCAGGTGGATATAGTTCCTGGTGCAGTGCAGCTTCCTGTGGAAGAGAGGAAGGGAGTGGGGAGAAAGACAGACACTTCATCTTCAGGTCTCTTTCTTTTTCTGGAAGTTAATCATGTTCTAACAGGTCCTTTCTAGGTTTGCATTATGATGCAGAGTTTTGAGCATAAGTCCTTTCCCTTGCTTCAGGCTAGCTAATGTGGTTAAAATTGTGGCAACAGGACTGCAGGACTCATTCCCAAGCCTGTGTGGCAGGTGTTGAGGCCAGGCTGCTCCTGGGCTGGAGCTGCTCTTCCCGCTGGCCCTTTCCCATGCCCACCACTTGGCTCATGTCCTTAGATGCAGACATCAAGCAATGTCCCTCCTTGCCTGCCCCGTCCCTGGCTCCCTCCTGTCTGAGACCCAGGGGCCAACAGCCTCCATCATTCCCTGAGGGACAAAGGCTTTGCTTCCAGTTGATGCAAACGTCCTTGATCAGGTGGAAAGGCTGCCTTCTGTAGAAGCTGATTTCCTCCCAGTCCATACCTCCGGGAGTGTCCCATCCCGGGCTGCATCTGTCTCTCCGTCTCATGGAACACAGCAGCGCCATTCCACCATCTCTGATGCTCAGAAAGCACACGCTCCTCATAAATCAAACACAAGGCAGCTTTCCTCTCACCCCAACTCTGTCCCCTGTCTTTGGTACACAGGTTTATGTCTGCCCCTGACCCTTTCACCACCCCTGACCTGCGCTGTCCATGAGCTAGCTACACATCACAAATGAGACCGAAATGCAGTTTCTCTTGGGGGAATGCATTGAAATTTCAACTTAATTTATTTCAATTTTAATTTAATTAATTTTAATTCATTGAAGATTGAAAAATGGAAGCAGGGTAAACTTTTTCCATTAAACCTAACTTTCTTGTTTTGATAACACTATTCACTTTAACTGTTGCAACGTGCATGATGCGGTGTGTGTATTCTGGAATGTGCACACCAAAACTGGCATAGTTGATAACAGTAGATTAATTTTTTCCCCGCTATTTATGAGTGGAACATTGCATTCCTGTATCCATCATATAGTCAAATATTCATATATTTCCTGGTGTCAGCGTAGAGGTTTAGTAATACTTGCATAAGCCATAACCAGTCATTAAGTGGAAATTACTTTCCTAGTTTAATTATCATCATTTTTCTAGTTTAAAGTACAGGCAAATTTTAGAATTTAAAATGAAGAAATACTATGGGTATGGAATCCAATGAAGATGAGCAACTAACTAGTCCAACGGCCGGAAGAGACGGTACGTTGTGAATTTCACATAAATGGTACCTGCCATTTGCTGTGGCAGAGAACAATGAAAAAGCTACTTGTTGTGAGGGAAAATGTTTTGAGAATAAGTAAATGAGTCAAAGAAATGACTTCAGCAAATATGTATTCAATTTGATAAGAAGTTTCTTATCTATAGTCAGAAATTGATGAAATGTATCACCTGAAATCAGCATTAAAATTCTTTCAAAGAAGGTCCACAAAATAGTAGGACAGGGTCCATCAAGGATCACCTCCCTCAAGAAATACTAATAACTTAACAATTTAACCCAGTCACTCTGGACAAGTCACCCAGTGAAGACTTCGCCTCTGAGACAAGGTAGAATATATTTCAGCCATTCACACTCTGCCCCGCCCCGGGATGGCAGTCATCTTTATGATGGCAGGCCCCAGGCCTGGTATGGGTGCCCGGTCCACCAAGTCAATTTGAAGGACAATGTCAAGTGCGTGCTATGGCTTCGCTGAACTCAGCACTCTCTCGGAGGGTAGAGCTGCTCCTCCAAGCCAGCAGAACCCACCCTGAGAAGCTGCTGCCTCAGGCAGAAACTGGCAGTTGAGGAAAACAACAGACCCTCTGAACACCTGCAAGAAAAACCTTGGAAATGAGAATCTTGGGGAAGGAAGCAGGGCTTTGAAAAGCTTCCGAATATAGAGGGTATGTCAAAAAATCTGTGGCAAAGTGGAATTAAAGATGAGTTTACTTTGGTGCAAGCAGTTTGTGTCCTGGCTGCCAGACTTTTGATACAATTCTCCACAACTAACCTGGGAAAGAAGCAGAAGGCTCTTGTGTCAGCACCTCTGACATCTTCATGGGAGATTCCAGTGAGGATCCTTGTTTCTGACTTTAACTGCTGTAGCTATTTTCTGAATAAAGAACTGGCAGATGGGAAGATGGCAGCTCCCTCCTTCTCTCTCCCTCTCTCTTTCTCTCAGTTTCTCCCTCTCTGTAACTCTTTCGAATTAAGTAAATGAATCTTTTTTGAATTACTTCTTTTTATTAGGAAGGCGGACTTAATTAGAGAAGGAAAGACAGAAAGAGCCTCCATCTGCTGCTTCACTCCTTAAATGGCTGCAATGACGAGAGCTGAGCCAATCCAAAGCCAGGAGCCAGCAGCTTCTTCCAGGTCTCCCATGCAGGTGTAGGGGACTCAAGTCTTTGAGTTATTCCTTATTGCTTTCCCAGGCCATAAGCAAGGATCTGGATGGGAAGCAGAGCAGCCGAGATACAAACCAGCACTTATGTGGGATGCCGACACTGCAAGGTATAAGATTACCCAATTGAGCGATTGTGCCACATGTAAATAAATCTTAAGAAAAGAAAATCCATTATTATGAAAGAAACTATGCATGGATTTCAAAAATGTTTTGCACCAAAACAGAATTATCTTTTAATTCCATTTTCCACACACTTTAAGAAGTGCCTTTGTGCTGGGGTAGCGAGAAATGATTGCGCATTCTTAGGGCAGGATCCATAGTCAGAAGAGATCTTCGAATGCCGCTGAGCTCCCACCCCTTGTTGGGCTTCATACTCAGTAAGAGCAGCAGTGAAGGTGGAGGCAGAGATGGGAGCAGCCTGGCTCAGGCTGGAGGAGCGTTCCCAATGAAAACCCAACCGGCAAGAGACTCTTCTCTATTGTTCTCGCCCCAGCCCTCATAGCTCCCAGATGTTTGAAAAAAAAATCTGCCATACACCTACTTGATTGCTAACCCAACAGCATGAAAGCTTCAGGACCAATGAAGACCAATGTTTTTTTTCAAAAATATTTTGATGCCACTCCATAAAAAAGTATAAACCACAGCAAAGAATAACAGCTTCTAGACAGAAGATAAATTGACTTCCAGAGTTCTCACAACATAGTCACAGAATACGCAGTTGCATCAAGAATTATAAATCAGGAAAAGAAACAGGGATGTGCGCAGGAATCATGTGAAGTGGGTTTATGAGGAAAAGACTTTAAATCAACTATCTTAAATATGCTACAAGAAAAGCATGGAAAAATAAATGAAAAAAATCATGAGAACGAAGTCTCAACAAAGGCAGCATATCAATAAAGGTGCAGAAGTCACAAGAAATTGCCCAGTAGACATGTCAGAGCTGAAATACGTAACAGTTGTGTTGCAGAATTCACTAGAGAAGATCAAAGCAGACAGGAGCAGCCAAAGGAGCCGGCGGACCTGTGGATGGGCCAAGTGAAATGATTCAGTTTGAGAAGCAGAAAGTAAAGCAAAAACGGAGGAGAACGAACAGAATCTGAGCAACTGTCGGGAGTCCCAGAAAGCTGACCTAAAAGTCCCATGAAATGACAAAGTATCTAAATCAGCCAAAACAATCTTTAAAGGAGCGAAGCTGATGGACTCATTTTCTTGATTTCATACCCTACCACAGATCCCTTTAATCTATTCCCGTGGCACTGCCAATAAACTCAAGATGTAAACCAGAGTCCAGACGTGATCCACACATTCACAGCCAACTGACTTTTGATGAGAGTTCCAAGGACTCGAAAGGGGACTCAAAAGCTAGACAATTAGAAAGCCACATGCAAAAGCATAAAGCTGGACTCCTACACCAAAACATATATAAAAATTAGCTCACAATCTGTCAAGGACCTAAATACAAACATTAAAACTGTAAGACTTAGGAAAAATCGTAGGGACAAATATTCACGTCCTTGGATTTGGCAACGATTTCTCAAATGTGATTCCAAAAGCACGAGCAACAAGACAAAAAGAGATGAAATGGACTTTGTAACAGTGAAACAGCTTTACGTATAAAAGGCATTATCCAAACAGGTCAAAGACAACCACAGACCGGGAGAACATATGTCCATGTTGCATAGTTGAGAGTAGTTGCTCCACTTTCAACTAACCAGTGAGACCTAGGACTTTTCCACTTTTGATGGTACATGCACAAGCACACAGCTGCAACTGAAACTAAACCTCAAAATTTTGGAATTTTATTTTTTTCTGGCTAAATATACACAGTGTGTTACTCTCTCACGATGCTGGGCAGCAGTCGTGAACATCAGCTCTGCCAGTCAGACAGGAGGGGAGACAATCAACCCCAGAGTGTCCAGTGTTGCTAAACTCTGACCGATGACAGTCCAGCAGGCCAAGTGCATTCAGTGCATTTAGAACCTGGGATATTTTGCTAGGTTTAATGGTAACCCTCTCTTAAATCAAGGAGCAACTGCATCTGGTGAGGGTTAATATCCAGGCTATATAAACAAACCTTAAAATTCAGCCAATCTAATTAGAACATGGGCAGGCATTTTGACGACAGACTGCAATGAGGAGATAAACAAATCAACAAGCATACAAAACTATGAGATAACACATCACATTCACTAGGAGGGCAATTGTAAAAATATTATAAATATTATTATAATTTTATAAATATTATATAAAATATAATTATTGTTATAATTTTAAGAGAAAACAGAAAATGACACATGTTGAAGAGGATACAGAACAACCGGAACCCAGTTAGGCTGTTTGGGGAAAGATGAAACAGCACAGCCCCTGGACACAACAGGTGTGCACTTCCAGGCACTCGCTCCCAGAGCTGGAAACAGGTATTCACACAAACCTTGTTCACAGCAGCTCTATCCTCAGTGGGAAAAGGTGGGAACAACATAAACACTGAACATATGAATGAATGAACAAAATGCGGCATGTGTTATGAAGAGGTGAAACAACCGTTGCAGGTTGCAACATGGATGAGTGCTTGAAGACATCATGCTAAGTAAGGGAAGCCAACCACAAAAGGCTACATGTCATATGATGTTACTTACATATAACAGCTAGAGCCAAGAGTCCAGAGCACACCAGTGGGTTCTGGGGACTGGGAGTCACGAGGGCTGGCTGGTCTCCACATGGGGTTTCTGTTTGGGGTGAAAGGTCTGGCACTAGAGAATGGGAACAACTGCCTATCACTGGGACAACACACTGGATGAAATGTGCACTTTAAGAAGGACAAATGATCTATTTTATGTCATATGCATCCCTTAATTAATCTAACTTTTCATCGAATCGATTTTAAGCTTGAAAAGTAGCAAATACTTTTCTTTAGTTTCAGGTGCTTTGGCATGGGTAAGAGAAACTTGCTGGACAATGAACACACTTCTTTTTGAGAATTTCCAAATTTTATAAATAAATGTCAATTGAAGATCCAACAATTTGTGTCTGTGATCACCTATGGAATGTGGTTTTTAGCTGCATATGAAAAGTAAAGTTGCCAATATGACAGACACTGAGACAGCACAGTAGGTCAGAGATCTGAATTTACTGAAATTCGTGTAGCATTTAAAACAGGGGACTGTCTCCAATATTACTTCCTCCGTTGTGTGGTGCCATTGAAAATATTTGTGTTCAATTTTCTGGAGCATGTACTATAAAAATCGTCAAGAATGTGGTTGTTACAATCCTTCGGGACATATGTGCAAACGCTGAAAGGATACACAAACAGCAGACAACGCGCTTAATGATCCTGTGCTCTCCCTGCCAACGCTTGTCGGTTGAGCCATGGAAGAATTTTATAAGATTCACTCACTGCGAGTCTTGAAACAATTGGAGTGCTTTCCAAATATTCAATGAAACAATGCAAGAATAATTTATGTTTTCTCACTGCAATCTCATTCAATTTGAAACCGCGAGCAGAGGAAAGCTCATTTATGAGGTAGTGAGGAGTAGAACAAATATGTTGGCTGAAAACTGTCCAAAATGTAAATCATCACTAATGATCATTCTAACATGAATTGATATTTATAGTCTCATTGCAACAAATGGAATCCTATAAATTGACCAAAAATACTGTGAACGCTCAGAGAAATCTTTTTTTCATATTGCTATATTTAGAATACTCAACAATTTAGGCATTATGACTTTGAGTTTGACACAGATAGCACTGTTGACATAATAGCTAGTAAATGCACTTTACTTGGACAGACATCATTAGAAAATAAATGCACTGTACTTCCAAGTTGATCATTCTAGAAAAGATATATTGGTTTCCTCAACGTGGATGTGAATACTAAAGAAAAAGTCAACTTTTGGTGTCTAGTTCCATTGCAGGGAACCTTTAAAGTATGGCTGGACAGCTGAGGCATGTACAGATGTTTGAATAGCTTTTTCAACTGTAATTCACTTTTTATTTTGAGACGCAGAATTTATTTTGAGAAGCAGAATTACAGAGAGAGCAAGAGAGAGAGAAAATCTTCCGCCCTCTGGTTAATTTCTCAAAGGACAGCAATAACCAGGACTGGATCAGGCCAAAGCCAGGAGCAGAGGTCTCCACTGGGTCTCCCGCAGGAGAGCACACGGCCCAAGCACTTTGGTTGTCTTCCTCTGTTTTCCCAAGTTGCATTAGCAGGGAACTGCATTGGAAGTGGAACAAGTAAGACTTAAAGCAGCATGCTGGGGGCACAAATGGTGGCCCAACTTGTGATGTCACAAGGCCTGGCTTCAGTTGTAATTTTCGTAAAATCTAAATGCAGATCAAGTATTTCCAATCAATGTAGTGCCACATTGAGATTCAGGAGCTGGTGCAGTGGCACAGTCGGGGGCATTATTGATAACAACCCTGGCTGCCCATATCTAAGTCCCAACTGCTCTACTTCCAATCCAGCTTCCTGCTGATGTGCCTGGAAAAGCAACAGAAGATGGACTGCCCATGTGCTTGGGACCCTGCTCCCATGTAGGAGATCCAGATGGAACTCATGGTTCCTGGCACTGTTCTGGGTCAGCCCCAGCTGTTGTGGCAGTTTCAGGAATGAACCAGCAGATGGAGGATAAAACCGTCTCTCTCTCTCGCTCTGCTTTTCAAACACACAAATCATCTTTCTTTAAAAAAAAAAATGGATTCTGAAGATTTATTGTGACCACAAAGCTATAAAATAGCTCATTAATTTTTTTATATGACTGTATACTGATTTGACAATATTTTGGATCTGTTGATTTAAATAGAATGTACCACTAAAATAAACTGCACTGGTTTCTTCTTATTTTCCAAATGTGACTGCTGGAACATTTTCAATACCAGTGCTCTAGGACATGTTGTGTTGGACTCCGCTGACTGGTCCCCATCAGAGCTGCCTGTCTGGTCAGTCTCTCTCCTCTGGCACCTATCCAGTTCCTTCACAGGCACCGTCCACTCCCTGGTGGGATTTTAATGACATCCTGCCCAGTGCTAGCTCCACAAACCTTTGGAGGTACATTTGCCCAAAGCATTGAGGGTCTTTCTCATTCATAAAACATCTCAAATTTGCCTTTTCATGGATGCTAGGGCTCCCTGTTCTTCATCTTCCATTTTTTCTTGAGTTTTAATGTGTTTTTTTTTTTTTCTCTCCAAATTTACCCTTCTTGCATCTACTTGTATAGTAAACAGGCTTTGTATATTTAACTTTTACTTTGTTTTTCTGCCTAGCATGTACTGCCTATAAAAGTCTCTTGGAATGCTGTTCTTCCTTCAAGAATCTCATCAAGATGCCAACGTGAACTTTTCTTTGAGCTGAAATTTATGTGATGCTTGCTTTTCTAAGAAATGCTAGGGACATTATGTTTGTAACTCTTATAATCAAATACTTAAATTCTGTTTTGAAGAAGACTTAATTGGATCCTTGATGTGACTTTGGGGGCACAGAACATGACTAGTAATTTTTTTGTATCCAATTTATCACCACCTGCCAAGTTTATTTCCATGATAGGAAACAGATTTTTTATTACTTATTTGTTGGTCTTCTTACCATGAGTTTGACAAAGCTTGTGTAATTCAGCCTTTGTTTTTTTTTTTAAATAAATTCTTGCACAAATAGTATTCCTTCGATATTCCGAGGGTATACATTGATCCCATAAATATGATTTTCAACATTCCTAAAATACATAACTTGTAACTGTTTGGAGCCATCAAGAAACACAATTTTTCACACAAATGCACTTTCAGAATCACTCACTCTGTAAGTTCGATTAATGTTTCAATAGTTGGGGCATTAAGATGTGGCGTAATTAAGATGCTGCCTGTAATACCAGCACCCATATGGGTGCCAGTTCAAATCCTCACTGCTCTGTTTCTGGTTCAGCTCCCTGCTAAAGTTCCTGAGAAAATAGCTGAGGATGATCTGAGAGCGTGAGCGTGAGCCCCGGCACCCACGTGGAGACAAAAGTGAAGCTCTTGGTTCCTGGCTTCAGTCTGGCCCAACCCCAGCAGTTGCTAGGGAATGGAACAGAAGATGGAAGAACTCTGTCTCTCTGTCTCTCTGTCTCTCTGTCTCTCTCTCTCCTCATCTCCTCCTCTCTGTTAAACTCTGCCTTTCAAAGGAGGAAGATAAATCTTTAAAAAGCATTTAAAGCACATTAAAAATACACCCAGAACAGGACATACAAGAGAGACTGACCAAGCAGCTTATCTGACTACCTTCTCACTAAAGGGTCAGCTTGATTTTGAAAAGTTGTCTCAGGGCTCACAGAGCCACTGGGCCAGTTGAGACCTGTGGGACCAGGAAAGATACTGTCAGGGGCTCTACACTCTCCAGCCTCTGCAATCTCCTCAGGGCCTGCAAGGGGCTGAGCAGAGCACAGAGACACTCTCTCTGCACAGCATGCAAGGACAGAAGGCAGCACCTTTGGTATAAGCAGCTCTGATTCTGGAGAAATGAAATTGTGGAGAAGAGCATCCAAAATTCTGGTTTTTTGCTTTCTGATGCATCTGTGTGTTGGTTGAGAGATTGAGGAACTAAGCAGAAGGCAGAATGTTCAGAAGAAGTTTTAGCAACTTCACGGTACTGGATGATAAAAATTGGAATCTGCCTTGATGGAAGGGTTCCAAGCCTGAGACTAATAAAGAGCTGAGGCCCAAGATTAAAGACAAACCAGAAATAAACCACTGTTACTGAGCATGATATGTAGCCTCTAATCAACTTAATCCCTGATTGGCTCAGACTGCCCATTATGCCATAAAAAATATTCAGTCCTTTCTAGTGAGTGCATCTAAGACTTCTACAATGAAAGCGTTTGAAAATTCAATAAAATGATCAGATATACAAGAGACAGGACTAAATCAGAGACTAAGTTGAAAAGAAACACAGACAACACAAGATAAGACATAGACTATAAAAATTACTCTCATAATCAAGAAAACAGTTGAAGTGATGGAGAATCTTCCTAGAGATTGGAATTAAGAAAATAAATAGAGACGCTAAACCTTGAAAAACCCTGAAATACGAGGTCAGTGTTGTGGAGCTGTGGGTTAAGCTGCCACCCACAAAGCTGGCACCCAGTATCTAACACATGTTTGGGTCCCCGTTGCTTGGCTTCTGATCCTGGGAAAGCAGCAGAAGACGGCTTGTGCATCTGGGCCCCTGCACCTGTGTGGGAGACCTGGGAGGAGTTCCTGGCTCCCAGCTCTGTCTTGGCTCGGCCCCTGATGCTGTGGACATCCAGAGAGTGAACCAACAGAGGGAAAATCCCTGCCACTCACTCTCCCTTTGAAGCAAATAAAATAACACTTTTTAAACCCTTTCTGAAACAAGTAGATGAGTTCTTGGGTCCCTGCTACCCTTGGGGAAAGCAGGATGGAGTTGGAGCTACTGACTTTGGCCTGGCCCAGCCCTGGCAGTTGTGGGTATGCTCTGTCTGCTCTCCCTGTGTCTCTGCTATTCTGCTTTTCAAATCAATCAATCAATCAGTCACACACACCTAACAAATGGGGCAAGCATTAGATTAGACACAGTCAATGAGAGCATTACGAAGTGGATCAGTAGACTCTGTCTAGATTTAAGTAGAAAGTAACGGAAAAACAGACGAGGGTACATAGTGAATCATGAGAATACTGAGCATAATTAAGAATGGAGTTTCAGAGGGAGGGAAGGGTGGAGCAGAAGCGTATTTAAAGAGAAGCTAGCCAGATTTTTTTTGAAACTGATAAGTATCAATTGCAGGTTAAAGATATTTCATGAACTCCAAGAAGGAGGGTTTAAAAAAAACACACACAAGTTTAATCCCATTGGAGTGTAATTGCTGAAATCTAAAATCATATTAAATAAAAGATTTTCAAGCACCCAGAGAAAATGATC
Organism: Ochotona curzoniae; assembly: GCF_017591425.1. Classification (NCBI taxonomy): domain Eukaryota; kingdom Metazoa; phylum Chordata; class Mammalia; order Lagomorpha; family Ochotonidae; genus Ochotona; species Ochotona curzoniae. The sequence goes on along the minus strand of NW_024466129.1, from coordinate 7,614,152 downwards.
CATTACTTCCGGCGGCACCAATAAGACCCCGGAAGCTGACTTTCCGAGGCAATTCAGCATGATGGCTTTAATGCAACAAAAGACAGCAAGTGCCATCAGGGCTTTCAGCGCTTTCAAAAACATCCTCAGAAGTTGTCAAAAACCGTAAGACTTGACTGCTAGAAGGGCTGTGCTGAAAGAAACACTTAAGGGGAGCTTCCGTAGGAGAAGAGCCATTCCAGGCAGAAACGGGCACTGTGGGAAGGAATGAACACCAGGAGAGATGACTATGGGGCTAAACCATACACACCGGCTTCTGCAACTCACACTGACGCCTTCTGGGATTCAGATCACGAACGGAATTAGAATACCTCACGCAAGTACAAAAGGCAGGAAGAGGGCAAATAAAATTAAAATGTCGCAAAGATTTGGAATTGACTGGGGAGTATTCACAGCAGTAATTGGAGGTTAACTTCTATGAGAAAGGATGCCTAGCTTCAGCTGAGGTGGTGAGACAAAGAATAATAGAATGTATAATTAACACTCCAAAAAGAGAACACTGGAGCAATTTAAATTACTTGATCGATTCAAGAAACAAGAAATGAATGCAAAAACAACAAAGAGCAGTTGAGACAAATACAAGGCAAAGAAGCAGAAGGTAAATTAAAGTTCAAAGTTGTCAGCCATTAGAATAAATAGCAGCATAAAAATGCTGCATTGGGAAGTAGAGATTTTGAGGCAAAAGACAAAAGCAAATCCAAATTCAGTGAGGCTTAGAACACATCTCGTTTAAACAGAAGACACCAGAAAGTTGAAATGATACCATAAAAAATATGAGATGAAAGGAATTAATACTAATATTAATATCAGGTAAAATTTCTAGGACAAGGTGCATTATTAAATATGGTCAGTTTACAGAGGTGTGCTTCCAAAAGCACATATACAGCAAAACATTGCAAGAAATAAAAGAGGAGACAGACAAGCCTACCTTACAGTTGGAGTTCAATCCTATTGCACTGACATAATAGCAGTTAAAACAATTAGTCAAGATTAGAGAATTTGAAATAACATGATTGACAAGCTTGGTAGACATGACACACACAGGATGAAAAATGAAAACTGCAGAATTTACACCGCTGAGTGCTTGCCAAAATATATTACCTGTGGATTATAAAGCGAATCTTCAAAATTTCAGACAATTAAACATTGGTTTATGGGAAACAATGATGAAATTGATAACACTTTATTCAGCATCTAACAAGAAAAAAAGAAAACACAGGAGCACCAGAAATGAGAAAGTAGAGACAATACAGGTCTTATGTATATCAAAAAGATTGAAAACATCAGTGAAATGGACAGACTCCTTGAAAAGTAAGTAATGTAAGGACAGAAAATCTCCATAGTCCTATGTCTGTTCATATACTTGAAGCCCGAATAAAAACCTGCTTGGTGAACTCTGCCAAGATGATTTCTGTGATGATTTCTTTCAAATATTTAAGGAAGATTGAATCATTTTATATAGCAGCAAAAAAAAAAAAAGGCATCAAATCCACCTGGAACTCAAAGGGGAGGAGCACTATAGGTCAAACAATTTGATGAACACAAATGCAAAAATCCTCAATAGATTCTAGCAAAATGAATCCAGCTATATGTTAAAAAGAATCCGTCACAGCCAAGTAAGGCTATGTTCACTTTGTAAACATAAAATTAAACAGTCATTTATGAGCCCAAGCACTCAGAAAACTGGGAAGGAACTTCCTTTCTCCAAGGTGTTCATTTTCAAAGTAGCTACAACAAACGTTATGCTCCTGGTGAAGAATGGGATGTGTTTCCCTGAGATGAGAAATAAGAAGGGGCTGCCTGAAATTCCCACTTCTATTTCATACTGTGCTTCACAATCAACACGAACTGTACATATCCCAATGAATTTACAGAATAATTAAAGAATTCTTATAAGTATTCAGAAAGATTACTAAGTTAATATAAAGAAATAATTTCTTCTTCCAGAAACAGTTAAAATTTAATAAGTTATTTATAATAGCATAAACAGGTATCTATGAGTGACGACCATATATGTATAAGCCTTTTATCAGAACACCAACAAGCTGAGAGATTAAAGAAAATTAAGTCCCGAGGGAGGATGTAGTGTCATTACAAGTTGAATGATTCAAAATGGAAACAATGTCCCATATATCCAAGATGATCTGCTGGTTCAAAACCAAACGAATACATTTGTTTAATGCATCTAACTAGCTGAATAGAAATAGGTGCATGGGAATGCAAATGGCAAAGTTCTTCAATATTAAAAAAGAAAAGAGTGGATGAAAATACTCATTAAAGATGGGGCAATTATAACAAAAAATAAGCTAGTGACAGACAAAAGACGCATGGAACAGAGCCAAGGGCCTAGGCTCACACCCACACAACCACCTGCTTTTTGAGAAAAATGATGCTGCGAAATAGAGGTAAAGGAAAGGTTTGCAGACCAATTGTCCTGGATAAGTTGGATACAAGGAAACCCCTACTCACCCACATACAAAATCGGCTGTTGATGAACCATACATAACAACACAGAAAGTTCAAATAACAAAACTTTTGGAAGGTAGCATGGAGGAATATGACACTGATTTCTTCACAGTAAGAGATGAGACAGAAAGGGTTACAGGTAGGCAGACAGGACGGGAGAGCATGAGGCCTCGTGTGTGAGGTGGTTTTCAGAAAAATTACTGGTTATTCACAAGAGCTTCATTTACAGAAAGTTAAAGGATGCTGTTTGCAAGCCACATGCAAAAAGTCCCTAGCGGAGGAAAGCACCTGGCTCAATGCCAGAGACCCCTTGTTGAAACAAAACAATCCAAACTGGCTGGCAACGACGAACTAGCCTGACTTTCAGGACTGACACCATAGCCAGTCAATCAAAAGTAGTTCCCCATTTAGCAAGATAAAGATTAAGTCCCCAGCCCGGCTTGATAGCCTAGTGGTTAAAGTCTCGCCTTGCATCAGCAGGGATTCCATATGGGCACCGGCTCTAATCCCGGCAGCCCCACTTCCCATCCAGCTCCCTGCCTGTGACCTGGGAAAGCAGTCGAGGATGGCCCAAAGCCTTGGGACGCTGCACTCGCATGGGAGACCTGGAAGAGCTCCTGACTCCTGGCTTTGGATTGGCTCAGCTCCGGCCGTTGCGGTCACTTGGGGCGTGAACCATCGGACGTAAGACCTTCCTCTCTTTCTCTCCTCCTCTCTGTATATCTGACTTTCCAATAAAAATCAAATAAATCTTAAAAAAAAAAAAGACTGAGTCCCAATGTCCTGCCTTAGGAACCACTCTCAGGGCTGACAGTCCTTTCAGCCTTTTCATTGCCTTGCTCCTTCATCTTGCATCCCTCAATAGTGTGGTTAAGAATCCAATCTGGCTCTAACACCAGGATTCCACTATCAAGAGGACTCAAGAGGCATTACCATAAAGAAGCAAATGATACACAAATCTCACAACAACACATTTTTATTTATTGTAAGACTCATGGAGGCAGAGTATGAAATTGAGCCATAGAGCTGGGGACAAATGCTGCAATACTCATATCTAACCAAAGCCTACACTATATGATTCTTAAAAATGAATAAAAATCAGGAAAGGGGAGATTGGAGGGAGAGGAGAGGGAGGGAATCAAATTTTAAATGAGCAAACCCTTGAAATGCTATTTTTTAAAAAAAGTTTTTCTAAAACATATGAACTCATTATAGCCAGGGAAATTCAAATTAGAAATATGATTTTCTATTATTACAGACCCACTAGGATGGCTGAAGGTTTTTTTTATTATCATTTTATGATACATTTTCATAGGTCCTGGGATTTCCCTCTACACCCCAGTTCCCTCCCCACTCCCACAAAGTTCCCCTGTATTATAACTATAGAATAGTTTTTCATACACAGTCATATGTCCACATTGTGGGCATGGATAACGGCAGAGTCCAGCATCCTACTGTCAAGATATAGTAAACAGTTTCATTGGGAGTCCATCTTTGTCTGGAAGTAGAGATGCATACTGCATTGTACCCTCACATCTGGATATGATAGTCTCCTTCATACAGTTACTACTATACATCCCATTAAATTAAAAGCCACAATACAAAATCAGCAACAGGAAGACAAATAGAAATTTACAACGCCATGAAGTTAAATAACATGCTACTGAATGACTAATGTGTCACTGAAGAAATGAAAAAGAAAATCAAAAAGCTTCTTGAATAAAATGATGCTACTGTATGATCTATGAGTCAGTGAAGAATTTAATGGAAAGTGTTTTGAAGAGATGAAACAGAAAAAAAAAAATCAAAATTCATGAGATATAATTTCCACTGATCTTTGTTGGTTAGTTATGTATTCTGTAGGCAACAAATAGATGGGTCTTGTTTTCTAATCCAGTCTACTAACCTATGACGTTTGATTGATGATGATACCAACTGGTGGCAAGGGTACAGAGTAAACAGAAGCCATGACCACTGTTGGTGGGTATGTGACCTGCTGCAATCACTTTGGAAGTTACTCAACAGTCTTTAGAAAGACTAACTCTACACACAGCACATTAACACTACACAGAAACATAAACACAGATTTAAACCTGCTCTTTAAAATGTTCATCAGAAAATGGATTAAAAGGTAAGTACAAAAATTGTTTGAAATCCATGCTTAGTGTTTAAGTAATACACATTTTTCATGACATGCATAAAAGTAAAGATCTATGTATAGTTTTTCCATAACATTTATTTTATACTTTTCTTTTTTAAAAAAATAAATATTAAGACAGAGAGAGACAGCGAGTACATTTCCTTCTGCTTGCCTAGTCCCCAAATGCCCACAGTGGCCATTGTTGGAACGGGACCTAAGCTGAGAACTGGAAACGCAATCCAGGTCTCTCGCATGGATGGCAGGAAGCCAACCACTTGGGATCTGTATGTGCAGAAAGCCGAGTCAGGAGCCAGAGCTGATTGCTGAACCCTGGCATTTGAATATGAGACATCAACATCATATCTATGACAACTTTCCGGCCCAATACCAACGCCCACAACATGTAGATTTTGCATGAAAATTTTAAGATCTCTTATATAAGCACACTTACAGCAGATATACTGACCCCAATTCATAAGAATATCAATAGCATTATTTTTTATGTCCCAAACTGAAAATCACTTATGTGATTTTGAGTAATTAAGTAGATGACTTCTAATACATTCTTCTCTACAGCTATAAAGTAGAACATGATAATTACATGCGATTACATGAATGAATCTTCTCACAAAATTATGAAAGAGACAACCCAGGCATGAGTATATTTTTATGATCTCAAGATAGTATTTTCAAAAAGAGGCTAAAGTAATCACTGATGCCAGAAATGTGAACAACGATTACCCATTGGCAAGGTGGTGGTTATGGACTCACAGTGGTCACTCTGCTGTGAAGATGTCCTTAGTTTTTCATGCACTCACGCACCTGACTGGACACTGGATGCTTACCCACCGTCCTGTGTGTGTACTTCCTCTATAAAGATTTGTTTTTGTATAGACAGCACCGCCCCACTTCCACAGTAAGAGTGAAGAGCTGTGAGCATGGTCTGTGATGTCCCTGCTGTTGTGGGAGCCCTTAGAATGGGCTGTGGGGGCTACTGTGTGCTGCCATGCCAGCCGCTGGTAAAGCTGTGCCCTGGTGGAGTGTAAGTGGCTCCCTCAGAGTGCAAAACTTTGTCTCTTGTATTGTTTGGTCTTTTACCTCTCAGGCTAGCGGCACTCATCTCTTCTCATTATTGTTTCCCTTTTTGCTCTTCCCCCTCCCCTCATCCATGTCTGCAGGGGAGTGGGGTTTGGAACTACAGTTAACATCTAGAGATGAGTGCATTTCGTCCCAGTTAGCAGGTCATATTCAAGCAAATACTATTTGCCGGGTGTCTCAATTTTCTACTTTATATTCATTGCTCATCATGTTACTTTCATTAATAATTTAACGATGACATTAATTAACAAATTTGAGACACAAAAAGACAGAGGCATATGGACAGGCAGAGCTTCCACTCACACTCGCTCCCCAGATGCTGCAATGGCTAGGGCTGGGCTAGGGCCAGGGATTCAATCCAGGTTTCCTACTTGGATGTCAGGGAACCAACTACTTGAGCTCTCACTCCCTCTCAGCATCTTCATTAGCCGGAGGCTGAAAGAGAAAAGCTGGAGCTTGGTATTAAACCAGAAACTCCCAGTGGGACAGGGATGTTGTTAACTCCTGTCCTCCAGCTGCTCATTTTAACATGTCTCTTCCAGGTATGGAGAGACGAGTGGGTGATAGATCTAATTGCTAAGTATGACTTCCAGAAAAGAAGACTGGGAGCTGCCAGTTGGTCCTGGCTCCAGATGGGCTTTGTGGATATGGAACACCTGACAGTGACCAGGACATGTGGCTGTTGTGCCAAGACCGTGATTTCAGCAGTGCTGTGTACTGTCAGCCCTGCAACCCTGGGGCATTTTGCAACCTCTCTGGTAAAACTGGAATGGCCACAGGACTTAGTGATGAAGAGAAAACTGAACTAAGTAAGCATCTACAGATTACCCAGCATGGTGGGCACTGGTGATTCTTGCCCTGACTGCTGGGCTCAGAACCCCTTCTCTGGGTGTTGCCAGGCAACACCTGCCAAGTAAAACCAGGGCTTTACATTGTGCTTTTGGATTTGGCTTAAGAAAGAAGCCGTTTCCTTTCTCTGTGTGCAAAATAGGAGCACAGTTACTTAATAATTTCTTATTCATGGGGTTACTGTGAATCAACGCTCCTCGCTCATCGACTGCAAAGAACTGGGCTTCTCACGTGTGATTCCGGGGACAATGGCACATGATACTGTTCTATTCTAGCAAACACTACATGTTTAGTTGTCAGCAAAATGACATCCAATGCAGACAAGCCCCTTTAGGTGACTAATGATGTCTTCTATAGAAGATGGTGTTCACTGCCCATCAAATCATTTCAGACTCTTCCAGGATCAATGTCCACATGTGCACTAATTCTAAAATGCCTTCAGGTTGGCTAAGTGGACACACCATGCTGTACAAATGGATGTATGTCAAGAAGACAGATTGCTCCGTACTAAGGGAACAAGTGGCTTCTCCTCTGCTGGTTTACCTCTCAAAAGCTTCCTTTTCTGTCGCATTTTCTCTTTCACTATGTAAATGCTTTGAACTTCACAGAAGAATACACACGGACATTAAACAGCTATTAATATTAGCCGAGCCTTTTTAAAAAGAGAGAATTAGGCTCTGATAGATCTGCCCCACACATTTCCAAGTATAACCCTGGGTTTTAGGTACAAATTCACGGCTATGTTACAAACCATAGCTGAGATCTCTGGAAATGGATGCACGGAACTAAGGAACACCTGCTGAGACTCTCGGCTATATTCCTCACCACCCCTGAGTCATTTCTTTTACTTCCATATTTAGACATCCAGTGGATTGTTTGAAGATCTAGAAATATCCTATTGGTTCTATCACTGACGTATTTCCAAACTGCACTGGCCAGAGTTTGAATTATATTTTAGCAAAAAGAAATGAGATTTGTGGGGGGTCACAACTCTGCTGGAGTTGTGACACAGTAGGTTAAGCCTCTGCTTGTGACACTGGCATTCCATATAAGCACTGGTTCAACTGACTGCCCCATTTTCAACTTAGTTCCCTGCTAATGTGCCTAGAAAAGCGGCAGAAAGTGCTTGGGCTCCTGTGCTACATGAAGTTTCTGTAGCTCGTGTCTCTTTCATCCTTCTTTCCAAATTAAAAAAAAGTAAGCAAAATACTTCCAAAATAAGCTGTGTGTATTCTGTTTTATTTAGTACTAGTGAGCTGCAGACTGGTTTTAACTGTGATTCACTTTGTTCCTCTATTCTGGCATCAAAGCCTCTATGCTTTCACCCTGATCAGGCACCTGTAAAGCAGTCATTACATACCAAAAAGGATAAAACTCCCAGTGGTCAGGAAATAACCTAAATTCACTACAAGGGAAAAACTAGGCAGAGTTGGGTATTTCTTTTCACACAATATGTTCTCGAAGCCCTTCCCATGCGCTGTCATGTAGAATACAACAATTTTTAGACACAGCCTCCATGGGAATCCATATGCTATAGCTGCAGAGAAAGGTTCACCTGCCCAAGGTTACAGAACTACTAAGAGACTGATTTAGGTCTTAAGCCACTACAATCTCATTCTTTCCTTCATGAGCTTAAACACAATTCAGCATCTCTCAGCACAGAAAGGAGCTTCTGTGTGCACGGGCAAGATCATATTGCTTCTGCATTTTCCAGCCATTTGCATAACAACTGAGTGTTTGATGAATGAGAGCTAAGTTGAATTCTTATCCAAAGCCAGTATTATATCTTTATGCAAGAAGTGCAGAATATTGAAATAAAGACAGAAACGTTAGCACCGAATTTCAGGCCAGCATTCTGCAAAGGAGTTGTCTAAGGTTAGCACTGAGAGAAGGCTGGCTTCAGCTGGGAGGAACTGATCTCTCTCTCTCTCTCTCTCTCTTTCTCTCTCTCCCTCACACACAGACACACACACACACACACACACACACACACACACACACCCCTACCTTCCCCAAGGTACCCAGTAGTCCTACACAGATTCTGTACCTATCTCTTTTTGCACCACTGGTCATTTCCACTCCTTACCTGAAGAGGCAAAGAATTATGCTTCCGGTTGCAAGAGACATCAGAGAGACACTGTAGCCCAGGGTGTAAATGGCCTTCACCAGAATATAAAATGTGATCTACAAAGAAAGGAAAACACATCTGTAAGCCAGGGGTGACCAGCACTGGGCATAGGGAGCTCATCTGCAATGCCACCACTGTTCCCTCTGTTGCAGGATTCTGCCCTGCTGACTACCTGGAAGGCAGTGACCAGATCCTCATATACATCTACTGTCCTGACCCAAGCAAGGATGTTCACCACTCCGGGTACCCATGTCTTGCAATTCATCATGCATGACTTTGTTTTTGAGTGAGGCTATCTGGGGAGAAGGAGGTGAGCCATTGCCAGGGAAAAGCAAAGTCTGGAGGCTCGGCCACGGGCCCCCAGTCAGCACTGCGGGAGTGCGAGCTGCTTTCCAGGGCATGTGCTTTCATTCAGCTCATTGGACCCTGACTCTGCACTAAAACCTGTGCGACTTTGCAGGTGCATGTCCACGTTTTTGGAGCAGGGCATCCTCTGAGCAACAGCCGGGGCTGAACTGCAATGTCTGGACTTTATATTTTCTTAGCATTTTCTGGTTTTGCAGACTGTCTGGTTTGGTGCTTTCCATCTCTACAAAATCACTGGGCATGAGAAGGGGATGAGTGACAATCACTGCAGTAGGGTCACGAGGAGCCCTGAAACACAAGGATTTGGCACAGAGAGGAGTGGGGTCTGCAGAAGTCACTCCTGAGTAGGACAGGAAAGAACAACACTACACGTTCTCATCTCCCAGGACACGCTCCCTGGCCTGCACACTGGTGAAACCGATGCCCACACAATAGCAAGGTTGACAACCCATGTGCTCTTACACAATGGATGCCATCTTTGCATGACTGTAAAAAGAAGTCCACTGAGAAGGCTTGAGGGCCCACACCTAGCAGACTGCACTCTTGCCAGCTGAGGTGGCACAGGGTACCACATTGTAAGAGAGTGCGGCAGTGCATATGGGGGTCCCTGTCCTCTTCTTATGAACCACTAAGGCTTCTCACAGGGCCTCCATTCTGATGGCCTTGCCTAGTCCTAGTGCAGATGTGGGCTGGTGAGCAGTCTGTTCTCCACACTGCTGGTGTGTAAATCACTCCCCAAATCAGAGGCCCCTGGCTGAACTGACTCTTACCCCTGGTGTAAAGAAACTTTATTCCAGGGGCGATTTGCTGTGGTTTTGCACAGACCTCAAGGACAGAGTCAGCATGGGAGGCACATCAAGGAAAAGCAGGGAAGACGAATGGAGCAGGAGGCTCCAGAGTCAGCATAACTTGGGTCCACTGGCCGCGGCAATCCAAACACAATAAGAATGAATGATGCCAGAATGAGAGTCTCTTGCAAGGGCAGCAAACTATATACCTCAGTTGGGAGGCTGAGGGCGATCAAGCACCTTACTGTGGGAGCTGGTCTCCCGTGGATCAGCAGTAGGAGCAGGTGCAGTGGCCTGGGGCATCAGGGGGCTACTAAAGAGGTGCACTGTGGAGAGCCATCAGGACCACCCTCTAATCACCTGTCAGTGTCATTGCATGATGCAGTTCCCAGAGGCAGCTACATGGACTCTGCTGGCCTGGCTGTCTCTGGCCTGAACAGTTTTCACACTAAAGCTCAGGCAAATCCCAGAGCAGCTTCACCTGCTGTGTGTCTGGCTTTGCTGACGATGCTACCAATGCCCTTAGAACTCTTGCAGAGGCATTATGGGTAGGTCAGGCTTAGGAGCAGGTGAGGGAGATACTCAACAGCAAGGGCTTTTGTCAAGCTCTTAAAAAAAAAAAGAAGCCAACTTTCATGGGCTTATTTCAATGTTTCTGAGCTGTCCTAAAGCCTCAGCCTAGACTTCGAGATTCTGGATAAGTGTCGCTGCTGGTCTGCCCTCTGCTATTGCCCCACTTTCTACTCCTCCTCTGCAGCTGTGTGGGGAGGTCCCTGAAAGGGATGGGTGTGCAGAAGATTGCGGGTGTCCCTGTCTGCTCCCAGGCTCTGGGTCGTGGTGGCCACTTGGAAGCACAGCCTCTGTAAGGCCTTGCTTCTGTGGGTGCATGGTTTCATGAGCTTCCCTGACTGCCCAATCCTCTACAGACTGACTCTTCCCCTGGCATGGGCCCAGCGCTCCCATTTGCGCACTGAGCTAATGGTGTTCCTTGTACACACAAGTTCTGATGGCCTTAAGTCCACACTGAAAGAACACCCAGATAACTAGGAGCATGTGTCAACACCTAGTGTCTAGAAGCAGCAGCACAAGAAATGGGCAGATACTGTGGACTACCAGGCTGCAGAATGATTTGAAGGAGTTTCTTCTGCCCCAGGCCCCTACCCCTCCCATGATCCTTCTTCCTCAAAGCCCATCTCCACTTGCTGACTCACTCGGTACTCTTGACTCTGGTGCATTGGGGGTTTGTCAGGTGCCAGGAGCCACCTGTGATGGCTTGCCCTGCCTTCAGCCACAAAGCCGATCATGGTGCCAGCACCTACAAAATCTTATTTTTCTGCATGAATGAAAAACACACGCTGAGTACAGACTCCGAGGTTTGAGCTCTGAAACAGCAGGGCATTTTGCATTAAAAAAACCCACTTAACCCAGCATGTGTCAGAGATGGAAACCCAATTGCTGGGAAGAGGTTCTCCCCTTGCTGCTGTGTTGTCCTGTTGGGTTCTGGAGGCCACACGACACGGACAAGCTCTGCAGTGGGGTGCCTCAGGACAGGTTCACCTACATCGCATGTGCCACCTGTTCCTTGCATCTCTCTCCATCTTTTGCCACAGTGAGAGCGGGAGCCCAAATGTTTTCCTCACACTCAACGATCACTTTCAAAGGCTTCCTAGATGGCTAATTAAAGTTTGGAAACATGACGATGGTGAAACATCACTCAAGTAATCAGTAGGATCCTCTTGTAGTTCAAGTAATGAAGGTTAGCACAAGCTGTGAGCTTGTAAGATAATTTATTGATATAATATTAGAAAGGGATGCTATTTATTTTCTGCCATGTTAAACTTCGATAGGCAATCAAGTCTCCCATTAAGAATTGAAGTTTGGGCCCAGCGCGGTGGCGCACTGGTTAAGGTCCTCGCCTTGCACACCCGGGATCCCATATGGGCGCCGGTTCTAATCCTGGCAGCCCTGCTTCCCTTCCAGCTCCCTGCCTGTGGCCCGGGAAAGCAGCAGAGGACGGCCCAAAGCTTTGGGACCCTGCACCCGCGTGGGAGACCCGGAAGAGGCTCCTGGCTTCGGATCGGCATAGTATCGGCCCGTTGCGCTCACTTGGGGAGTGAATCATCGGATGGAAGATCTTCCTCTCTGTCTCTCCTTTCTGTATATCTGCCTTTCCAATAAAAAATAATAAAAATAAATCTTTAAAAAAAAAAGAATTGAAGTTTGGCACTCCTCAATATGCCTCTTGCTGTACTTACTGCTTACGCCTGAATTCACATAACATTGAAACCTAGTGACTCAGTTGCAGCAGCCACATTTCGAGAGCTCCAAGCTACTGGCCAGGGGCCTTCACAGTGAACCAAGCAAAGACCATGTCCACCTTCGAGGCAAGCTTTGTGGAGACGACGCAATGACCACCTGTCATATACCTTTCCATGAGTTGCTAAGTGACACTCCTCACACCGCAACCTTACTAACAGGAAGAGGAAGCAACAATAGGACTCCTGAACACAGGTGGGTAGAGGGAGATACCCAGAAACACGATGACAACCAACAGCTGGAGATGCAGGGCTGGTAGCCCAGGCTCTGTAAAGTCCTCCTCCAGATGGACAAGCATGCCCTGCTCAGAGCTGCTTTAACCTTTCCACAGATAGCGCTGGGCTCAGCCAAAGTGGTGAGCCTATGCCAGCCCGTTGCGTGGGAGTGACACTCCTCTCATGATCTCCATGTCGCCCAAAGTGCTTTCAGCAAGAAAAGCCTCGTTCAGTGTAGATATTTTCAATCTCAGAAAAGTACAATGGCTCTGCTCATTACAGGGTTCTGAAAACGCTGAGATGACATTGCAGGAAGGAAGAATGATGCCACAGGAAGTATACGCACTGGGGAAGGAAGGGCATGCTCTGCCAGCTGTGCCTACGGACAAAGTCATGGTCGCAGCAGAAGCTAATTCCAGTGCTGCTTCTGGAGAGGTGTGTAAGACCTTGATGTTCTCTGTGTGGATCCGAGCGTCCGTAGGCGCCAAGGAGAAGGGCCAAAGTCATTTCATCCATCTCACACCACTGCTTGCACTTGCCAAAAAGAAGCCAGTGGCACTGAGCAGTGGTTGATGATAAAGCACAGCAACTGTCAAGTTCAAGAAGAGCAGATTGCCCAGCAGCGGCCAGCCCCACGCTGTAGAGGTGCCGCTGAACGGGCCAGGGGGAAGTGCCACCTGCTCACCTGAGGTCTCCAGTGAGGAACAGCAGGTGGCTCACAAATCAGATACTCACTGAAAACTCCGAGCTCATCTGACCATAACTTGAAACAACACGGGCCCCTTTAAAAACCTGGTCACACTCTTCTCACATTTTTCCCCCTTGATGGGGACTAGAATGAATTGCAATCTGCCAGAGAAATCCTACATGTTTAGTCTAACAGCAAAGCTGACTGACCCCAAGTCCAATGTTCTCTCCCTGAGACCACCCTAGCTAAAGACATTTCCAAAGCTGGAGAAAGCCTTGCTAGAAGGAGAATTCTGTGCTGCAGTGTGTCTGTGTGTGTCTGTGTGTGTGTGTGACAGTTGGAGCTCCTCTTTGCTCTTCCTTCGTTCCTGGCATGCACAGCACAGCCCTGGCAGACCTAGAGCTGACCTGAGTATGGAAGAAGCAGCACATTGGCCCACAGAGGCGACCTCCTCCCTGGTCTCCTAGACTACACTGCACAGTTTCCAGAAAAAAAAAAAAACCCAGATGACAACCAGTTCCTAAAGACTCCTTGACAAGTCTAATTTAGGCCTTTTGTCCATTTTCTGCGTTCTTTCCTGATTCAGGACTTATAAATAGGACTATGGTGGCAGAGTTCGGGTTACGCAGTTAGAAACGGAAGTCTTCAAGCCTTCATTAAAATAGACAGCAGTCATACACGGAGCACACATCACTGGCCCACGAACACCAGCAGCACCGTCACGAATGGGGAAACCTGCAATGCCCAGCTCTCCTCCTCTCTAGGGTCACGGCATGGACCACACCGGGTATCACCTGATAATGTCTATCGTTATTACATGGTCACTCTGTGCACAGAGTTCCACAATTCGGTGTTGTTTCCAACCAGTATTTACTTTACTTTGTAGTTCCGCCCGCTCCTCTCTCACCAGGCTTCATTATTGCTTTACCTTGTCAGTGTCTAATTGTGTTTTCTTAAGTTTATTTTCTTGCTCCAATTCTTTTTCTTTACTTTAAATTGGGAAGTAGGGAGAGATACATATAGCCAGAGAGAAAGAGAGAGAGAGAGAGAGAGAGAGAGATATCTCCCATCTGTTGGCTTATCCCTTGAAAATCCTTAAAGGTCCAGACTGGGCCAGTCTGAAGCAGACCCCAAGGGCTCCATCTGGGGCTCACACATGGGTTTTAGGGACCCAGGTATGTGGACCCTTGTTCCGTGTGACATCCCAGGGTGTGCATCAGCAGGTGTAAGGTAGGCCCTGCGATGCTGAGTAGGTGTGCTAACCTCTGCCCAATGCCTGCCCCATTCACACTACTTCTTGACTTTAATTCTACTTTGTTTACCGTTTTTCTCCAAGAATACATTCTTTCAGTGTTTTTCTGAAGACTTCTTTTTAAATGACCTTTAAAAATGCTATTTTATTTGAGAGGCAGGGAGACACAGAAGGCCAGATCATCCATTTGCTGGTTCACTCTCCAAATGGCCTCAATGGCCAGGTCTATGACAGGCCAGTTGGGGGCCTGGAACTCCATTTGCGCCCTCTGCTTCGGTGGAAAGGCTTATATACTTGGGCCATCTGCTGCTTTCCCAAGTGCATTTAAAACTTTTTTAGCATTGATATGAAGGGAACAAATTTTGTGTTTTTTATAAATACAATTTTAAGAACATAACACTATTTCCCATCCTCCCCTTTCAGCTCTCGCTCACTCCCACCCTTCCTCCTCCTTCCTTTCTTACTTTTTCCTTCAAACTTTGCAATGACATATTGAAAACATCTCTTTCTTTCCCAAGGGCAATTAGCTGAGTGTACAGGGATATTTAAAGAGCTCATGGGAAATACATATTGTGAAAAGCCTCTGCAGGGATTTCAACTTTTTTTTTCTTGCACCAAAATAAACTCATTTTTTTTTTTCATTCTGGTTTTCCATGAACCTTTGGTTATCCCCCGGTACGATGCTAAGTGGACAAGCACGTTCTCTGTACACCGGGAAGGCAGCTGTTCTCCACTGCGCTGCTCTTGTAAGCTGGCATCCATCTCCTATTTCTGAATGTTTTAAGACCCCTAGCTCCTAGGTGGTTTTTGGTTTTCCTGTAATTGCTTGACTATTGACATGTTTTTTTTTTTTTTTCATTTGCTATATTTGGGGTTGCCTGGTTTTCCATGTCTGAGGATTGGTGCCTTTTTAGAATTCTGGAAAACTTACAGTCATTTCTCACTGCAGTTTCTGAAGCTAAGTCTGTGAGAAGACCAGTCAGGCCTCACCGTATCCCATGTCTCATCATGTCCTATTTTTCTGTCTCTTCCTTCTTTCTCTGTGCCCTTGGGATAGTTTCTTCGCATCTATCCTCTACATTCTAGGATTCTCTCTTTACTAGAGTCTGCTTTTCAGTTGAATGTGTCCATTTCATTTTCATTTTAAAAAGATGTTTTTATACCAAATAAGATTCTTTTCAGAGTACCTCCTTTTGAGCTAACATCTTCACTATCACCCTTTTTTTTTTTTCATTTCAAGCATACATATTCATAGCCAGTACATGATAACTTAGTGCGCTGAAGTTCTGGGTGTCATTTTACTGGTTATTCACAGTGCTTTTTCCTTGTCTAGTTTGTAAACTTGGATTTTGAGCTCAAGCTTAGACTTTGTCCCTGGGATGTTTTTGTGCAGGCCTGGGCAAAGATGCTCCCTTCCAGAGGGAATCCACATTTGTCCTGCAGGTGCTCATCAATGCTACCAATTACAGACAGCTGGTGTGTATGTCCCAGGCCAGGACTTCCTGGAGACCAGAACGAGAAGTCCAACAGGGAAACCCGCCTGCAGGAAGGTGAAAGCAGACAAGAACATGCTCCTGTCACCTCCGTGGTCATAGTCTGGTCCAAAGGCTTCGTGACCCAATCTGTTCATCCACAACCCAGCAAGTGCCCAGGAACAAGGCAACCCAATCGCCTGTCACTCTGAGCTCTTTCTGTTGCAATTTCTGATTTTCTTGAAATGTCAGCTGTGCATTGTAAAGAATCCCTGTTATGTCTTATTATTTAGCATTTGGGGATGATGTGTGAGACTTTTTAATTCCAAATTTCTCACATAAGATTTGTATTTCTTGCTGAATGTATTTGGTATCACAGATAAATTTAGTTCAATCTTTCACTACATTATAGAATGCTTAATTCAGACCAGATAGTGTGCATAGGATTGTGGGAAACAGAAGGTCCAATACAAATAGCCATATTCTCTTCACACAAATGTTTTCTGAGCTAGAAATGAAGAGATGTGGGAGTTAAAATTCCTGTGTCTGTGTTCACTAACAATCGAGGAATGCCCACATTTCAAATGACATGAGTTGTTTAAAGCTGGTTTAGAGTTTACACACTGCACATTTTCCATCACTTAAGAAGGTTGAATTGGGTGAGTCTTAAATTATCTTCAAGGAAGTCAAGCCGAGAGCATGGCAGACTAGGGGCCTTCAACCTTGCAGAGAGGGAAGGTCTTGTCAGGAACACAGTGCCAGCAACAACATCAGGAAGGACCGAGTCATGCCAGAGTGAAGACTTAATGAGACTAAATTCATTGCGGCAAATCTCTGGACCAAGAGCTCCCCTGTGGTCAGCCAGCAAGAGAACAAGGCAAATCACAGGAAAACAACTGGGATCTCTGCCCAAAGAGGGGGAACGATCAATGTTTGGGGATTTTCTGGGTTGCAGAGATGCTCATTGATCTCCTATATAGGAACTCATCTTAGGACATGGACTGAGCTAAACCAGGGCATCCCTACAAGAGGAGCGTCTTCAGGGTGAATGCTTGGGCTCCAGGGTCTCATTGGCCCCTCTTTTCCATCATTCCCATACTTCAATCTTCCTTAGTCATCTGCTGCCCACCCCCTCACACACAGCTGGAATCATCCCTGTCTGAAAGTTGAGCTCAACGGTAAGAGATGCACCTTCAACTATTATGAAGGTTTTCCTGATATTTACAGGAGAAAAGGAAAGAGGAGTTCTCTGGTCTTAGAAATAGCAAATGGAGAGAGCCACATGTGTCCCTCCAAATCTTTTGGTAAACTGGAATCATAACATATAACATAGGCACAGGAACAGCTCAGTTATGTTATCTGGACCCAGGGTGTGAAACTTCTTTCTGCCAAGGGCCACTTTAGCGTCTACAGCATCATATGCAAACCATACAAAAACATGCACTTAAAAATTAGCCTGCTATAGAGGTACTGAAGGTCAAATCCTAAAGCCAGACCAAAGGATTCCACAGGATGGCCTGTGGGTCAGATGTGCTCCTACCAGCCTAGACTCTTGCAGATAATCATTAATTATTTCCTGGCTGAGTGAATCATCACATTGGCACACCGCAAATGCATGCAGAGTGAGAAGAAACAAACAGGGAGGCTGAAGTCCTGATTCTTTATGGTTCAAAGAATATCATAGGTTGATCGAATTTCAGAGATATCTGAAGTTAATGAATAGTCAACTTCTTTTCTAAATAGGTAAGGCACTTGATAAGTGAAAAGCAGGACACTTATCTGAAAAATAAAGATACAACAGCATTTCCCAAACCATTATCAGTGGAAAATTACATCCTTAAATGCCTTTGTTAGTAAAATGATAAAGTATTCATTTAAAGAAGCTAGAAAAACAAAGAGAGCCAGAAAAGTCACACAAAATGACAAGCTAAACAAGAAGAAAGAAATGCAATGATGAAGCACTAAAGCAAAGGATCAGGTTGGCTGTTTCTGGGGCCATGGATGCATGAAGCCATGACTGGGTGCCAGCCTTACTGATGGCTGGCCAAGGGCTTACACCATGCTGGTACACATGGGGTACATGAGGACACAGATGGCTGCAGGGCTTACTGATGGCTGGCTGAGGGCTGGCACCATGTTGGTACACACAGGGTGCATGAGGCCATGGCTGGGTGCCAGCCTTACTGATGGCTGGCCAAGGGCTGGCACCACACTGGTACACATGGGATACATGAGGGCACAGATGGCGGCAGGGGCTTACTGATGGGTGGCTAAGAGCTGGCACCATGCTGGTACACACGGGGTACATGAGGACACGGCTGGGTGCAAGGCTTACTGATGGCTGGCCAAGGTCTGGCAGCACGTTGGTACAGAGTGGTGTGCAGTAATACCTTGCTCCGGTGAGTAAACGCTCAGATTAACAGCGAACCCATCAGATACTACCCTCTCTAGTGTGTCAGCTAATACAGTAGATATGTTTGTTTAGGAAATATCAAAACGAGAAAAAAATGAGAAATGAATATCCACAATATGCTTTACATGTGTATTTTATCTAGAGTGCTTTGTACACCTCTGCTCTCTGTAAGAGGAAAAGACACAAGTGATGGACTGGCCAAGGGAGAATCTAGAATCTAGGAAAAAAAGAGGCAAGAGACTATGGATTTTGTTTACATTACAAAACTATTTTAAATGGCGAGGATCAATGAAGAGCAATACAACAAAATGAAGGCAATGCTCTTAATGGGTAAGGAGCTCCCATAGTGAGTAAGGAAGGGAACATTGCAACAGAAGAACTGGCAGAGGAAGCAAGCCGAATGAAAGCAATGAAAACCTAATAACAAATCAGAGAAAACCTTTTCTCATCTTTAGTAAGGAGCAAAATGCAATTAAAACAGTAAGATGCTTCTATGCAAGCATTTCAAACTGTTTTTCAACATAAGCTTGTCTTCTGTTTTCACTTTTCAAAGATCTTTCTGAAGCCCCCCTCATAGCTTTTTGCTGGTAAAATTGGTGGTAACTGAAAATATGGAAAGTTACTGACATTGTGTGCGTGCTGATGGTGTGTCGTTTCCCTGCCCCCAATTCACAGGCTGAAATCTAACACCCACAGCGAGGGCATTAAGGCCTTTGAGAGAGCAGTGGGTCACCAGCATCAGGCTCTCATCCATGGGATCAGCGATCCTTCCAGAGTCTTGTGGCATCCTGTTTGCCCCTCGTGCCATGTGGGGACTCAGCAATAAGGTCCCATCTCTGAAGTACACTGGGTCAGCTGGCATTGCGGTCTTGACCTTGCCCAGACTGCAGACAAATGAGCAACAAGGTCCTGTTGTTTGCAAATTACTTATGTTAAATGGTGTCTCCTAGGACCATTTAATGTCTGGGATATGCTCTGAGAAATACCTGAGTTGGTGACTTCATTGTTGCATGAACGTTATGGCACATGCTAACATAAACGCACATCGATAAGCATGGCCAGTTGATGCAATCAAGAGTCCAGAACATGCCCAGGCTTCTGCTAGCATAACATGGTTTACTACTTTATAACAAACTTTGATAAGTAAGAGTATGCTGTGAACACAACAGTAAGGGTACAACACAGTATAGCTGAATATAATACTGGTTGTATTATCTTTTATATCTTTTACATGACTGGCAATACAATAGCCTTGCTTACAGCTACATCACCAAGAACATGTGACTAGCACACTGTGCAATGCTGTGTTGAGGGCTAGAAGGTCACTAGACAATGGGGATTTTGAACCTGCACCGGAATCCTGTAGCACCATGGTTATATATGCAGTCTTTCGTAGGCCACAGGTTACTCACCTGTGTAGGAAACAAAGAATTTGTGTTTATCAAAATAATTTCCTGTGCTTCATGTTGGCTTTCTCACCTTTGATTTTCAGTTTCATTATTAAAAGATATGCAGTTTATTAATGTTTAATGCATTTTAAAACATTTTATTTGAACAGGAGAGAGAGAGAAAGAGAGAGGAAAGGAAAGAGCTTGGAATTCCATCTGGGTCTCCTCCCTGGGTGGCAGGAGCCAACATGCCATCTTCTGATGCTTTTTCAGGCACATCAAACTGGCACTTGCCCATAGGATGCTGGCACCACAGGCTGTGGCTTAACGTGCTGTGACACAAAGCCAGCCTGTCTACCTGCCTTTCTTCCTCTCTTTGAGCAACTGTGAATCTTTGTTTTTGCTTTTGGAATCTTGCATTTGTTTAATGGTAAAGACCCATGGTCCCATTTGCTCAAGTGTTTTGAAACTTTTGACATTTTCGATAAACTTCTCCATATCAGATTCTAAATGTAATCTTTTATTTTCACCTCAAACTAACTTTTAAGAGTTTCCTGGTAAATCTCAAAATAATTTGTTCTCTCATAAGAATAGAAAAGTAAGCTAATTAGGCTTATTCGATGTTAAATTGTGTGGAAATGCTTTCCAAAAGGTGATCACTGGCTCCGTTGTATATTTATATAGCTATGCTATTAACATAAGTGTTCCAGAAATTGCATGAATTTCCTGGAAATTTGATCTATCCTGCTATGATGCAGTCAGTCATAATTACAGCTATTATCTGAAGATGTTAATAATGAACTCTTATCAGATCTTTTCCCAGGGCCATGCTAGGTATTTTCCATTCACAGAGAGTCACTCTGTTATTCTGAGGTTTCTCTGGATGCTTTTGAAATCAGTCATGAAATCAACTTGCAGAGTCACAGAGAAGAATCTGATGAGTATGAGCTTCTGATACCAGAATCATTGGACTGGGTAAGACTTCCCGGGACTTTGATGAAAAACGAATGAATTCACAAAACTACTAACCCAAAGACCAAACAGAACAAGAACAGATGAGCATATCACAATTTTCATGACTTTCTGTTATCATATGTTCTCTCTGAAATAAGACAGCTTTCATGTGGAGTACAAAATAAGTAGATACAGATCATCAAGTATATACATATATTCTCATAAAGTAACTGTATAATGGGGAACAACATACCAGGATGGAAGGAACACTGCAGTACATGTCCCCACCTTCGAATGAAAGTACCACTCCAAACGAAGTGGTAAAAGAACCTCTCCCATAGGATACTAGATTCCCTACCTTTGTCTATACCCACAAAGACAGGATGCACTTAAATAATAGAAAGCTAAACTTGCAACTGCTACTAAGGGACTATACTACTGTGACAATATGGGGAAAAAAATGGGAACAGAAATGGGGAGGGAGGAAGAGGAGAAAACTGTATCGTGGAAAATAATAATTAAAAAGGGGAAGGGAATAAAAAGTCTTGGGCAGGAAATTCACGTTTGAGAATGTGCACAGAATCACTCCTTCCCCTGTAATTGTGTAAGTGATCAGTTCAAGTTCAGTGAGACTCAACGACTTGCAAACCAGTGAGTCCTCTGGTGATTATCTTTGGTGCAATAGGAAGTGAGAGCAGAGAGAACCATCATGTCCCAGTAGGATGAGGGAATGCACCTGCTATCAGATTTTGGCCTTTGAGATGTTGCTGTCAAACTCTGGCTGAATCTTGAGTTTGTCTGGTTTCCTCTAACACTGGTGCAAACTAACCGTTTCAATTTTCTTCTACTCGTTTGATTTGGAGTTGCTAGAACCAAAACTGCCCTAAATCTTGAGCCCCTACAAATTAAAAATGTAAAACTTGATGCAAACTTCAGGGAAGATTCCAGGACATTTCATGCATGGAACCTTCTGTGCCTGTTGCTGCGGGAACAACCAGAGACCTCTAGAACACCTGCTGACATCACCAGACATTTAAAAAGCAGGCAGAGAGATCTAACCAACTGAAACTGCTACTCCAATTACACCATCGAAAGATGCTTTGTGCTCAAATCGAGGAGTCTGTCAAGTGGCTGTCTTCTGCACTTAGAAACGGAGTTTGTTATTTGTTCCAACTATTCACCTTTATTTTTCTTTCGTTTTCGTGGAAATGCCTCTTAGTGAATACCTATTTTCTCACTCCCTGCTCAGGCTTGCCTTAGAAGGAAGCTTGGTTGCAACACCGCCTGCTCAAAAGGAGACAATCTCACATTTTACTGTCGTTAGTAATCACGGCACGATCCAGCACTGGAAGGCGTGCATGCAATATTCAAAGGCTTCTCTTCTCCAGAGGTAAGAGATTTTCTGTGATGTGCTTCTGAAAGGAAGTGATGTGTCCCGTCCGTTAGAACTGGAGGTTAGTTTACTGGGAGACACACCCACAAGACTGTTCCTTGGTTGGGAGGGGCCTCTCCTACTGTAACACCTAAACAGGTGCAGCAGAACCTATAAACGACTTAGCCAGATCTGTATCAGTCACACTGAGATGATTCGCTAGCCAAATGAAGACTGCGTGTTACATCATGTTGTGCTTCAGGAAATAACTAATGAAAAATTAAAACTCAATTAGATATGATCCAGAAAATGCACTTTGGTTTGCAAAAAGTCAAGCCTGAATCTGATTTCAGCCTATTCAAACTTTTTTGGCTGGTTATATTTGGGTGAGTGGGCACCTCAGCTTCGAAAAGTTTGGGATCCTCAGCACCATTCAGGGCGTGGTAGTCACGGCCTCTCTCGTGCCCCGGTGCTGGCTGGCTTGGCAAACACCCTCCATGAAAAACCATACTTGAAGAAGGCCAGAAAATCTGCTTAGATTCTCGTTTGCAAGTTTTGGATGCCCATGTAGAAGGAACAAAGCACGATGATGAAGGATAGTAAGTAGTTGGTTCAATTTTCAATCCAACTGGGAGGACCAGAAGGGAAAATATCGTTAAGAATAAAAATTAAAATGGAGGCTGCGAGGAACCTTTTCCTTAGATGTTAAGATTCACACCAGCTCATCAGAGTTCAGGGTCCCACTGACCCAACTGCAAACAAAGCTTGAGCTTATTTCCTTCGAGAGGAATGGAGGGACTCTGTGATGGGATGTGCATTTTATTTTTATTATGCAGCCAAATAAGAGTTTCACTATTATCTGACAGAAAACCTTTAATTGTACTCCTTAATTATACTGTGCTCAGGACTACATAACTAGGTTTCAGATTCGATCCACTTCTGCAAACAAGCTTGGAAGAGCTCATCGCTGGGATCATTATCTCTGAAACTGTCATAATCATTTTGGATATAATATTTTGAAAAGAAGAAAGCAACATAGATTTAAAAATGCAAAAAAAAAAAATCCCTGCATGCTGATTATTTTTTAATGTCCACGCTACTTTTCAGTATATTTCTAAGAGAGTATTCTGATTTCATCTTTTCTTAGTCACCTGATTTTCTCATTTGAATTTCTAACACAGTAGAACAGGTTGTGCTAACAACAGTCATGCAAAGATAGATGGGCAAGCAGAGGTGCTACCAGGGAGTGTGGGCTGAGGGCTTTACCGCTGTGGACTCTCTTGGAGTTGCAGAATGCAAGAGGAAGGTGATTAGGTCCTCCTTAATTAAATGCAAATGAGGCTCACCATCCACCTTCAATGCATTGACTTAATGATGCCAATGCCATCAGACTTGAGGTCAACGTTGCTGAGTTCAACAACAGAACTAAAAGGGGTCGGTCTCTGTACTGAAGGGTAAAATTCACACACCCAGCCTTTCTCCTCCCCTTCCTGCCCCTCTCGCCTCTGCTTGCCTCAGCCTCACCTGCCAGCCCTTACAGTCATGCACAGCCACTGCCTCAGTCTCCATACTGCACCAGCTCTGCCTCTCACTCTCCTTGGCTCCCTGGAGCCCCTTGTGCCTCTTCTTCACTTCGAATGAAGATCTCTCCTTTTTCACCCAGACCATCAGATGGCTAGAGACATAGGAAGTGCTTCAATTCCTCTTCCACATGCAAACATACCTCCCTGTGCCCAGTCCTCTTTGCAGCTGGCTGTCTCTGCTCTGGTCCCATGCCAGGTCTCCTCAGGGGCCAGTTCTTGCTCAGTATGAAACCAGTGTTCAAGAATCCCATGCCTCTCTCTCCCACACCCCTCGTCTCAGCATAAATCCTTCCCACATCACATCTGTCTGTGCAGCTAGCAGAATCTTTGGACCCTCAGTGGAGGGTGTCTGGGTTGTATTCGGGTGAAGGCAGGAAACTCAGGGGGCAGCAGGGAACCCAAGGCTGGGACTCCTCTCTTGCATCCCCAGGGATGAGCTGCCTCTATTTTCTCAGAAACACATTTCCTATTCTTCAACCACGGGGGGCAGCTGGAAGCTTCAATTCCTGTTGGACATGGAATCCTGGGACAAAACCATACCCAGGATGGCACACAAAACCAGAGTCTAGTAACCTGAGGCCTTGGTTTTATCCAAAATATTTACTTTTTAAAAAATCATGTATTTATTTGGAAGTCACAGTTACAGAGAGAGGGAGAGACAGAGGGAAGAGACTGTCTATCAGTTGGTTCACTCCTCAAATGGCTGCAATGGCTGGATATGAGTCAGACCGAAGCCAGAATCCAGGAGCCTCCTCCCGGTCCCCCATGTGGCTTCAGTGGTCCAAGCACTTGGGCCATCCTCCAATGCTTCCCAGGCATATCAGCAAGAAGCTGTATGGGAAGTAGAGCAGCTGGGGCTTTAGCTCGCACCCATATGAGTTGCCAGCATCGCAGGTGATGGCTTAACTCATGATACCTCAGTACTGGCCCCAATCTCTTATGTTGCCTTCTTTTCCTTAAAGAAGCATTAAGCCTTCACAGCTGACTGCTGCAGGTGCAGCTTTGGACTATGGACCAATAGCTGAAGAGGCTCCTGCTGGAGTGGCTCAATCCCTTGTGTCCTCCTGCTGAGCTGGCAGTGGAGGCACCTGCAGGGGCATCTGGAGCTGCTCCCCCTGCTGGCCTGTTCTGCTCTGGCCATCAGATTCTTCTGGTTCCCCAGTGTGGGCTCTGAGGAGAGCCCACATTTCCTCATGTCTAGCACAGTTCTCACACAGCAACACCACACCTCCTGTTAATGAGAAGCATGGGTCTTAGTGCTACGTGACCTTAGCAGGAGAGGTGCTCTCAAATGGAACTCTGAATGCAGCCACAAGCTTCAGGCTGTCCTTCACCTGCAATCATGTTTTAAAATGCATGCCATCACTGCAGAATCTTCAAGGCAAGCGTGCAAGCGTGCAAGCGGTCAGCCCCTTTCTCAGTTCTCTGAGTGTAGTCCCAAGGGGTCTGGAGGGGGGGACCCACAGCTTTGTCCCTGCAGCTCTATCTCAGCACTGCGCAGACTTCACACCCAGTCCCGAATTTTAAGGACTTCCCTGGAGAGGGAACGGTGGTGGTGGGCTGGGGGGTGGGGTCCCAGAAAGAAAGTGGGCAGATGTTTCCTAACTTGTGAACCTGAGCTGTTTTGCCTTCTGCATTGTTTCCCAGTCTCTGACAAGCACATTTGACAATTTGACACGTTTGACAAGCACATTTGACACATTTCAGATGTCTTTCCAACTCCCAATTTCCCATGGGTCTGTTGCTCTGGAGAGACAGTGGCAGAGCCCTTCCCAGGGTCGCTGGCTGGCACTAAGCCAGGTGTGGTTAACTTTTGTGGTCCTATGGGATGAATGATAGCTCGCTTTCCCTTCACGAAGAGCTAGGTTTTGTTGCCACGTTGTGCTGTTGTCCTATTCACAATCTTACAGTCAGTTGGTAGATAACAGTCAACACATTAAAAATAAAAACGAAAGGAAGGAAGGAAAAAAGAGGGGCAGGAGTCTGGCCTAACAATTAAAACACTACTTGGGACACCCACATCCCACATCCTAACACCTAGGTTTTGGAATGACGTTGTTGCATAGCAGGCAAAGCTACTAATTATGAAGCCAGCATCCCAATATGATGCTAGTTTGAATCCTGGCTGCCCCAGTTTTGATCCAGCTCCCCGCTAATGTGCCCAGGAAAGCAATGGAGGACAGGCCAAGCACTTGGGCTCTTGGACCCACGTAGGATATCTGGATGAAGTTCCTGGCTCCTGGCTTAATCTGGCCCAGCCTTGGCTATTGCACCAGCTGGGGTGTGAACCAGAAGAGGGAAGACTTATCTGTCTCCATGCCATCCCCACTACGTAATGACCTTTCAAATAAATAAAACGAGTCTTACAAAAGAAGGACAGTTTGAGCTCTGACTCTGTTTCTGACGTCAACTTCCTGGTACTGCAGACTCTGATGGCCCACACAGCAGGGTTCCTGTAACCCACATAGGAAGCCAGCACCGTTTCCTGGGTCCTGGCTTTGGCTTTATTCAGCCCCAGCTGTTGTGACACTGGGAGAATGAACCTCTCTCCTCTCTCTTTCTATATAAAGCAAGTTAAAATCAATCAATCAACCAATCTGTAAGCAAGGAGAGTCAGAAACTGCAGTTTATGCTTATATAACGGCACATGGCGTTGTGTGGAGTGTGTTTCTGACTGTGGGTCTCAAACAAACAGCTACAAAGCCCTTTGGCAAAACCAGTGAGTTCCCAGCATGATGCCGGTGCAAGTCGAAGCTTCCGAGCTGGTGAGGCCAGCAGCGGTCTGTTGCAAGTGGACATTCCCAGGAAGAGAGCAGCCTCGTGTTGCCTGCTCACCTCCTTATTCAGCTGGTTCTGCAAACTCACGAGGCAGACACCCCGGGGAACCTGATGGGAACCAGTTCTGCCTGCCTTGGGCCACACTTATCACTGACTTGGAAGTGACTTTCTTCTTTCAGGCCCCTGCAGTTAGCAGCCGTTCATCCACCATGCAACCAGCATGCTGTGGATGCACAGAACCCAGCCCACTGACTTCTGAGAGTTAACAACCAGATTGACCCATGTCAGGACAAGGAAACAGGGAGCATGCTGTCTCCTGCTGAGTTCTGTGGTGGCTACAACACTGCAGAAAAGTCTAGATTACCTTGTCAAGGCACAGGCAGGGGCAGGAGGATGCTTCCATTGGCAGAAACCTAGGGAGCTCTTTGCAGTCAAGGGGCAATAGTGAGGAGCCAGGTGGCTGGGGAGGCTGGGGAGGAGCAGCCCAGGCAGGAGAAGATGGGCAGGAAGTCCAGGATCCACTGGGGCTGCATTTCCGGTGTGGGCCTCTTTGCCTCTGTGATTCTGATCCCTTGGCCTGGTCCTCAGACAACCTGCAGAGAAGCTCCTGTTACGTGACTCCAATGGACCTTCTGGCATGGAGTCAAGGGCATGGGTTGGTCAGCGCTTGTAGGGCCCTTGTCTACACAGCTGCACACTGCAGATAATTGTCTGCACCTTGGCAGGTATGCCATGAGCTCAAGGGTCTATCCTGCAGCCCTCGTCTTATGTTGGCTTTGGAGCAGGCTGCAGGAGGAATTCTGGGAGCCCCTGAGTACAGTAGCGCCCCCTGCTGCCTGTTGTAACCAGTGCTGGAACTTGCAGCATCCTGAGAGGCTGGCAAAGGCTTGGTTGAAGCTCAGCCCAGCCCAGAGCAGCTTGTGCCCACGAGGAACTCATAGCTTCCGCTATGTCTTGGAATCACAGAGGTTAACAGCCTGAGTGGGGGGTCGGTGTGCAGTCTGCTTTGCAGGGGGTACCATTCTGCTTTGGATTGGCCATGTGGGCATGGGTCTAGGCTGATTCCCTGTCACCTTGCTCTTCAGACCAGTTCCTGCTGGGACATTAGCCATGAACTTCCAACAAGGCTCTGTGCTTTGGATATAGTTCTCTTCCCATGGTTTCTCTGTGCACTCTCCAGGAATGTGGAATGGTGCTGGACACAGGGTATAAACATACGGTTACTTACTGATAAAGTCGTTGATAATCATGTAATAATGCACATGCCAGGGCATTTTGTTTGCGTGCCAGTGTGTGGAGTGGAGATGTGTTTAGCACACTCAGAGCTCCTATGGATGTCCATTCCAGCTCTCACCTCAAACGGTCCAGAGAACAGCTATGGCTTTGTGAAGATGGATGCTGCCACAAGCCTAACGGCTGGACACGGACTCCAAAACAAGCATCATCTGGGAATCCAGGAAGTAAAGACAGGGACCGCAGCTCCCATGGACTCCCTGGCAGACGGGGTGCAAGCACACCAGCAGCGTGTCCGTTCCTACATGTGTTGCCTGCAATGCACATGAGCCTCTGCCCGACAAAGCCAGCAAAGACCCACTGGCCGAGGCAGGTTCCTTCTCTGCCTGTCCCCAACACAACATCCATTTCAACTGGACTGCTGTCAGGATACTGCTCACAGGATACAGAGCACAGCTAGGGCCCAGTCCCCTGGTGACCTGTGCCACTGGGCTCAGGAAGACCCCCACATAGCCATGGATAGGATAGCACAGTGTCCCCCAAGCTGGACTAAGTCCCAACGGCAGTGGGGTTTTCCTGTGCCAGAGATGCAGCCCTGATTGGGTAGAAGTACAGGAAAAGGGCAGGGCCAATGACAACAGTGATGCTGGAGCCCACTGCCACTGTCTTGGTCATCACTGCTTGCAAACAGTGGTCAGATGATACCCCGACCTATAAGGCCTTCATTTCCTCATCTGAGAAATGGAGACAGTTGGTGTTGCTGGGGGTTAAGTTATACAGTATGGGTGCAAGTCATCAGTCACTTTCTGGCTCATTTTTTTCCATCTGTAAAATGAGTCATCGAAAAGAACAAATCTGACTTGTTGCCTCAAAGAGTATGTGAGTCCTTCATAGCCAAGACTACTTAACTGGCTGTGTGCTGTATGCAAGGTAATAGATGGAAGCTTGCATTCTCATGACTGTGGAGCCTACACACACACACACACACACACACACACACACACACACACACACACTGGCTCTGAATGAGCCAGGATGACCTTGAGTGGGAGGGAGAAATCAGCAGGGAACAGAAGTGCACCTGCTAAGAAAGCAGACCATAAGGAACAGCTGGGGCAAAAGGGGACTGTAGTTGCAGAGCACTTTCCAAGAGTAGCTGTGGGGTAGACTTGGGCTCCTGGTTACTTAGCACACTAGAGCTGAGCTGAAGGTAAGTGGAGAGAATCTTCATAAACATGTATTCCAGGAAAGACCCAGAAAGACCTAGAAAGATTCCAGAATAAACAACCTGGAAAAGTTGCCCGTCACAGTTAAATATCACACTAAATCTGTTCCTGGATAAAACTCCATATAAAGCTAAAGAGGAGAATTGATGAAACTAGAGTAAAGAAGGCAGATTAGAAGTTAGCATTAGGGGCTGACATGATGGGTCAACGAGTAATCCTTCACCTGCAAGTACCAGCATCTCATATGGGTGCTGATTTGTGAACCATCTGCTCCCCTTCCTATCCTACTCCCTGCTAATGTCCTGGGAAGGCAGCAAAGGATGGCCCAAGTCCTTAGGCACATACATCCATGAGAGAGACCCAGAAGAAGCTCCTGGCTCCTGGTTTAGGACTAGCCCAACTCTGGCTGTTGCAGACACTGGGGAATGAACCAGCAGATGGACGATCCTTCTGTCTCTTCTCTCTCTCCCTGTGACTTTGACTTTCAAGTAAAATAAACATTTTTTAAAAAAAGAAGTTAGCAGGTGGTACATCTTGTCTTCCATGTCCACAGCCCCTTGGAAGGACTCTTGATGGGCAGTGTCGTAGTCATGCACTCCTGTATTCTTGACTACCCTGAATACTAAGTTCTTAACCTTTACATAACCATCATCCCTTTTTCTAGGAGACTCCATCCTAAAAGACTAGGATTTCTTTCTCAAATCCCTCTCCCTTCTTCGGTGTCTCCCTTGGCCTTGAAAAGTCTGATCTACTTGTTAGGCAAGTCGTGAGCACCCAGTACACAGGTGCAATCATGACTGATATAAAAACAGCTCGTCAAGGAGATGGGAGATAACTTCTGAGTTCCATTTCAGCTCTTGCCTCAGTGGCCCCCACACAACTGCAAGTTCAGCTCTCTGCCACCAACCCATCTGCTCCTGTCACAGTCATCCAGTCCACCAGTCCATAGCTGATGGCCTAACCAGCCCTGCTCCAAGGATGCCCGCTCCTCGTGCTTGACAAGCTGTGGGCACTGTTTCATGGAGCACAGTACTCAGTGTGCCATCAGCACCACAGTGCTAAACCTTCCTTCTGCTGGTGCATGGGAACTGAGACCTTGGCATGTGTCTGGAAGTTGATGAGGCAAATGCAGCCCGAACACAGCTGGTGTCGGCCCATCTCCATCCTTTCCTCACATCAGCTGGCTGTGCAGCACCCATCTCCACCTGAGCTGTCCTGTCACTTCGGGGAGTTCCTGCTTCACACAGCAAACGTGGGTGTCGCATGACTCCTGGAACAGTGCACCCACAAGCCTGACACCAGCTGAGATGCTTCGCTTCCTTCAGAGTTCTAATCCTGACCCAAAGTCATGGTAGGTGTCATCTTGGGCAGGTGGTTTGGCAGGTGCCAGCTAGATTAAAAACCCTAGGGCCAAGAACATCCCTAAAGTACCAGCCATGTTGTGTGCTGTGATGTGTGTCATCGGCTGGGGAGGTGAAGCCAGTAGTCAGTGGTCTGAATGCTGGGAGCAGAGTGCATAAATATTTTTAGGAATATGGCATAATATGGAAGAAATGTGTCCACTTGACGCATGGAGGGCGGCACTGCCAAACAGCTCTGTTGGCTAAATTTAGCATCAATGCCCTTTATTAAAGAATTATGCGAGCAAATATCTAATACAGACCTTGTACGAGAGTGGACCCCTTGAGCAATGACCATCAGTGTGCTGCTGGGGCAATTGTCCCATGTCACAGGCCGCTGCCCCAACCCCACTGCTGGCTTCCTTGCCATCTTTAACCCCAAGACTCAAGGCGGTGGGGGAGGGGTGCAAGCACTGGGATCATAAGAGATTCCACTGCTCTATTCCCGCCAGAAACCAACTCAGCAAAGGAGCCCACATCCCTAAAAATTCTCTGCTCTACTAGCTCTGTCCTAAATCGATCTTAAAACCACTGAAGGCAAATCCCTACTTCGGTCGGGTTTTGGGTGGGAGCACCCAGGCTTTTGAAAAGAAGTGTTCTTCCCAGTCTCCTAAGTCCCAAGTGCGTGGGCCCGAAGGGAGGTTTTGAAGAAGCCAAGTAGTGATTGAAGCCAGTCCAGAGGTTGGAGGTTTCTGGAGCAAGGAGACTCTGTCCAAAATGACTCAGTGCTCAATGAGTGACTGCTGGTGGAAGAGGGCCAAAACTCTGGGGATCTTCTGGAAATTCAGGATCTCAGGTGCCACTGCAGACCCTGAGCTGGGACCTACATCCTGGTAGGATTGTTGGAGCCCCATGTGTACCTGCAGTCTAAACACAGCTAGGTGTGTGATGATTGCCAGCCTTGCCTAGTGCAGGATGCCTGCAACATCATGCAGCCATGTTCACCTGAGTTGTTTGTCATCATGGGGGCTCCTGTTTTGCTTTTTCAAGCAACCATCATGTTCCACCCATCAGGTTTGCCCAGCAGGCTAATGTTCCTTTAAATCCCTGCCTGCATTCAAGCACTGAGAGATAAAAGGCGTAAGATGAAGGTCACCATGGAATGAAGCATGAAAGCAGTTTTGGATAAAGGATGAAGAGCTTGGATGTGAAAACTGGTGACAAAAGGTGTGGGGGGTGGTCCCTGGCATGGCAGATTCTACTGCAGGATTTGCAGGACTGGCGGAAGTGTGAAACCCAAACGTTGAAGGCTGAGGTCACCACTGTGCCCTGAGGTGAGGGCTCCTTTGGGCTGAAGTAAGACCCAGTCACTCAGGATGCTTGCACCTTGTAGCCTGCAGAAGATCTACACCTCTCTACAGACTGCACTCCATCTCTTCAACTCCCCAGGCTTTATGCAGGTTCATTTTTTTTTCTTCGATTCAATGAATTTCCTAGCTAGTAATGACTGCACACACTACACCCAGAGCAGAGTGAGGCTGTGAATGTGCAGGAAATCCAATTCAAAGCACACATCTGCAGAGAAGGAGATGGTGAAGAGATGCATCATGGGAGTGTGGGAGAAACCCAGCCCACTCCCCTGGAGGCTGACCGGTGCTCGCAAGGCAGATGGATGCCCCTACTCGGGCAATTGCATGCCCACCTGTCCTGGCATTGCCTGGCAGTGTGTGCCATCACCTCATCTGCAAAGCTGGTCTCCAAGACAACCAAATATTCAAAGTATCTAAAGAGTGGAAAACACAATCAGGAAGGAAAACTACTCATTTTGGTTTCTTTTATATATTATTGTTTTATGATCCAGTTTAATAGGCACTCGCGTCTCCCCTCCGCCATTTTGGTTTCTTGCCATCACTTTCCTTCCATTAGCAAGGAATCTACATTTAGGATATCTGCAGCATCTTTGAAATGTTTAAATAAGCAGGGAAAGTGTTAGGCAAACTAGATGGAAAAGCTTCAGGGTTCACAGATGTCCTGGGCTTCATACAGGCAGGACTGGGTCAGGGCCCTTCGGAAGCACCCAACAGAATGGGATGAGTTTTCCAAGCAGTATGCCAGGGATACTTCCTGGGCTGTGACCAAGAGGTGTCAAAGAAGCCGGGGTCATGTGCGCCTTCTGAGGCCAGCTGAGTTGTCATCATGGACATTTAGCTCAGAGCAGAGGTCCACAGGAAATGTTCCTTCATGGAATGATTGAACAATGGATGCACGAGGGAAAGGATGAATGGACACCAGGCCACACCTTCTACAGGGACCTGAGCATGCAGCCTGGTCAGTCGTTGCTATGGAGGCCCCAGGACTCTGCCCACTGTTGGCATGGTTCCTGACACCCCACAAGGATCACCTGAGGTGAACGACAGATGTGTGCCAGCCACAGACATGGTGCCCATGCTCAGCATCTGGGCTCCATGGACGCTGGGATCTCAGCATCTGGGCTCCATGGACGCTGGGATCTCAACATCTGGGCTCCATGGACGCTGGGATCTCAGCATCTGGGCTCCATGGACGCTGGGATCTCAGCATCTGGGCTCCATGGACGGTGACCTCAGCATCTGGGCTCCATGGACGCTGGGATCTCAACATCTGGGCTCCATGGACGCTGGGATCTCAACATCTGGGCTCCATGGATGCTGGGATCTCAGCATCTGGGCTCCATGGACGCTGGGATCTCAGCACCTCCACCATCTGTCCACAGAAGCCCCGAGGTTCCTGCTCATGGAGGCTTTCTCTGCAGCTCATAAACACATTTGGCCACATTCTTAGCAGAACCAGGCCAGGGGATTCCCATGGTGAGACAGGCAGGATGCAACAGAGACATCATCCTCAGATCCAGCAAGCTGTCCCTGGTCCACTGAGAATCCAGGGTCCTCAGGACAGGGCTCAAGAACTCTTCCTTCTGCAGCAACGATCAGGCCAGCGGTCAGCACCTTACTCTCATTCCAAGCACACTTTCCTGCTTTGAGTAGATGAGATCACTGCACAGGAGTTATGCAACTGAAACCCACAGTGTCTCACACCCTCATCCCCTCTCCCAGACCCCAAAACATGTTCTTCATTCATACTCAACATGGATGGGATAGGGACTGGGCTCTGCAAAGGCATGTGAGGGGGGTAGCATCTGTCCTCTACTTTCTTAATGGGTCAACTGGGGTTGAAAGTGAGATGGCTACCAAAGCCACAGGCCCCAGTGAAGACTCCAGCCCGGCTCAGGGCTCCTGCTGTACTGCGCTGCTTTTCCGGGGGGACGCCCAGCCTTCCCATGTAGGAGCAGCTGGGCCTTATCTGTGGGATCTGAGAAATACAGAAGTAGACAGCACTAAACACATTGAGGCTGACCTGGGAGGCAGTCCCTGCGCCATGTGCAAAACAGGATGTGACTAACTTGCAAAACCTGTAGGATGCAAACAGACGCTCGAAGGATTTAGGGACAGGCAAGGGGTCAGGAACGCGTGGCACACAGGAGCCTCCAGTCACATCCTGCTGGACAGGGCCTGGCCTGGCACGAGGAGGAACATGCTTGCAATAGGCTGTCAACACTGTTGTCTACCAGTGCAGTTCTGGTGGCTTGCATGGCTCACCTCCTAGCCTCCCATGTGTCTTTGGGCATGTGTGGGTAGAGCTGATTAATCCTAATTTCCATTGCTGCACTTACCACACCACATCCCAGTTCATGGTGTGTTGGCTCGGAGGCAGCTCTGCCTGTGCCCCAGCAGGAATGGGTGCCACCCAGAGCCCCACTTACAAACCAAAGAGTGACAAGCCACCAAGAACATTAAACACACTTTTTGGGGGGATAACTAATGCCTGTGATTACACATAGCAGGAATAGGAGGCAGAACAAGGCACGCTGGGCTGCACAGTGCCTCATGAGATCCTTCCTATCAGGGCCTAAGAGGAAACTCCCTTTCCCACAGAAGCCTGGAGCAGGTGTTACCATGTGGCATCACATGAAACAGAACCTAGGGACTGGCCCAGAGCAGCATGCATGACCGGGAGTTCACAAGGCTCCCCTCTCCTCAAAGCTGAGGTGAAGGTTTGGGTGCAGCATCGTCCCCGTAAACTGCCCCTATCCCTCCAGGGCTGAGAGTGGCATGCGTGGGAGCCAGGGTCACTGACACCCAGGTGTGTTGGGTGCCCTGTGGCAGCATGTCCCTCCAGGGCTCTCCTACCAAGGCCTCCTGTGTGTCCCAAAAGGGCCAGCACCATCCTGGGCTGGCTTGCTCGCCCAGGTGCAACCCAACCCAGGGCTGGGGCCTTCTGCTCCAGCAGGAGTCAAAGCTAGCAGCACTGCTCTGGAGCCAGACAGATGAGGCCCCAGCCGCAGCTACACTGTGAGCTGGGTAGTAGGCCTTAGCACTTCTGTAATTTCCATTTTCTCCATCTGGGCTATAAGCTGTCTCATCAAGCCCAGGTGAGCAGCACAAAGGACTACTGCTATCAACCCTGCCATCCTTATGAGCCAATAATCAATAATTTGGGTACAAACATCTGGCCCTGTATTAGAGCACTCAGGGAAGAGAAAAAGGAATGTGGGGCAGTCCCAGGCAGAAGCTGCACTACCCATGTCACACACTCCCTTAGGGACTGGGAGGGCAGCGCTGCCAGGAGAGCAAGATGAGCTAGGGGAGCCTCAGCTACATGGGCAGATTAACTCATGTAGCATTTTACGATCTTGCAGAAGGAGTGTGTGTGTGTGTGTGTGTGCGTGCACACTTCCCCAGGCTCCAGAAAACCGCCCCAAGTCTCACACTTAACACCTGCTCAGGAAGATGTGTCTGCACACACCCATTTGCAGGTCGAATTGGTGCTCATATCCACGCAAGGCTGCCAGAACACATGCAAAGGAGCTAGAACACACACTCATCCACCACAACACACGGCTTTGGAAGATTCACACGTGGGTGGAACAGCCTTCTCTTTCCTGGGTTTATGTCAAAGGAACTGAAACCCGTATGGGGAAGAGGCGTTTGCACTCCCATGTTCATTGCAACATCATTCACAATAATCAACAGGTGGAAACAAAAAGTTATCCTAACATGTATTCCTTGGATGTACTCTTGCTGTTCTATTGATTCAAGAACTGCTGCCTATCTGTATGTCTTCTATTGACTTCTTGCCCCAGTTCTGGTCACACCTGCTGCAGGCTTCGGGCTCAGAACTCTCGGGATGCAGTGGAAAGCTGGTCTCAGCCTGTCCCGTCCACCATCAGGTGTTTCTTTACTATCTTCCAGACACACGGACAGCAGGTCAAGGACACTTGTGCTTCCCAGCCTCCAAAATGATGGAGTAGAACACCAATGCCAAACGCTGAACAGAAGGATCAATAGCAAGATTTCGCTTTCATCTGGAGAAGCTGTAGAGGACACGTAGTCCACCCTTGGCGGGAGGGGCAGATGCCGTCGGCCCTTCAGTACTGGGAAGTGCATTGTGACATCACGAGGGGCCACGCCAGGGACCTACCTTGCTCTCATCCTCAGAGTCACTGTAGCCACAGGCATCTATGAAATCTGGAAACATCTCTGACCAGCCATCACTTGTACAGTTTTTGCTTATGTTTCCTGGAAAGCAAAGTTCAAAAATGTCATCTGCAAATTCCTGAAAGGCGATGCTCAGAACAGCACTCTGTCTATGCTGAAGCCGGTGCTGCCTTAAAACACTTCTCAGTCCCACGATCAGAAGGAGCAAGGGCTGACATCGGCAAGTCCTTCCTCAGCCTTCTCACTGGGCCAGAGACACACTACAGGGTGCTGCCGGGGCCTGAGAGGGGCCAGTGCGTGCACTGTGCCGTAAGGTCATGCCAAGATAGAAGTTGTAATCTTAAGGGGGTAATTGCACATGTAAGCATTGATGTTCTGTGGCAGGAGCCAATTCTTGACACAGACTCTCATATTCTGTTACCATGAGACAGCTATGCCCAAGCTCTGATGGCTGAGTCTGTCTTACTAGCCCCCAGCTTCACACAGCTTCTTCCCCCAGGCCAGCTCTTCACTTTTCACAGCCCATGAAAGAGGTACAGGGTGGCTCCACTTGCTCACTGATACTGGAGAAAATGATTGTGGAATTTAGATTTGAAGGATATATAAACGAAAGGCACCCATGATCATACAATCCCATTGTTTGCTCCCTAGATCATTCACAGTGATAATCAAGTTCCACATTATGTGTCCCTAGCAGGTGTCCCTAACAGGAGACAACAAGGAATGGTAAGTGACAGTACGGGAAGGAAGGGAACAAAGGCTACATTATCCCAAGCCAACCACACCTCGGAGCAGCCCTCCCTGTAGAGCCAGTGGTGCTGGGAGTCTTGCACACTCCCTGCCCTTGGCCCAGCCGACTTGGCACCTATGTCTGCAGCAGCTGCCCTAGGTCTAAGGTCAGCACGTGCCCTCTCCTGTGTGATGGCTTCTTTCTTTTCAGGGCAAAGGCAGATTCCATTGGCCCTTCAATTCCACGTTTAAGAGATGGAGAAAAGAAGGTTCTGAAGGTTCAGTTACCGTCAAGTTGGAGAGTCAGGTTTCCTGGTCCCTAAACCTTGCAACTTCTTCATGCTATGGTGTCCTCCATGGTCACATGCTCTGATTAGTCAGGGCATCGGGGGCAAACCCTATTAACTTTGTGTTGGTGACAGGCTCACATAATCCATGCCACATTGGATGGTGGAGGTGAGGGACAGGCACCACCACTGCAAGTCTGCTATATCCTCCGCTGAGGTCCCCTGGGAGTCCTGGGAGCTGCCCCTCACTCCGTGTATGTTTGTAGGGGGGAGCTGTTGTGGACACAGCCTTGCATGCCAGGTTAGCAGATGGACACCATGGGGCAGTTCCATCAAAGGCAGAAAGTTCAGTGAGGAGCATAACAGACCCGAGCTGTGAACACTGCCTCCCGGATCAAAAGTAGGTGCCATCCATACAGTGCTGTCTGCCCCCACCTCCTTCTGCCTTCTCTCCCTTTTCTTTCTGCACACAAGTGGTTCCCCGGCATCCTGCAGAAGATGGGAGCAGAAAGTGACCAAAGACCCCAGCGTCCAGCCCAGGCCATGAGAGAACACACCTGCCATGTCCCAGCACCACAAAGTCACTGTAGGATCTGGAGGAGAAGCTGCCACTGCATTGGGGCATGAAGACAGTGGAGCAAGTGCCAGGCACTGGTTGCCATGACGATGTACCACGCTACCTGTCACTATGCCACCATACGTCATTTTTCTGAGCTGGAGAGAAAACGGGTTTTTACTAGAGTACAGGTCTAAGCCTCGCATCCCTGCATTTGTGGGCTGAGGTCATCCTGAGCGTGTACCATAATCCAGTTTTCTCTGCAGCTTCTGTGAGAAAGAGGAACAGCTGTCTAGTGTGTAGCAGCATTAGACTGGAAAGCACCACACAGAGGCCAAGCCCCACATGTAATTTCATTTCAGGAATCCCAACCTGTCCCTGAAGAACTGTGTCCTCTGAGGCCTCAGCCCCTGCAGCACTAAGCCAATGCCAGCCCTGCTCAGACACAGGCCTGCTAAGTCATTGCAAAAGTTGCTATCTTCTTGCATCAGAGATGACTCTCCATGCAGACAGGGATACACAAGAATGCTCCAGAAGGTTCATGAAAAGATGCTATCAAAGCTAACTTTAGGGGTTGGTGCTGTGGTATGGTAGGCCAAGCCTTTTTGTGCGGTGCTGGTATTTCGTATGGGTATTAGTTTATGTCTCAGCTCCCACATTTCCAATCTAGCTTCTCCTCACTAATAGCCTGGGGGAAACAGTGGACAACGGCTCAAGTGCTTGGGTCCCTGCACCTATGTGGGAGACTTGGCAGAAGCTCCTGTCTTCTGCCTTTGGCTCAGCTCCGGTTCTAACTGTTGCACCCATTTGGGGAGTAGAGCAACAGAAGATTCCTCTCTCTGTCTCTCTCGGGTCTCTGTCTCTCCCCTGCCTCCATCTGCCCTATCTGTTTCTCCTGCTCTGTAACTCTGCCTTTTGAATAAAAATAAATTCTTTACAAAACACAAGCTTATTTGGGTGCAGCCTTTTTTTGAAATCCACGCATCATTGCTTTTTATTCAACAACTTCCATGAATAACCTGACAAACTTCCTATTTGATGACAGTCTGTAACTGTCACCTCACAGATGACATATGTGGTCAGTTGAAAAAGCAGAAACAAATACGCTTTGGATTATCTAGTTGTAGTTTCCCAGTTGCAAGGAAACTCCGCAAACGCCATCACCGTAAAGAAGTGAGAAGCATTTAACCTCAAACAGACAGGAAACTGAATTTTCCCAATTTTCCCAATGAGGGCCCATGACTGGTTCAAAGCGGAGACTGGGAGTGAACACCTGGGGCTGGAAACCCAGATGTTTCCCATCTGGCAGAGCCTAGGCTCAATGCCGCAGCCAGACGGTCCAGAAACTGTGGGTCTGGTGTCTGCCAGTGTGAAAATTGCCAGGCTGCTGTGTACTTTCTGGAAGCATTTGGAACCACACGTCCAACCAGGAAAAGCTTGAGTCCATGCCAATTCATTTGGAATTTCCAGGGGGAATAGCCCAAGTCATTCAGCAGAAATGCAACTGATCAGAAGGGATAAATTTCCAAGGTCAGGCCCTCAGCAGTAACTCAGGTGGTAACTTGCAGATGGCTGGGGATGCCAAGGCAGGCCTGACACAGCCTTCAGCCTTTCTGGATAAGGAAGGAACTCAGGGGTGAGATGAAATATTCGTTTCTGAATCTCCTCTGCTTTTCCCCAGCGTTGACTGCATTGCATTGTCTTACAACAAGTGTCCACCTTCAGCCTCCTCTGCCAAGACACCGATGAGCTCTCCATGGCTTCTTTCCCTGCTGCATCTTCAATGTTCCTAGTACAGATCTTCACGTTAAGGAAATCTAGATCACTTAAAACCACAAAGCCACAATCACAATGAGCTGAGATGTACAAGTTCACTTGAGAGCGCGCATCCTGGGTGCCCAAGCGGCACATTTCCAGTAAGACTAGTCTAGTTACACGGGGTGGGCAGTGGATAATAAAGTCAGCTCGGTAGCTGCTGCTGCTCTTGCTGGCTGAGGCTTCCCTTAGGGTGTCAGGTCTCCAGGAAGCCATGCTGCTTTCACTGGCCTCAAACTCCGCTCCTGGGGATGTCCCCTGTGAGCTTCGGGAGACTTCACAAAGTCCAACAGAGCCTTCCTTGGGCTCCTTTCCTCCCCCCTACTCCCGCCTGGCCCATGCTTGGGGTGCTTGGATTTCACTGTCTCTCCTCCCGAGTGATTGTCACAGGGTTCTCTTCCATGGTGTCCTACTCTCTCCTACTTGCTTTGAAGTGCATGGTATCCTCCTGCTCCTTAAAACCCCGTGCTCACCCCTGCGTAGCCCAGCTGTTCCCCCGACTCTACCTAGCAGCAGGAGGTGTCAAGGACAGCGATGGTCCTGCCTCTTGCCACCTTCGTGCACAGAGCCAACATTTCCAGATGCAAGTAGCCTGGGAAAGGCCAGGGAGCCAGCATCCACAGACAGTACCTGGTTTGCTGTAGAAATTGCTGAACACCTTTGGGCAGGGCACCGTGACGGTCTCTCCCACGTCCGCAGGTCGCCAGCACGTGATGTTGTCCCAGACACCGCTGCAGGCTGCAGGGAGAGGCAGAGTAGGTAAAGCCAGGCACACACATGCAGCTTGCGGGATAAGATCCCATTTGTTGAAATGCTATGCAAACAGAAAAACAATCCCTCAGGTTCCTTTTTCTGTGAAACACACTTGTACCAACGCTAAGCCTGAGAATATAGCTTGTGTGATCATTTTAATTAGCTGTGGAGAGATAAGCAGATCTGTCAGGGCAAGTATTCAAATAATTCAAGGCATGCCATAGTTTTAAAGACTATTTTATCTTTTTTTAAGAAACAAAAAGATTGTATTTATTTGAAAGGCAGAAGTTACAGAGAGAAGAGACAGAATCTTCCATCTACTGGATTATTCTCCACATGGCCCTTAATAGCTGGAGGCAGGTCAGGCCACAGCCAGGACACTAAAACGCCTTCTGGGTCCACTGTCAGGTGGCAACAGCCCAAGCATTTGGATCATCCTCCACTGCTTTCCCAGTAGAGAGCTGGGCAGGAAGTGGAGCAGCTAGGAGTTGAGCCTGTGCCCATATGGGATGTTGGCATTGTGGGTCATGGTTTTATGAGCTATGCCACAGCGCCAGCTCCTCAAGTTTTACTTTAAACACATAAATACTAATATACTTATAGAGTACAGTATGTTTATTTTAAATATTTAAAAAAAAATTGATGATGTTTACATGGTTGATCAGGGTGGGAAGGATCAAGGGTTAGGGTAAAGTGGGTGTGGTTATTGTTTCCAAATCTTCCATTTCTTTTTCCTGTATCTGGGGGGACCAAAAAGATAAAGGGAAAAGCCATGCACAGTCTCCCACTGCTCCAGCACTGGGGAGTGGGGAAAGGTCACTCAATATCAACGCAGGGTCCCAATGTGACACACTCTCCAAGGATTCTGCCTGTGTGGTTTTGCTATTTCTGAAAGGCTGTTGTTCTCGCTGATCCAAGGACGAGGAAATCCTTCCAATATCCATTGGCTGACATAGTTGACCTAGAGTCTCCATTCGCCCCAGTTTTTGCTATCATCATTTGGCTGGGGTGGTAGTTGTCCAATTTTCTCTGTTCTCCTTTCTCGGCTATGGTACCAGATGTCCTCTGCAGGCTCCAATGGACTGCCATCTCCTCCATGTGCATCAAGGCCAGCCGTCTGCTGCTCCATCTTTTCCACTGAAGAGGATGAGTTTCTGCAGGCAGGCTTAAGGACCCAGGCCAGGTGATCTTGGCCCCACCAGATCCCCCACCTCCCGGGGCTCACAGACCTAGAAACCACCATGCAGGTGGGCCCAAGAACCCCCTTCCCCCAGGGCTCACAGATCCAGCACCCACCATGCGGGCAAGTACAATGTGTCTTGACATATGTATGTATTGTGAGATGATCGAATCAGGCTAATAAGCATATCCATAACCGAAAATACTTCTTCTTTTCTTCGTGGTGAGAGACTTTAAAATTCTTTTGAAATGTACATCCTGTTGCTATTACTTGTACAATGGTCTCTGAACTGTGCAGTAAAATTACCAGGCCATACAGCTCTGCTCTAGTGGAAATGCTGAATACTCTGACCAATACATCCCGCTTTCCATCCATACCTTTGCTATTTAAATTCCAGTAACGCACTCACCTGAGCAAAAACTAACATAGAAGCAACCACGGCTTTCCTCTGTGCCATCAATACCTGCACAAATGTTGCACAAACGCATCATAGACAGTATCCAAACTTCCGGTTTGAATGCAGGAGCATTTGACTTCCAGCAACATGGCGCTGTCTCTGAAAGTTGGCCATACTCCACAGTTTGCAGAAGAAAGCACTTTCTAAATGTTTTTTTTTTTAATATAAAACCCAAAATATGTTCACTGTGAAAATTCAGTTACATAAACCCATACATTATGCCTTTACCCCTTTAAAGAAAACGCTGGTTTTCCTTAAACATGTTGCAAATGAGTTGCTGAATATAAGATAAAGCTGAAAAGACCCAGGTGTGTGCCTAAAGGGCTCGTCAGGTGCACACAGCCCTGGTGAGGCGAGCAGGCAACTGAAGTGGCAGCACCAGGCGGGAGCCCGGCTGGCCACGTGAATAACTCAGGCGCTAAGCAGAGGATGGATGGTGAGATGCGTCAGGGCTGGGCTCCCAGCGGGGCATGAAGACAGACAAGAACGTGATGCTGTACAGACTTCCAGGGAAAACCCCGCAGGCACGAAGGAAAAGGTCAGCAGACCTTATAAAATACCCACATCTGACGGCTTGTTGCTGGCTGTTTGGAAGCTCGACTCTCTTCGCTAGAAAACGACCAAATTTCTGCTTTAATAATAGTCATGCCTAAGGACCAGTTATTTTAAAAAAGGCTGTAGTCATGCTTGAGACAAAGTGTGTCCTAGTAATTGCTTTAAGCCTTCATGGCAAGATGTCAAGCGCGTGTCATTTCAGGTCATCTTCTGATCACAGCAGGATCCAGTTTGGCTCAAGTAGCTGAAGTTTTCATTGGTCATCCTCATCTGCCCCTGGTTGTTAAGTAAAGTCTTCCCTTTATTTGTGCCCTTATTGCAACCCACGTACGAGGAATGTGCTAGAAGCTGTGAGGCTATAAACAGACTGGAGAGGTTTATGCTACTGACACGGCAGTGGCTGAGAGAGGAACCAAGGAGGACGCTCGCAGCAGCAGAAGGGTGGCCCACAGTGTCTTGGGCAGGGAGTGGGTGTGGGGCTGGCAGGCTGGGAGTGAGGTGCTTATTAACACAATCAGTCCCTAAGAGGTGCACTGTTTGCAGTGGGATTCTCTCTTTGGCTTCTCAAACCTCACAAAAAATGACATAGAAAGGCAGCACCGAGAAGGGTACAGACAGCTTCCAAACTAGAAAGACTGTGTGTTCCCTAACTGGGGGCACAGCAGCACCTGCCACCACAGCTGTAGGAGGCTAAGAAGCTGGTACTGCATACCAGGAAGTGCCAGGCTGCTGGGCACAGCAGCACCTTGCCAAGAAGATCCTATCCAAGTCTGAATTCCGAACAACAAGACCTTGGCCCTCTATCACCTCCCAGGTTTCTAGGACTCTGGAAGCTACATCCAAGCAACTTGGAAGAGCAGGACCTCCAGGAGGCCCAGGCTCAGCAGCCCCCACTGCAGAGCTCTGAGGAACAAGCAGAATGTTAGGTTGGCTTATGAGCTGCGTTGCCTCAGGGGTGTTTTGTGGTGGCTGCTCTGGTGCGTTAATGCTGATGGATAGAAAACTAAGCAATGGAAAGTGCGAAAATGGCTGTTTCAGGCAAGGCAGCAAGGAAGCGCTGCTTCTTAAAGGATTCCACTGTGAGCGCCAAGACGTAAACCAGAATGCATGGTAGGAGGCTGGTCCCTGGGTGTGTGGGTGATGAGGATGGACTGGGAAGAGGCATCTTCATATCCAGTAAGAAATTAATGGACAGTGATGTGAGTAGGAGACAATCCAGTAGTATAAGCATATTGATCAGAAATACAAAAACCAATGCCGGAGAAAGCACCTTGTACCCCAGGGGGAAGAATCAGGGGTGAGAAGGGTGGCCAGACACCTTGATCTCTGTTGAATGCCTTGTGGCACCTTTTGCTCTCTACAGCTTTGCTTTGTCTGAAGATGAAAAATTAGACTGTATTATAACATTGCTAAAACATTATTTCATATTTTTCAAAACATTGGACAGGTCGGGCCTGGTGCATTAACCTAATGGCTAAAGTCTTTGTTTTTCATATGCCGGAAACTCATATGGACACTGGTTCGTGTCTGTTCTGGCTGCTCCATTTCCTATCCAGCTCCCTGCTTGTGATCTGGGAAGGCAGCAGAGGATGGCCCAAAGCCTTGGGACCCCGCACCTGTGTGGGAGACCTGGAAGAAAATTTTGATTCCTGGCTCCTGGCTTCAGATTGGGTCAGCTTTGGCTGTTACAGCCTTTTGGGTATTGAATCAGCAGATAGAAGATCTTTCTTTTTGTCTCTCATTCTTTCTATAAATCTGACTTTCCAAAAAAATAAATAAATCCTAAAAAATAAAAATTGGACAAGTAAAAAAAAATACTGTGTGAGCAATCAGGTGCTGTTACAGATTGTGACAAGAAAGGGGATGGGGGGGGCAGTGATACTTCACACCCCAGGGCAGAGGACAGCAGGGACCAAGGTACTACCTACAGAACGGCCTCCCAGTGCCGAACAGCAGCTCAGCGATGAAGGCACGCGTGGGAGATAGAACTGTCTGGAAAGCACTGGATGGTCTGGGGTTTGTGAAATAAACAGCTACTTGTGTAGCTCTGAAAGCACCATCAAATGAAGAAGAAGAAAGAAGGAGGAGGAGGACAAGGAGAGGGAGAGACGGAGAAGATGGCGAGGGAGAGATGGAGAAATGGAGAGAATGGAGAGGGAGAGATGGAGAGAGAGGGGGATAAGGAGAAATGGAGAGGGAGAGATGGAGAGAAGGCGCGAAGGGGAAAAGAAGCAGAAGGAGCAGAAGAAGTAAATGTTCCCAGTTACAGATTCTGCAAGAGTTACTTGGCGAAATTCAGCAGCCAGTCCTTTTTACAAATCCCAAATAATGTAATATCATGAATTAACAGAATAGAAGAGGATATGCACTAAAAGCAGCAGCTAGTACTAGAGACATTTCCACACAGTGCACGGCTCCAACCGGGCCTATTCAGGGCTCAGGTGACTAGTGGTTTCGTTTAAATGGGATTTATAGGGACAGGCATT
The DNA here is from genome assembly GCF_017591425.1 of Ochotona curzoniae. Classification (NCBI taxonomy): domain Eukaryota; kingdom Metazoa; phylum Chordata; class Mammalia; order Lagomorpha; family Ochotonidae; genus Ochotona; species Ochotona curzoniae. The sequence goes on along the minus strand of NW_024466129.1, from coordinate 7,569,696 downwards.
TGGCACAGAAGTAAAGACATGGCCTGGGACATGCACACCCTTATTAGTGAGTCCACACTCCCCATCCACACCAACTCCCAACTCCAGCTTCCTGTTTGTGTGCACCCCTGGAAGCAGCAGATGACGATTCAAGGGCTCGGCTTCCTCCTCTCCCCAGGACGGAGAACTGGACTGAGTTCCTAACTTCTGTTTTCAGTCTGGCTTATTACTGATATTGCTGGAATTTGGAGAGTGAACCAGCAGAAGGGGGAACGTGGGGACGTGTGCTTGTTCTCTCCTAGTCTCTCAAACATGTATGTGCGTGTGTATATGTGTGTGTATCTGCCGCACAAACAAAAAGGAAGACAGAGGACATAGTCACTAGTACTGCCCCCCAGTGTAAGTCAAGGACCATCTATACTTTCCAGCTTCGGGCAACCACAAGCCTCTACTGACCATTTAAATGAAATAAAATTGAATGCAATGATCAATTTGGTCTCTCAGTTGCAGTAGCCGCACTGCACAGAGCTGAGCTGCACAGCCACGCAGAGCTAAGAGTCATCACACTGGACATTTCCCCCAAATGGACACCTCAGTGGACAGCACATTCCTAGAGCCAGTCACAAAACAAGCAGGAAATAAACTTCACAAACTCATCTCGCTAATCAGGGCACTAAAAGCTCTGACAGAAAGCAGTGAGCCCACACTGATGCTGGAGGGAAACTTGCTCAGAAAGAGCAACCGATCGTCAAGGTCATGATTATCCCGGCTAAAAATGTCCTGAAAGCATTACCTAAAATGTCCATGAACAAATATGAAAGTGAAAGGCTTTTGTTAAAAAATGCATTTTCACTCATCACCCAACTCTTTCCTGTTAGTCAACAGGAAGAGCAAGTTCCTCCTCCCCATTTAAAGCAGCAGTATGTGGTTTGGGCTGGGCCTGAGCAAAGCACAAGAGTACACTTTAAACATCTTGTGGTAATTTAGAATATAAGAAAATGCGATGATTAAGCTTAGAATGCACAGGAAGGTCTTTCCTTGGCACAGGTGGGAGGGGCTGGCTGCAGGCTATATAAGGTCTGAGAAATTCTGTGGTCTGACTCCGCCAAGGCAACATAGGCAGACTTGCAATTCAGTAAGTCTGCTGCAGAATACTATTTAAGTTGATAATTTTATGTGGTCCCTGAATGGACTGATGCAATACATACCCAAGTGGTCACAGGCCAGACAAGAAGGGGGTCCACCCTGCTGCGCCTGGTCATGACCACTGGGTTTCTGAATCTTTCCTGTGTGAAGCACCCCCTGACATAGGAAAATTTCCATGTCTGAGTATTTAAACAGCGAGTGAATTTTAGTCTCTTACGAAGTCTTTCCAAACTGTTACAACTTTCTGTTTCACTTCTAGTTGTACAGTGCTTAGCAGTTTGCTTTTTCTAACTTCCGAAAGCGTAGGCATAGGTTTTTTCCCCCCCCATAGGATCCCTGCAGACACACTCTGTAATCCAGTAAGTAGCAGCCCTGAGAGAGGTATCCACATGTTTATAAAGCAGGCCGGCTCCCAGGCTACTGTTAGTAGGTCCTCCCGTCCTTTCCAAACAGCTTTCCCCTGTACAACCCAGGATCCTGTCCTTGTTCTGAGGTGGACAGTCCCGGGACCAGCACTGATCATGAGAACAAATAAAGGCTGCATGTGGGTTTCTGGTCACAACCTTGGGCTGGCAGGCTCTGGGCCCTCTTTCTAGAAGGTTCTTGTGTTGGAAAGATTGGCCCTGTGGGTGGATGGAAGTCCAGTGCAGCCATGGAAAAGAGCCACATGCAAGGGCAGGGAGATTCCCTTCTCCTCTAGCCTTGGGTTGGCACCAGCACCAGCTTCACATGGCTAATGAACGACCCAGCAGGTACAGGCAACACATCTAGTGAGACTGGCCACACAGCTATGGGAAATAAATGGTTGGTTTTGATTGGTTCCAGTTAAGTCACTGTATAGCCACACTTTCTAAGCAGGAACAAGCCCTACAATACTCCTTCCTGAGAAACCCAGCCACAGGAGCCAGAGGCGGTGGGCATCCCCAGAGAGACCTGCTGGTACTTTGTATGACAGCGTGGTTAGTGAGGTACACAGGACAAGCAGAGACGGCAGGGCCTGGTCAGTCCCTTACGGGTACGCCACTGAAGGAAACGTGTTTCTGGATATCTCACTACATTGCAGTGTAGATGGATTGACATTAGTGGTTAATTTCTTGTCTGCAAGGCAGTTTAGTCTCCTTGTAAATCATATGCTGGACTTAGTGGTTCAGAAATACTGACCCGACTTTAACGCAGCCTTCAACCCTCTCTGAACTCCTGTGGCACCTTCCATGGGATGCAACATAAGCAAATGGTGAAGGAATTTATGCACAGTGTGGACTTATTTATGAGCCAAGGAGTCAATGGATGGAGGACGTGTCTGTCCCATTAATGAAATTCCAAGGGACAAGGCTATAATTTCATTGTGTGAAATCCTCTAGCTGAAGGAGAAAGTGCTACTGGGTGGGGAGGAATCAGCCACAGTTAAAAGGAAACAATAATCCCTTTATACGGAAAGAACACATTTTCTTTCCCAAAATATCCCTAGGCAGGTTATAATTCTCACAGACAGAGATAAAGACATTATATTTGGCTGTGACTTTGGACTTATTTTCCTGTTATTTCTATGATGTAAATATCAATTAATTTTCAAGAGCTTGGATTTCTCTCTATATTATAATTTACTTGAGAAAGAGCTGTCACAAATATTTTGTCTTGTTTTCACAGCAGCTCCTGGGAGGAGTTCATTAAACAATGAAACATAAAGTTGCTTTTTTTGCAAGTTAAATAACATTGGCAAACATCCAGCTAGATTAGCTAAGATCTAAATAAATACAATCAGGGTTGAAAAGCAAGATTTGACAACCGACACCACAGAAATACAAAGACCTAGTACGACTTGTTATAAGGACTCTTATGAGTAGTTAGATGCAAACAAACTGGAAATCCTAGGGAAAAAAAAAATGAGAAAATTTTTGGGCAAATGTAACCTACGGAAATCAAACATGAAGACAGAAAACCTGAATAAACCGTTAGCACGTGATGAGATTGAATAAGTAATGCAAGTGTGGGCCCGGCGCGGTGGCGCAAGTGGTTAAAGGTCCTCGCCTTGCACGCCCGGGATCCCATATGGGCGCCGGTTCTAATCCCGGCAGCCCCGCTTCCCTTCCAGCTCCCTGCCTGTGGCCTGGGAAAGCAGTCGAGGACAGCCCAAAGCTTTGGGAACCTGCACCCGCGTGGGAGACCCGGAAGAGGCTCCTGGCTTCGGATCGGCATAGTATCGGCCCGTTGCGCTCACTTGGGGAGTGAATCATCGGACGGAAGATCTTCCTCTCTGTCTCTCCTCTCTGTATATCCGCCTTTCCAATGAAAAAATAATAAAAATAAATATTTAAAAAAAAATAAGTAATGCAAGTGTAATAATAACAACGGAAACCCAGGCCTGGATGGTTTCACTGCTGATTTTTACCAAACATTTCAAGAACATTTAACTCTATTTTTTTCTCAGAATATTTAAACAATTGAAAGTGCAAGAACCCTTCCGAATTTATTTTGCAAGGACAGTATCACCCAGACACCAAAATCAGATAAGAAACACAACAACAACCAAAAGATTGCACTCCAGTACTTAGAAGACTATAAACCTGAACGTTCTTAAAAAAAAAATACTAGAAAAGAGTTTAAACACATATCCAAAGTTCCTATACCATGATCGAGCAGCATATATAAACAGAATACAAGCAGGCATACAAAGAATGGTCCCAATATGCAAACCAGTGAAGTTAACACATCCATCAACAGAATGAATCGCAATAACCATATGAACATCATAACAGATGCAGAAAAACATTTTTATTAAAATTCAGCATCTCTCCCTGATAAGAGACTCAATAAATCAGGTACAAAGGGATGTACTGCAGCACAAGAAAGGCTGTACCTGGCAAATCTGCAGCCAACATCATGACCAATGGAGGACAGCTGAAAAGTGCTTCTAGGATCAGCAACAAAGCAACAATATCCACTTTCACCACTCTTTCCAACACAGTGCGAGATATCTTAGGCAATGCAGTGAGACAAGAAAAAGAAATAAAATGGGTCTTACAAGGAAATGAAAAAGTCGAATTCTTCTGTTTTTATATGACATATACATACAGGAAATCCTAAAAATCCCACAAAAAAACCTGTTGAAACTGATAAATGAATTTAGTAACGTTGCAAGACATACAATCAACATTAGAAAATACTCAGTAGAATCTTACGCACCAATAACAAAGTTGTTGATAGGTCAAGAAAGTCTACGCATAACAGCTACAAAGAAAACGAAGAAAATCCCAAGAATAAACTTGACAAAGGAAGAAGAATATTTCTGCAATGGAAACTGCGAAACATTGATGAAACAGATTGAAACAAAAGACACAGAGAAATGAAAAGTCACACCCAGCTTACAGATTAGAGGAACTAATATTGTTGAAATGTACATATTACCCAGAGTGATTTATGATTCAATGCAATTCCCATGAAATCATCAACAGCACTCTCCACAGAAATAGGAAACACTCATAAAAGTTTTATGGAGATATAAAAGACTTTAAACATCCAGATCTATCATGCGCAAAAAGAACATTGCTGGCAGCATTACAACATCTGACTTTAAAACATGCCAAAAAGTTATAGTAATCAAAATAGCCTGGTACTGGCATAAAAACAGACACATAAACAAGTGGAACAGAATCCAGGTCCCAGAAACAAATCCATTTATGTGGACTCAACTGATTTTTTACAAGAACAACAACACACATATTGGAGAACCGAAAGAAATCCCTCAAATAATAGGTGCTGTGATAACTGAATATTCAAACACAAAAGAAGGAAACTAGATTCCTCTCGCCATATACAAAGGCCAATTCAAAATAGATCAAAGACTTAAAGGTAAGACATGAAATGATGAAATTACTGCAGAAAACGTAATGGAAGCACTTCAAGACATTGGTCTGGGGAAATCATTTTTAAAAATGATCCCAAAAGTACAACCAACAAAAGCAAAAAATGTACAAATGGGATTATGTCAAACTTAAAAAGCTTTGGAACCACAAAGGAAACCACAAAGACAGTGAAGAGGAGAAACTATTGGTGAACTATTCATCCCAAGCAAGACTAAAGTCCACAATATATAAGGAACTCAACCAACTGAATAGGAGGGAAAAGAAATCCAGTTTAAAAATGGACAAATGATATGAACAGACATTTCTCCAAAGAAGATGTAGAACTGGCTAACAAGGATAGGAAAATAATATTCAACCCCACTAATCATTTAGAAAACTCAAAGCAAAACCATTGTGACTCTCACCCTAGTTAAAATGGCTATTATCAAAAAAGCAAACAGCAGCAAACCCTGGCAAGGACACAAAGACAAGGAAAGGCTCACGCACGGTTGGTGGAAATGCAGTTATGATGGAAAATAGTCCTGAGGTTCCCCACAACTCTAGAAACCCGATCCAGCTCCCCCACGTTGGGGTACAAGGCCAAAGGAATGACATTTGTCACAGAAGCTCTTACACTCTTAGTTACAACCACTATTCCCAAAAGCCATGATAAGAAATAAATGCAGGCATCATTCAATAGGTGAATGGACCAAGAAATTGTGGCACGTACACTCAATGGAATATCATTCAACCATTAAAAGAATGAACGCTTGTCATTTAGCAGAAATATGAGTGGAACTGGAAGACATCCTAAAGTGAAATAGACCAAGTGCGTAAAGACATGCTTTCATTTAGAGGTGGAAGTTAGTGTATTAGAGAGGCAGAGTGTGTAATAATGGGTGCCAGGGCCTGGGGTCAGGATGGATGAGAGGAGGTTGGGGAGAAATGGCTAACGAATCTTGGGGTGCAGTGAGTAGGGCCTTCTCATGTTTTACAGCATAGAAGATAACCGTGGATGACAACAGCCAGCTGTATATTTCAAAATTGGTAGTAGAAAGGATTCCGAGTGTTTGCAAAACAAAGAAATAATAGACACCAGATGTAATGGATCTGTCAGGTACCCTGGTCCGCGCTCTAGGCAAGTTACTGAAATGTTACCCTGTGGCCTGTGTTGTGGTGCAGCAGCTGATGGTGCTACCTGCAACACCAGCATTCCAAACGGGTGCTGGTTTGAGTTCTGGCCCTGGCTATTTTGACCATCTTCTTTCTACCTCTCCTTCTTTCTCTGTAACTCTCAATTTCAAATAAATCAATCATTAAAATGTCACCAGGGACCTGATACACATGCACAATTACCAACTGTCAGTTAAAAACCAAAATAATGATAATCAACCACTGAAATAACGCATTCAAGTGTGTTTCCCAGCACATTAGGCAAGGGTGAGCAATACAGTTTGCGACGGGTGCTGTGACCGACTCAGCAGGTAGGGAAACGAGAGCGGCTAGGGATGGGATAAACCTCATCATCTCAGTTTCTTTCTCTAGGTGAAGAGTGGGCAGCCTGCTGCAGGACACTTAAGTGCTACAGGGAAGGTGAGAAATAAAGCTTTCAGGCAATGTGAGGGGCCGTGTGCCGCCACCAACATCTACGAGTAAATACGCCCAATCATGTCCTCCAGCCAAAAGGTGAATTTCAGTTTCAAGTCGCAGAAGTGAGATAGAGCAGGAACGTCTGTAAGGCACCGCCAGCAAGCTCAAAGCACCCAGAGTCAGGCTTGGTGACTCAACAACTCGCTCATGCAACATGGAATAGCTGCTGTGGACCTTGTAGATGCTGCTGCTCTACCAGATACCTGCAGTGGCTGCAAGCTCCACTCCCTACTGCCTCTGTTCCTGTGATAACTGCCAGGATTCTTCCAGAACACAAGCACTTGAAAAATTCTGCAAGAGGAATATCAATTCCTTGGATGTAATGGAATATGCCATCAGGCATCATTTTCCCCGTTTCAAGGAGCCACAAGTGTATGAAACCCTGCAGTGAGCCAAGGCCATTACAGTGACTAAGTCAGATGGGAAAATGCTATATGCACGTCATATCCTGGACTTCTCTTTCGCTGAGAAAAAAAGGTTCCAGAGCTCAGGGGTCGGGTTCATTTATTTGAGAGGGAAGAAGGGAGGGAATGTGGGAGGGAGAGAGAGAGAGAGAGAATGAATGAGAAAGCCTTCCACTGGTTGACTCCCCAAATGGCTGCAACAGCTCTAAGTGGGCCAGTCTTAAGCCGAGGCTAGGAATTCCGCAGTCTCCCACATCGGTGACAGGAGCCATCACCTGTGCCTCCCAGTGTGTGGATGAGCGGGAAACTGGAATCAGGAGTAGCATCAGGTCTCGAAGCATTCTCAGCACTCTGACATAGACTTTGAGCGTTCGAATCATCATTTTAACTACAGCAAACACCCACCTCCAGTGGGGTATCTGAATGTGAATAAGCTGATGGATGGAGAAAGAAAGAAGAGAAACAGCAGCGGCCTCAGTTCTGGAACAGCTCAGCTCAGGGCCCTCTGCCCTGACCATAATGGAGACACATCATCAAGTCCAAGTTCCTTGACTGCGAAGTGATCGCTTTTCCTACCGCATGAGAAAAACAGCACTTCATACTCCATGGCTGTTCCTGGCATAGATCATTAGGATCAGAACATCACAGTTCTCAAGGGTCAGTGGACAGCACATGGGGTCTTGCTGCTGCACACAGTTCCCCAGTGAGACCATGAGCTTCACCGTGCGGAGACGAGGTAAAAGATCCAAGGGCTCACGCTATGGCATTCCCTACACTTTCATGGACACTAAACCCCTAGGAAAATCAGACCACAAGTCTGCATGTCAGGGTTGTGGGTACAGAGCCAGGGCAGGTGGCAGGTGGGTATCCTCTCCTGTAGGCATCCCCAAGCCCCTGTAGGGCCCTAGCAGGGCTCTTCCTGCTCCTTCCCCATCCCAGCCTCTCATCCAAGTGATGGTCCCTCAGTAGCTCCTGCTGCACGGAGCCCATCTGGAACTGCTGCTGATGCCTCCCAGGGCTCTGATTTGATTAGCCTGGGCAGTGGTTTCGAATCTAAAGGTTCTGGGTGTCTGCAAAATGATCCAGGCTGAGACCTCAATTTGGAGTGCGCTACCCTGCAAACTACAGGCTGGCCCCAGATCCTGAGCTGGAAACAAGCACCCACCATCACCCCAGTTTGAAAGCACAGGAAGCAGACTGGGGCCACACCCACTGGTGGGCTTGTTGGCTCTGACTATGAGCACATAGCTTCAACTCAGACTCACTCTATCTCTCTGTAGAATGGAGATAATCCCCCATCGTCATATCACTTCATAGATAACTACCAGCACAACACGGCTTGGCACAAAATTTGGTATGTTACCTGGTGTTCCCATCGTGGTGACCAGTGGCCTGGTGCCTTGGACTTTGCTCCTTCTTGTAGCTCCCTGCCCAGTGAAACTGGGGACACAGAAGCCAAACAGCTGATGCCATCACGTGTGAGTGTTGCAAGATCACACACCACATGTTACTGCCGAAGACAGCAGCTGACACCGAGCTCACCTGCTTACAGGCACCAGACTTAAGAACTCGTATAACACCTCAAAATCCCAAAGGCAGGTGTGAGTATTGGTCCCATTTCACACATGAGGAGACTGAGGTACAGAATGCTTAATGAATGTGTTCCAGGAAGAACATCTCAAGGGTGGCTGAGGCTTACCACTAACAGTGGTCTTCTCATTTTTGGTGAGGACTTTCTCTCTGGGGCGAGTGGGGCACTGAGAACTGGGAGGACCCAGACATGGAGGGGCAGCCAGAAAAGGAACTTCCACCTGGGTTTAGGCTCTGGGCTGTATTCTGACAGGCAGCACTGGAGGAAACACCTGCTACCCTCAGGGTGGGCACAGTGTGTGATCAGACTGTCCCCACAAGGGGCTCTGGTGGCATGGGTGTCTCTACCTCTTGGGCCCTGAATCTTTGCCAAGGTCCTGTGACCACTATCTCAGGGACCCCAAGGCCCATCCAGGCACCACAAGGGTTTGCCATCAGAGCTACTCCTGTGTTTTGCTTCTTGGGTCAGCATAATTACTGCACGTTCCTGAATGGGAAATAGCACTTAAAAACGAATATTATATTTTTCTCCTTGTCAGTCTCTTTTTTAATGCCTTAACATAAGCATCTGTAGTCTGCCAGGGAGCATAGGAAAGTAGGAAATGAGGACATTGGTTTAGAGGGTGAGCCAGGCGACAGAATGGCTGCAAGGGGACAGAGTCACAGAACTGGAGAAGCTGCATATAAGTTCTGCCAGACTTGTTGGCATCTTCCTCGATTACCCACTTAATATGACTTATAATTTTCAAGTTGTTCATATACAGAAAAATGATTTCTTGAGGCTGCATAATATCCTGTAGTGTGAGTGTAACACAGTTCAACCCCCCATTTGTAAGCCGTCAATATCCACTACATCACACACACACACACACACACACAACACAATAAAATAATTGTTGGGAAGGAAACATAGTTGCTGACTGCTTGACAGGGGTCAAGAGTGCTTGTACTTTTATCCTTTTAGGAGGGATAACAGCTCTTTCCTAGGTGATGCAGAGCATCTTCTTTACTGAAAATGCTTACTGGCAATTGTATAGAGAATGAATGCCAGCACAGAAGCCAGCTTATGTCCACACCCAAAGACAACTGACTCAGATGCAAATCATCAACAGATGCTAAAACCAAGGATTTTCTGGGTGCTGGCAACCCCATACATGACTTGAAAATTGCACAGGGTAAAGAAAATCTTTGATGCATAAGATTCTTGAGAACACTTCTTCAGCGAGGGACAGGTAGTGCCACGGACATCCTGGACACCCAACATCGTGCCAGGAGCAAGCACAAGGGACCATCCAGCCATGCTCCTCCTCCTCTTGGACCATCCATCCAAGACAGGGGACTGACCTGAGTCTCAGCAAGCTTCGAGATCCTAATTCTCATTTAGAGGAAACACAGCACCACTGAGACAAACTCAGCAGGTGCGACTGTAAGGTCCTGCTACAAATCCCTTTTCTGTTTGGAGGTTTGGGCTGGAGTGGTGCTTGTGTCATTGTGGGTTATGCAGCTTCGACTGTACTGACATGGCTGCCCAAACTACACCCAGTGCCATGTGTAAACACTGACGCCATCCAAGCAAAGGCAGCACAACCTGGTTTCTGGACTGTGGTCTATGTTACATTCCTTCAATAGCGTGATGATGCAAATTCTCATCCAGAAAGGAACCAGGCTTTGCTGTTGTTGTTGTTGTTGTTGTTGGGAAACTGCAATTTTTAAAAATATTTGCTCTGGACTTAAAATAGTGATCCTTAGAGGCTGAGAAGGAAGGGGAAGGGAAAGAGGAGGAGGTCAAATAAAAGGTACCAAAACACAGTCAGATAGAAATAGTAGGCTCTGGCGTCACCCAGCACAGTGGGTGGCTCTAGTTTACAATAATCTATTATACACTATCTGAAAAACAGGAAGCGAGGAACTGGTGGGCTCCAAATACAAAACAAGGGTAAGGAGGCAGAAGTACTAACTGTCTGAATTGATCTGTTTATGGTGTTATACCTGGGCTGAGATACAATACCATGCTCCATAAACATGTACAACCATTACATGTTAATCAAAGACACATAAAATTAAAGAAGCCAGCACCGTGCTAAAGCACATGAAATTGCCACTTGCAACGCCAACACCCTACATGAGTGTCAGATTGAGTCCTGGCTGCTCCACGTCTGATCAACTACACCTCAGGCGAGGTCCAGAAATTTACTCCACCTTCCAGGCTCACTGCTGGAGAAGCTCACTGTCCAGACCCCTTCCATTATGACTGTGGTCACTAGCAAAGATCATGCAAAAGAAAACAGGGCAGGTGGAAGGGTGCTCTGTTTGGAATCTATTTTATGTGCCCTGGAAACATTTCCTAGGGAGCTGCTGTCTTGCTCCAGGGTAGCTTGCTTGTGTTGAGTTTTGCTCTGTTCTCTTGGTAGCAGACTGAACCAGACACAGATGGACACAGGTAAGCACAGTAGAGTGGACCTTTCCTGCAGGCTTCCTGCGCCGGGTGCATATGTGTGATACCAACTACATTGTTGAGTTCCTGCCATTGAAATAGAAAGGCGGAGAGCCATGCACTCGTGCAAGGCACAGCTGTCTCTCGTCCACTATGGCAAGTGCTGAGCAATTGGTTTCAATGAGTCCTATGGGCTTTAACATTCTGATGTTGCAGTCTTTCAGCAAAACTATCTTCCTTTCGGCTGTCAAAGCCCCTGATTCTCTATGCCTGTTGTCAACTTTGGGGACTAAATGCTGGGCAGAATGACTCACCAACTGAACTGAAGAGGAATCTCTGTCTCTCTCTTTTATTATTATTATTGTTATTATTATTATTATTATTATTAAGAGCTTTGTCCTTCTCTAACTACAGCCATTAGTTTTGGCCAGACAAGTGACTCCCACCTACTGGCCTCCCAGTCAGGGCACAGCTTATGCTCACAAGAGGCCACCATCTTCACTGTTCTGTGTCCACAAACAAGTCAATGATCAGTGCCTGGCTGGTCCCCTGCACATCAGGGAAGAGGGATGCAGGTGACATGGCTCAACTCTCAGTGCAGACAGGTCCAGCCACAAAAGAGCAGAGAGCTGACCCCGGGACAGTCTCAGCCCTCTGATGACTCATAGAGCCCAAAGGTTCCTCCTGCCATCCCCATTCCCACTCAGATGCCTAGTTCTTCAAGGAGAAAATCTCAGTTAGCCTGGCTCCTGGTCACTTCCACCCTTGGCCTCAGGGCAGCAGTAGTCAAGATTGGCAAGTCTGACAGCAGCAAGGTTGGCGTTTCTCCAGTGCCTTTATTTTGACTGTCAGCTCAGAGACTTTCAAAATGATGCCATTCATGGACACCCGCTGTTGACTGAACACTCAGGGCCACTGTTTTGCAGCCACCTGAGCTGACCACGCATGACAAAAGGAACTCCACATCATCCATTCCCTGAGCTGAGGGCATGCAGAACTTAGAGGAACGCGATCTTCTAATAGCTGTCCTATCAGGAAGCTAGGTTCTGGTAGTTGCATTCCAGGATGTTCTTGTCTTAGTGGTTAAGCCAGCACTCTAGTAAACAAACCTTCGATTGCCTCTGCAGATTCCGGAAGACTGGTCCTTGACACCAGGCTCTCCACGACTTGGATCTTCATTAAACATCTCTGGAGGCTGCCTGTTCAGATGACCAGTTAGGAAATACCCTAAACCCTCTCAAACCCCCGTGGTTTATGAACACAGTGACCATCCAAATTCTTACTGCAGAATTCCTTCTTTCTCCTTCCCAGAGGCTATACATTCTGTTCTTAAGCCACTCGCCAGTAAGAAGAGCCACATCCATGCATTAGCTAAGCTGGGTACGGTGCCAAACGTCATTGAGAAACATCGCAATTAGGAATGATGACCACAATTGCTATTGGCAGAAGCGCAGAGGAATGGAGCCATTTGAGGGAAATGCCCAAAGCAGTAACTTGTCAACACTAATGAAAGAAATATGCCCTGGAATGCACAGTTTACAAAGTGCGAATCTGCTCTGCTCAGGAGACGCTCGTTGCAGGTGCATGATCATTCCAGCCCAGGAAAGAGTGGGATCTGCGAGGATTTCCAAAACAATGAACAGAACGAGCTCAGGGTGCGACGATGATTCAAATATCCAGCAACAGACACTAAACAAACCATGGTCCTTCCAACCAATACATCTTCTTAATGATGTAACTCTGCTCGTGAGAGGTAAGTTGCGACCACATGTCTTGTAATTTGCAATGATGAATATTCAACCCTTCCACCAATGTTTATCAAGCCTCTACTACGCACCCACATGCTCCACTGCAAAGTTACCTGCCATGTCCTAGAAGTTCCTGAAGGAAGAATTTTTCCTTCCAGAAGGAACGGTGGAAGCGTGGCTGCACCAACATAGCCACTGCTGCTATTTGCTCCCCAACGCTCTGCCAACTTGTAAAACAGTCTGTCCTGGGTTCCTGAGCGAATTGACCTCAGCAGAGCAGGTAGAAGATGACCAAAGCCCCACACAGTTCTGACTCCAAATGATTTAGAACATCTCAAAAAATATTTTACAAGGAACTCAACTTTTCTAGATGGCTCCAGGATGCACCCAACAACTTATTAATTGGGGGGGGGGGGTGCAATTATTCCATCCTCATCAGCCAAGGTTGGGGTGAACCACAGAGAGTGGGGTAATACCATTTTCTGGAACACCGGAAACAGGAAAGTGGATCACATAAGAATCTTGAAGATTTGTTTATTTTTATTGGAAAGGCAGATTTACAGAGAGGAGAGACACAGAGAGAAAGATCTTTCGTCTGCTGGTTCACTCCCCAAGTGGCCGCAATGGCTGGAGCGGAGCTGAGCTGAAGCCAGGAGCCAGGAGCCTCCTCCAGCTCTTCCACATGGGTGCAAGTTTCCAAGGCTTTGGTTTATCCACTACTGCTTTCCCAGGCCACAGCAGGGATCTGGATCGGAAGCGGGTTAGCCGGGACACAAACCAGTACCGATATGAGACCCTGGTGAATGCTAAAGTGAGGACTTTAGCCAATAGGCTACCATACTAGGCCCCATATCAGAATTTTGAACCTGAACGCTAGCAGCCTGATTTTGGGGGTGAGGGTTCAGTGAATTCTATAGGTGGAAGCCCCATCCTGAGAGGTGAACTAACTTTAAACTGAGACGCAAAATCCAGAAGCAGCCAATACTGTTGGAGGAATCAAAGAATATGTCAAAGTGACAATGCAGAGACCAAGTCAGAAGTTACTATATATGTTTTAAAATATGCTAAATCCCATAAGGCCCAAACAAAAATATGCTCCAGACTGAGCTTGAGTTGGTCAAACGCTGGGATCCCTGCCCAGCCATCACTGCTTAAAGGGAGACTCCATGGCCAATGCCTCAGAGACTGGAACCTCTCCTGCACCTACAGGGTCTTCTGGGCCCTCACAAGGCGCCACATGGTGGCACACAGGGAGATGCATGATGAGAAGAAGGGTGACAAGTTAGGTAGATGGGTGAGTGCACATACATCCGGACCTTTCACCAGCCAGTCTTGCTATTATCGGAAAACCTCCGTGGCATGGTGACTACCACCTGGGGCATGGCTGGTGCCATAGGAGCTCCAAGGCTGACAGGGCTGCACGGTGCTCTGCTTGAAGTCCCCAAGACCAATCTAGTTTGGAGAGGGTGAGCACTGCAAGGCCTTGCAGCGTGGGAAATCCTGCCACGCTGCTCCCAGAATAATTTCCGGTAGATTTATGACCAGGAGTTGGGTTGCTTCCCGGTGCATTGCAGAACATCACTCACCAGTGTTATGACAAGGCAGCTCATGTACCTGACAGAGCCCACCGCAGATCCAGGGAGGCACTCACTGGCACGGAGACCTTTCCTGGAATGGCTCTCACCTCCAGGCGCTTGGTGGGTCCCGCCCTCAGGGCAAACAACGTGGAGCCACCATGCAGGCATAGTAGGGAGCAGTGGCTTGCCTGCACGCCCTAGCATCTGCCCACCCTGGGTGCCCTCTTCTTCCACCCCCAACCTTTCCCTGCATAGTGCCCTGTCCACCCAGCACTCACCACCCCCCACACCCCCGGAGACCAGTCCTGAGCAAAGCAGGGCCTCTCTGGACTTCTGTCATGGCCCTCTGTCTCCTGGGCAGACAGAGCTTCCTGCCAGGCACTTTGATTAGAAGTCTCTCTGCATGCCCGCCTCACCCGCCCTCCCTCCACTCCTGTGCCAGGCGGGTGGGCACTTTAGCTCCTGGATGCTGACATTCCCCACCGCCTCCCATGGAGATCCTCATCCCTTCCATACGTACCTGTGGCTGTGTCTCTGCCCCTGCCTTCCCTGAGTGCACTGAGCTCTGGCTCCCAGACAAAGCCAGCTCCCTGGCCCCCAGGCCAGCTCACTGCCATAGCCGTGTCCTTGGCCCCCTTTTTCTGCTCAGAGCTGCAGGAGTGCCTACTTTTGATCCAAAGCCAAAAGCCTGGAGGTTCTTCCAGAGTCTCCCATTCATATTTTGGCACCTAGAAGAGCACTGTGAGTAAACCTTTAATATTACAGAGTACCTTGCCACGGCAGGCAGATGTTTATGTGACACAACGTGTCTGGGTGCAGCTGTAGGAAGCGTGTCCTCCCTCCCCATGGCCATCACAGGGGACCCAGCGACCCCTCAGGCTGGTCGACTCTCTTCCCCACCACGAGGAGCAAGCTTCAGGTGAAGTTCACGATGGTTTAGACCATCTCTGCTCATAATCCCCTGGCTTGGGGAAAAGGTCGCCTTTCAAATCAACAGTTAACCTACAGGAGCACTACCCACCACATGGTATTTAAAGTGGTCGCAGACAATATTTTGAGCCTTGGCACACAGCATCCTACCCGGCGCAATCTCCACTTCCACAGACAGAACCCAGCTGCCTCCGAGGAGCCCCTGTTTATTCCTGGGCATGGAGAGAATGCAGGGGTCCCTGCCAGAGAATACGGGGGAGGCTGTGGTCAGAGGGGCAAGGAGGAATCCTCAAATCGAAGGTGCCTGGAAACTCAAAGATGTCAGTAGAGGCCAGCAGAGAGAGAGAGAGTGCTGTGCTCACACAGCAGATGGGAAGCCAGGAAACCTTCAACTCCAGTGGTAACTCACACTGAGTGTGCAAACCACTGCAAGGAACATCACAGAGGTCAGACCAACGTGCAGTGCTTGCATGCTCTTGTCTGAGAAGCACCCACTACATTGGAAGCTAATCCCTTTCTCAAACATGCCTTCCTGTCTCCCCGGGCACCCAAAAGAATTCCGTAAAAAGAGCAGGGGCCAAGGGTACAGCTTGGTGGCAAAGCAAGTTAATCTTCTGCCTGCTGAGTCCCAGTTGCCCCGCTTCTAATCTAACTCTCTGTTGGAGGCCTGGGAAAGCAGCAGAGGATGGCTCAAGTACTTGGGCCCCTGCACTGATGTGGGAGACTCTGGAAGAACCTCCAGGCTTTCGGCTTTGGATCAGTTCAGCACCAGAAACTGTGGCCATTTGGGAAGTGAACCAGTAGATGGAAGATCTCTCTCTCTCTCTCTCTCTGTCTCATTCAGTAATTCTGATTTTCAAGTAAAATAAATAAATCTTTGGGAAAAAAGAGTACTTGGTGAGCAGTCTGGGTTCTGGGTTCTTCTACCACTTTGGAAAAATCCATTTTCACTTCTGGACTCCAGCATCTTGGTCTGGATAGAGTGAGGCTCAGTTGGCTGCCTTGTAGCATCAAAAGTAGGCACTCCCGCAGCTCTGAGCAGAGAAAGGGGGCCAAAGACATGGCCATGCAGCGAGCATCCCTGCTCTGTTCTGGATCAGGATCAAGACCTGCTTGTGCACGGCCGATCCCTAACAAGTCCCCTCCCCCCAACCCAGACACACCGTAGCCATGTAGTCCCCCACTTTGAGCACCAGTGGAACTCATATGGTTGGTTCTTGAATGAATGACTCCCTGCACCACACAGGAAAGCTCTGTGGATCCTTTCAGACAATGCCTGGTGCAGAGAGATTGGACTTGAAGGAACAGAAAATCTCTAAGAGGGTGATTTACAGGCTTATAGTACAAGAGGACATTTGTTCTGCATCCTGGTATGTCAGCACAATCACAGTGAAGAGCTGCACAGGCCGGCTGAGAGAGAGAGAGCTTGAAGGATAGAAGTGGGTGTGGAGGGATGGTCCTGGGTGGGATGGAGTGCAATGGACCGGATGCAGTGTTTGGGACACATATGACAAAACCAAAAGCAAGATCAAGGCCTTGTGGAGTGACGCTGAGCCTCCAAATGTCCACATCCAAGTCACGAAAGCAGTTGCCGCCAATCAGCAGACGAGCAAAGGGCTACACTGAGCTTCTCGGCCCTTCCCTCTCTGCCTTATCTCTGAGTAAAGACAAGATCAGTTCTCCATCATTAGCCTGTCACTGCCAGTTTCCCACTCCTGGTAGACACATTTACCTTTCCAGCATCACCTAAGAGATCTTGTGCTCGGTAGTCTTTCAGTACAAAATCCCATTTTCAGAGAAATCAAGGAACAGTGCACCCTCACCTCTGCTCATCCCAAAGCATTGCTAGCCACACTGCACCTGGGGTTCCTTGTGAGGAGGGAACATGTCTTGATAAACTTCTTAATCACCCCAATCCACCTGGTGTGTAATTAATACAAACTTGCTGGCAAAAAAAGGTAAACAGATAACATGATGGCCTCATTTTCACTCGCTCCGTGACACAAGGCAACCAGGCACAAGCAGAGGTGCTAGTCACAAGGATGCTGAGGCCCTTGCTGAAACAGCTACACTGGAACTTCTACAGCACCTTGCAAATGAAAAGGTTCAAACCTCCACTCAGTTCCAACAACCGAAACCACACAGAACCAAAAGCCAGCAACGAACTGAGAGAGGTCACAGGGGAGCACATGTCTCGGTCCACACAGAAATGGGAATCACAGCCTCATCCCCTTGTCAACCACTGGAGCCACAGGGCAGAGCTGAGATGTCATCTGGCCATGTAGGGCTTAAAAGCTGAGTCACAACTGAGCTCTGGTATGCCTGCTTTTCACAGCAGCTGCCCAGCCCTCTGAGCCTACCCACCCAGGATAAACTTCCAGAACTATCTTAAGTGGAAGAAGCACCAGCTGTGCCCAATCAGAAGAGGCCCCAAAGATAATATGCCATGAGCATCATGAGTTTTAAGCAAGGTGCAAGAAAGGCATGTGCCAAGGAGGTCAGGCCAGTTGGAAGTTCTATGGCCACAGGCATGGAAAAAGAGGCCTACACTGGGAGAGCAACTTCGGCGTCAAAGAATGCCCAGGGCATAGGCAAGAAGGACAAGGCATACTTGAGAGCCAGAGATATGAAGAGGTGTGAAGAAGCAAAGGGGGCGTATGCAGGGTGGGGGGGACAGGGCATCAACAGGAGGGTGGTTGGTGATGGTTTGGTATCCCCAGCCTATGGAGAGCCCAAGCTAGAGGGATGGAGGAAGAAATTGATTTGGCTCCAAATCAGCAACAGAGTAACTTTAAAAAACAGGTGCATCCACTTCAGTATTACTTCATTCGATCTAGCAGTCTCTTGGCATAATAACTTCGTTCTTCTGAAGGGCAGAAGCAATCAACTCTGGGTCAAGCTACCAAACACTAATTTGTTGTTCACAGTTCCTCTTAGCAGTATTTATACTAAAAATGTATTCAGGGTAGAATTTATTTCAATAGGATTGGCTTCTGATAAAAAATAGATGTAAAGGCGCTTCTTCCAGAATAAACTATTATTGATTAATTACACATACAAGTCCAGGAACAGATCCTAAGGAGTTTAGGAATGAGAAGTAATCTAGTGCAAAAATGCTCCAAAGGGAAAATCAAAACTCAAAACAAAACAAAACAAAACAAAGCAAAACAAAACAAAACAAAACAGACCAGCTATCCGCTTCACCAGCCCAGGGAACTCCTTCAATTAGAAGATGGGACTTCTTATACCAAATAAAAGGAAAAGGCAAGAAGCAAGCACCAAATTGTCCAGAGGTGGGTCCGTGGCATAGTGGGTTAAGCAGCTGTTTGGGTAGCCTGCATGCCATAGCAGAGAACTTGACTCAAGTCCTGGCTACTCCACCTGCTCCAATACAGCTTGTTGTTAAAAGCATGGGAAGCAGTAAATGATGACCCGAGAGTTTGGGTCCTGGTACCAAAACAGGAGACCCGGATGGAGTTCCTTGCCCAGCTGCAGCTGTCAGGAGTCTTTGGGAACAAAGCAGCAGGTGGAAGAGCTTTCTTCTCCTCTCTATCACTCTGCTTTTCAAATAAACAAGTAGTATTTTTTTAAAGAGATCTATATTGTAAATATTCACATCGGAAGCAGCATCCCATTCTTTACTCTCCACTGGATCTCCAAACCTCCTCAGTTTAGAACTACATGAGCAGAGATGCTGGGGAGCTATTCACTCAGTTTGCACAGGTCCAAAATGTGGGCTAAGGACCAGCAGCAGCAAGCTGGTCTGGGAGCCCCACTCATCAAGACCCTCAGGCTCCCACGGAGGAGATCCACTCACAAAGCAGGAAGCATGTGGGCAGCAGGGCCATGTGCACACACCGTGGGTCAGAGCAGGACCTCCAGACGCCTCCCCAAGCTGGGATGTTCACCCACCTCTTGGCTGCAGCACCCCCTCCCCGAGAGAACCATTCATGGAAACTGCCTACCTTCCTCT
Organism: Ochotona curzoniae; assembly: GCF_017591425.1. NCBI lineage: Eukaryota > Metazoa > Chordata > Mammalia > Lagomorpha > Ochotonidae > Ochotona > Ochotona curzoniae. The sequence continues at coordinate 7,550,423 of NW_024466129.1, read as the reverse complement.
GTGATAAAGACATACAAGGAAGGAATGATTGGATGGCCAATGGAGATGCCATCAGCCATTTTGATGTGACACCAGCACCAGAGAAGTGAGAATGTGGCTTAAGGTATTCTTTGGTGCTAGGTAAAGGTGATACCATCTGTGTAGTTAGTGGCTGAAGGCAACCCTTCCGAGCTGGTGAAATATTCTATGGCCATGAACAAAGCAGGGATGGAACATCGTCCATAGCTGTAAAATACTACAAACTGCTCCAAAGTTCAGGATTCTAGGAGCCACTAATGACAATTACACAGCTCTTACTTAAAGGATGAAGACCAAAACAAATAGTCTAAGGGAATTAGAAAAGAAAAAAGAAAGCCAAAAGTAATATTCATAGCAGAGCAAATGTGTGTATGTAAGGCTAGCTCATACAGAAGCAAATGGGTCCAGGATCAGGGCAGAGAAATCATCTGATGCAGTGCGCAGATGTCACTTGGGAATTCTGTGTTCAAATAAGGGTGCCTGGTTCACGTTCTGGCTCCTCTACGTGCCACGCAGTTCCCTAATGCATACTCTGCAAGGTAGCAGGTGACCCGCTCTTCAACTCTTTTGGCCCCTGCCATCCAATGGGAGATCTAGACTGCGTTCTGGGCTCCTAGCTTCAGCTTTGACTGTTGTGGGCATTTCGACAGTCGATGGAAGATTTCTGTGTCTTTCTGACATTCAAATAATGTGAAAAATAAATACTGTTTTAGAAACTTTAAAATTAGGGGCCAACATTTTCAGGGGTAGTGGGTTAAGCTGCCATCTAAGGTGCTGGCATCCCATGGTAGTTTAAGTCTAGGCTGCTCCGTGCCTAGCTAACATGCCTGGGAAGTTGCAATAGGTGGCTCAAATATTTGCACCCCTGCCACCCATGAGGAAGACCCAGATGGACTTGCAACATCCTGGTTTTAGTGGAGCTCTGCCTCAGCTCTTGGTGCTGTTGGTGGAGTGAATCAGTGGGAGGGAGATTCCTTCTCTCTCTTTGTCTCTCTCCCCCTCTTTCTGTGTAACTCTGTGTTTCAAATAAATAAATAAATCATTCTTAAAAACTTCAAAATTAGGGCCGCGCGGTGTGGCCTAGCAGCTAAAGTCCTCGCCTTGAACACGCCGGGATCCCATATGGGGGCCGGTTCTAATCCCAGCAGCTCCAATTTCCCATCCAGCTCTCTGCTTGTGGCCTGGGAAAGCTGTTGAGTTGAGGACGGCCCAAACCCTTGGGACCCTGCATCCACGTGGGAGACCTGGAGGAGGTTCCCGGCTCCTGGCTTTGGATCAGCACACGCACCGGCCGTTGCGGTCACTTGGGGAGTGAATTATCAGACGGAAGATCTTCCTCTCTGTCTCTCCTCCTCTCTGTGTATCTAACTTTCCAATAAAAATGAATAAATCTTTAAAAAAAAAGAAACCTTCAAAATTAAACACAAAGAAAACAGCAGGACATTCCTCCATGTAGATTTAGACAAGAGGTCTTCAAAAACATTGTGGGAAGTCAGTATTTTGAAAACAACAAACAACAAACAAAAAACAAGACACCTACAACACTTCTCAGCCTTTTGGCTAAGATCGAGTGGAAAAAAAAAGATATATGCATTGCCAAAATACTTATGTTTTCATTCCCTCTTTCCGCAGATGTTTCACAAGGCGCTCCTATGTGGCTCTGAGGGGTTCTGGGTGGGACACCCGGGAAGCTGCTGTGGTAAGGTCTGGAGAACATTGCTCACTGTACATATTTCTGGAAAACGTTTTCTCCTGTGTCCACATCACTTACCAGCTGATATGAATCTTTTCATGAATTGGATCAGCAAAAGCTTTCTAAATACCTTTTTAAATGTCAAGCCCCACATAGGGCTTGGGAGATGGAAGGAGTGATGAGCCACTGCCTTTTCTCCCCAGGAGAAGGGAGCAAAGAGACAAGTCAGGTGCTGAGTTAGGATGTTGTCAAGGAAAAGCAAGGACAGTTCCCACTTGCCTGGCCTCGGGAGATAACTTCACAGGCACCCTGTGACGTGGCAGTGGAAGCCTTGATCCAGTCTTTCCACGTGTAGCAAGCAGTCTGGAAGCCAGAGACGGCATGTTCCTCCGGACTGGCCACAGTAATCATGGTATCACCTTTCTCTGGAGCCAAGGTCAGCAGGTTGACCAGTCGCCTTCTTTCGACTACGTTTGCTCTCTTCAGCTCTGACACAAATACCCAATCAACATGTGGTCTGCTCTGCACAGCTCCTGGGAGACGTGGGGTCAAAGGGAAGCCTCTGGAACACGAAGCTCCTGCTGTTTGCAGTGTTGTGAGCAATAATGTCTCCCGTTTCTAACCCCATAGGCATCTTCCGCTAGTATCCATGAGGCTGAAGCAGGCTCTCCTTCTGGCCTGCAAACAGGGAGCCATCTCAAACCTTTCACAATTCCTGATGATCAAAATTAGTATGGTAGTTTTGTTTTTTTTAAAAAATCAAAACAACAATAAGTATTTTTTTTTTTTTTTTGCTTTTTTTGGCTAGCACCTTGCGTGACCTAGTCCTGAGCCAGCATTTACTGTCTTCTTCATTTCAGCCATGCACGTCTGCCCATGGCTCAGGAAGTCGAACAAGCGAGAAAACACAGGCTCCACCCTGCTCCTCCTCCTCAGAGCTTCCAGATCTTGGCACGAGATGAGGTAAAGTTACATGAAAACACCTGTCGCAGGTGCACAGAGGCAAAAAACCAGGGCAAGACCCAGAGGAACTCCTTCCCTCCCGGCAGGGAAGACGCATCAGCAATGCCTGGTTTTACGACACCTGCAGCCTTAGGATGCTTCATAGGCACATGGTCCAGGTTAAGTGAATCCCAGTGACGGATCCCTAGCAAGTCACAAAGCTCGAAATACCTAACTGAGGGAATCCTTAGGAAGGGCTTAGTGTTGAAATTGGGGTTTGTCCGGATGCGTTATATGCTGTTTTTTAAATAAATATACTGATGACGTAACAGAATTGAAGCTTCATTTTCCCCCCTTCATTTCTGGAGCTCTTTCACACCAGTTTCTTAATGCTCTGGAATTGAAAGCAGCCACTGCGGACCCTGTGTGTATCACCTCCAGCTGTTTCCTGTGGATTTGCCCTCACCTCGGTCACCGCTGAGAAGGCCTTCACTCGGCCCTGGTTTCCATCACCTATAGCATCTTTATTCTGGTTACTTACTGCTATTTATATCACAGGCATTTGCAAGATGCATATTTCAAAGAGAGAGAGAGAAAGCATCCCTGGACACAAGTTATCTCCTCACAGAAACTAGAGGGTGGCCAGCCCTCCCCCCGAGGGCAACTGGCTCAGGACTAGGCATTCTTGAATGCCAGCAAGGTGAAGGAGTCAGACTCTGCTGAGCTAAGAAAGAGGAGTGCTCAACTAAAGGTTTGTCCCACAAGAAAACGCAGGCAGGTTTCCCCAGGGTGGCAACCCTGCTCAGATGCCACACGATCTTTCTCTAAAGCAGCCGCACACATTCTGGTCCACCTGGTGCCAAGGCGAGCTGAGGGGCTTCTGTGTGCTCTCCCTTAGGGGCTGCAGCCTGGCACATTTGATGTGGCTCATGCACAGCTTGCTCACTGCACAGGACATGCACAGGACCTGTCCTGGGTGGGAGCTGACTTCTCTCTGGTGGGCGTGCCTCGACACCCTCCAGTCACAGGGTGGAGCTTGAGTCTGAGTCTGAATACCCTGAGAGGCAGCAGACCGAGGCTGCAGCAGCTGGGCTCCTGCCACCCACATAGGAAATCCAGACCAAGTTCGCAGCTCCTGGCTGTGGCCTGGATGGGCCCTGGCTGTGGCAGGCATTGGGGAGTGAACCAACCAATGGGAGATTCTCTCTGAGAGACAGTGAGAGAGATACACTGACTGCCTTCCAATAAACATCTTTTTTCAAAAGGAAACATTTTGCATAATGGTGACATTTCTGATGTCTTCTGTAACAGGCACCCTAACCGTTTGGAATCAATCTTCTGGAATTATAAAGTAACTACAGCAGACCCTCACTCAGAGAGCAGGTGGATGGGTACTGCTCCCTCCCAGGTCTCCAATGATGGCAGATAACAGAACTGCCACTGAGACAGAGCTAAGAGGCCAGAATGTCTGTCACAGGCCCTCCTGCCTCCTGTCCCCAGGCCTCCTCCGTCTCCCTTCCAAGTCCTCTCAGGGCTGCCACTCAGGGAGTAGAGTGACTTCATCTGTCATTTCTCTGAACAGAGACCGACCTGGCCACAGAGAAGAGGCAGCCATCAGAAGGCATGTGTGCCTGGAGTCACTGGATTTAGGAAAGGCAGGCTCAAAGGAAGGCAGGGAAGGTGGCAGGTAAAGCCACACGAGCCAGCACTGGAAGGCCTCAGGCCACCTGTGCCTCTGCGTCCTGGAAATGTGACCCAAATGGTGATGTGTCATGAGTGCAGAAACACACACTGAGTTTCTGAGACAATCCTATCTTGATTATTGGTTAAAATGATAAAGATTCAGATCATGCCTGGGTGCATACAATATGTTATTAAAATCAACCATGCATGCTGATTTTGACTTCTTCTTTTAACAGTTACTAGAAAATTCAACATGACCTATTCAGCTCCCATTCCATTTCTCGAGGCAGGGTCCAAGGCTAAAGCCTGCCTCTTTTGATTTTCCTTTCTTTCTTAAAAAAGGAGGGGAAAAGATCATGATGTAGAGCAGAGCGAGGAATACTAAAGGACAAAAGGCCCTGTTGCTATTTATGAACCGGGCCCTTCTGAGTTTATAAACGTGTCGTGAGACGCCCAGGTTGGCTGTGTAGTGGCCTGGCTTCTCCTCTGCCAAGGGCAGGGGACGGCCCGAGTCAGTTCACGGTGTTTGTAGCGGCTCTGTCTGCGACACCAGCAAAGCCAGACTTGATGTTTCTTTTCCGACCCGCTTTCATCCTCCATAGGATCTAAGATCTAAGGTTTCACAACTCAAGAATCCAGCCCAATGCTCCTTCCACAGAACACTGGAGCTGCCTTGGCAAAGCCCAATAAATCCCAGGAAAGTATTTTAGGAACTGTTGCTCTTATTTCAAGTCATGGAAAGTGTTAGTGTGAAGGACTCAAGTTCTCTTGTAAAAGGGTAAGGGAAACTCCCCTCCTCCCCCACACAGCAAGTACCACGTTAGTTTGGCTTCCCTTTGTCAAGGTGCAGGGGACTCTGGACCACCGGGTCCAACAGTGGGACGTGAGATAGTCCGGTCTCCACCAGGGAGGAGACCTGGTCACTGAGCCCTGCACTCACCCTTGTATGTTCCTGTCTGAGCCTTCAGGAGCTCTGCACATTTTGTTTCTTCCTCTTGTATTTCCAAATGAAATCGGCATTCCGGGTGAATGCTGCTCACCTGTTCAAGGCCAAAGGAAATGGAAATCAGGAGAAACTCCACAGCGGTCATCAAGCAGAAATGCTACCAAAACCCCCACAGTTCTACCAACACCCCCCACCCCCACAAGCGTATTTTCCTGGCAGAGTTACTAAGAGCAACTTTATGATTTACTTCCTCATAATGTTAAAGCTCAATATAACTATTTTTTTGAGAAGGAAACCAAACTTACTAACATAACACGTTGCATGTCAGTACTAATGCGGAAGCAATGGAGACCCGGGACCCAATAATCTCTCCTTATTCCAGAGCCCTCTTGGAGGCAGCTCTTGTTCTGATGGAAGTGAATGCGTGTTCACTGCTCAGGCCTTTCCTAATCACTGCCCACGATGGTGGACAGCAGGTGCAGCATCTGAGGACCGTCTGGCTTCACAGCCCTAAGCGGACAGCAAGACCTGACCACAGGCTCTTAAGGTGTACCAGTACGGAGCCCTGTGTACTTACTACCTGTGCAAAGACAGAAAGCATGCCACTCAGTCTGAGATGATAACACTCGGTAACCCCTGTTTTTAACAAAGTGCAGCACCCTTTCTCTTCATGCTCTTTTTCCACCTCGACATGCACTCACAAAACGCATAGTTAATTTCCACTGCCTACAGAGATCTCTGTCTCCCTCTCTCTGTCTCTCTTACACACACACACACACACACACACACACACACACACACATTTTGTCTAACCAAAATTTCATTTGTGCTTACGTCCTACTAAGCGAAGAGAGTCACACTTTCAGGCACGTGAAGGCCACCCACCTCTGGTTACCCCACTGCTCATGTAGGTCTGCCAGAATTCCAGCCACGAGCAGTCTCCTACCGGAGCCAAGGACAGACCCAACGTGGAGTTCTTCCCCAGTCAGCCCCTCTTAGAAAGCTGGTGTTTTGTTTTCAATCCGACGCATTACTGACTAGCCACCGAGTGGACAGATCCCTGATTCTGAGGATGCTATGTTACATTTCAGATTGAGGGAAACCACACTGACTTAGATTGTTCAGGCGCAGTGGCCCGTTTGGGAAGATCTTAGAAAGTAAAACAGGTTTACCACGGTGCCTGTCGGTGTGTCTGAGCAGCCGGCTCCTACCAGCAGCCTGGGGCAGACCTGCCACGTCTTGGCGCCAGGCCAGCCAGTGGGGCAGCCACGACGCCACCAGCAATGACAACTTCGCCTAAACAACTCCAAGCCCCAGGGCGCGACGATGGAGCAGCAGTGCGGGCTGCCGGCTGCTACCCCACATGGAGTGCACACGGGCAGAGAAGCAAGAAAGCGGTGCAAACTTTGTACTTAGAAAAAGGCTTTGCTATACTAGGAGAAAACCCTGAGCAACACACCATATATTAGTGCACTCCTTTAACAAACTTCTGGCGTTATCATTTCTCCTCATGCGCTTAAGAAGAAAAAAAGAGAGAGAGAGAGAGAGAGAGAGAGAATATTTCTGAAAGGAAACTCGTCCCAGCCAGGCCACGTCCTGCTCTCCTACACACCAAAGCAAACACGACTGTCCCAGGAGGAGGCGGGAGAGAGAGTGAACGACAACGCAAACTCCCTTTCCCCCTGAAAGGGAAGACTGCTCAGGTGTCCGCGGCGGCCCCTCAGCTCCACTCGGACTTTACAGTTCCGGGGCTCAGGGCCGCCCCATCCACCCTCTCATGCGCACCCTAGAACCCGCGGTCCAGGACCCGCGCGTCTTAAGTATCCAGGAAGAAAGAGGATCCCGTTTCCAGCAAACCCGGGACGGAAGCAAGGGAGCGAGGGGCTCGCGGTCTTTCCATCCCCGGAGCCAGTCAGTCACGATCCTGAGGAGAAGGTTTGCAGCTCCACAGGCGACCCCAGGACACGGTCAGACGGATGGGTCCCCGGGCCAGCCCTGTGGCCCCGCCGCCCCCCGGCGCAGCCACCCTGCTCTCAGCGCTCCAAGGCTCGCGCGGGAAGCACAGCCGGGGGAGCCTCTTGAGGACCGGGGGCGACGCGAATCCCGGTGGAGTTGGGAGGGGAGGTCGCACTCACAGGGACCAGCAGCCAGCCGCAGCAGGTCAGCAGCGCGGGAGGCAGCAGCGCGGGCGCCCTCATCCCGGGCTCAGCGCGCCGGGAGACGCCCAGTACCCGCCGCCTCCGTCCCGAGCGCCTGCAGCTCCGCGAGCTCCACCATGGGCCGGGCCCAGAGCGTGGCGGAGCCTCCCCGGCTCGGGCTGTCGGCGCACCGCGCGTCCAGCAGCTGCCGCCCCGCGGCCTGAGCGCGTGGGCCGGGCCCCTCTGTCCCCGCCTGGAGCGCGCTCACCGCTTGCCCGCACGTCCCGGCTGCGCCCCGCGCCCCGCCGCTCCGCCCTCTCGCCCCCTGTCCCCGCCCCGTGCGTCCCCCTCGCCCCCCGTGTCGCCTTCCTCCCCATCCGTCGTGCTCCTCAGCCCCGCACCCCCACCCCCCGCCTCTCCCTGGTGCCCGCCCCGTGCGCGCGCCCTCGCCCCCTGTCCCGTACACTTCACGACCCCCACCCCCGCTCCTTCTGTCCTGCGGGTTCAGGACACCTCGCCTACTTCAGCAAATCTTGGTCCCCAGTCCCCTGCTGCCTCCCTCACCCTGGGTGCCTATGCGCCCGTCTTCATCTCCCTGACTCTCAGGGGCAAGGAGGAGCAGGTGAGAGGGTGTTCAGGGGAGGGCCAGGGGCTTGCCAACTCCGACAAGGGAGGAAGCAGCGGCGCCAGGTGTGCACCAGCCTTCGGCGCGCAGGGTGATGGGTTTGTGGCACCTGCGCTTTCCTAGGGGATAAACTTAGGATGCCCAAGGAAGCGGTCATAAACGCTTACAGGATGAGTGGGCTGCCTTAGTAGGCGGTGAGGCTACTCAACGGGGTCCTGGGAAGAGACATTGTCATGCGCGGACTGGGAAGTCTTTGAGGAAGGATGGGGTTGTATTGAAGGTTCAGGGATTCTCCAGGAGGACCCCCGCAGTTCTTGGTCCTCCCTCCCCCTGGGACTCAGTGTGGGGCTGGACTGGCGGAGACCCCGTCGCTGCCCCAGACCAATAGCGCCGCCTTCAGGAGGCGGGGACAGCCGCGGACGTCCCTGAAACACCCTACTTTCCTGTTCAGCCTGAGGCATTCCTATAGCGGACACCGGTGGTTAACACCAAATGACGAAGCACTGCAACTGAGACCCAAGTCCAGTCATTTATTTGTTGTAATTTTTTTGTGTGTGGCTGTTGTACGTTTAGATAATGAACTGATGAGTTGAGGATCTGCTTTTCGAAGAACTTTTTTTTTTTAAAGATAGACCATGACCAATTCAAAGTTACACAAAGAAGAATAAGAAATGAAAGAACACCCTTGTGCCCAGTGTGTAGGTTGAGCCCAAGGTCCCCACCCGCTAGGTTTGTCACTGGCCTTCTCTCCCAGCCTTCCAGCCTGCCTCAAGGTGCTCTCGTGCTGCCTGCCATCCACGCATCCCACCTGTTCTCTGCAAAGCACGGTCCTGGGCGCAGTGCGACTGGGATGATGAGTGAGGCACGCAGGCTCTCTCCCTGCAGGTGGCATGAGCATCCGTGACATGGACATGATGACAAACGAAGAGGGAGCAGTGGCTTTTTCAGGGGAGGCCCTTGCAGGACAGAAGCTCTGAATGTGCTTGGGGGGCGGGGAAGGATGGAGCATGGATGTGCCAGATTTTTAAAAATACTTTAGTTTCTTTATTTATAAAACAGAATTACACATAGAGGGGGAGAGATGGAAAGGGAAATCTTCCATGTGCTCAAACCAGCTCTTACCTGTGTCCCACGGGTATCACAAGAAATGGCTTAACTTGCTGCACCACAACATAGCCCCATATACTTGGCAATTAAAGGTCATGGGGCACTTGTGGGTAGTGTCCCCTCTTGCAGAGGCCATTCTTTCTGAGCCAAGTGGCCCCCATGGCAGAGAGGGGTTCCATGCCTTACACAGCCACTGCTGGCTGGCAGCCTTGCTGGGAACCCCTGCTGGCGGTCACTTCAGGCTATGCTCACAAGCCCAGCCGAAGCCTTGGTCCCAACCCTGGGTTCTCCCTGCCTATCTTGCTTGTGTCTTCTCACCACATCTCAGTCCATCAGCTCCCACCTGCCTGTGTCTGGGCCCTGGATTCCTGCGGTTCACAGGGACCTTGGCATCTCTCACACTTGTGGTCGCCCCAGATGTTCCAGGCTGAACCCTTCATGGGAAAAATCAAATTTCTATGGATGGGAACTGAGCAAGTCCCATGAAGAGAATCCCAGACATTTAGTGACTCAACAAGGCGCACCTGGGGTCTTCCTGATTAGAACAGACTGAAAGATGCACCATTTAATCACTTAAATAATACACACTGTGCCAGGGCTTTATACTGCATCATGGGATGCATAAATAGCTTCTTCCTGTCCCCACGGTTCCTGCCCCTGCTTGGAACTCCTTACTCAGATACCTCTTGCCCTATCCAGATATGTATCTGGGGTTCTGGAAATAGACACCCTGGGTAGAACACTATGGCCCTGGGTACACCCAGCACCCCTCAGGCCATTCCGACTTACCGTGCTTCATCTTGTAAGAGCCTGAATGTTCGGCTTCAATAACAAATTTACTTCTGCTGAGCCTTAATGAAATTCTAGGATATTGCAGAACATCGGCATTTAAAACCATTATTTATTTGAAAGAATTACAGAGAGAGAGGAAGGAGGAAGACACAGAAAAGGAAAGTCTTATCTCCCCTGATCGGCCACCGATTCACTCTTCAGATGACCACCATGGCCACAACTGGCCAGGCCGAAGCTAGAAGTTTTTTCTGGGTCTCCCATAAGGCTGGCAGGAACCCAAGCATTCAGGCAATCCTTTCACAGGCCATTAGGAAGGAGTTGGATCAGAAGTGGAGCAGCCAGGACACGTATCAATGCCCGTATGGGATGCCAGCCTCACAGGCAGCGGCTTTAGCCACCAAGCAACAGTGTTGTCAGTCTCAGTTCTCTTTATCACTCCCAGCTGGCTAAGTCAGAGGGTATCAGCTGGTGGGCGGGGAATGGCAGGTGGTGGCATGTGGCCTGTCTGAGATCCTGGTTTTCTTGTCCGTGGGATCCTGGGAGCAAACACAAAGCACGGTGTTCTGTGATTAAATTTTCCTGCTCCTGAAGGCAGCAGGGCACACAACTGCAGCACAACGCTGTACACAGCTCACAGGCTCGTGTGCTGGGCCCACTCCTCAAGTTCATTAGGAAGAAGACTTCGGTATGGACATGCACACAAGTGTGACGTGCTCTTTGAGGATGTGTGCCCTCCCTCCACGGGGGTACAGACACAGGCTCCTCTCAGGACAGGGAGCTGGTCTACCTGTGCGGTTTCCAACCAAAATTGACCCTTGGATGAGCCAACTTCCTTACAGCACATTCTGTACACCATGGAAGAGCTGACAATCTGGACCCGCTTGTGATGGTTCCAATTAGCTAATCCTCCCTTTGCGAGCGCCAGGATCCTATGTGGGCAGTGAGGTGTTTTGGCCCATCACATCAAAGGTTAAGCTCCCCAGAAAAAGACCGATGCAGTTAGGGCCAGCTATCTTGCTTTTGACAGTGTCCCAGCTGCTCCACTTCCCATCCAGCTCCCTGCTTGTGGCCTGGGAAAGCAGCAGAGAATGGCCCAAATCCTTGTGACCTTGCACCTGTGTAAAAGATCTGGAGGAAGCTCCTGGCTTCAATCAGATCAGCTCAGATCTGACTGTTACGGTCACTTGAGGAATGAACCAGCAGAAGGAAGATCTTTCCTTCTTTCCCCTTCGTAAATCTGCTCTGCCTTTCAATTAAAATAAATAAATCTTTAAAAAAAATAGAGTTGGTAGTCCTAGGACTGGTGAAACATTCTTTCGCACGTGCTGGAAAACTCAACGCGTGTGGATCATAAAACTCTCAACTTTCCTTGTCACAAAAGGACTCTTCCCCAGCCCACTGTCTACTCAGGCCTTGGACTTGTAGTTGAGAAGCTGTGTCTCTTCCCCAGCCCACTGTCTACTCGGGCCTTGGACTTGTAGTTGAGAAGCTGTGTCTCTTCCCCAGCCCACTGTCTACTCGGGCCTTGGACTTGTAGTTGAGAAGCTGTGTCTCTTCCCCAGCCCACTGTCTACTCGGGCCTTGGACTTGTAGTTGAGAAGCTCTGTAGCGGACAGTCAGGGGTCTTCCTCTTTCTCTGCTCCATATCCACTCCCTGGAACACCGCCAGCTGTCTTGGGTCCTACATGTCACAAGGAGGACGGAAAGGGTCAGAAAGCTGTATTTACAGCAGTGGTGCTGTTGGTGTAATGGATTCAGATTAGTGTTTCCACGAGTGCTTCACACCTCTCTGGATTCTGCATTATTACAGACTGCCCTGCAGTATAGTGGGTAAGGCTGCTCTGTGCAACATCGGATCCCATTTGGGCACTGGTTGGTGTCTGGCTGCTTCACTTCCAATAACCCCTGGCTGCTATACCTGGGAAATCAGCAGAGAGAATGATTCTAGAAGACCCTGGCTCCTAGCTTCAGCTTGGCTCCACCCTGACTGTCATGGATGTTTGGGGAATGAAGCAATAGATGGAAGATATATTTGTCTCTCTCTCTCTCTCTGTAACAATGCCTTTCAAATCAGTTTTTTTTTTTTAATGTTATTGATCCCTTGGTACAGATGAGGCCCCTGTGAATCAGCCTCTTATGAAATCTGTGGTTCTGGACAGTTCCATTTCCTCCTGCTGTGGAGAAGGCTTTGCAGTGTGGGCATGCAGCCAGTTTCAGCCTCTGACCTGTTGGCCTCCCAGTGTGACCCTGACATCATTCCTGCCCCCCTGAAAAACACAGGCCAACCTTCCCCAACTAGATCTTGAAGTGGTTTTCCTTGGGATGAGCGAGAAAATGGCATCTCTCCTGCCTCCACCACCCTTTACTCTGACATCTTTAGGTTGGAAGAACACCTAATGCTCTAAGCCAGCCACATTGGGGTGGTTCTGTGTGTAGATCCTCTTTTAGTGGTCTAACACCTCACCCTCAAATGCAGCAGAGCAGGCTCTAACTGCTTCGGCCTTTTCTGGGGAGCTTGACCTTTGACGTGACTGGCCAAAACACTTCCAACATTCTGTTACAAACTCTTCGCAAGCTTGGTCCAGAAGCCTTCAGAATTATCTAGAAAGAGTCCTAGTGGGGGTGGGGGAGGGTTCTTCAAGAAGAGGCAGCAGGGGGATGGAGTGTGTAAGCTGCATCTGTGGAATTTGCTTTATTTAAAAACAGATTTTCTGTTTGAGCAGTCATAGGTAGAAAGAAAACGTAAGCAGAAAGTACGGAGGGTGACGCTGTGCTTACTCTCATCACGCTGCAAACTTCCCAGTCGTTACCATCCTGCACTTGCTGCCAACATCGTTCCTAAGTAACTTTCATCATTTAAGCTTGGGGTACACCCTGATGTGCATTCTACAGGTGTGGACACACGTGTGACATGTGTTCAGCTTACATCACTTTCCCTTTGGGTTAAAGAACAGGGAGTGTGACTGACTGAGCAGCATACGGCAAGAGCATGTTTTGCTTGAAAGGCCCTGCTGAGCAGTCTTCCGGAGTGGCTGTGCCCGTTGGCATCCTCACCAGCAGTGAAGGAGAGTACCAGTCGTTCCATGCCCCCATCAGCGCTGTGTTGTGCTTGTTCTGGAATGTGCCCAGTCTAGTGGTGCGCAGTGGTAACTCACTACTTTAATTTGAAACTCTCTGATGACACTTCATCTTTTCATATTCTTATTTACTATCTGCACATCTGTACATCTTGTTGGTAGAATGTTTGTTCAAAACTTTTGACCATTAAAAAATTTTATTGATGGGCCCAGCATGGTAGCCGAGTGGCTAAAGTCTTCATCTTGCATGCGCCAGGATCCCATATGGGCGCCGGTTCTATCCCGGCAGCCCCGCTTCCCTTCTAGCTCCCTGCTTGTGGCCTGGGAAAGTGGTTGAGGACGGTCCAAAGCCTTGGGACCCTGCACCCGCGTGGGAGACCTGGAAGAATGTCCTTGCTTTGGGACAGCTCAGCTCTGGCCCATTGCAACCACTTGGGGAGTGAATCAGCAAATGGAAGACCTTTTCCAGTCTCTCTAAATCTGTCTTTCCAATAATAATAAATAAAATCTTTAAGAAAATTGCTTTGATCATGCTTTTGCTATACCTAAAAAGCACTAGAGGTAACCTAGATTTTCTCACGGGTTATCCGCTAGAACTTGTGCGATTTTGTATTTTATGTTTTGGTCTAAGATCCGTTTTGAGGTCATTTTTGTGGAAAAGTGTCAGATCTGTGTTTAGATTTACTGTTTTGCATGTGGGTGCTCAGCTGTTCCATAACTGTTTGTGGAAATGACTATCTTTGCTCCATTGCATTGTCTCTGCTATGTTGTGGAAGATCAGTTGATCATATTCATGGAAGTCTATTTCTGGGCTCTTTATTAGGTCCATTAATCTATCTGTTCATAATTTTTCTAGTTCTGTATTGTCTAGCTTGAAACTGGAACTTTATAGTAGGCAGCCAAGTTTACACCTGTTGGCCTTTTAATGTCATATTTGCTTTCTGGGTCTTTAGATTTAGAAATAGTTTTTAGGGCCTGGCGTGTAACCTAGCAGCTAAAAGTGCTCTCCTTGAATGCAGTGGGATCCCATACGGGCACCAGTTCTAATCCTGGTGGCCCTGCTTCCCATCCAGCTCCCTGCTTGTGGCCTGGGAAAGCAGTCGAGGACAGCCCAAAGCCTTGGAACCCTGCATCCATGTGGCAGATTCAGAAGAGGTTCCTGGCTCCTGGCTTAGGATCGGCATAGCATCGGCTGTTGCGCTCACTTGGGGAGTGAATCATCGGACGGAACATCTTCCTCTCTGTCTCTCTTCCTCTCTGTATATACGACTTAGCAATAAAAATAAATAAGTCTTAAAAAAAGAAAGCAAAGAGTTTGTTGTTTTCGCAAAATGATTTCCTGAGACTGAGTGGGGTTTTAGTGAATGTACAGATCAAATTGAGAACAGCAGAGGTCTTACAATACTGAACCTGCCTACTTGTGTAAACGCTGTTTCTTCACTTATGTAGACCTTTCTATTATCGGTTTTGTAGTTTTCTTTATACAGTTCTTGTTTGAGTTTTTCTATATATCTTGTTTTTTTGCTGATAATCTGAATAGTATCATGTTTTACATTTCAAATTGCACTTGTTCATTTCTAGGATATAATAAAAACTTTGACTTTTATACATTAACCTTGTGCCATGCAGCTACACTGATCTTGAGAAGTATTTTAATTTATTCTGCTTTTGTTGATTTATGTACTTTCTACCAAATCACATGCTTTTTTTCTGATCTGTGTATTTAGTTCCTTAGCTGTGTCACTTCACTGGCTAGAAGTTCTAATCCAATCCTGAACAGGTATGGTGAGAAGGGACACACTTTCTTTGTTCCTTATCTTCATAGGAAAATATCTAGTTCCTCACCGTTAATTCTATTAGTTACAGGATTGTGAGGGTATGTGTTCTTATCAAGATGAGGATGTGTTTCTCTATCTTCAATTTGCAGGGAGGGTTTATCATGAACATGTTGAATTTTTCCAAACATTTTTTCCCAAATCTATTTGATAAGGTCATATGATTTTTTTCTTTGGCTTATAGATGTAATAGTACATTTTCAATGATTTTCAGGGCTGATGTGGTAGCTTACCTGGCTAATCTTCAGACTGTAGCACCAGCATCCCATGGAGGAGTTGGTTCAAGTTCCAGTTGCTCCACTTCCAATCCAGCTCTGTGCTTATGGCCTGGGAAGGCAGGGGAGGATGGCTCAAGTGCTCCTGTGCCCGTGTAGGAGACCTGGAGAGAAGCTCCTGGTTCCTTTGTCTAATGCTGAAGAGCTTCTTTTAACATTTCTTACAATAAGTCTCTCAATTTTTGTTGGTCTAAAGAAATCCTTACTGGTTTTTTGTTGTTGTTGTTCACTTTTGGAGGTTTTTACTGATTACTGAATAATTATTCTAGATTGGTGGTTTTTCTTTCAGCATTTTAAATATCTCAGTCTTTTCGTGGTTGTCATTTTTGAGAGCTATCTCATGGTTCTCTTAATTATTTATCTTCATTTTATTTGTAAGAGAAAGAGAGAGAGTTCACTCCTCAGGTGCTTATGGCAGGGCCAGATCAAAGTCAGAAGCTCAGAATTTCATTCAGGTTTTCCATGTGGGTGGCATGCTGCTTTCCAGTTCATTCACTGGCAGGGAGCTGGGTAGGAGTTTCAGTAGCTGGAGTCACACCAGACTCTGGGCTGTAGAGGGCTGGCACTGCAGGCAGGGGCTTAACTCTCTGTACCAAGCATTGGCCCTCGGTTACTCCGTGAAGATTTATCCACAATAAAGTCAGATGGACTCCACCATTTGCTGAACATTTGATTAAATTTGGAGAGAAGCGATCAGCTGGTTAGCTGATGAAGAGATTACTGTAGATTGTCTTTTTATAAAGCCACAAAAGCCTTGGCAGTTGTACCTTTTGTGTCTTATGCAGCAGGCTAATTTTACGAAGCTGTCACACGTAAACTAAAGGGTAGGGATTTAGCCATGTGGGCAGCATTTGGCGTCACTGAAGCCTGCCACTTGCAGCTATTCCCTGCTCACATCCCTACTTTAGATTCCTTGGGATTAACGCCAGCTACGTTGTTCTAACAATAAAAAGAAGTGAAGCCAATCTTTCCACACGTTTTTCCAGCTCTTCTTGGGGCCCACAGCCCACACTTTGCAGTCCTGTAGTACCCATTGATAGAAACGAGCCCCACTGTTGCTCATGGCAGCTGCTTCCTCCTAGCCTTGAGTTATGCTCATGGCTGCCTTCATTTGCAGTGCGTGCTTCCAACAGAGCCCTCAGGTGCTCCGCCCTGCTCCTCCTGGCACCGCCCATCTCTGTCTGCTCCTCTACCCAGGTCACGTTCAAGAAAGTCAGCATCTCTACATTAAGCCGGGGTCTCTTAATGCTTCATCTCTTTCGTTGTTTGTGTATGTGTGTGTTGCTCTGAATACTTAACTCTCTTTCAAAATAAATGCTAACCAGGACACTTTCCTGTGACTCGAGGAGAAAGATGCAGTGATCACTCATCACGCTGTGCTTGTGCCATCACCTGCTCTGCCTCCTGCCCTGGTGTTATTGGTATTAGGACTCCCTTATTTCCAGAATCGTTCAGGTTTGGACATATCAAGGCTCATCTAAAAATCGCCAGGAAATGCTCCTTACCCTTCAGTTCCATTTGCTGCCTTTTTGAAGTACCTCTGTTCTGTCCTGGGCTTTGTGGGCACACAGGATCAAGTTCCTGTTCATCTCCTGAATCCCCTACAATCCACTCCTGCCCTTCTGTGCAGCATCTCAGCCTCACCATCCTGGCTCCTTTGCTCCAAATGTGACCCTTCCCTCTTCCCCAGGGACCTGCCCTAGGTCCTCATCCTGCTAGGAGAGAAGCAGCATCTCTTTTCGGCATGCCTCCACATTGATCAGGCCCTTGCCCAGCACCATCGGAGCCAGAACAATTGGGAAGTGTTAAGTCTGAGCATTCACTTCCACTTTGGACATGCACCGGGGTGAGTGGTTCCCAGCTCAGTCTGGCTGTGCGTCCCTGGACAGGCAGGTGGAATTGTCACAGGCAGAGCCATCATACCTCATCTGTGATTGCAGCCCACTCTTCAAGATGTTGTCTCTGCAATGCCCTACCTGTGGCCACCTCACACTTTCTCAGACGTCTTATCACTCCCTCAGAAGTGGCTTTGTCATCTTCTTAGGGTCCATTCTTGGTTTGAAATCAGATACTGCCCTTTTCTACTCAGAGAGACAATCCGGTTATCATCTGCCTCCCCTACTGAAAAGCTTTCCTTGCAGAGCTTGACACTGGAGTGGCACAGTGGCGTGGAGCAGGTGTTTCCAGGTGTTGAATGTGCACCTGTGTTAAGTGGCCCCTGGTACTATTTAACTGGGTCTGAAGAATTTCATCGGAGTCCTCCCCATTGGCCCCTTCAGCTGCAAGTCTCCTACCGCCACAAGCAGCACCTCACCTCACCTGACTCTGTGGGGTTACTGTGGTGGGATCCCAACGTCGGAGCCTACCCCTCACTGTCCTCCCCCTGACCTGAGAACTAATGTGGGCCCAGAGCAGGAACAGTTTCCTGACCAACTGTCCTGAGAAACACAGGCTCCTGCCAGGTGCAGGGGCTTAGTCCTGAGGATACACACTAAGCAGTTAAAGCATCGGAACAAACAGTTTCACTGTATAATTTTGGCTTGTTTTCTTTTTCTCGAAAAGATTTATCTTGTTTTTCTAAAGGGAGAGAGAGAGCGAGAGCGAGAGCGAGAGCGAGAGAAAGATTGATCCTCCAACCACTGATTCAGCCATGGCTGTATCAGGCCAAACCCAGGAGGCAGGAACTCCTTCCCGGGTCTCCCATCAGGTGCTAGGTCCCTACCACCGAGGCCATCCTTTACTGCTTTTCCAGGCATATCAGTGGGGGGCCAGAGAAGAAGTGGAGTAGCTGGGACCCAAACAGGTGCTCCTGTGTAGGATATTGGGATCGCTGGTGGAGGTTTAACCTTTCTGCCATGACACTGGCCCCAGCCTATTCCTTTCCACTGCCCCTATGGTCCCCCACTTTGCAGGAGGCTGAGCACTGAGCAACTGTCAAGCAGGTGAGCCCCATTCCTGCCTGCCTAATGATGGTGCTCACCATGTGCCCACTCCCTTCTGACTCATCTGCTTCCCTGACCCATAGGGTGATGTCAGGAATGAACACTGAGAAGGGAACCTCAATTTTTCATAAACCGAGATCCGCAGAGCAGGAACGATCATCCGCATTGTTTTCTCTCTCTGTTGAGGATTCGTGATGAACCTGAAGCATCAGCTATGACAGAGCAAGGAAGCCGCATCCTCCAATCAGGAGCCTTGGTGGAGGATTAGCTGTCCTCGTCTCTAAGAGCCCCTGCCTGCTTTCTGTCTTCACAACTATTTCCTGCATGTTGATGCATTTCATTGCACTAGAAATTCAGGATGGAAATATGCCGAGAGAGGCCTGGAGCACAGAGCAAGAACATTCCGGCTCTCCTGCCTGTGCTGTCACAAGAGACCTACTGTGGCTACTTCCTGAGAAGGTTGGGAAGGCTGGGTGGAACAATGCATGGAGAAAAATATATATATGCTAAATTCATGCCTTGTGCTTGTAGGATCCCACTCTTAAGAGTGAGGAAAGGCTAAGTCCATGTGGTCGGGGAGGTGTGGTGGGACATGGCACTGCAGGGAGCAACAACTCTGGGTCCAGGTCCTAAAGAATTGCTGCTGACCTCAGGCCAGGAACAGGTGCTCCAGGGTCTCTTCCTGAAGTTCCCTCTCTGCTCGGACAGAGTCATTTTCTGAATTAGATTTTCCACCCTGATTTTCTTCCAAAAAAAAGAATGGCTTTTTCAAGAGAAGAAAACTTTGTTTAAATTAGGAACATTTTTAAAAAGAGATATTTATTTTCATTGGAAAGGCAGATTATAGAGAGAAAGAGAGAAAAAATCTTCCACCCTCTGGTTCACTACCCAAATAGCAACAATGGCCAGAGCTGAGCCTATTTGATTTTATTTTTTATTATTTTATTTTGATAATCTTTACATAGTTGATTAGGGCACAAAGGAACCTATTTGAAGCCAGGAGCCAGAAACTTCTTCCAGGTTTCCCATGTGGGTGTAGGGTCCCACTGCTTTCCCAGGCCATAAGCAGGGAGCTGGATGTGGAGTAGTGCAGACAAGACATAAACAAGCGCCTATATAGGATGCTGGGGTTTTCAGGCAGGGTACTAGCCAATTGAGCCATCATGCTGAGCCAAAACTGGAAACATTTTAATATGCATTGGTCAGTTGGGACAGTCCTTGTTTGAGAAGACAAACCCAGGCGAAAATATGGCATAGTGTGTGTGGGCCTGGTAGAATGATGGACAGGGTCTCAGATTTATCCAGGGTGTGGTGCACAGCATGTGGGACACTCAGAGGCCCTGGGAAGGATTCCAGGTGTGAAGGAGCTGCCTAGGCTGACCTGGGAGGGTCACTGAACGGGGAGGAGGGACAGGCACAAAGCGCTTGTTTCTGGAAGATGTGGCCGCTTTTTGGAACAGCTTGTTTTTAGGCAGAAGAGAATAAATGAGTTTCCGGAAACAAAATAAAGAACTATTTTTAGCTATGTATAAAGCAGAAATGGGAATCGAATTGAGGAGTCAATTGGTGAGTGGGACTAAATTTCAAAGCTTGCTTCAGTCACAAGGGGGGATAATTATTTGCTCAAGTAGCCCTTTCAATAATTAATAATGTTTTGTGGTAGTAATTAAAGCATCAGATGAAAGTGAGGAGTTTTCTAATCCTGATTGTTATGAATCACTAATTCCTTTTGTCCACCAAACTGAAGCTTTTGAAATATCCAAAGCTTTATTCTTGTATTTTCATTAAAATGTTGCTGTATTTCTTCTGTTTGAAATGTTTGTATTTCTTCTGTTTTCTCCCTATGCTCTAACATTAATTCCAAATGCATTTTTCACCAGTTATAGCTTGACATCAAAGTGATGTCTACCAAAACGAGACATCATTTTGCTCAGGGGCCTGTGCAGTGCGCTGACAGCAGTTTGCTGGGAGACGATCAGGAGCTGCTGGATCCCAAACAAGCTCTCCTGTAACCTGCTCATGGGCAGATGGAGGCCAATGACCAGGAGCACAGAATCGTCCCTGCTGCGTGGGCTTGCACTGGTCCCTGAAGGCCCCTGTGCCTCTGTTCTCTCATCTGTAAGGTGGGGAGATGCTAACAGAACTGACAGGGCTCCAGCAAGAATTCTCTGCATTGGTTCACTAAAGCACGCTGACAGCTGCTTCACATATGGTGTTGGGCTGATTCTGTGCTGTTCAAGAATGTCGCAGATAATGTGGGGGACAGGCTGAGAAGTTGCCCTACACTCTAGGGTAACAAAATAGCAGTCTTCTGCTGGCCTGTGTTGGTGCCACTGGTGTGTGAAGAGGTGGCCGACCGAGGCAGCACAAGAGGGCAGTGGGATGGATAGCTACCGGCAGGTAGCCTCTGCTGGCGGTCAAACAGTTCTAATTGTAAATGCTTTGCCTTTTTTTTTTTTTAGTTTCTGAGAAAAACAAAAACAAAACAAAAATAAAACATTTGTATACACCTAAGAAATTATTTCAAGTTTTCTTTTTCTTATTTGAAAGGAAAAGTTACAAAGAGAGAAAAGTTACTTTGAGAGAAAAGACATAGAGAAAGATAGATTTTCCGTTTGCTGACTCACTCCCCAAATGGTTGCAATGGCTGGGGATTGGCCAAACAGAAGTCATAAGCCAAGAACTTCTTCCACGTCTCCTACATGGGTGCAAGGGTCCGAACAATTGGACCACCTTCCACTGCTTTCCCAGGCACATTAACAGGAACTGGAACCTAAGTGGAGCAACTGGGACTCAAACCAGTGCCCATTTGGGATGTGGCCGCTCAGGTGGAAGCTTAACTTGATATGCCAGAACACTAGCTTCAGAAATTATTTTTATAATATCACCTGAGATATATCACAGTGTAAATATTTAAATGACAGGTAAATGAAGAATACTATTATTCTGCCTATGAAAATTACATATGAATATATGTTATACTTGCTTTGATTGTACAGACACAGCTTAACAAAAATGAAGATTTACCAACTTGTATTATTGGGGTTGACAGACCCAAGAGCACACATGACTGATATTTGAAGTTATCGATTCATTTAACAGTCTTATAATTATGAGTGCACATGGGATTTGTTTTGTAATTAATCTCCATACCCTCAAGGTTTGCACAAGCAACTCACACAAACTACCCCCTTGGACAGGTGAGGTCATGGGTTGGCCAGTCAGCTGCCACTTGGAAAATGTAGATGCTGACACAATGAATGAACACCCCCAGGTTATGACTGTGCTCTACAAATCTTTGCTCTGAAAGTAACTATGGCTCCTTCTAATGACCCTTAGGCCACTTGGGGGAGCAAGGCCCCCACAGTTCTGGTCACTCATGTTAAGCACAGTACGAGGTGGTCAAGGGTGCCACTGTCCACTGTGGCCATAGCCATGGGGAGTGACCTGTCATGGTTCTCTGGCTGAGTGTGAAGTCACAGTAGTGAGACTGGCAATTTGTCCCTGGCTTCTAGTCTGGTATCACGGAAGAGCAGGTGTCTACGGTCAATGCATGTCTCAACTCTGTTCCTCCTCTTGGGGAGCCCACTCTAATCTGCAGAGGGGCACCTAGACTCTTCCAGGCACAGAGCCCATACAGGGAGAATGAACCAGCAGAGGCTTCCCTGCCTATTTGGGGCTGATAGTCCAAGGACTAACAGCGACTTTTAGGAATAGAAACCGATTCTGCACCACTGAGGACACAGAGGATGCATACACACACGCACACACATATGCACAAGCACATGTGTGTGTAAGAGGTCTTCAGGAAGTTCACGGAAGATGTGTTTTATAAAGAAATTGTGCCCGGATTTCAAACATCTAACAATCCCCCTCCTACATAGACACCGGGCAGGATTGTCAGGGGAACTGGCTCATGTACTTGTGAGGCAGAGATGTCCCAAAGGAGTTCTTAGCAAGCTGGAGAACCAAGGGAGCCCACAGTGGGAACGCTCAGTTCCAGGCCTAGGCCCTGAGAAACCACTGTGGGCTGCTGACTTGAGTCCTGGAGCTGGAAAGTTGGATGTATCTGGCTGCTTCTCCTTACTGTGATCAAAGGCTTGAGGTCACTCACTAACTGACAGAGCTCATAGCTCATAGTTCTAGAGGGTCTAGGCCAAGACCTGGTGGCTCCATTGGTTTAATCTCTGGTTGCCTCCTTGCTGTCAGGGAGATGAGGTGGTAAGAGAGAGTGTGTCTATTACTATTTCTTCTGTATTTTATCATGGGCCTGATTTAATCTGACCACGTTTCAAAGGTTGTCTCTAAACCTCCTAATTAGATTCCTTTTTCATCCTCTCAATACCATTGAATTTATGATTCTGGGGTTAACGTTTTGTAAGAGTTTAGCATTCAACTCATAGCGTATGCATGCCTAGTGTTCTCACATCCAAAAACAGAGGGAGGAAGTAATTTCTATCAAGTGTCATGAAGAAGAAGGAAAACCTATCCCTTGTTTCTTTGCCAAGACTTTGATAAAACTCTAGGATTGGCAACCTACATGAATTTCTTCAGCCTTAAGCTGTAGAAAACCATGGATGCTTAATTGTTTCCACCGGAACAGGATTTTAAAAAAGTATTACAAATTGAAAAGCAGAACTCAACTTTCAAAGAGCTGATTGCTCCATTGGTGACAAGCTTTGAATTCAAAACCATCATATGGGAGATTCTCTACACAAAGTGTGGATAGGAGACATCAGATGCAATTTTCCCAGGCAAGGGGCAAAGGGAGGCCCTTCAACAGGTCCCTCTATCCAGCTGTCTTCTCCTGTCACAATGACTCCCCAGTGTGCCACAGAGGCTTGCATGCCAAGAAAGAGATCCTTGGATTCAATGAAATGGTAGACCTCACTGTGTTTTTTGAGGTCTTTTTCCTCTTTAGTGTTTGGAGTTGAGGTGCAATTTCTGAAGAGTAAGGTGGGCGGATAGGTATGCAACCACTGGTGGAATCATTCTGTGAATGAGGATTCAGCACACCCAGAACTTTGGGAATTTACAGCACCATTGCCACCCCCCAGATACAGCTGTCTTGCACTTTGGAGCTGCAACTGTGCAGCTGGAACATGGCTTGACTGCAGACCCAGCACAACATTGCAGTTACTGCTTGTGCTCATGTTGACCTCACCACAGGTTGATTTGTGCAAGTGGTTAATATTTTACCTTTGCACATCTCAGCTGGATTGCACACTTGTCAAGCACAGAGCTTATGACCTACATTGCTTCTTTCTCCTGTGGTGCCTAGAGAAGAGCTGCTAGGGGATGGATTGCCGTTATTCCATTCAGTCACCAGCCTATCTTTAGAGGACCATGTGCAATAGAAAGTCTAGATGTTCAACTGGTTATTCAACTGATCAACAAAAAGTTATTTAACACTCAGCATGTGTGAGGTACTCTGCTTTGCAGCTGAGATAAAAAACAGCCAGTGTATCTGGGGCTCTGAACAGTAAGTTTACCAGCCATTGGGGAGAACAAAAGATGAAACACAGAATTACAGGGGTTCACCCCGTCTCTTGTTCTCAAACACTTAATAGACCCAATAAAGGCAATTTAGATAGACTATGCTTTAAACTCAGATGACTTTATGAGTCCACCGAACAGCTATGCATATCTCTTGGCCACATTGTAACTGCAGAAAAGGAAGCTCTGTTAAACCCACAAATCATCTCACACTTCTCCTGAAAGAATGTTCTTCATTATAATTGGGAGCACTTTAGCTGATTGCTTTAAGATATTTCATTCCTCAAATGGTCATACCCTGCTTTAATTCTCCTTCTGCAGTGCACTCCCCTTCCAGATTGTAAAAGATGTTCTAGGGAGGATGTTAAAAATAGAGTGAGAGGAAACTGGAAGAAGATACTAAAAAAGCAAAATGTAGACACAATGATTAAATTACTCCTCTGTTGATTTTTTCCACTTCATCCAGGAGATTTTTAGGACAGCCTATTTGTTTTGTCACCTGAATGACATTGTGTGGGGTTGCTATAACTGACCTACATGGGATGGGTCAACTTCATACCCTTGTCACCTGTCCAAGGTTTGCTCTTTGGAATTCGGCAGCAGCTGATGTTTTTATAAACACCCTTAATATATTCACAGCCTCTTAGAGTTTATAGCTCATGGAGACAACTGGGGACCACCCAGCACCTCACCATGCCTCTGATATGACGGAAGGGCACACAATTACCTGGAGAAGCCAAAACAAGATTTCCTGTCCCTCTGTCCTCGTGCCTGGCACCTCAGTGGCTAGCTGTGGGCAGCAACGTGGTCTCCCTTTTACACGGTCCTCGAGGGGCTGACGTCTGGGAATGCTGTGTTGCAGAACTGAAGGGCATTCTGGAATGTCCAGGGCGGCGTTGAGTCAATCAGTTTCTGTTAGGAGGGAGTGGACGGGGAGGGCAGAGTGTGTTGAGCACTCATTCATGGCAGCCTTTGAGTGCATGTCTGTACCAGCAGGTGAGTTCTTTGGAGAGAAGCAACCTGTGACCTCAGATGCGGCATCTACCCCAGGGCCCTGACTTTACCTGCTTCTACCACAGTCCGTATTGATTAAACTTATACCAAGTCAGTCCCACTAGTCCCTATAGGTAAGTCTTGTTAGCAGTCCAGTTTTGTTTTGTTGATGAGGAAACTGAGATATTTGCTGATAGATTCTGGTAAGGAATTCTAATTTGGGGAAACATAATTTTTGCATCCTCCTCATTTTAAGGTAATTGCTTTTGGACGGTTCAAAGAGCCAGGCTCTGGCAATTCAGTCTTTTGCCAGCCAGTTTCTGCTCTTTTACTGGCTAGATTGAAGCTGGGTCCCAGGAAGGAGCTTATGGGTGCAGAAGATATATTTGCTCAGTCTGTGATGGACAAGGGAAAGGCTACCGAGAAGGAGCACCCAGCAGGTGTTCACACTGACTCTCTGCCTCCTAGGCCATGTGTTCTAATTTGACCTGAAGGAGAGGGAGCTTGGAATACGTGGGACTCTATAATTTCAAATTCAATTTCTTCTTTGAGGAAGAAGTACCAGCTACCCACAGTTACCACACTCTAACAAAGCAACATTCATTCATCAGGACACAAGTTTAGCTCAGCCACCACTATAGGTATGAAGAACCATGTGCTGTTTTGACATGGAAAAAAAGGATGATTTTCTAAAAACTGATTTCATTGTCAGAGAATATAGGATCATAAGAGGATGGAGCAGCTCATAACAAACCCCATGATTTCAGGATAAGAAAGCTGAGTACATTAGGGTAGATTGAAGAGGTTAGAGAGGTCCATTAAAAACAGGTCAGCCTGGCCTTTATTAATGGATTTTACTGCTTCACATTCTCTTTGCTTTAAATAAGAAAACCTTTCATTCAATATTTTTGTTTCTTTACAGTTCTGTTGACGAAATGTTCTTTTGCAAATGTTATCTTGATGCAGTGTTCTAGGAATTTAATTCCTAAGAAAGCAAAAGAGTGAAGTAGTCCTAGTCATGAGGCCCAGACCACAGATCAGAGTGTCTGGGTTCCCATGGGGAGCCTTTGGGGAGCTGGCCTTGCTGTCCCTGTTTCTGAAGCGTCCCCTGAGAGTTGAGGCTCTTGAGGCCAGGAGCAGTCCTCTACTCAGTACCAGACTCTTTCTAAACACTGCTAAAGCACTTGTTTCTGTCACTCCTTCATGTCCTTTACACCCACTGCACGGACCCCAGCAGGCAGCCACGGTGAGGAGGCAAGGAGAAGTCTAACTAGCTTAAGCCTGCTCTACTAGGGTGGAGCGAGTTGTGGTGCCAGGGTTGGATGCCCAGAGGAGTGGCCAGACAGGGCTTTTCAATTGGAAGTGTATATGATGGAGCCTACAGGACACGCAGGTCAGATCTGGCTACAACTATGCCAGAACATATTGGATTAAAGATACTCATGAGGTTGGTGAATGATTCCTTCTGAGTGTGTCTGGAAAAACTGGCACTTGACTCAATGGGCTAAATGGGATGGATCTCCTCTCACTGGCCTACGATATGGTCTAAGTATCCTAATTCTTGTTCTAAGTTCTTACTTCTACAGAAGGAGGAATTCAAAGCAGAGGCAAACATTCATTGTACAAGTGAGAGTGAGATTGATTTTAAAAAGAGAGACAGTGAGCATATGTTTGCATGTGAATGGGAAAGATATCCCATGACGAGTGGGTCAGAGTCACCTATGAAGAGAGACAGGGAAGAGGTGAGTGGAGAACCCATTAACAAGAGTAAATCTCTTCTCATCTCTTTACATGTTTAGTTAAGCGCCCTATTTGTTTTGTCTTCTGTAGAGCCCTGATTAATGCAGATCCTATAGGGAACTGTTCAAAAGAATTCCTATCACATTACCGATTCACAGAATTTTTTTCAAAAAGGTTTACTTATTTATTTGAAATTCTGAGTTACAGAGGGAGGCAGAGACAGAGAACAAGAGATGCTGATTCACTCTCCGAATGACCACCGCTGCTGGGGCCAAGTCAGGCTGAAGTCAAGAGCCAGAAACTCTATGTAGGTCTCCCAAAAGGGCAGCACAAGCTTTTGGGCCATCTTTCGATGGTTTCCCAGGGGATTAGCAGGGATCTGCATTGGAAATACAGCACTGGGGGCTTGAACTGGCACGTGTGGGAGGCTGACATACAGTCAGAGGCTTTACCTGGTGTGCCACAATGCCGACCCCTGTCCTAAAAAATTTCATTGTAAGCAAAATGAAATGCTTGCTTCAAGCCACTGGATTTTTGAGTAATTTTATACAGCAGTCATAGCTGAAACAGCTTCCAAGTTAGGTGAACTAGCTTGCAGTATCAAAAAGAACATGATCAATAATAATATCCTGTCCTCAGCTGACTCAAAGCAGAAAATGGTCCTGCTGATACGCGAGGGAAGTCCATAGGTCATGGTCACACACAATGGGAGCTTCTCTGTGAGCCATGTTCAAATTGGAAGCTTCTGAGTCAGTCTCTGTTCCAGATGCCATGTAGGATATTGTAAAGTTGGACTCCAGTGAGAAGAAATTGTGAAACTTCAAGCCGATAGTTGCTGGAAAGAAAAGACATCTCAGTTACTTATATGGGGACTTTTACTAAGTGCCACTGTGTGACAGGTACTATCCTAAGCCCCTCACTCCATCTACTTGTGAAATATTTGATCTCACAAGAGGTGAATACTGTTTTTCCTCACCTGTTCAGGTGAGGCAGCCATGCACAGGGAAGTGAATTGACTTGAGTGAAGCCAGGTAGCTTCACGGGGCAGAACTCACCCCAGAGGCTGTATGTTGAACTTGAGCTTCAGTCTAGAATCTGAATGACTCTTCTGGAATGTAAGCTCCATGGACTCAGCATTTGTGTTTTGTACACTGTTGCCTTCTGAGCTTGTAAGAAAATACGAGTGGAAACTCCACTGTCCCAGAGAGGTTTTGAACATCTATTGCTGTGCAGCAAGCTCACAAACCTTGGCAGCTTAAGACAACTATTCTATCTTGGATGTGGTCATGTATGTGAGGAATTCTCGGATTCTTGGAGCTAGCTGCAGTAGCTAAAGCTTCGGGATCAGTCCATTTGCCATGCAGCTGCCAGTCTTCTCCCCATCCCCTACAGAGGCTCTCTGTACTGTTGGAGCACTCCTGTGTGTGGTGCCTGCGTGGTTGTGCTTCTCACACAGGCTGGCAACATTGCCACAGGCCAAGTGGGGGTGTGAGTGCAGCAGACACTGTCCTACTTTATGTATACCCTCGTTCCAGGCTACTGCAAGTCCTGCTTAGATGTGAAGATTCAGTGCTGTTTGTGATGGGATGATGTAGGCATCTTGTAGAATGGGCAACACATTGCAAAGCACGACCTGCTGCAGCGAGTGAATAACTGTGTTTTATGCCACTTTTCCTATGAGCATCCAGGATTAAGACTACTTCGGGTTTGGTTCCATTATAAAGATCACACTGGCAGGAAGCTGCTCTTTCTTTATTTACAACAGAAGTGATATGTGTTGCAAAGGTGGCTACGAGCACGATGAAATCAGGTATGATTGGGACTGGGTTTGGAAAACATTCTGCTGTAAAAGTGTCAATTGCTTTTTGAATGTCAGGGCCCCATGGGAGCTAAGTGTGCAGCACTGTACAAACAGCACCCACCTCTGAGATCAACTCAGTAGCTGTGAGCTGTGAACTGTGGAGAGGCTATGGTACAGAAAGTTCCAGAGACTGGCCAAAGACACAGAGCAAGTCAATAGCAAACAGGATGAGAGTGTTGAATAATCTACGTCTCTCAAACCAGGCTGAATTCCTGTTCAACCAAACTCTCATTCACGGGGCTCATTCATTTGTGACCATTTCTGCACAGGGAAGATTATGATGTCAGCTTAGTATCTCAATTATTTTCAGGGTTTTTTTTTGTTTTATAAAAAATATTGCTTTATTTTTACTTGAAAGTCAGAATTAAAGAGAGAGAGAGAAAGAAAGAGAGAGAGAAAGAGAGAGAGAGAGAGAGAGAGAGAGAGAGAGAGAGAGAGAGATCTTCCATCTGGTGGTTCCCTCTCCACGTAGCTGCCATAGCCAGAGCTGGGCTGATCCCAAGTTGGGAGCCAGGAGCTTCTTCCAGGTCTCCAATGTGAGTAAAGGGCCCAAGTACTTGAGCCATCCACAGCTTTGCCGGGCCATTAGTATGAAGTTGGATTGGAAGTGGAGTCACTGGATTCCAAGCCTGTGGTCATTTGAGATACAAGAGTCACAGGTTGGGGATTAGTCTGCTATACCATAGCACTGACCTTAGGGTGATATTATTTAAACAGATAAGTGTATCTTAAAAGCTATTGTCAGGTGTGCTTCATGCCTTCATCTCTAAACCATGTTTTGCTTATGGATTAATACTATAGAATGCTATTTTATTTGTTATTAAAGACATATGTTCCAGATAATCTCAAAAGGGGATTGTCAAGTAGCCAATAAGCATACAAAAGTGTGTATGACGCACTCATTCATCATGATCTGTTGGGAAATTAGTTTCTCCCCCCAGGGAGTGGTTAAAATTTTAAAAGCAGAAATCTTGGCAGGTCCATGAAACCAACAGAATTTATATTCTGCCTTGAGAGAGCTTAAATTGGTGCATTTATGTTGGAAAACAATTTTGTTATAGTTTCTAAAAGCCATACATGGGTGTACTAATGACTCCACTCCTAGGTGTGTACCAAAGATACATAAGCTTCTTTGTCCACCAAATAACACTCTTGCAGTTTTATTCAGGATAGACAATACGTCAAAATGGTCTAAATACCCACTCTCAACAAGCCAGATAAGCAAGATGCCCTGAGTGCATGCATTGGATACCTGATGGCAACAGACAACAGGTTGTAGATACAGCAAGCAACACAGGGACATGACTTCTGAAGGCAGACATCAGACACAAATGTCCTCCAGGATTGAGCCAATCATAGAAAGCTTGGTATTGGACAAATTGAACAGAGTTGTGCCCACCTCTGTGGGTAGGGTCATGGTCCAGAAAGCAACACTGGAGAAATCTTTTGGGTGCTGAAAATGCTTTGGGGAGTGGTTACAAGATGTGTTTGAAATATTTGTGTGATATGTGTAATCAATGTGGATGAACGTGGGTTGTGTGTGGTATGTTTATGTGTGTGTGTGTCTGTGTGTGTGATATGCACATACAAATTCCTTGAATCATATACTGAAGATTTGTTCACATTATTTTCAGCAATTCTAGGAGTTCATTTTGTAGGAAAGCAGCTTTATCACACAGAGGTGGATAATGGTGTACATTAAGGTCCATTTGGAGAAATACTAACATTTAGCTGGATTCTTTCGGCAGCTGGTGGATTTCCTTTTATACTTTAGACACTTTACATAGATCAAAGCAACAAAGCTGAATATCTATCAAAGCTATTCCTCAAGGAAAATAACAGATGCCATTGCTCAACAACACTTTTGGCTCCCTCAGCAGGAAATCACAACACCCTTATTATGTCATAAACAACTGTGGGTCCTAGGATCTCATAGTCAACAAAAGAAATGCCCAGGAATCAGTCCCCAAGACACATTTCTTTCCTTCATCAATCCCACATTGGCTCATCCAATCACATGTCTGAAAACCAAGAAGACTGAAGTTCCTGAGCCTACCTCCTGCACACAGGAGTGGGCGGGGGACGGGATGGATGCCTTCCTGTGTTTCCTTCTGCAGTCAACTTGGAGCAAAGTGTTTGGGAGGTAGCCCCAGGAGGACTGACAGGAAGAGAGACGGGCAAGGAAAGTTGCATTGATCAGCACCTTACCGCTGCAGACAACTGGATGAAGATGTGTAGTCATAGGTCAAAGGGGGAGAACTTCATTTGGAACAAATATGTACAAGAGTACATGAGTATTTCACACACACACACATGAGTATTTCAAATACTCTAATGGTAAAAAAAATAAGTATTTGAGATGAAGGACACATTAATTACCTTGATTTAAAAAATTCCACATTGTGTTATATGAGATTGCTTTGACTCTTAAAAGAATGGAACTAGCAAGTAAGTTCATTTGGTTAAAAAAAATTTGGAGGGGCGAGCATTTTAGCAAAGTGTGGCTTAAGATACTGCTTGAAACTCATGTGCCTCACACTGAAGTTCCCACTTTGAGCTCTGGCTACTCCATGCTTGATCCAGCTGCCTGATAACACAAAAAGAGTAGAAGCAGTAGATGATGGCTCAAGTACTAGGGTCCCTGTCATCCATGTGGGAGACTCCACATAGTTTGTGGCTCCTGCTCTTGGCCTGGCCCAGCCCCAACTGTTGTGGACATTTCAGCAGTGAACCTGGAAGATGGAATCCTCCTTCCTTGTCCCTTTATCTTTGTCTCTGTGCACTTGAAATAAAGAAAATTTGAAGTCCACACATAGCTTTATTGCAATGTACATTTTCCAGGAACTTTTCAAAGACTCCTGATCACACTGTACCTCCAAAACATCCACGGATACAGTAATAGTGAAAAAAATCCAATATTCTTTCCTGAAGTCCTCCTTCACCTTGGAATCTCCCACATAGAACTCCTGCCACTTCACACAACAAAACTGTGTTAGGATCTGTAAGAAATCCTCTGTCAAGCTCGAGTCGTATTAATTTCCAATAGAAGGGAGTATTCTGAAATGTTTCCATTTGCTTTTATAGCCAAGCCTCAGTTCAGGCTTCAAACACCAAGCTAAAGGTAGGCTGGGATCCTCCTTACCTGTGTCTGGGGGAGAGGAGCCAAGAGCAGAAGACCAAGAAGCCCTGAGATGTGCAACGTTCAGGAAGATGTCCAAGAAAGTTTTGGGTGGCTGGAGATGATGCTGATCCTAGGGAGATGCGCTGTTGTCCACTACTGACAATCATTGTCACATCCTGGGGAGCATGCATAGCTTCCATTCTGTCTACCAGATGAAACCAGGGATCTGATGCTAAGCCTCGTTTTTAGGTCAGTTTCTCTAAAACAGAGATGGTTTTGCTTGATGCCAAACAGGCTCCTCCACTTTGCCGTTCCTGTGGCACTTGCTATAACTTGAGGTGTCACTGACAGTGTTTCATAAAGTCTTATTCTGGGAAACAATAGCTCACAGAGCTGGCAAGAAGGAAAAAATCACTGACTTGAGCTGCCAGCCAATCTTCCCCGGGTTCCTTTCTCAACTCTCTCTGCTTTGGCCATGAACTGGAGTGACTGGGAGTGGGAAGTGGAATTTCAATCCCAACATTGCCTCATCCTTTTGAGTTGCCTCGTGTCTGTTGTGGGACCTTTAGAAGACTGAGATTCTCGGCTATCGAGAGTAACTCCATTGACTCAGGCTATCGGAATGATCTAGATGAGACAGATCACTTAGACCAGCCTCAGGTGGAATAAGGGCTAAGCAGATGCTGGTATTCCTGGGACAGTAGAGGAAGGCGGCTTCCATCCGCTGGTAATGTCATCCTACTCCTGCGGTGTAAGGTCTCCCCCTGGAACTGAGCCAGCTTGACTCTGACCTTGGATCTTTACCAAATGGCAACATCCAATCCAATGCAGTCTCAAGCACTGAGCAGTCAATGGGTGATTATGGCTTAAGGGGGTATGCTGCGGATGGAGGCAAACTTTTTTTTTTATCATCTTCGCAAAGGAGTGAGTTCAAAAACAATCAAGCTAACAGAGGAAAGTACTTGGGGGGAGAGGACAGGTTAAGTTCATGCATGTGTTAAGCTTTAATGTTTTACCTTGATCTTAGGGATTGAAAATCTCAGTAAACCTCCTTTGTGAATCAGCGGACCTGTGGCCAGTATTACCTCTGCTATATCCAAGCCTATTGGATATAGGATGGATTCTGGCTAAACACAGTCTATCCTAGAGGCTGAAACTGACTCTTCACTGCTGGGTGAGAACAGGCAAGGTACTTGACTTCTCTGAGCCTTGTCAGTAGAGAGATGAGCTTGGACCATTGTTCTTTGTATCTTCTTAAAGAATTAGGAGTCCCTGAAAAGCAGTATTTTCTGGACCCTTGGCTAAGCCAGATGCTGTCTACCCACCCAGCCAAAAAGACATGCCTCCACGTTTCCTGTGGGTGGACTGACCTGGAGAGCCAGGATTTATGACTCTATTTTTCAGACAGAAAAATTTTAGTTTCTTAATGCTTGCAGATTTTTAGTCCAAGAATGCAGGGGAGTCTTGATTTCTTCCAAAGTCAATCACGGGTATGATTTTTGAAGTCGGTCATTATGACTTTGAGATCTTTTTCCTTTCCTAAATTGCCTCAAGGGCCTCACTTCAGGAATGTCCCTGGAGGAGCCCCAGCCTGCTCTTCTCGCTGTCCCTTTCCTTTTTCTGAATATCCTGTTGAAAATGATCGCTCCTGGATCTTATTTCTTTAAAGATTTTGCTTCGTTGGCTAAGTCTCTGCAAAAGCAATTATTGCTAGGGTACAAATGTCTGATAATGGCTTCATATGACAAATTCTGATTGAGCCTTATTTGGCATTGATCATAATGATTTATGCCTTCTTTTTCTTACCAGATCCGACATGATAGGTACAAATCTATTAATAATACACAGGAACTGACTACTAAGCAGTGGTGAATGTAAGAGCTTCCCCTCTGTTTAATATGTGACTGCTCTGACCAGTAGAATTTCATGGAGGTAGTGCTATGTGACCTGCGAGGTTGGATCATAAAATGGCTTTCCTGGACATGCCCTCTGAGCACATTCCCTCCTGGGAACCTGCACCATCCCGTGAAGAGTTCCAGCTACATCCCGGGTCTAGTTCCAGTGGAAGCCAGCCTTCTTTCACCCAGGTCAGGTGCCAAACATGAGCAACCCCCAGGTGCTCAAATTTGTGACTGAGTCTTAGTTAAATTTCCTGACCAAATACAGCAGGGCATCACCTCCACTCCGTTCTGTCCAGATTGCTGAGTCCGAGAGCCACAGAGCAAAGCAAAGTGTTATATTTCACACCACGAAGTTTGGTGGTTTGTTTTTCAGCAAAAGATAATTGAACATAAGTCCAAATTTGAATTTTGAGCAGTGTTTTTCTTGGTAAAGCTTGAATCAACTTTGAATCTAACAGTTTTGCGTATAGCCTTACATTTCCTAAGAGCTTGTCTTTTCCCATAGACTTATAGTTACTGGAGTCCAGAAAGGATCGGTATCTGGGAAATAAAACAAATGTTCTGAGGTTCTTGGGAAGTTAAAGGTGGGGATGTTGAAAATGTCTCTGTATAATCAAGTCTACCTTCTGACCGTACACTTCTCAGTTTGCAAACTCACTTACCACAGTTCTGCCATAGTCTGAGATTTTACTCTACATTCAATTAGCAAGTTAGCCTCTCACTGTTTCCTGGCTGTTGGGAAAAATGTAAATCCACTGGGTTAAATACAAAGGGAAATTTATTCCTTGGAGTAACAACAGTAGCCAGAGCACCCCGTGGTATGAATTTGTCCACTCCAGTTCCCAAATGGTCATGTCAGTTGACATCTCACTCTGCAGGGTCATTGCAGGAGGGCACCATTGAGGCAAATGTCTTTATTTATCAGTCATGGACTATGGTCCTCCAGAGTGGGGGCTGTTACCTGTATCTTCCAAGACTGCTAACTATAAACACTTACAGTTAATTGAGAATAAAATGGGCGAGTATCTCTGCTCTTAGCTTTGCAGCATACAAGAGGTCCAGGGACAGTAGCCATCCTCTTGGTTTAATTTCAGTCACTCCCTCTCCTCTGTTGCACTCTCCCCCCTCCTCCACACACACTGCTTTTTCTGAGGCTTTTGGAGTAAGAATGTTGTGCCAGAGTCCTCTCGGAGTTCCATAAAGGTGACACTTTCCACACCTCTTGCTGTCACCCTACCACCAAGAGTTTCATGCTCTTCCTGTCAAAGCTTGGCCTCGAAACAGGCAGCTAATGGGCATGGTTACATCATATGGTTGATTACTCATAGGAGAACATTTTCCTTGTTAGTGATCAAAAAAACTTAACCCACAAAAAATAAATCTGGTTATTTGTTGCCAGTAGATAAATGAAGGTGGGATTTTTTTGTGCTGCTGTTGTTGTTGTTGAGGAAATAGCAGAAGATATGCCTGAGTTCTTATTTTGTCATTTGCTAAAACAAGTGGGGCTAGCCTTGTGGCACAATGTGTTAAGCCATTGCCTGCAGCATCAGCATCCCATATGGGCACTGGTTTGAGTCCCAGTTGCTCCACTTCTGATCTAGTTCCTTGCTAAAGCAGCCTAGGAATGCAAGAAGCTGTCTCCAGTCCCTCTGGCCCTTCCACCCACATGGGAGACAATCAATCTCAAGAGAGTAATTACACTTACATCATTATAAAAAGAAGTAAAATATTTGGGTGTAAGTTTATACAAAAAGAATTGACTGGGGATCCTCCTATACTAAAAATTAGAGACCACTATTAAAAACGTAAATACTGTGCTAATAGATCGGAAAGCATCCTGTTAAGATGATTGTTCTTCACAAAGAAATGTTCACACGAAAAACAATCCTTATCATTTCAGAGACTGGCAAGTTCAGCGTAAAGTTTCTATGAAGATGCAAGAACGTGTATATAGTGTTGGTAGAAATGTGACAGGTTGCAAATGCTTTGGGAAACTTTTTGGTAGTTTGTGAAAATATTAAATTTAGAGTCGCCATATGACCAGGCTTTTTATAATGCAGATATTTACCCAAGAGAGATGGAAGCCTACCTCCAAACAAAAAATTATCTGCTCCCATTCATGTCAGTATCGTTCATAATAGCAAAGAATGAAAACAGATTGAACATGCATCAATAGTGAGTGAAAATACAATTGGTGGCTGTAAAAAGCTGAGAATTGCTAATACACGTGACAACCTTGCATGAAATGTGAAAATATTATCCTAATTGACAGGAGCCAGTCACAAAAGAACACACATTGCCTGACCGCATGTATAGAAGCAGCTAGAATAGGCACATCTGTAGAGACATTAGGTGGTTAGTGGTTGCCTGTGACTGGTCAGAGAGAGGCTGCAGAGGAAACAGAGGCCACTGCTACTCGGTGCAGGTTTTTTTTTTTTTCCTAGGAGGAACTAATCTTCTAAAATTAGACTGTGGTGAGAGACCTTTTCATATTCTAAAAGCCACCATATTGTTCCCTTTCAGTTATTAAATGGCAATTTTCATAAATTACATCTTAATTAAGGTATTAAAGTTATGATAAACACCTTCCAAGCCAAGCATTGCGCCCTGTATGATCACTGCACATCACATTGCTCATAACTGGTGCCCTTTTAAACTCCCATTTTCAAAATGCTTTCTGGTCCATGTTTATTTAACCCAGCAGTCACCTGCTGTGGCCAGCATGTTCACCTTTACCTTGAAAGGAGAGGTTAGGAGTTTGAACAACAAAGACTCAAAGCATTAGTTCTTTCACAAATTTACTGCTCAGCAAACTATGCACCCTGTTATACTCCGGAGTCTTTTCAGCAACTTCTCCAGATACTCTCTCTGTAGGTGTGCCCATCCAATAAAAATAAAGAAATCCTTTCAAAAAACAGAATTGTCACAGTATAAAGCTATCTATCAAATATTGCTTAGTTTCTTCCACTTTTCAATAAAAGCATATATATATATACATATATATGCATAACTATTCAATTATGTTATTTGCTTACACTGCAATGGATTATCTTCCCCCATTTTTAAAAAATTTATTTTTATTGGAATGTCAGATTTACAGAGAGAAGGAGAGACAGAAAGATCTTCCTCCCCAAGCAGCTGGAAAGGCTGGAGCTGAGCCAAGCCAAAGCCAGGAGCCAGGAGCCTCTTCCAGGCCTCCCACATGGGTACAGGGTCCCAAGGCTTTGGGCCATCTTCCACTGCTTTCTTAGGCCATAAATAGGGAGTTGGATGGCAAGTGGAGGAGCTGGGACACACACTGGCACCCACATGGGATCCCAGCACGTGTAAGGCGAGCACTTTGGCCACTAGGCTACTGTGCTGATCCCTATGCCTTACATTTTTTTACCTTGCTTCATCTTCAATGTAGATACAGATTCAGAAAATAGCTTCTTAAGATGAGGTTAACATTTAAAGCAGCAGATTTTGAACAAAGCAGATTTTACCTATAAAATGGGTAGGCCTTAGAGAGCTGAAAGCAGAAATAGAACCAAGAGACTGAACCTCCCTGAACCACAGGAAGGTCTCCAACCTCTTGGCCTTTCAATTACAACTGCAGCTCTTGCTCTCCTGACCTCTAGGCTATTGGTCTGCAACCAAACTGTGGTCTGGGCGGCCTTGCATCCAGGTCAGCCAGTTCCTTATCATACATTTCTCTATGTATACATCCTATCTGTTCCATTTTGTAGAAAATCTATCATTAATTCAAGAGATACTCAAGACTTGTTGTTGTGTTGGAAAGGAATTCAGTTTGCTTGTTATGGCCTGAGACTCAGAGATCATGGTGGAGGCCCAGGCTTCAGGAGTCCTCTTGCCAGCTTCCTGAGTGTCCAGTGGTACCTGAGTCCAGCTGGGGGGCCCTAAGTCCAAGCTAGAATTTATATGGGTGCTGGTTCCAATTTTTTCCATTTAAGGAACTCTTTAACACATATCCATAGCCTCTCCTACCACTCCCTACTCACTTTTGATGGGGTAAACATGGTTTTCCTGATGGCTGTGGAGCATTGATCTTGAGCTGGTGCCATCTTGCTGGCTCCTTGAGCCTGGGCTTCTTGCAGAGTGACCTAGGGAGTAGATTGCTTCCTTCTCTGTTTTCTTCTGTTGTCTCGATAAGTCTTGTGTGGATGCATCTTCTGTATTCACATATTAAACTATGTGAAACACACACTGGGTGTCTGCAAGAAGTGAAACTATACTTTCCCATTCTATAAACGATGTGTTAAGCCAATGTGTTGCATCCAGAAGCAAAAGCCCAGCTAGCAGTCTGATAGGATCCAACTTATTAGCAAAATGTCACTCTGGGTGACAGTGCCTTGACAATGATTACACAAGCCATTTTTCTTCAATCAAGTTACAGTGCCTTTGGTGATCAAGGAATTCAGAATTCACACCCTAAATTTCTCAGTATCTAAATGCCTACCGGGTTCATGTTATGTTTTCTTTCCAAATTTTTCTCTTTATCCCCACTGAAATGGCAATGTTAAGAGGGAGCAATGAGAAAGGTTTATCTATGTCCGCAATACAAGCCCTGGGGTCATTCTTTCTGGATCTGAATCTTGGCTCTAACATAACTAAAACGGAGACTTTAACACATCTGCCTTCTGTGGCTGCTATGAGCACACAGCCAGGTGGCAGACAGCACACCCTTGCTACAGAGCTGCCCCCATGCACGCACACAGATTATTGCTGCTGGAGAGGGCTACTAGCCCAGGTTTGCATTTGCATGTTTGCTCTCTAGTTTTAAAACCAGTACTGAAATATAGATAACCTTTTTTTTGTAGATAAGTGAACCAAAGTTCAGATCAAGGTGAGTAATTTGTTCACCACATAGTCAGGAAGCAGAGGAGCTGGAGCTAGCTTCTTCCAAGAGCTGAGACTGAAATGTAAACACTCCTGGGAGAGGTACAACCTCTAGGGAACAAGCACATAAATCAAACACTCCCAAGCCTCTGGTACAGCACTGTCCAACAAAAACAGAATGTCAGCCTCCCATGTGATTTTCAATTTTCTATTAGCCACAGTCAAAAGTGAAAAGCAAGAAATGAAATTAATAACACAGTCTGTTTAACACACATGTATTAAAGAATATTTCAACATACAGTCAACATAAAATTATTAATAAAACATTTTCACATTACCTTTCTTTGAAATATAGGATGTATCTTGTCCTCACAACAACCTCAGTTTCCTCTAACCACATTTCTAGCACCTCAAAAACACACACAGCTGGTGGTTTTCACCTTGCAGCAAGTGTCTACCAAAAGGATGATCAGTATCTAAAACAAGGACACATCTTCTCCATTAGCTTTCCATAGCGGAGTGGGTGGTGGGGTCAGGTGGGGGCAGGAATAAGAGTTCTGCCATACATAATAAGACACGCAACTTGAGAGATCTTCAAAAAGTTCATGAAATGTGCACATGACAAAACTGCCATGATCTCAAACTTTCTGTATGAGAAGAAACTCTTCATAGTCTGATATAAGATGTCTGAACAGGATTCGGGTTGAGACCCCCCAAGAAGAAGATAGCAGCTTGAAAAGAGCAATAGTAAAGTAATATGAATTCTGCCAAAATCAAAGCAAGAGCAAGTATTAATCTAATAGTGAAGCTTAGGTGTAAACATGGCGGACTCAGTGATGCTTTATAAAATGTTTATGAGAACATGTCCAAAAGAGATCAGCGGTTGACAAACGGATGACTCCGTTTAAGCAGAGATGTTAGAGATGAAACCAAATGTGGTGGCAAGCCAACCACATCAGCTTGTAAGCCAAAAGTTCTCATCATTCAACCCTGATTGAAGAGGCTTGATGACTAACAGCAGGATGAAGAGCCAAGGCCATCCAGACCAACTGATTTGGTTTACTAAATCGTAATTAAAAAATGAAAGTGAAGCGAACTTACTGCTCAATAGGTGCCAATGGAATCAGATTCACTGTGGACAAGAACAGAGTTTTCAGTGAAAACCCTGAACAAATGGAAAGAAGACCCTGAAGAAATACTTGAAACAGGAGATGAAACAAGGGTTTACCAGTTCAATCCTAAAGTTGGAGTACAACCCAATCAATCAAGTAAAAATTAGTAGTGTTGGAGTAAGTTACTGTAAAGTAACGAAGGGCAGGACACAAGACTGGACTCCGGGTGTCTATGTATGTGGAGGCTCTCTGGGTGTGTGGGCGTGCTATGAAGGCCAGCAAGCAGGGCAAAGACTCAGTGTGTGGGGCCTGGTCACTGAGGTTTCTTCTTCATCTACTAAGCTGCCCAGGAGGTACATTTGCTAGAGTCTAAACTTTCCCAGGAGGAGGCAAGTTGGAAGTCAATGCTCGTGGCCTGACACTACAAGCTGGTCATCCACAGCAGTGGTGTCAGCAGGGGAAGAATTTAGAGCATCTTGTCCTCCAAGTGGCCTTTTGGCACCATCCCAGAGACTGTGTACAAGTTCCTAAGGAGAAGACGCTACCATTTAATGGTGCCACTGAGTAGCAGCTATCTCACTGGAGGTGAGGCCCAGTTATCCCACAGGACCTGGAGGAGGAACGTCATAGCAGCCACTTGACATTGGTTGGCACTGAGAACAAGGGAAAGTGATTCCTTTAGCTCATCATTGTTCATTACCAAGACAAGGTTGTCCTTGAAGCCCCCAGAAAGAAGTGTGGATATCAGAGAGTAGAGGGGCGAGAGTCTGGGACAGCTGGATAAGAATGAAAGGGGAGACTCTGCTTAGGCAATTCTGGGATCCACCAACTCCCAGACAGATACAGGAAAATAACGGTGACCTGAACTCTGAACTTAACCGAGAGATGTATTTCATACAAATGTGCCCATAATCCAGCTAATTAAATTATGGAAAGCTCTTGAGACTCCATCTGTTCCTGCTCCTAGATGCAGCATTGATGGCAAAAGTTAAAAAGAGCAAAACATCAGTCACAAGGCAGGCGCGTGAGGGTCCCACAGGAGATTGTGGTGTGATATCAGTGTTGGACAAAAGTCATTCATAAACTAAATGAAAAATCTAGCTCCACAGATCGGAGGCATATGAAGGGACAGGGCGTTTTCCAAACAGAACATGACAAGCAGAGCTTTATGGGGACTCCAGAGACGAGCATGCACAGTAGGAGGCTACTTTTCATGCAGGCGCGCTGTACCTGGAGCACCCATACAGACAGCACAGCTCCTGGAAATCCTGATTCAGAGCCACGTGTATGGGGAGAGGCAGGGAGGGGAGTAACAGATCCTTACGTCCCATTCCAGGGGAGCTGTATCAAGGACGCAGGAAGAAGAGGAGAAGCTAGAGAAATCTGCAGTGAGTCCAGAGTTCTACATTTCTACATCAATTAAGCTCAACATGCTGTTCTGTTCACTCTCTGCTGTTGAAAATTACCTAGACTTTAGAACAACCACCTGACGGTTCAAGGTGGTGCATTACACTGAATGCCAGACACAAAACTAAAGGTAGCCACACCTTGCGATGAATGATGCCTGAAATACAGAGTACATTCTGTCCTTCTTATCATGTGTTCTGTGGCGGTATGTGTTGTATGAAGGGAATTCCAACTGCTCATGGAGAATACAAACTCAGTTTCCCCACATCCGCTGAATGAAGTTCAAAACCCTTTTGTAAGTAATGAGACCAACCATGAGTCCATCCACAAAAAATAAACAAAAAACCTGGAATTCTGGGGATTTAGCCATGCCTTTTACATTATTAACTGAAAAGGGGGTGCCTTTTTAAGATTAGGTAATAAAAGTAGGTTAGAAAGAATCAAGTCAGGACTTGATGAATGCCTAGTGATTTTCCATTGGAACTCTAAGCATCTTGTCCTTGTCTGATAAAAGGGAGCAGCAGGTGGTAGCCCCTTTAAAACTGTAGTTAACTTTCTCAAAACATACCAAGTAATAGAAGTTATTGTTCTCTACCATCCCAAAAGCCAGTTACCAAAATGCCCTGAGAATGCCCCAAATCTGCTGCAATGACCCCTGTTTTGTTCCACTTTGGCTCTAGTGGGATCACTTGTTTCAACCAGCACAGCACGTTGTTGAAACTGTTTTTAACTTTTTGTTACTAATAATAAATGTTAAATACTCGCTACAGAAAACAAGGCAGACTCAAAGACAGCCACAAGTGCTTGAATTCCTAATATTCAAGAATTATCTTTGTAGTATTTTCGTTTACTTTCCTCCATATTATTTTCACAGCGGGGTTCACTTTTTTTAGTTATTAGACTGCATGTATTTTTTTTACATGCTTATTTTGTGCAATGCACAGCTTGGAACTATGAAAGATGCAATGAATTTCTCCATGAAGCTAAAGATCAAGCAAGACACTGTGGACATGTGTTTGCCCATCTTGCAGCATCTGTCAGGGATGTGCAAAGTCTAGAACAGTGAATGCAGCAAGAGTGAAGTAAAAGCAATCACTATGAGTCCATGAGCGTGTTACCAGAATCACTCCCCAAATATGGAGAGATGCATGTGTTTCTTTTATTCCTTAGGCACACTGCTCTACAGAGTTAAACAGTTGTCTCAGGTGATGTCATGTGACCAAATGATACTGTCAATTGGGTGATAAACACCATATTCAATTAGAGCTGAGAATGAAGTTTTTTTTTTTTTTTATTATTATTGTTGCTTACATTGTATTATGTAGTACAGCTCCATAGGCGCTGGGGATTCCCCCCACCCCTCCCACACCCCTCCCCCCATGGTGGATTCCTCCACCTTGTTGCATAACCATAGTTCAAGTTCAGTTGAGATTCATTGCTTGCAAACACATGCCTAGCATAAAGTTCCGTGTCCTATTGTCCAGATAAGTTCAGTGGCCTCTTGGGGAGACCTTCTATGGTCTGAAGATAGGTCTAACAGAGTAAAGATCCGGTCAGTTAAAAGCCCCAACAAGGCCTCAGTATCATTATACAACATTATGGAATTAATTGACATAGTATTGGGTAAACAATATGTTAAAAATAATGCAAGTTCCATTCTTCGAGACATCTGGGTTGAGACAGTATCAATGACAGGTTCAAAAAATAACAAACAACCAAACAAAAATTACACGTTAAATCAAGGCAAACATGTGGTATCTAATCTTTTGGGATTCACTCATTTCCCTTAGCATTATAGTTTCCAGTTGTGCCCATTTAGCCACAAAGAACTGCATTTTGTTTTTTTTAATAGCTGAGTAGTATTCCATGGAGTAGATGAACCAAAGCTTTCTTATCCAATCTTCTGCTGATGGGCATTTTGGTTGCTTCCATGTTTTTGCAATTACTGATTGTGCTGCAATGAACATAGGGATGCATGTTGGTTTGTCGTAAAACAGGTGTTTTGGATATATTCCTAGGAGTGCTATTGCTGGGTCATATGGTATGCAGATTTTGAGTTGTTTGAGTGTTCTCCAGACTGATTTCCATAGAGGCTGTACCAATTTGCAGCTCCACCAGCAGTGGAGTAGGGTTCCCTTTTCCCCGCATCCTCGCCAGCAGGCGTCGTTGGTGTTCTTGTTTATGTGGGCCAATCTTGCTGGTGTTAGGTGGTACCTCATCGATGTTTTAATTTGGATTTCCCTTATTGCTAGGGAGCTGGAACATTTTTTCATATGTTTGTTTGCCATTTGGATTTGTTCCTTTGTGAAATGTTTGCCCATTTCCCGTGCCCATTTCTTGAGTGGCTTGTTCGTTTTGGTTTCTGGAGGTAAAGAGGCAGACATGACAGAGCATATCAGGATGACTTTGTTGTAAATGAGTCCTGATACTTGGTTTGGAAGAAGCTAACCCTGAGAAGAATTATGAAGCCATTTGTCATTGATCTCTTGTTAGAGTTTACTGTATTGAGTGATCCAGGATCCAACTGGTAGACAAGAAAAGAAGATTCTGGGAAAAGGAAGGACTGGTTTGTGTCCACCCACAGTGGGGTTTTCATGGAGCTGGTGCTCAGGGAAGGCATGTGGTCCAGGAGGAGGACACTGAGTGCTTAGAGCACTTACACCAAGCTTACCTAAGTGGTTGTAGCTAAGATGCTTGAGCAAGACTAGGACGCTGCAAAACAACAAAGAACACTTCTAACAATCCCTGAAAGCCTCGTTTGGGTGACAAGTTTCCCCAACTGGGTCAATAACTTTCCTATCAAACTGACCTCATCCAGGCAAACTTCTTGCTTGATCTTCACAAGATGTTGAATCCTTGCTTGGCTGTGGATAGGAAATGGTGTTCTTCAGTCCCAGTCAATTTTCTGCCTTGCAGGTGTCACCATAAACCACTTGAGTCCAGACTGACCAACTCAGACCCACATCCTCTGAACGCCCTCCTGTGAAACAAGCCATGATGGGTGCACTGTGATTGTCCTGGTAGCGTGTTCCTTCACTGCACTGCTATGGTTATCATGGAGTTCATCTGCACTTTTCGTGAGGTGACTCAGCAAGATCCCTGCCATGGCAACCTAAGACCCTTGAGTTAGGAACAATGGGACCCTTGGGGAACCCTAGTTTATTCAGTCCTGACTCACACTCTTAGTTCAACTCCCAAATGCTAAATGAGATGACCCCTATTTTCAGGAATCTTTTTGTTACCAAATCACATTACATTCACTTCTGCCATTGGTGAAGCCAGTGTCTTGACTAGACAGTACATTTGTCTCTGCATGTGCTTGTCATTTTTCGTTGTGTGTCTGTAGGATGAAGCCTGCAAGGAGAGGCTTCCAAAAGGGCACATCTGAGAACAGATGAGTTCACACTAATCTTCTTTTAACAGGCTATGTCTCATGTTCGTCAGAATCTTGATGAGCACTTTCCTTCTGCTTGTTTTGTAGTCTTGTGCTCTGCTTTGTTCAGCTTTGTCTTCTTACAGTTGGAGCCTTGGTGGGCTCTCAGCTGGTGATAACGGAAGCTCACCCAGGCTCCAGAGACAAGATAGCTACACCTTTCTTGTTGAGGACTGTTCTTCCAGATCATCTCAGACTTAATTTGTACATGTTTTGGCTCAGGATCCCCCCCAGTTCTTATGTGTCTTCATTTTGTCAGTCTAGTCTGCCTAAATGGTGCTCACTCTGCCATGGGTAATTGACAATTACAGTGATCAATTTGAGAAACATTCAATACGGATCAAAATTGCTCATTCAAATACCATAGAATAAAAGGATGACACATTCTTAAACATTCTGGCTGTACATTTCCTGGTGGGCATGATGAAGGTTTCAAAAGAAATCCAAATTCCAAAACCTCTCCCTTTTTTAAAGCTATTTCTGTTTTGGATTCCCCCAAACCACAACGTAGACTTAAATGCTTTCATCCAGATGTTTCCCATTACCAAT
This sequence comes from Ochotona curzoniae, assembly GCF_017591425.1. Classification (NCBI taxonomy): domain Eukaryota; kingdom Metazoa; phylum Chordata; class Mammalia; order Lagomorpha; family Ochotonidae; genus Ochotona; species Ochotona curzoniae. The sequence continues at coordinate 7,505,898 of NW_024466129.1, read as the reverse complement.
CCCACACTGAGCCTTCCACTGAAGCCTTGCCGCTTAGTCAAAAATGTCTCTTTTATCCTCAATCTTTAAGAAAACTAGACAGATCTGAGAGCATTTTAAAACTCAAAGTGGTAAAACTGTTGACACATCTGGGCTTCCTTGAGGTAATGTTGAGTAACTGTGTTACTGTTCGCTCTATAGACCTCTCAACCGCTACACACACTCTTTCCAACACTCACCATCACTCCTTAAAATTAACACAATTCTGAGTCTGAACTTCTTTTCCTAGTTCTCTTTTTCTTTCTTCTTCTTTTTATTTATTTATTTTTTGACTGTCATGTGGTTCCCCACCTTATGCCACCATTTGTGAAGATTTTAAATCTCACCTGAAAGCATCCCCAAGCCCTGCAATTGAGTCTCTCTCACCTTCTATAGTTCTTCATGCAGAACAGTTTAGCTCTGCTCTAACCTCCATATCTACATCTGCCACCACCTTCAGTACACTGAGGACTCCATCCTACTGGAGACTCACCATGCCTTAGAATTAAGTAAGTTAAGGGGCCTGGCATGGTGGCCTATGGCTAAAGTCCTAGCCTTGCACATGCAGGGACTCATATGGGCACCGGTTCTAATCCCAGCAGCCCCTCTTCCCATACAGCTCCCTGCTTGTGGCCTGGGAAAGCCTTGGGACCCTGCACCCTCGTGGGAGACCTGGAAGAAGTCCCTGGCTCCTGATTTTGGATCAGCACAGCTTCAGCCAGTGTGGTCACTTGGGGAGTTAACCATCAAATAGAAGATCTTTCTTGCTGTCTCTCCTCCTCTCTGCATATCTGACTTGCAATAAAAATAAATACATCTTTTAAAAAAATAATCAAGTAAGTAAATACTGACAAAGAGACATTAACTCATCTGACATGTTATTAATTATCTTTTATAAAAATGAATTATTGTTGCAAGACTTTATGTTTTTAACCAAATAGTGGTACTGGGACTTTTTGTTACAGTAGATTTTTCCTCAATACTCAGACATTTCATGCAATCCATCAGAGAGAACGGTCTGCTCTGTATGTGTAGGACTATGAAATACTGTTTATACATCCCTTGGGTAGAGAGCAACAACACATGTGAAGGAAAACAAGAAAGCAATTGTTTGGAGAAAACTGTCCTTGTATCCGTATATGTGAACTCACTTCATTCGGTGAAAGCAATGTTCACATCTAGGGTGTTTAATGGAGCCTGTTAAATAGAAAATGGTCTAAAAGCACATTTAATATTTAAGAAAATTTTCTTTCCTTCCAATTTGGTGTAAAATTTCAGTTGCTTTTCCTTAAGGCTGGTTAATCCTAAAAATTTCCTGAGGCACCAATGATTGAACCCCTAAGGAAGCATACCTTCAATTAAGGATAAAAAAACTTAATGGCACTGTAAGAATTGATGATTTCAACAAGCTCTTGCTTTTTAACCGGTGAAATCACCACACTGCAATATCCCGTGTCTTACTGTGATAAAAGATAGCTCAAAATTTAGATTTGATCATGAGAAAGAGCCATGCTAAAACTAATTTATGATTGACAAACTTCAAGGGCAGGGAAAAAAAGGAAATTTCTGTTAAGTTAGAAATATGTGATAACTGGACCAGGAAATGGTGACTTTGTTAACATAAATATGTGAATAAGTGATTGGAATATTTTCTTTTATTCCATCAAAACATCTTGTTCTCCAACAGTTTAAAAAAGAAATAACCTGCTGAGTCTGACACAAGCCTCGTACTGGAAAGCTCAGAGACCACTCAACAGAGTTTATGGTTTCACTCTGGCAGGCAGTGAAGTTTTCACTTGAAGAGCGAGACCACCCAAGCAACCCCTCTGGGGGAGATCTCTGGCTTTGGAATAGATCTGCTCTGATCACCAGCAAATGTTCACTTGAGTGAAAAAGTGGAATTATGTTGAAACGGAAAGGTTATTACAGAAAACAGAAGTCTTATTCGAACCATATGGTCTGAGATGAAATGAGAAGATATCTGATAGCTTCACGCTGGGAACATTGAATGAAATGCAAGGGCTTTCCAGGCAATCAACCCCAGAAGGTTAAGCAGAGCCTCAGCATGAACTCTGATTTTCTTTTCGATATTGCATTTACCTGTGTCTTCCAACAATACCCCATCCTGCTTCTTTGGCATTCTGTGGACAAAGGCATCCGGTGGCCATCTTTTTCAAAAGGGGATTTAGGGGGAAAACATGGGGAAGTAACTGCTTCATTTTTGAAACAGGAGGATTTTCATGAAAGGCTCATTTGCTTTTGAATTTTTCAAGGCATAACTGATTTAGACTTGAATTGCTATTTATTACCTGTGCTAAACTATTCCATTTCCTGCACAACGGAAACTGTCATAGAGTTCAAGCGGACATCAAACTTGAAAGAGCATCTATTTTTATCATTCTTGTCATTTTCCACATTTCCACATTTTTAGAATTCTCATAAGGGCTAAAAACCTACAGAATTTATACCAAACTCTTTTATCGACTGCCTTAAAGGACTGAGAAGAATGAAGAGTTCTGCGACTTCCTTAGGAAACTGCGCCTTATTCTGTACCCTCCCCTTTCTACCGGGGCATGCAATATTGAATCGTGAGGTAATTCATAATCTAAATAGACCTATAACATGGACTGAAATCAAATTGGTAATTAAAGCCCTCCCAACCAACATAAGTCCTGGACCAGATGACTTCCCTGCTGAATTCTATCAAACATTTCAAAAAGAACTTAACCCAATTCTCCACAAGCTACTCAAAGAAATCAAACGACAGGCAAATACTTCTGATCTTTTCTATGAAGCCAGTATCAACGTAATACCAAAGCCAGATGGAAACAACAGAAAAAGAGAACTACCATGTTTATCAAGGTTAAAAGGTGTTCAACAAAATACTAGCCAACAGGTCCCAATAGCACATCAGCCAGATCATTCACCCAGATCAGGTGGGATTTATCTTAGGCATGCAGGGATGGTTAAACATTCACAATCAATAAATATGATACATCTTATCTATAAATTGAAAAATAAAAAAATATATGATCATCTCGATAGAGGCAGAGAAGACATTCGATAAAAACCAATATCACTTCATGCTGAAAACTTTTAGTTAGATAGGCATAGAAGGAACATTCTACATCAAAATAAAAGCAATATACAAAACACCCAATGACAGAATTATACTAAATGAGGAAACACTGGAAGCCTTCCTAATAAAATCTGAAGTTAGACAGTGCTGTCCACTGTCGTCCATACTCTTCAATATAATATTGGAACTCTTTGCCAGAGCCGCTAGTCAAAAACAAACAACAACCAAAAAAAAAAAAAAACCGAATTAAAGGAAAACAAATTGGAAACAAGGAACTGAAAGTATCTTTATTTGCAGATGACAATAAACAGTGTTGGGACAACTGGATAGCAGCTATCAGAACGAAGAAGCAAGAGTTGTACCGGTCACATTATACGAAAATCAGCTCTAAATGGTTTAAGGACCTAAATCTGCACCCAGAAACCATGAAACTACTAAGGGAAAACATAGGAAGCACTCTCCAAGAAATAGCAAGGAGGAAAGACTTCTTAGAAAAGAGGTCAAAAGTACAGATAGTCAAAGTCAAAATAAATAACTGGGACTACCTGAAACTAAAAGCTTCTTGTAAAGCAAAGGAAACCACAAAGTGAAGAAGCAACAAATGGAATGGGAGAAAATCTTTGCACACTGTGCAAGTGATAGGGAACTAGTACCCACGATTTCCAAATAACTTCAGAAACCCAGGGACAGAAACAAACAAACAAAACAAAACAAAAACTACAACAAAAATAAAAATAAAAAAAAAAAAAGAAAAAGAAAACTTGGAAAAATGGGCAAAGGAAATGAACATTTTTCAAGAAATATCCAATGGCTAATAAACATATGAAAAGATGTTTAGGTTCCCTAACCATCAGGGAGATAAAATGAAAACCACATTTAGGTTCCACCTACCTCCAACGAGATTGGCCTACATTCAGAACTCTACTAACAACACCTGCTACCATGGATGTGGGGAGAGGGGTACTCTCCTTTACTGCTGATGGGAGTGTATGCTAGTACAAACACTATGGAAATCAGCATGGAGAGTGCTACAAGAATTAAAAACTGACCTGCTGTATGACTCAGCAATCCTACTCCTAGGAATATACCCAAAAGAAATGAAATCTGCATATGAGAAAGGGACCTGTAATCTATTTACAGCAGCACAATCTACAACAAAGACATGGAAACAACCCAGATGCCCATCTGAAGAGGAGTGGCTAAAGAAACCATGGTACATCTACTCTAAGGAATACCACTTCACCATTAAATAAATGAAATTATACCATTTGCAACTAGATGGTTCCAACTAAAGACCATTATGCTCTGTGAAATAAGTCAATTCCAAAGGGACAAATATCATATCTTCTCTCTAATATAAGGAAACCATCATGCAAAGTGTAAGTTCAATAACCTTTCCATACTGTTTTTGCTGAATCCCACGTGCTTTGATGTTTTTTATTTCACTTTCATTTCTTGCAAGTACTTTCTTTTCTCTTCCATAGTTAATCATTGGCTCATAGATCATGTGGTGACATCATTTTATCCAAGAGGCTTTTGTGTTTTCTTTTCATTACCCATGTGTTGGTTATCAGTGGTTTTTTTTTTTCTGACACCTTGGTGCTTTATTTTTTTCCTCCTTTTCTTTTTGTTTTAACTTCATACCTATTGCTGAGCTTATTTCATGGCTTCTCATTTAAGGGAATGTATAGTGATGGAGTAATAGGAACTACCATATTCAGATGTGAAGATACAATGAATAGACATCCTTACTTCTAAACCAATGATGGACTCCCAATGAAACTATTGGACATATCTAGACAATGGGATGCTAGACTGTCTGACATTGTCTGTACCAACAATGTCAGGGCACACTTAAATACAGACTGATGGAATTACAACTCCTTTTGAAGGACTGTATTATTGTAACAACATTGAGAAAATCAGTCAAGGGGTAGGAATTTGGAGTGGGGGGAATTCCAGACTCTACAGAATTGTACTATAAAATTCAAAATTCAAAATAAAAATTTTTAAAAATGGGGTTAGAGTTGAGGAATTATTCAGTCAGAAAGAGGACTTGATGACTATTTTAAGGACTGTTTTCAGGAGATAAATATGAATAGCCTTGATGATGAAGTAACAGGGGGACATGCACTTGAAGAGAATCAGGATATTTATAGCAGATGCAATTGCATGGTTGATGAGACATTTAATCAAAGAAGATTAGAGTTAGCTATCCTTTTAATTAATGTATGCTTCATGTATATATGTACTTTCAGGTTAAGACAGAGGGAGAGAGAGAGAGAGAGGTAGGGGGACAACAGAAGCCTAAACAAAACACATATTTTCCATAATATTCTATGTATCATAGATACATAGTATATATGCATACATAATGATGAATGGTATTTGCGAGCAAGGGCCTCTCTTAGCATTGTCAGGATGAGCTTCCATTGCCAAACTTTCCTTGTCCCAGTTTGTTGCAAAAGTCTCTTCATTGTGTATCTATCCGCAACAACAACATGACAGAGGAAACAAACAAACAAACAAGGCAAACTCTCCTTGAAGGACACTGAGACTTGCACACACATCTCCTTGAAAGCAAGTTCGAAAATTTATTCTCTTCTTTCTGAAAATGAAGGGAGAAATGACTAAAGGTCATCTGTGCCACAAAAGGACAGGTTCATTCCATGTTTTCACCAGAACTTTGTGGCTAATGAAGGCCCTTCCAGAACCATAAGAGGATGATTTCAGTTTTCTAAATTAAATTAAATGCACATTATTTTTAAAAAATTACACTTCTTACTGGTATATCAGGTAATTCAGGCAAAGCATATGGATAATAACAACTAGATAAGCTGGACAAAAAGAAAAATATTTTCTTGAAGAGCACCCATAGAATCAGCAGGGGAAAGGAAAAATCCAGAGGTGTGCTTTTTCAGAAAGACACTTGCTGATTTCTGGAAAGGCAAAGACAGGGAAAATAATAAGAAGCTTAACAGAACCGTGGTTTTCATATCGGGGGATGAAAAGCAGAATCTGGGATGCCAAGGAGATGCAGGATCTGATAAGCCAAGGATTTGCTTAAGACCAGACGATTCCAAAAGAGACTAGCTGTTGCAAAGGTTGAAATCAGGTTTCAATCCTGTGAATCCTTAGGAATGAATGAATGTGATATAGATTTGCTAATGCTCTGGTCTAACTTCCTGTCAAGAAGATACAGAAATTCCATGTTAAGAAATAGGACATCAGAGATGGGTACAAGAAGTTAGCTAAGATGAATGGTCCAGCTATCTTTCCACAGAGAAAATAATTTGAACAGATCTTAATGCATCAAAATTTCCCCCACCAGAGCCTAAGAAGCTTCGGAAGTCAGTTATTTGGATTTAGTATAGCAGGAAAAAAAGCTTTGAAGAGGGCAGGAAAAAAAGTTGTCAAGTTAATGCTTTCCTAGTTCCAGAAGTGCAGGATGGAGAACACTTCCAGTTTGGTGCAGGAAGAGAAAATGTGTAGAGTTCAAGTTTGAAACTCAGTGCCAAGAATCGAGATGGCGGAAGAGGATAAGGACACGTTTAAACATTAAATCATTAGCCAACTTGAAGCAGAGAAGGAGCAATCCTGAGAATACAGACCAAAGGCAGAGGGATACCTGGAGGCCTGTAGGCATAGGGAAGCAGTGAAGACACTGAGGCAGCGTTGCAGTGACCAGATACCCAGTGGCTGTCAGCAATCAGCGATCAGAATTCCACCAGTGGCCAGGTGGGAAGGGGATTTCAATGGGAGCTCAGGAGCTGACCTCAGATGTGTAACTGCCTGTCTTGCTGATTTGTTTCACTCAACCATGAGCAGAGGCAGAATGACAGATACCAAACAGGCAAGTGCAGGAACAGGGTGGATTTCACAGCCCAGGTTCCCACCACTGCCATATGTGCTGCCATTTTGAATATTGAGGAAAAGGCTGTGGGGGTTGGAGGAACAACAGCGAGCTATGCTTGTGCTAAGCAAGCAGTGAATTCATTTCCAGCTCAACACATTGCACTGGTCCCACACAGAAAACAGCATTGACTTGGCACCCTACAGGTTCCACCCAAAATGGATGCAGGTGCCCTTATATTCCAGCAAGGTCAGCACCATTGATTTAAGACAGTTTAGTGTCTCTCTAACTCTGGAAACTGCTCAAAATAGAGTGGGAGAAAGGCTGTGTAGACCATGGTGCACTCACAGCACAGGGTCACAGAGGTGGAGAATGGTGAGCCAGAAGCTGAGGCTACAGAGACCATGTCGAAACCTAGCACAAGAGCCCAGGCCTGAAACTCACTGTAGGGAGTGGCACAGGTGACTATGAACAAAGAACCAGGTAGCTAATGCAATCAATAAAAGCAACCTGTAGACCAGTGTGAGAAACAGCTTAGAAACTAGCCCACTGGAGAAGAATCTTCTTACCAGCAAGCAATGAGCACCAGCAAAAGAAGGGACAGATGTACAATGAATATTACTGGTGTCTCCACACAAAGGGGCAAAAGCCTTTGTCAGCCTCAGAGTCAACTGAGGAAGACACTTGAGGAAATGACGATAAAGCATTTTAAAAACTTGTCATAAAGCTTCTTGTCAACAATGAGGAGCACATATGAGAGTTCAAGGAATTTAAGGAACATGTCACAAGGGAATAGCAACAGTGAAACAAATTCAAGCTGAATTAATAGAAATGAAGGACACAATGGAGCAATTTTAGTATATGTGCTGCCGAAGCGAGCACAGAATGGAGCCATTTTAAAATTGAAAAATTCAAAATAGAATGATTGAGCAGAAGCAAGAATCTCAGACTTGGAATGTATTTCTTGCCACAATGGAGAAACAATAAAAAAAAATCTGGAAGATGAACTAAGTGAAGCTATGAAAAGTTACTTAAGAATTAAGGGACACTAATAAAAGGATGAATAAAAGAGTTATGGGAGTTCCAGAAGGCACAGAAAGAGAAGCTGGGTTTAAAGATGTGTTCAATGAAATAATAAAGGAAAACTCAGATGCAACTGTCAGGCTGATTGACCAAGGTGTTGCACCTTACTTATGCCAACTGCAAGCGGGCAACCTTCCCTTGGGCAGTCTCCACAAGACAGTGGCCATTAGGACATTATGCAGGAAAACAAAATTAAAATTTCATCTTTAAGCTCTAAGCAGATTGACTGCAGTAAGACCCAGCACATTGATTAAAGCTAATGACCACTATCCCAAGAATTTGTTCTCTCTATCTTCGTTGGCATAAAGTAAAGAGCTTCTCCCTGGACAGACGAGAGCTTTGGCCTCCAAGACTCAGGTATACCCAGCTTAGCATTAGCCTGGTTGGCTCAGGGACTGTCTTTATTAACACTCCCCTAGCTGTGAGCAGAGAGCAAGACCCTAAGCAGTGGGGAATGAGGCACCAAAGTGAACACAGGTCTTGATTTTGAATCTTTTAAAACCCTTGCTAGATGGATGATAAAAGCCTCCATCTGGATCAATGCAAGCGGATGAAGCTTCCGGTCCTGCCCAAATTCCAAGTAGAAACTTGTACCCCAGTTAATTGGCTGTATACCCTGGCTGGTATCATCTGTGGTTGGCTTCAGTGGCGTGACTCTGCAATTTCATCCCAGGAACAGGCATCTAATGTGCAAATCCCTGCTAAGACTAGCAGGCACCATCTGTGTCCCCAGTGTTGTTAGCAATTGCTATGGAAGAAGGTAAAATGTTAATATACTAAAACATACAATCAGAAATAAAATCAAAGAAGTCTAACAAATGTATTTCTGAAGATACTTCTTCAGGACAGTGCCTTTTACCATGAAAACCGTTCATTATAATAACAGAAACAAAGCATGAGAGGCACAAATACCAATCTAAGAACACAGGAAGTACAAAAAGGTAAGGCGATGGTATGCCGCCAAAAGAACACATCCATTCTTTAGTGGCAGACCGCAAGGGAAAAGGAGATTGATGAAACACCCATTTAAAAACTCAAATCAGGGCCCCGTGTGGTGGCCTAATGCTAAAGTCCTTGCCTTGCATGCACCAGGATCCCACATGGGTGCCAGTTCATGTCCCATCGGCCCTGCTTCCCATCAAGCTCCCTGCTTGTGGCCTGGAAAGCAGTAAAGAACCCAAAGCCTTGGGACGCTGCACCTGCATGGGAGACTGAAAGAGGTTCCTGGCTCCTGGCTTCGGATCAGCTCAGCACTGGCTATTGTGACCCCTTGGGGAGTGAGTCAGTGAATAGAAAATCGTCCTCTCTGCATATGTGACTTTGCAATAAAAATAAATATTTCTGTAAACTTCAAAGCAGTGAGTATGAGAATGCTGAAAGACATACAGGAGAACACAGTCTGATGATATCAGCAAAATAATGCAGTACACCAACTAGAATTTAGTGGAGAGATGAAGATCTTGAAAAGGAAGCAAAGAGAAAATATAACAGTCAATGCCTTAAATAAAAACACACTGCTGAAATCCTCCGCAGCAGATTATAATCAAACGGGAAGAAAAAATCGGAGCTTGAAGACCCGTCTTTCACAATACCACAGAGGACAGAGGGATCCTCTCTAGAAAAGAGGAAATAGAGGGAAAAAAATAAAGAATAAATGGAGACAACCTATGATATCCGGAGACATCATTGAATAAGCAAATATTCAATTTGTGCGGATTTCTGAGGGAAAAGAGAGCAGTAGAGATGAGGAAAACATAGTTGCGTACATCAAAACAGAAAACTTCCCGGATCTGAAGAAAGATGATGACATCTGAGTGCAAGAAGACCAAGGACCCTAAATAGACATGAGCAAAGTACAAAGAGAATTCTAAAAATGTTAAGAGAAAAGCACTGAGTCACTTTGAAGAGAATCCCAACCAGATCAACAGCTGTTTCTTAATCCTACATGCCAGAAAGGAGTGGAATGTTCCAACTTCCAGAAGAAAGTTACTGCTAACCAAAATATGTAATCAGTGAAACTTTCCTTCATAAAACAAGCAGAAATAGTAATGGTTTTCTCAGACAAGGAAACCTGAGGGAATTCATCGCTTATCAGATCAGACACTCAAGGACGTCATGCTTACACATGCCAAGGAAGGCAGGAACCAAGATGAAAATGCATGAAAGGATAAAACCCACTAGAGACCAAACAAATAACAGCAAGAATAAATTGAACAATCCTTTTTAAATGGCAGGACTAAGTAATAATAAACTTTAATGCAAATAGACTAGTTCCCTCGGTTCATACATATGGTTTGGCCTTGCAGTTAAAATGCTGATAAAGAAGCCTGAATTCTGGGGCCAGCATTGTGGTGAAGTGAGTAAAAGCTGCCAGCTGCAGGGCCAGCATCCCACATGGGCGTCAGTCTGAGTGTCAGCTACTCCACTTCTGATCCAGCTCCCTGCCATTTTGCAAAAGAAAACAGCAGAGGATGGGCTAGGTGCTTGGGCCCCTGCACTCATGTGGCAGACCCAACTGAAGCTCCAGGCTTCTGATTTTGGCCTGACCCAACCCCAACCATTGCATACATTTGTCGAGTGAACCAACAGATGGCAATTCTCTTTCTTCCTCCTGCTCTTCTTTGCTTCCATCCCTTATTCAATCTTCTCGACTGCTCTGCCTTTCAAATAAATAATTTAGTTTTTGTAAAGAAGCCTGAGGGAAAAGAGAGCAGTAGAGACTATGAAAATGTAGTTGGGCGCATCATAGCAGAAAACTTCCCTGATCTGAAGTACCAGAGTACCTGGGTTTGGGATGCAGCTCTGCTCCTGCTCCTAGTTTCTTGCTAATGTGGCAATGAAGAGCGACGGTTAATTGGGTTTCTGATACCACAGGGAAGACAGTGAGGAGAATCCCCAGAAGACCTATACCTAATTGCTCGATTGCATTACTCCTCCCAGATTTGATCAGGCACAACCCCGGCTGTTGCAGACATTTTGCAAGTGACCCATTGAATGGGAGTACTTTTTCTAGCTCTCATTCTCATGCTCTGGCAGAAGTGGATCAGCCAGGACATGAACTGGAGCCCATTGGAATACTGGCAGTTGCAGGTGAAGGACTAGTCTGACAAACCACCACACTGGCCTGGTAATTTTCATTTTTTAATGTCTTCTAGAATACTTCCATGTTCATGGAGTTAAAGAATTACTATTATTAAAATTTCCATATTACCTGAAGTTATTTGGACTCAATAAATCTAAACCCTAAAAAAAAAAAATACCTGATCTCGGACAAAAATTCTAAAATTCACATGGAAACATTACCCAAAATAATCAAAACACTGAACAAAAGAGAAAAATGCTGGAGACATCACCACCTCAAATTTCAACAGTTGTGATAAAGCTGCTGTAACCAAAACAGCATGATACTGGCATGAAACAGACACATTGACCAATGCACCAGACATAGGTTCCCCAAATCACTACATGCATATAACCAACTGATCTTTAATACAACACCAAAAGACCAGTATCTCCAATAAATGTCGCTGTGGAAATTGGAAACCCATATACAGAATGAGTCGTGACAGCTATATAAAACTGCAACACAAAATTGACCAAAGAGAAATGTAAGCTCTGAAGCTATGCAACCTCCAGACAAGAATACTTAAAGATGTAGGCATAGGCAAGAAGTGTTTTAGTAAAACTCCAAAATCAAGGAAATCAAAGCAAAAACAGAAGAATGGGCTTCTGTGAAGGGATTTGCACATAGCAAAGACATCGATGAGCAGAGCGAGGAGACAACTGATAAAGGGATAAAATATTTACATGTAAAATGCATTTTTGGAAAAATAAATTTTCAAAATAATCAATATCCAGAATTAGATTTTAAGAACTCAAACGTATGAGGAACTCTGAAACTCAACAACAAAAAACAAACAATCCAGTTTAGAAATAAGCACAAGAGACCACAAATACCCAAAGCTATCCTGAAGAATAAAGATCAAGCTGGAGGAATCATAATTCCACACTTCAAGACATACTACAAAGCAGCAGTCATCAAAGCAGTCTGGTACTGGTACAGAAACAGAAAAGATCCATTCATCAAGGAGACATACAGTCCTCAATGTTAGTGCACTTAATGATTGAGCTTAAAATAACAAGAACAAAGAAGTGAGATATAAAACCACAATTATACTCGGTGATTTCAATACTCCCGTATTGTCGTCAGTTGAGCAAATAGACAAAAGCAAAGAAATAAGCCAAAAAACAAAAAAAATGAGGATCCACATGCTTGACCATGAGGTACTGTGGAAAACTTGGCCTAACACTAGAATGTATATATCAAGAGCATATTCTCAAGTATAAATGGAACATTCATCAACATGGACCATATTCTGGGGCATGAAGCAATTCTTAACAAACCTGGAAGAATCGAAAACACACCAAATGTGTTTGACCTGATCTTGAAGAGATAACTGGAAGTCAATAATAGACAGCAAGATTTTTAAAAACCTCCAAAGGAAATTAAATTGCACACCCTGTTACTCAACAAGAACCAAAAGAGATCAGAAAATATTTTGAACTATGTGAAAACAAAAATGAAGCAAGTCAAAACCTCATGAGATTTAATTAAGGCGATAGCCAGAAGGAAATTCTCTAGCATTAAATGTTCATATTAGGAAAAGAAAAAGAACTCCACTTACTCACAAAGTGGAATGAGGGGAAGAGACAATGAAAATAAAAGCAGAAACCACCAATATTTTTAAAAAGACAAAGTTAATGGAATTAGAAGTTTATACCTTGATAAGGTCAAGAAAATTAATAAATCCTAGTATTATAAATTCGAACATGACAAGAGATAGCATAAATTATTATTGTGAGAATTGAATAGCAAGATCCTGCTAAAATAGCTACACATAGTGGAAGAAAATAAAGTGAGTACTCCGAACAAATATATGCATACAAATCTGGCAGTTTAGGTTAAACATACTAACTTTTTGAAACATATTTTGTGTCATTCAAGAATAGGTCAGATGAATAAAATTGTATCACTAAAAACGTTGAATTTATAGTTGCTCTTCCAAAAAGAAAACTTAAGGCATAAATGGTTTTATTTGGTTAAATTCTGCCACACATTCAAAGAAAGAAAAAATGTCAACTTTGAAAATTCTTTTCATGAAAATAAAATAGAAGAATCAATTTTATGTCCAGCATTATACTGATGCAAAAATAAAAATGATAAGAAAACTATAGACTAATTTCTCTCATGAACAAAGGAGCAAAAATGCTCAGCTCAGAATCAGTGAATTGAATCCATGTTAGAAAGCAATAAAACATGATAATCAAGTCAGTTTTGTCTCAGGAAGGTACGGCTTGCCTCAACAACCCAAGATTAAACAGTGCAATACATCATGGTACATTATAATTTAGCAAAGCAATTCATCCAACAGCGTTACACACTGCATTATGGAGAAAAACATAATCAACAGATGGAGAAATTCATTTGATAAAAGTGAAAAAGTCTTCTCACGACAAAAAGCTCTCAGAAAAGTAAGAATGGAAGGGATTTGGACCAAGTTAATAAAGCACGAAAACACACCATTTTTGAAGGTAAAAGACTGAATGCTTTCCTCCTAAAATTGAAAAGATAAGAATATCTATTTATACCTCTACAATTCAGCTTTGGCCAGGAAATCCTAGTAAATGCAACAAAGCAATAAAAATGAGTAAAGGAGCTCATTGGACAGGAACAAAAGCTTCCACTGCCTGCAGAAGTCACGATGTACTAGGTAGACTGTAGAATATTCTACAGAAATGACTAGAACACATAACTAATTTCAACACACGGCAGTTTTGATAGAAAGGGCATATTATTGGAAATGCAGAACTGAGCAGAAATGACCCAAGAAGAAATAGAAAACCTCACTGTCTCCAGGATTGTTAAAGAAATTTAACTCAATACTTTTTAAACTGGAGGTGAACTTGCTGGGACCTTACTAGGACGCTCTCTTTGAGCTAACAACTGGAAGGGAAAGAGAAAGATCAGGGCTAGGCAGAGAAAGAATCATGTCACCTACCAGGAATGTCTGTTGCAATGACACACTTGAGCTCTGGTGGAAGAAGGACTGACAAATGTGAGCTGGAGCTGGGCCAAGATTCTATTCACTACTTGGTTTTCAGGCGCGTGCATTCTGACAGAGGGCCAGAATGACATTTTAGTTGGGTTCCAACTTGGGCTGCTGCGTTCAAGAGTCTTTGAAATAGCTCCCCATCCTCTGTCGTGCAGTACCTGGTTGACTGGCTGCAGGACCTTTGGGAAAGGAAAAAGGGTTGAGCACTGTGCCCATGTAATAGAGCATGCCAGTGCACTTCCTCTGGAGGTCCAGGCAGTGCTTTGAATAGGGGGTTTGTGGGTCCCCAAACTGGCTTGAGTTTACAGATGTTTGTGGAATGAGGATTGCCTCAGCGTGGTGACCCTCCTTGTTTATTTTCTTTGCGCAACTCTAACTTTCCCTTTTTGGTTCCCATCCATTTTACAGCTAGGGGGCGCTGTGCTCTATAGACCTTCTCTGCGGCCCTCTGGGAAGCAGGTTTACCTTAACTGCCACTTCCTCCTGGTCATGGAATCAGGTAATTGCATTCCTTTGGCCCGTGAAGGTGAGGTGCAGTCACTTGTTCTTTCTTGTTCAGGGCTCTGCGACCCGTGGCTGTGAGGTAACTCAGTGCAGTTAAGGCCCCTGCCACTGTGAGCTGTCGCTGATGCTCTGCGACTGGCACAGGCCTCTGGGGCTTCCCAACCACGAGGGCTGGATCTTTGCATTTGCCTTCAAGTCCATGTGCTGAAGCCCTAAACCCAAAGTGAATGGTGCTGGGAGGTGAGACCTTTGGGAAATAGTCAGGGTTAGGTGAGTTTGTGGAGGTGGGAACTCTACTCCAGCACAATGGGTTTCTGTGTCTTCATTAAATGTAGGGCACTGGGACCAGGGTGCTCACTCCCCTCTCTCCTTCCCTCTCTGTCTCTTTCTTCCCCCACCCCCTCTTTGAGGATTAAGCAAAGAAGGCAGCTGTCCATAAACTAGGAAGCCGACCCACACCACATAGCAGAGTTGCTGGAGCCCTAATCTCAAACTTGCAGGCTCCAGAACTGTAGGAAACTTAACGTCTGCTGTCTCAGCATTCCAGTCTGTGCATTCCGTTACAGCAACCCGAGCTGACTGAGAAGCCATGAACACGGCCCTGTGATTGCTTAGCTCGACCTCACCATCCCCAGGGCAATTCCGTTATCTCTACCTTGTTTGACACAGGCCCTCATGCTTTCCCTGAGCATAGGAGCTGGCCTTGCAGATACTCTGCCATCTCCTGGTGTTCTATGAGGCACTCCACAGGAGTGCTTCCAATGGACAAAATCTCCCTTATTTGTGGCTTTGAAACTACAGCCCCAGTGAGGTTGAGTTTCGCCTTCTTGGGAGCCCATCACCTTCATCATGGAGTCCTGAGAAGGATCCTGCTTGTCACCTGCTGGAGATGGATGTCGTTTCAATGCTCTATGAGATGTCCTCTGGGGCTCACCCTTAAGTTTTAGCTGCTGACTAGTCAGCCACTCCTGTTGGTTATTTTCTTCAAAGAATTCACCTGGGGCAACAACAGCCATGCCACTCCGTTTCCTTTCTAATGAGCATCTCCCATTTTTCTCAACTGTCTGTCATACCACACCATGCAGAAGTAGCATTACAATATATCTCCTGCTGGAATTTAACAGGTGCCATTGTCTCTTTCTGCCAGGGACATTCTTGCTTTACCTCATATTAAACACCTTGTCATTCACTGGTAAATACATCTTGATAATAGAATGCTGGATTTCTCTGCCATTGCCTGTACCTTCAAAGCCAAGATAAACTTAAATAGCAGAATGATGGGCTGATGATTGTTTTTGAAGGACTCTACTATTGTAATAATATGGGGGAAATCACTAGGAGGAAGGGAACTGGGGAGGAGGGAATTGGAAATCCCTCAGCCTATGAAATTGTATCATAAAATTAATTAACTAAGTTTTAAAAACCGCATTCCCATATCCAGCCTGTTGTATTACTGCTGGCAAGGACAGTACAGACTTGATTCCTGGGAAGACAGGAAGAGTCTGAATTGGGCTGCAGCCCCAGTAGAAGCTTCATCCTACTGTATGGAAGCTCTAAAGCTGGGGTGACCCCAGAGCAGTGCTTAATGTCTTTCCCCCACACTTGAGAGAATCAATGGATTTGGGGAGCCCTGGGAAGGAGTGTAGCCTTGGGGCAGGCAAGAAATCTTTAGACAAGCCATCCATCAGTGGAGTGGGCAGTGTGGATTCTCTACTGATACAACTTCCAGCAGCTGGGCACATTCAGAAAGTGGATCTGGGCGGGATCATCAGAGCACCTGTTATGTGGACTCAGAAGAATGTTTTATTCCATTCCAAAAGGTTTAAAGCCAGACAAAACTAAAACAAATGTTGCCAGAATCCAAGGGTTGTTCCTTTTGCAGGGCACAGAGTAAGTATTGATTGACCAAGACCATCAAGCAAGGGTACAGGTACCTCCAGGAGGGGTGTGGTCTTGTAGAAACTCATCAACTCATCAGGCTGTCCATTTACAGTTATAGACCTGGAAGGGCACACGCATTTGGTGAGTACTAGTGTGGCTGAAGGCCAGGAAAGCATGCTATTTCTGAACTCACACGTAATTTAGATACAAACAGTCTAAAATTTCCTAGGTTTTTAGTTGAGGAATTCTTAACCCAGGTGCAATCCATCTGTTCCTTTTCCAGTCGTTAAGTTGGACTCCTTCTTTCCTCTTTCCCTGGTTGAAATGATTAAAGCAGTGTGTGTGTGTGTGTGTGTGTGTGTGTGTGTGTGTGTGTGTGTGTGTGTGTGTATTGTTTTTAGGATGGAGTATTTTGACTGATTGCAACCAAAATGACTCTGATTTCAAATCACACTGCAGGTTGGCTGCATTTTGTAACCTAATGACTATTAAAAGCAGGATATTATCCACTTTATGGTAATTCTGTTTTTAAAACAAATCAAGACAATGACTTGTTTCTAATATTTTTAAAAGCCCCTCACAGCAAGGAGGAATGTTGTGGACTTTACAACAGGGGCAGTGAGACCAGGATAATCCAAAATCATTCTGTTTTAGCAGCTCTAAGAAAATATTTCTAATAGAAATAAATCCAGATTAACTGTTCCCAAGACACATACAGATTAGGTTCTTTCCTGCAGTAACAAGGTGATTGAGAAGGACCCTCTAGAATGTCTACCAGGTTGATACCTTAATTCATACCTTAAATCAAAGAATCAGATTTTTTTCTCTAGTTTGGGGAAAAGCCTGAAACGCAAGTAGCCTCAATAAAATTGGCACGTTGTCTTTGTTCCAAATGCTGTCTCCACCGCTTGAGACTAAAGCTGAAAATGTGCACGTGGTGATACTGTTGGATTTCACTAGAAAGGATAGCAGAAAGATGGGAGTAGAACATACAGACAATTGTCTTCCAGGCTTTGATGTAGCAAACTCTGAAACGAACTCAGCAGCGTTTTTGACAACAGAAAATCTGGTTACATGAAGGAAATTAAAAGGACATTACAATGAGAGAGCAGATTTGCGCAGCCTGCAAGGAACAAGAGATTAATATCTATAATTCGAAAAAACCAATAGGAAGGATTAGGAAAAGGATAGAGAAACCAATGGTTAAATGTCCAGGAGACACATCACAGGAAATGAAGCATCTAATCATCAAATGTTTGAAGAGAGGCTCAGCGCCATAGGTGGTTGGGGAAATGGAAAACAAGGTCATACTGGGATTCCAATTTACTCTGAATCAAATAGGAAAAAGAAATTGAGGCAGTGGAGGCCATCCCCTTCGGGGAGTGATCTGCTGTCAATTCAAACATCCTCTGGCCCTGTGACCAGGAAGAAACCTGTGCACCTGTCCACCGGAACACAGGAGAGCAAATATCTGGAAAGAATTCAAATGACTCCCAACAGGAAAATGACTACCTTGTCGTAAAGGAAGACTTTAACCAATTCAAGGAAAATGGAAACAATAGGTAAGTTAAGGGGCTGGCTTTGTGGTGAAGAGGGTCAAGCTACTGCGTGCACCACTATCACACCATGTGAACACTGACTGCTCTACCACTGTTCCAGCTTCTTACTAATGTGCCTGGGAAAACAGTAAAACATCATCCAGAAGTTGGGCCCCTGCCAGCCACATGGGAGATCCAACTGGTGTTCCAGGCTCCTGACTTTGACCTAGCCATGCCCTAGCTGCTCTGAGCATTTGGGGAGTAAACCAGCAAGTAGATCTTCTTCTCTTTTTGTTTGTCCCTCTCTCAGTCTACTTTTCAAATAGATGGAACAAATTGTTACGCATGATAGGTAAGTTTAAGGTGTGAGGGTATAGCAGATTGGACTGCTGCACCCCCTCCTGCGCCTGTTTGAGTTCTGACAGCTCCACCTCCGACTCGGCTTCCTGATCGTGTATCCTGAGATGCAGCACATGGCTTGGTAACTGGACTCCTACCACTCCCAGGATGACAGAGGGAGTTCTAGGATGCCAGCTTTGGTCTGCTCCAGCCCTGCCTGCAGAGGGCGTTTGATGAGCCAATCATTAAAAGAAAGCTCTGTGTGTGTGTGTGTGTGTGTCTCTTTCTGTCTCTCTCTCTCTCTCTCTCTCTCCATCTCTCCCTCTCTCTTGCTCTCCTCTCTCTCATAGCCTTGTCTCTACCTTGAAGAACAGCAGTTTTTTAACTTCACACCTGTTGCCTTTTTTTATTTATGGTGGGTTAAACTTGGGATTATAAAGTAAATTGACTAAGTCACTGCAAAAACTCAAAGAAAAATAAGAAAGGAAGGAAGAGAGAGAGAGGGAGGGTAAAATAAGGGAATAGGAGAAAGAAGGTCGGGAAGCATGGTTATGCTCTTAAAACTGTATACATGAAACTTGTTCCTGTTATAAACATAAACATGTTAAAATCTTTGAGTTAAAGAAATATTTGTTTTGATACAAAAGTATTCGAAAACCATGTATAGCTTTTTTCATAATATCTATTTTCCATGAAATTTAGGAAAACCTCTTGTATACTCAAACAAAACATTGCTTTACAATTTGAAAATTAAAATTGGTGATTACCTATAATCAGATGTCAAAATCTCAGCTGTTCGATTTTTAATGTTAGATGAACTTTCTAAAATAAGAACTTCCAACAACTAAAATTTTAGCCACATGACATTAGAGACACACTAGTGAGATGAACATGCAGGTACAAAAACCAAGTCCCGGCCTAAGCAATTTAAGGAGAGAGGGGAGGTAGGTGGCTACCCAGCAGGTGTCTTGGTACCTTGTTATTCATTTGGGGTGGTGCTCATTGTCATTTGTTGAGTTCTGTAAACAAATAATTTTTAAGAAACAGATTTCCTATGAACAATGATGACAGCACATGAAACCTTGAAGTCCAATTACACATGAATAAACAGGAAATGATCATGTGCTTCAAGTTTGAAGCAGGAGGGCAGATCCAAAAGCAAGCAAAGACAGAGAAAGCCGTAAGAAGAGGCACTATGCGAGTATGTGTGTGAGTACGGCCGAGGAGCAACCCCTCAGGTACGTGTCGTTGTAATGAAACTGTGGAGAAGCAGCTTTCCTAAAGTGGTCTTGTCTCTAGGTGTGGTTTCAGAGGCAGAGTATGTCATTGCTAGGGAGGGACTTCTCCCGCTCCAGCCAGCGATGGATTTGCAGTCCTCCCAGGGCTTAAGTTTTGGCCTCTTGGCTGCTTTCCCAGGGGACGGACGTGCTTGAAAGGGACCAGGAAATGGTGTTTTCAGAACGAACTTCCTGGAAACTTTTAGAAGGTAATAAATCAGGAAAGGTCGCCAGCTTGCTCCCTCTCCCCAGTCCCTAATAAATAAGTTTCCGTTAATATTCCATGTGAAGTGTTTAAACAGAGTGTTATCAATGATATCAGAAATGAGCTACGTCACGAAAGGGGACCATCCTCCTAGTAAGTTTTCTACTTGTTTTTCCTATTTACAAGATATTTTTCATCTATTTGATAAAGCCCTGTCATACAGGGACTGAATTAATAGCTCTCCTTACACAGGTGGAGCAATTGAGTTTCTGAGCGTTTTAACCCATTATCCCTCAATCTGGGTATTACTTTCATGATGTTAACCACGTGTTGGAATCATTTATGTAGTGATCAGACAAGGTGGCTAGTGTCTTCATTTCCTAAAACTTCAAAAAAGATTTTGATTAACATTAATAATGGTGCAATGTCATATGTCATTATGTATAAGAGTGTACAATGCATGCTGACCAAACCGGAGCAATTAACATTTCCATCCCTGTGTCATCACTTTATGCCCAGAGTCTTCCAGCTCCCCTCCATGTACTGTAGAATCCAAAATTCATTTCTCCCACCTGTGTTGGTACGTGTTATGAAATCTGCCCATTCCCTGGCCTCCTTCCTCTCCCTGTCTCCGATAATCGACTGTCCTACTTTGAAATCAACTTACATCACCTTGGATATGTTAGCAGGACATGTCTTCACCCATGTTCAGAACTGAATATCTCTGATTTCCTTAAAATGTCACTAAGTTTTAAGTTACTCCTTTAGCACCAAGAGCCAATGTGTGACTAAGTCAAGTTTAAGAGCCTTCCTCTCCCTAATTCCCTACCCCATCTCCAGCTTCATCTCAGGTAGAAGCCTGGCCCGAGGAAACTGGTGTTGCCTGGCACAAGTTCGCCCCAGCATGGATGACTACAGCTGAAAGCAGGGCAGCAGCGTGGACATAAGCACACTATCCCACGGAAGAAATCAACCTAGTCTTCTCCCGCAGCAGCCTTACTAAGCTGAAGGTTTTTGAGAAGGCATCCAGGTTGTCCCCTCCCCTTGACTTCTGTTAGATTTACACAGTGCCGTTCTATGGGTGAATGAATGCACTTGATGTACACCTCCCATATACACAAGGGGTGTGTGTGTGTGTGTGTGTGTAAGCTGCTGCTCAGATAGATCCTTTTAAGAGCTACCTTGAAGGAGTCACAGAATGGCAGCAACCCAGCATCTTCTGTGTCCTTTCTTAGCCACCTTCACAGGTGAACACGTACCACATGCCCACATTAACATCTAAGCATCCAGCCTCACTCACACATGACTCCCGCCCCAATGTGTGCCATGCAAAAACCCACTTAAATGCTAGAGCTAAGGAGCAGCCAGCCCCTTGCAGGTAAGTTCCAGGAGCAAGAAGGGCAGGGGCTGCTCGAAGTCTGGATCTTCCTGTGGACAGATGAGCACAGAAATTGTGTTGCAGCCATTGTCAGCCAGCTGTCGATCCAAAGAACTGTCACACTGATCCATGTCTTAGTCCATTTTCTGCGGCTAAGAAAGAATATCCAAGAATAAGTAAATAAGAAAGGAGAGAGAACTGGAGGACTCATGGGTCTGGGGCCTGGGAAGTTCAATAGGCTTGGCTCTGGCATCTGCTTGGCTTCTGGTGTGGTCTCATGGTGCTTTGATGTACAATGGGAAATGAAAGGACAAGAGGGCATGTGCAGAGAGAAAAGGATTTAAACTTCAAGGGTAGCTAACTTACTCCCATAAGAAAAGCACTGGCTTGTAAGGGCTCTGCCCCCATAACAGAAACACCCCTCACTAGGGCCCACCTCCCCAGAGCCTGCTGCATTGAAGAATTAAGGCTCCAACACCATGATGCTGGGGGCTCATAGGACAAACCATAGCAATCAGGCGATGAACAGCTGACTTTCTGAGTGTCCGGTAACATGCATGGTGGCTACAGGCTGTGCATGACTACACAGCAGCTCCATGCTTCAGCGTGTGGCACTTTAGGATTAGCTTATCTACTGTGACAGAAACATGCGTAAAAGTCAGGATCCTGCCACAGGGAGTGGATTTAAATTCAATTCTGATTTACAGAATGCATAGTCGGTGCTGACAGCTGATGAGACTGAAGGTATCACTTTGTTTCACGGTAGATTAAAGTTAAAAAAAAATGGGTAGTGTAAGCCTCCTGGAATTACTGAATATCCCCTCTGACATGTCCCCAGCTTATCTGCTTCTAAAGATAAAGCAGGCTGGGTGCACATCGTCCCTACGTGGAATGCCCTGCCTACTCTCCCACACACGTTAGGTAAGCGAAGCGAGAAGCAAGCTCATTTATCACATGGAACACTTTAAGTACTGGTGTCTGCAATGTTCCTTCAAAGCAGGCGCATGGGCAGTCGCTGTTTCATATTTAAGTCTTCCTTTGGTTACAGTTTCAAAATGACCTTGTGTCCTGACATATACGTCCAGTGAACAACTCATGTAGGTGTTTTGTTAATTTTTCTACCTTCTGCTAACAAAACAGGATTTTGTCCTTTGAATCCAATAAACACATAGGTTTATTTTTGTAAATCTTTTTAAAAGCATGTATGTGTGTGTATGTGTGCATGGGGTGTGGGATTCATCTCATTTTCATTGTATTTTATGAGTATTCATAGAAAACTACTTGGAAACTGCAAGATAACCAAACCTTCTCCACAGATGGTTCTGGAAGCCCTCACACACTCTGAGGTCACGGGGACCACTGCACGTGGATGTACGTGTGGGCACGTTGCGAGTTCACCATCCAAGGCTTGTGAGCTTGGGGAATATCCCTGGGAGTGGAGATCAGAGGAATCAGACTTAACATCTAAAATAAAATGGCCATAATACAGGCAATGTCCAAATTTTGTCATGGTCCAGCCATTCAGCGCACTATTTTAAAGGACAATGGGCTTTACTTGATTTTTAAGAGCGAGACAAACATGAAAATAAGTTACTAGTAGAGAACTGTGGATGACAGGGAGAAGGGCTTTGAGTACGGAGCTCATGGGAGTCAGTGTAGACTCATCCCATTGCCACACTGTGACAGACCTGCAAGGTGAGAACCCATTCTCTTTCTTAAAAAGCATTTTAAAAAGAGTTGTTTATTTGAAAGACAGAGTTGACGCAGACAAGGAGCAAGCACGTCAGTTTCCGATCCAGGTTCTTGTCTCTCGCAGAGACAAAAATACTATGCGAAGACTAGTAACGTGTGCAGATGGGAGCAAGGTTGTCTTAACAGAGAGAGAGTAAACATTTACACGTGAATGTGGGCCATCCCACACAGAGAAATATTTGTCATAAGTGGGCCAATGGAATGCTCTTGAGAGAGAGAGAGAGAGATGGGAGTTGTGCCTTTAGGTGTGTACCACGGAGAAAAAGGGGAAATAAAAAAGAAGAAGAGAAATGCTACAACTGAGTACGCCCTGTGCTGAAAAGCCACCTCTCCTCCACTTTCTATTTCCTTTTATGAGGAACCGAGAGAGAGTTGAGACAGAGACAGAGAAAGAGACAGAGACAGAGAAAGAGAGAGAGAGAGAGAGAGAGAGAGAGAGAGAGAGAGACGAGAGATCAATCTTCCATTCACTGGTTTACTCAGCCAGTGCTGAATCCAGGAGCCTAAACTTCACCCTGGTCTCTCAAATGGGCAGCGGGGTCAATTGCTTTGTCATCCGTTGTTCTCTCCGTGATGCATTACCAGAGAGCTGAACCAGAAGAAAAGCACTTTGGGGCTCTGACTTGGGATGCTGACATTGCAAGCAGCAGCTTGTACCCGCACACCGGCCCAGGAACTGATGTTCTGAGCCATGCTCTGGCAGGACAAGGTGGTGTCTTCTGATTCATATGATGTGCTCAGCCAGGAAAGTGCGGTTTCAGACAATGGTCAACAATGAGGGGAGACTCAGAGAAGGCTTGTGTGATCATGGTCATGTAAGCCCTAGTGGGTAAGCAGCTGCTGTGGGGATGTCGGCTTTGTATGCAGCAGGAGAGCAGGTCATTGCACCTTTGTTCTCCCATCAGGAGGCCTGCTTACCTGAGTTCCCTCACCAAATGCACTTATGTGTTCTTCCTTCATCGGGCAAGTACCAGGTGATGGTCCACATGAGGTTCTCTGCCCAGCATGGAGGCAGGGCCTGGGTGGGGGCCCCACTCCTGATGGAGAGGTGCCTCAGTAGCAGCCGCCCCACTCTGCTGGGGCAAAACCCAGCTGTCTCAAGAAGTCGTAATGTGTTAGGGGCTACCTGAAGCATTCTGCTTTAACCTGCGACACAGATTGCCTATTTCTTCTCTTACCCACATTTTGGTATCAAGCCATAGCTCTTCCAAAAACAAAGTTAGATCATTAGAATTTATCATTTTTTTTCAGGAATAAACAAAATCCAGAAGAAGATATCGTGTTATCCTTTTTATTGTTGTTGTTACTGTTGTAAAGAAAAAAAGAGAGAACAGCTTAAGGTCACTGAGATAAAAACATCTGTGAACAACTTCTTTTGCTTAGTTTTATATTCTGAGATATTTTACAGGCTTTTTCTTATATCTATTTCAGCGAGCAATTTTTAAAACAATTTGCTTTCATTGATTCTCTCAAAAGCACTCAAAACTTGAATTCTTTCCATTTTACCTTCCCTATTTCTTTAGTCTGTGTGCTAGTAATAATTTCTCAAATAAGTACAGAGGCACACACAGATTTAGGAACAAGCATAAAGACTTGATTTTGCCTTGGGTATGTTTTCCATTTAATCCAGGTGATACTTTAGTAAAACTATGAAGGGGAGTTGAAAAAGCCTGATGATAGATATGCTGGCAGAATCCATCGTAGAAGGCTTAAGGAGCACCCTAACCTTTTGACTTATTGCAGCTTTTTGCCAGTATTTATTTATTAAATGTTTTACAATTTTTTTAGACAACAGCTGATTGATGAGTGAGCAGAAGGGTGCCCTGGCTGCCATGGGGGACACTGGCCCTGCCATTTTGTTTGTCTCATGTGTTGATGCTCTGTATTTGCATTTAGACTCCAGTCAAGAAGTGTGTCACGTGGGAGGTTCTCATGTGGTAGAAATGAGGAAATGGACAGGTGCATTCTTTTAGATGACTGGAAAGACTTCCCCCAGTTAAGTCCAGTCTGAGTAGCCTGGTATCTGCGTCGCTTAGTGCTGTGGTGAAGGGTGCCCAGCAGGACAGAAACTGTTGAGGTGAGCCAGGCCATCAGTGTGGGACTTCAAAGGTCAGAGCATGGCTGATGTGGATGAAGCTTACCTGACAGGGATGGAGATCCTGGATCGAGGTTGAGTCAAAGATGTTGAGCTGCTGAGATTCCATTTATAAAAATGACTGCAACAGGAAAGGGAAGGAAAACATAGGGAGAATAGCTGGTTGAAAGACACCATCCATTAGACACTCAAGATGACACAGATCCCCATCCAAACCATTGTCATTGAAGAGATGGCCCCAACCTGCAGCCTCATGCAATGTGAGAAGTGAAGAGCAGTCTCTGGTCACTTAGGTGTCTTGGGCAACAGGTCAGTCATGCTCTTACTCACCAAGAGGGCAGGAGGAGCTGTCCTGCCCTGTGCATTACTCTCCAGGAAGCAGGCAGGAAGGCGTGACCCACTGCCCCATTGTTTATGCTACCTCTAACCTCTTGAAAGCCCTCTAAGTTCATTCCTATCAGAAGACACTGAGCCAGGAGCTGGATGACCCGCTCAAAACCACACCTCCAGCACGTGTTGGAGCCAGGACTCAAATTGTAGCTTGACTCCAAAGTCCATGACCTGCTTGTGCATCATCCTCCCTTGGTAATGTAGCATCAGGCAGGAAGACCTTGGGGATGCCAGCCATGACAGGACACTGGCATGGTCTGAGAACAGAGAGGTGAGGCATGGTGAGAGCAGTGTCCAGAGAAGTTTCAAGTGATGGAATCTTCATGGTCAAGGATGTTGCTGGGCAATGGGGAACAGGGAACTTGACACACAGGTATAATGTGGCCAAGAGTTCCCTTAGCTACTGACCTTTGTCAAGTTCAAATCACTGTGTCCACCTTACCAGAATTTTAACAACTTTCAAATTATGAAATGTCATAAATTTGACCCCTTAGAGGGCAGGCAACCATTCAGTGTAGCCAACAAGCATGTGGGAATGCAGTGGGCGATAAACACAGGATTGTCTGTACAGGGAGGAAGCCATGCACTGTGCAGAGACTGGGATTTCCCATGCTCTTCATCAGGGCTCCCATTCCCACTCAGGCCCATCCTGCCCCAGGAGTGCTGCGAGGAAGACTGAAGGCAGCGGTGTCTAATTGAGGGCAGATTTTATCCCCATCCGAAGGCTTGTTTGGGGACAAACTATTGACATGAAAGAAGAGTCTGTCACCAGTGCTTCAGTGAGGTTGGAGTTTGGATTTGGTTGTTTCGAGTGTTTGGAAGTAACTAGTCAGAATAGATGCTGAGACATATACTGGGCTTGGATTTTCACAAGGATGGAGGTGGAAGTCCAGTCCAGTGAGCTGGGAAAGGTTCTCAGGTCTTTAGGAGGTGGGAAGTATCCCAGTGTGACCAAGCAAGTCCTGTCTCTCACAGAAGGGAGTTGACACAGCCAGGCTTGTGAGACTTTTCTCAAGGCATCAGAGTGTATCAGCGTGGCGAGCATCCAGTCCACGGTGGTACCTTCTCAGCTTAGACAGATCTACCTTTTTAACAGCCATGGTTAAACAGCCTTTCCCATCTGTTTTTCAATGAAATTGTCAATGGTTTTTCCCTGAGCAACCACTCACATAATTGCAAATCTCTCTCCTGGATGCCCCTGGAAGCAGATGCCTGGGTGCAGCTCACCTGTTGTTCATTTTCGGCCATCCGTGAGACAAGCACCAAGCCCTAACGTGGGTCACAGGGATCCTGATGTGGGGTGAAAGGACCCAGAAATCTAGAGTAACTGAGCCAGAACTGAGCCTGTACTTCCAGGTCTTCGGAGTTTTGGGTCTGAAGGCCAGTTACTTAGATGTGATTAATTGTCTGCCTCCCTGGACAACAGTTTTGTAGGAAGCAATTTGAAATTTCCACTGCAGGACTCCAGAGACAATGGCCAGGTCATGTGTATCCTGGAAACTTCTAGAACTAACTTAGAATGCTTCATGCAGTACAGACTTCCAGAGGAAAACTGAGTTCTGAAGGAGGAACCAAAGAAGGGAGGATCTCAGAATCCCAGACACAAGTTCCCCCAAGGCTGTGCAATCTGGTTACCCCATTATCTAATCCCAGTTTAAAGATGGGGCACTAGCAGAGAAGAGAGATGAAGTTCCCAGTAGACAATTCTCAGCAGTAGAAATAAAGGCTCCTAAACAGAAGGGTAACAGGCCAGCACTTTGGAAACAATAAGTGTAGTGTGTGCGAGGGACCCTCCTGGAGTCTAGCAAGGCATGCCTCAGTGGAATGGTGGGGAACACAAGGCAGGAATGCTCTTAGACCAGCATACCCAAGGAGAAATATTCCATTGTTTCCATCAGAAGCATCTCTGAAGTTGGTCGAGGTTGCAAACATTCAGGAATGCAAACATAGCTATGCCCTCAGGGAGCTTAGA
Source organism: Ochotona curzoniae (assembly GCF_017591425.1). NCBI lineage: Eukaryota > Metazoa > Chordata > Mammalia > Lagomorpha > Ochotonidae > Ochotona > Ochotona curzoniae. Next base: position 7,478,421 of record NW_024466129.1, on the reverse strand, counting down.
GTTTACCAAGAAAAATAAGCAGAATGGTATGGAAAGGGCAAAAATAGAGGCTATAGTTTTCAGGGCCCTAAAATTTGAAGAAGGTTTTCTAGAGGAACAAGCACTTCAACTGAGACCCAAAGGATGACAACAGCTAAGTCTAAGATTGTTCCAGATAGAAAAATAGTACAACATGTACTGGGGCCCAGAGGAGAAGAAGGTGGTGCCAGTGAGGATTGAAAGATGGCCATGGTGATTAGCACCAGGAGGTTAACAGCAAGAGAGATGAGCGAAGGCCTCAAAGGACAAGATATAGGGACATGGATTCTGTACAGAGGTTGATAAGAGACCTAAAAAAAAGGAGACAGATAGGAAGATCTGGTCATCTAGGAGAGAAATAATGAGTTGAATGAGAATGGCAGCCCTCACCGAAACAAAGAAATGGCTAGAACTGTGTGGCGTTGACAATATGGAGATCACATAGCTTGGTGACTGCATGTCTAAGGTAAGCGAACGATGGGTGGAAAGTTCTCCTGCTTCTTCCCAGATCCACCCACTAACTCTTTTCTGCCTTTCTTTATGCCTCTAGAGATTGGCCAGATACAGAGAATCTGAAAAATAATTAAGTTGGGAGAAGAAAATTCGAGGCTGTGGGAAAGGCAGCTGCATATACACTTTGAGGACCTTAGATAGAGTGTTTTAGGAACCCTTGTCTAACATGGCAACCTAAAACAGGTGCACATGGTTGGAGAGAAGAACCACCCCTCTGAAAGGCAGCACTTCTCAAGTGTGGTCTATGAAGAGCTACCACAAGAACCCTTAAGATGCTTGTTAAATTCAAATAAGTTTTTAAAGGGTTCATTTATCTATTTGAAAGTCAAGAGTTCCAGAAAGGAAGAGAGAGAAAGAGAGGGAGAGATCTTCCATCTACCAGTGCACCCTGAAAATAACCATAAAAACCAGGCCTGGGCTAGACCAAATCCAGGAGCCGGGAACTCTTTCCATAGCTCCCATATGGCTACAGGGGCCCAAAAATTTTGACCATCCTCCATTGCATTCTCAGAGATGACCACAGGGAGCTGAATCAGAAACGGAGGAGCCAGGAACTGAATAAGCACACCCTTATGGGCTGCCATTAATACAGATGATTGCTTTATGCCACAATGTCAAGCTCAAAATTAAGATTCTTGAGCCTCACCTTAAAGTGGTGGGTATAAGAGAAGAGAGGACAAAAGAACATGTGAAACAGTAGTCACAGAGGCAGTGAAATATCAAGAACTCCTAGGGCAGGGCCAGCACAATGGTTCAACTGGCTGACCCTTCGCCTCGCAGACCTGACATCCCAAATGGGCAGCGGTTTGTGTCCTGGTTGCTCCACTTCCCATCCAGCTCCTTGCTTGTGGCCTGGGATAGCAACAGAGTATGTTCCAAAGTCTTGGGACACTGCATCCACATGGGAGATCCAGAGAAGGCTCCTGGCTTCTAGCTCCTGGCTTTGGATCTACTCAGCTCTGGCCATTGCAGTCATCTGGGGAGTAAACCAATGGTTGGAGATCTTTCATCTTTCTTTCTCTCTGTAAATCTGGCTTTCTCATAAAAATAAATGTATCTTTTAAAAAAAAAAAGAACGCACAGGATCATGGAAGTAACAAGAACACACAGATATTCCATGAGTAACTATGTTGTTGAAAAGTCCTTCAGTCTGAGCATTGCAGTGTGTCCATTGGAATGACTGATGAAAATCATGGTTGACCTTGGCGGGATCGAGTTTGGAAGAGTGACACAAAGGGAAGTGAGGTTCAGTTGTCTGTGAGGTGTTAACAATGGAGCAATGCTGCTCCTGGGTAACAGCTTCAAGCACGGCTATTGGTAGCACGAGCTAGGTCCAGAGATGGAGACTTGAGGAGTGCTTGGGGTTTAATTTATGTTTGGTTTTTAAGAAGGGAGAGGCATCAATCACACTTGGAAGAATCAAATTCCTCTTGAACACATCCAAGACTGAGAAATCCTGACGCTTTCAACCAAAGGCGAAGACGATGCGTTTGGGTTGTTCTAAGTGAGCCAAAATCTCTTCCTGAATTTTCTCTTTGGGGGTCTTCTTGGACACACGTAATTCCTCCTCCATACTATAGAACTTCAACTATCTTACTTCTCTGGTGTCCTCCCTTTAATGAAAGACATCCCTTCATCACTAACTGTCTTACATCCTTCATTGGGCTAATTTACTGTCCACAGAACTCAGTATCATTATATTTCGCAAACCTGAAGGAGACCAGATGTCTTCACCCCTGAAGCCAATGTCCAAGTTCAAAAGCTGGAGTGATGTGTTGTTTTTTCCTTCTGTATGTGTGACTCTGTACTAAATATCTGACCACTATGAAATAACAAAGGGAGGAAGAGTATGACCTCTTCTCCAAGAGCTGAGCGATACCATGGGAACTTGGTGACTCTGGATTCACAAAGAATAAATCTTCCCAGGCTCGTTTCCTTATTTTTTTTTTCAGCGTTATGAACATGTACCCATCACTGAAATTTTGATATATGAACCAAATTGAAAGCCCCATGCTAAGTCATCCAATAATGTGATTATGCATAGCCCTGCAGGTTGGCAGTGCTAGCACACGTGTTCCCATGCAGTGGCATACGTGCCATATTTCATGCTGGAGAGCCAAACGTCACTGATCAGAAAAGCTAAATTCCAAGGATACCACAGAGTAACTGACACAAGTGATGAAGGAAACATTAATAGTCCAATTACAGAGTATATCACGTTTTTCCAGATGTTACTCCCAGAAGTGGAAAATTAATTTGGCCCAGAGGAGGTACCATCACCTTGCTTTAAGTCTGAGTAGTTAAGAGACTCAAATATGGAAAATCAAGGGGTAGACAGTGGCGCTTGTTTTAAGCTCCAAGGAGGGTGGTCATTTGGTTTGTTCCTCTGTTTGTGAGTCCAGCAAACAGAGGCTCCCTGCACAAGTCCGTGCACCAGCACCAAGTGGGAACTGTGTTCACTGGTTTTTTTTTTCCCCTGTGGTAGGCATTACTTATTTTTGTATAGCCAGAATTGAGTAACTCTTTTTAAGATGACAGAACCTTGAAGACACCTATCCTTCTTACTTCCCAGGAATCACAATGACTCAGTTCTGGCCATTGAACATCTCATCCCCTGGCTACCATGATGACTGGCACATGGCACCACCGCAGCCAATGGATCGCAGTTTCAGGATCTGAACAGGATTTCAGCACAGGGAGATGGAAATCCCTCCTTTCTGTGGAGGTGCTGAGAGAATGGTGTGTGTGGCTGATGCTGATGTATGTGCCCTACATACAGGGCCAGGGCAGTGAGCAAAGCAGACAGCAAGACTCATGCTATTGTCCACAAATCCCTGCTTTTCCGTTGCACAAGTCAATACATTCAATTTGTACAACTGGCTTGAGTTTAATTTATATCATCTGCCACGAAAACTGTCTTGACCATTTATCCCGCTCTGCATTCTTGCCTCAGTGCCTCACCATTTGTCCCACCTATTTACAGCTTCCGGCTGGCCCCAAAGCCCGATGACTGCCCTTGCTCTTCTGATGTTAACCTTGGCCTCTCCCCAAGGCTACAACTTGTACTCATCCCTTGGACCATATCTAATTTTGGCTGCTCTGGGTAACAACCAAGAGGATCCAAGTTTGGCTGGGTGTTACCGCTGTGTTGCCCAGGGAACCACAGGCAGACAGAAAAAGTTCACAGCCTCATTTAAGAAAGTATTCTCCTGTCTGCAATAACCAACAGAAATTCTAATTTCCTAACTAAATTTGTGATGAACAGATTAAATTCCAGCACCAGCTGAAGACAATTGTATTAAATAAGTTTTTTCTAACCTTTCAGGCTGACCCTACCTGATTGGCACATGCAATAACGGTCTCTATACCTTGGACCACAGACCCTGCTCTTGGCTCAGTTGAGACAAAGGGACCAACTGTTCCACTGTGACAGATTATGATGGGAAGAGTTTGTCTTGTCTGTAGGCCATATTTCTGCTCAAGCTCCTCCTGGATGCTTCCCGTCTCCCCATGCCCGGGTCTTACTAGTCAAGCTGTGGCTCTCCTGTCTGCCTCCAGAGATCTCTCACGTCTAACCCACTCTGATAATGGGCATTTATTACCTGCCTTTGTCTTTATTTTTTTTTTTCTCCCTCTGCTCCCACTGTCACATGCATTGTGGTGCTTTTGCTACAGCTCTCAAGGAGCCAGAGTTGACTTCCAACAGCTGGAATCCTTTCACCTTTGAGGAACATTTCCAGTCAATTATAGCTGATTGAAAGAGAACAGAAAACTCAATTCATGAATCACCAAAGGTCTGGTTTGTCTTTGGAAGATTCTGGAGCTTGGGAGTCAAAAAGATGAACAATTCCAGCAACTGAAAGTTACATGGCAGTGGACTCAGGAGTTACGTAATAAAGGTATTTGCAAAGTGTGTTCAGAGGAGGGTAACATATTAAAGTCCTCAGCAGAAGATGGTTCCCAGGGCACAGCGTGCTGGCATCCCTGGTGCTCCAGGGTCCAAAGCTTCCCACACATGACAGGGACCTGAAGCTCACAGCATGGGTGGGGGCCCAGCTTGGGCACCTGATTCTCATCATCCCCACCCCTCAGCCTCCCAAACACTTCTGTGGGCATTCACTTGGTTGTGAGTGAGTTGCTCGATGATTAATTGCAGTTTAATCTGGCCATTCTTCTATAAATTCTCCTACAGAAACTTGCTTTCTGTGCCTCATAGCCCTAGTGTACTGATAAGCACCATAAAGTAGAGCTTTAATAAACACCAGTTAGTTGATTCAGTTTTAAATCCAATTTCTAAATAAGTCCAGAGGGAAGGGCAATTGATATTTGCCAAAAATCATATCCCTGGGAATAGGAAACTGATGGAAGGGAAATAATTTGTTTTCCAAATGTGGACCCTAAACATAGCAAATGGAAGTGATTTTAACATCTAGAGACTGTCCTTTCTTTTCACTAGCTCTACCTCACCCCCTTCCCACACAAACGCAACTGGATAAGTATGTTGCTCTATTTCCTTTTCTACACAATAAGGATGAATCTTAGACCAGCCTCAGAGAAAGAATTCTAAAGCTTGGGTGCTGAGCAGAATCCCCTTAATTTTAGTGGGTATTAAATTAAGAGGGCCTAAAAGGAGGAACAGTGGTCTGCAAGGGGGAGTGGGTGCTGGCAGGACTTTGTTGGAAATTCTGGGTTTGGGAAGCTCTGTGGGAATCGCCGGGGGTTTATGGGATTAATTGGGTAAAGACAGCTACAGGTGGTGAGATTGTGTTAACCAAAGCAAACCACACCAGGAATTGGTCTACAGGTTGTGGATTAGAAACTGGTCAGGGTCCAGGGCGATGGTTTATTGGCTGAATCCTTGCCTTGCATGTGCTGAGATACTATGCAAGTACTCGTTCATGTCCCGGCTGTGCCCTTTCCCATTCAGCTCCCTGCTTGTGGCCCGGGAAAGCAGTAGGGGATGGCCCAAAGCCTTGGGAGACCTGCATGCAGACCAGAGGAGGCTCGTAGATCAGTTCAATTCTGGCCAGTTTGACTACCTGGGGAGTGAGGCAGCAAATGGAGAACTTTCTGTCTCTCCCTGCTTCTCTGGACTTGACTCTCCTGGAGAAAGAGAGAGAGAGAGAGAGAGAGAGAGAGAGAGAAAGAGAGAGAGAGAGAGAGAGAGAGAGAGAGAGAGAAGCAGGAATCCTCCCATCTGGAGCCATTAACTGATAAAGTTAGGGCACTACACTCCACATTGCAACTTTCGGATTCTTTGTAGCTTTGATCAGTTCAGATAGGGAAAGTGTTTCTGTGGCTGTCACCTGGGGCTGTAAACATAATGTATAACGATGTGTATAACTTGGGCTGATTCTAACACTTGAGAAAGCTAACGTGGCACAACCAACCTAAATTGCTACTTCATGGTAAAACATTTTGTTTTATTGTAAAGATGAGGCTGACTTTGGGACATTTTCTTGAATCAAGTAAATGAAACAAAGCACAGATGGTTTCGCCTTACATTATGTTGACTCTGCTCTGAATTCAGTGGTTTTGCCTTGAAGGAAACTAAGTTTGGTTATGAGGGTAAGCCATAGTTCTTTGACAATTCAATCTGGTGAAACAACTGCATTTACTTGGAAATATTGATTGCAGGAAAACTTGGAATTATTTTTGTTATGTTGCCTCTGTACCACGAAGGATAACAGACATTCGAAATTACTAGAGACCCAAACATGCACCTTGGGGAATGTCTACATGTGAATTGGCCAAGTGCTACAAGTTTTTGAAGAATAGAAGCAGAAGACTGATGTTTCTATTTCCCAGCTAATTTGAAAATTGAGCGAAAGCTATTTTTATTTTTTACGGAATAGGTTTTCCATAGTTTATTGTCCGTGCAGGCTAAGACCCAGGCTTGGCTGGGACTGAACTAGGTCATCCATTCATAGGCAGAAAGCAAGCTGGCGTTGAGACGGACAGCATGAGCCCATCTCTAATCCACCTGTATTTTGAGCAGCTGAGGACACAGCAGCCTGAAGTCTGTATTTTGTTCTTTAGCCTTGAAGACCTCAGGAGAGGTTAGTGGCTTGCATCTTGAAAACAGTTAGACACGCTCTTGGTCCAGGCTTTTTGTTTCTGAAGTTGCCCTGTCTTGTGTCAGTTATTCCCAGTGGCTATCACACTTCAGAAACCTGCACATTGTTCAGGGGAGGTCACATGCACGCAGGCTTCCTAGCTAGGAGGCTCTCAGGCGGGCCGCTGCTCAGGGAACTCAGTATGTGACACCCCAGCCTGGGAAAGGGCAAGGCTGAGGTGTTCAGAGACTCCTCCATGGTAGCCACATGTCTCAGGGTGTTTGGGCTCACAGCAGCTTCTCTGTGAATGGCACTGTGAAAGTAAAGCCTTTGGCTCTGATGCCACCTCCAACGCTGTGGGTAATTTCCCATCAAGAACTCAAAGGCACATTTTCCTGGGAGACCTTAAAGTCTCATTACAGAATCATTGGCAACTGGAGAGATTTCATGTTCTCTCATCACTTCAAATCTTCTCTCTTTCTCTTCCCTTCTCCACAGCCCCACAAAATTGTTCTTTCCTCAAAAACTCAGCTTGCTAGTCTGTAGCATAACCTACATCAGCTCAGGTTAGCATATGAACAAGTGCACTCTGAAATTACTTTTAACAGAGAGTCTGTTTCTTCTGCACCCAGTTGCCTGCACTTCATAACCCAGAAAATTGCATTTCACATAACTTTTTACCCTCCAGCTCCAATACAGATGAACCTTAGCTTGACTTTCATTGTCTTCTTAGACAGTGGAGGGAACCCACAAGCGAGTAGTCAAGATGACAAGGACATTCACAGCAGATCTGTTCAAGGCAATTGTGTGCTCTCTGAAATAGCCAAACTCCTGCCAGGTAAAAATTACTCAAATCGTAGTTCTTGATTATGACTTGCAGCCAACTGTTTTTGGTTTTCAAAATCAGTTCTTTGTTTTGTAAATAGACATGTAACTAGGCAGCTGTTACAGAAGACGAGATCCGAATAAACAAAGTTATTTAAAATTTTTCTATCAGGAGAATTTTGCCATGGGATATCGTAGGAGCCAGCTGCAAATGAGTACACACCATGAGGCGATGTCTCCACCCTGGACACTGTCAAGTTTGTTCCTGATTCTTTGCTTTTTAGTTTGTTCCCTGCTTTTTTTTTTTTTTAAAGGAGCACATAGGGAAAGGAGAGGGAAGAAAGAGGAGGGGGTGGAAGAGGAAGGAAGGTAGGACCTGATAATTTAGTTTACATTTTAGAACTGAAGTAGAGGCACCATATTTTGCCTTAGGACCCAACTACAATAAGTATGAATTAACCAGATCGTTATAAGGTAGGCTTAATGAAGTAGCCAATTTTATTGAATTGAAATTTCACTGGCATTGACTTACCAGCAGTTTGGATTTAATGCACAAAATCCTCAAATAAATAATATTTCACACATTCAAAGAACTCCTTGGATTGCAAAATAAAAATATTCAAAGTTAAGTAAGATGATGTCCCAAATAAGGTTTTCTGAATGACAATGCTACAGTTTGTGGCTCATCTTTGGCGTGTTGATGTTTACATGAATGACAGGACAGCAAAAACACGGTGTATTCTACAGGAATGCATTTCTGTGATCAAAAGGTGTGGTACCAGGAGCATACATTTAGTCTGGCAATTAAGATCCCTGTGTGCATGGTTCAGTTCCCAGCTTGAGCTTTCTGCCAGTTTATTCCCTGGCAGGCGGCAGAGATGGTTCAGCTAGTTGAGTCCCTGGCATCCGCATGGGAGACCTGATTGCATTCTTGGCTCCTGGCTTCAGCGCCTGCCCAGCACCAGACACTGTAGGCACCTGCAGAGTGAACCAGTGCCTGGGAGAGCCCTGCTTTCCTTCTCCTACCTCTCCGTCTCAATAATAGTAATAATAATAAAAATGTGTTACCATGTTATCAGCAATATTGCCTCTCTGCTCCAAATTCACTTTTCTTGGCCTGTCTTGATAACACTGGATCCGAAACCAAACTCCTGCAGTGTCCTGAGTGTGGATATTAGACACCTGCAGGTCCAAACCTCCCACAGTTTTCCGACCTCCCTCCCTTCCCTTGAAGTGAAACCTCTGATTGGCAAAATTGATCACTGCATTGATGGAGTGGTGTAGTCACCCCTGTGCCATTCCTGAGCACAAGACTCATGACATGAGGTCGTTTCTGACACCTACAGACAGCTGATGTGTCCTCTAGTCTTGAGGAGTTGCTTTTCCAGACCCCAAACAAAAATAACTACCACTTGCAGGTAGCCGGCAGACTGACTGCAGTCCAATTGCCATCATCAAAATTCCCGTAAGGACATGATATTGCTGACCAATTGAAGGATGGTATTAAACACTGCAAACCAATCGGGGACTTAGACATGAATTTGGCAAACACCTCTCAACCATAACTTCAGTCTATTAAAACCTCTCTACCACACCCTCTTAGGAATTAACTGGTAGTTGCCCTACTCCTTGTTCTATGTTTTTTTTTTTAAAAAAAAAGCTTCCCTTCTCCCACTACTCTGATGTCACCCAGTTCTGCCACATGTTGAGTAAGTAGGTCTAGCACTGGGCGTTCTATAGAAATTCATTTGATTAATTTTGAGGATGTCCTGTAGAAGAACTGGATATTAGCAGCAGCGCTTTGGCCAGCTGTCAATGTTGGAATTACTGAAAGGTGACACCAAAGAAAGGACTTCTTTTCTGGCATCTGCCTCTTGACAGCAGCCAGTGGATTGGTTTGGAAGAGTGAGCTAGGGCTTCCTCACGACCCTGCCAGCTAGGATCCTTGCCACCCGTGCAACACAGATTCCCCAGGGGAAATGATACTCTGAAAACATCTGAATCTGTCTTGGAAAGGATTACAGCTCTCTTCAGAGAACTCTTACAAGTTTCCTGCTGCTTCATTTTCCACTTGTATATTTTCTACTTCCATACCGACTTATTCATGCCTGCGTACTACAGTTTTAATAGTTAAGTATCTTTTACTAAGCGAGTACTGTTGTTTACATTTCTGTGTATAGATTAAACAGAATTTCCAAATGATGAAGTAAAGTGCTTAAAAAATAAACGCCCGCAAAAGCAACAGGAACATTGGCAAAATTGCCAAAGAAAAAATTATCAAGACTCTTGAAGTTATCAAAGCTTTGTAACAACACAAGAAATGTTCATTCAAGAAAAATGACTTGATTGTACATATATGATATGATTTACATAGTTGAGAAGGATGCATGCCCGTGTGGACCCCTGATTGAGCTGGTAAGAGTCAAGGAATAGGGGAAGCTGGATAAGACAATTATTTCCGATTTCCTTTTTCTTCTTCCTGTATCTGGTGGAACGGGGCAGAGATGGGGAGAGGGCTGCACCCAGCAGTCTAACCACATCAGTGCCTGAGGATGCAGGACTGCCACTCAATGTTATCCTGTAGTCCATGATTTGGAGCATGTTCCAAGGGTTCTGCTTAAGTGGCTTTGATAGATCTGAGATGCTACTGATTTCGTTGCTGCAAGGTTGAGGAAATCCTTCTAAGGTCCTGTGACTGACATAGTCCACCTTAGAGTCTCCACTCGCCCAGGTACTTATTGTCAGAGCTTGAATGGAGAAGCTGTCTAATTTGCTCTACTCTCCATCCTCTGTCACAATACTAGACATCCAGTGCAGGCCCCAGTGATCCATCACGTCCCCCATGTACATCTGGGCATGTTGTCTGTCACACAGGCTTCGGCATCCGAGGAGGCCCAGTTCTGACACATGCACTCCACAGTCAGATCACAGATCCTGTGATTTTTCACCATAGTTGGAGTTTTGAGTCCAGTGGCCTAGTTGTGGAGGGGTGGAGTGTCCCCAAAGGAACCTTATCTGATGTGACCCCAGACCTGACTCTAGTGTGTACCAACCAGTGCAGGATCCAGCTCAGCCCATCACCTATATGTGCTACACAAGGTGGCGATTGCAGTTGCCTAATCAGGTCTATCCCTAGACCCATCTCATATACAAACCAATGGGTGCTGGGCCCTTACACACACCAGCAGGCACTGTAGCCTACTGGGAGTGATACCCAATAACCCCCACCAGACCTGCCTCCAGCCAGGGTTCCTGCACATGCTGGTATGTGTAGCAGATTGCTCCAGTCTGTCCTGTATCCCTTTCAGCTCTTGTACACATCAATGCTGCAGCCTAGCTCAGCCCAACCAATCCCACTATCCAGTCCACACTTAATTCCAGTGGGTGCAATTGCCTATTCTGTCTGGTCCATTCCCAGACCTGGTTCCCATGCTTACTGATAGGTGCTGCAGCCTACCAGAGAGGTGCCCACAATTTCTCAAGTAGGCTCACTCCAGCCCCAGACCTTACAATTTCCTGGTGGTGCTGTGGTCTAGCCTGAAAGGACTTGTTCCCTGTCCTGGCACATGCCAGCTGATCCTGTGGCAGAGTTCGACCAGCCTGTACTTACTCTGGATATAGCCACTTAGCTCAGACTGTATCTCTCTGTAATCCAGCTCACACTCAGACCAACAGGTTTTGTAGCCCTGTATAGCCTGGTATACCTCCAAGTCCAAGCTTTCACCAGCCAAAGAATTGGTCCAGCAGGAAAGCCCTAGCTGTCCCCCTATCAAGCTTACCACCCCCTCTGGATGCTATGTCCCAGTCTGGAATGGCCCACTTCACCTTGGCTTTTGCTGGTGGGTGCTGCAGGCTGGCTTAACTCAGCCTGCCTCCAGTTCCAGCTCATATTGGTGGGTGCTGCAGCCCAGCCCAGCCCAGCCAAACTCCATTCCTGACCCTGATATGAACTGGTTGGTGTTATGGCCCAACCTGGCCTGTCCCACACCCAGTCCTTATTCTTACATCTGTCAGTGGGTGCTAAGAACTAACTCAGTCTGGCCTGTCCCCAGACCTGAGCCGCACGTATGCCAGTAGGTACTATAACCTGGACTGGTTTGAGCTGCTCAAAATCCTGTTCTTATGCTTACCAGCAGCGAATGCATTCTGAGACAGGAGTTCCCTAATCTCCTCTGTCAGGTTGCCTCCCAATTGCAGATCTTGTGCACATTGCTGAGTTCTTTGCCCTGAATGACGTGGCCCATCTCCTGTCTCAGCAGGTACAGCAGTTTTGTCCAACCATCCCACACTCATTCCAGCTCTTATCTTTGGGTGTTGCAGCCCAGCTCTGCCTGGACTACTCCCAGAATCAGCTCTCACATGATTCAGTGGGTGCCAAGACCTAGCCCAGCCTGTCCTATACCCACCCTGGCTCTTGTGAGCATCAGTGGGTGTTAGAGCCTTGCCCAATCTGGCCCACCCAGACCCAGTTCACACTCATGCTGAGGGACAGTGCAGCCATGTCCAGCCCAGTTTGCCACCCCCATTCTGTTTCCAATGCTTACCAATGGAAATCATAGCCCAGCTTGTATGTCCCCTTAGCTCCCCGACCAGGCCTGCTCTAAGCCACAAATCTTGTGCTTGCCAGTAGTTGCTTTGACGTAGTTGGGTATAGCCCACCCCCAGCTTGGCCTTTGCCATCAGATACTGTAGCCTGGCCTGCCCCGGTAGCCTAGCCCTGCCCATGTTGCTCCATCCCTGGTATAAATGCAAACCAGTAATTGTGGTAGCCTAGCCCAGCACTGCACACATCCCATCTTGGCTCCTGTGCCTGCCAGTGTGCTACAGTTTGGTCCAGCACTGCCTAGCCTGCCTCCCAAGCCAGCCCACACACCTGCCAACAAATGGAGCAGCCTTGCCTGACCAACACCCAGTCCTGAATCATGTGCTCACCAGTGGGAGATATGGCCCACTGGGGGAGTTTTTCTTCTCCCAACAAGCCTATTACCAGATCTCATGCATGCTGGCCTAGCACCTGCTGGGCTCCCATATGGTCGCCAGTTCTAATCCTGGCAGCCCCGCTTCCCATCCAACTCCCTGCTTATGGCTTGGGACAGCAGTGGAGGATGGCCCAAAAAGCCTTGGGACCCTGCACCCACATGGGAGACCTGGAAGAGCTCCTGGCTCCTGGCTTTGGATTGGCTCAGCTCCAGCCATTGCGGCCGCTTGGGGCATGAACCATCAGATGGAAGATCTTCCACTCTGTCTCTCCTCCTCTCTGTACATCCGCCTTCCAATAAAAATAAATAAATCTTAAAAAAAAATACAATGATGGCCTAGTGTTGTAACACGGCAGGTGATGCCAGCATCCCCTATGGGTATCAGTTCTGTACCTTTGTTGCTTCACATCTGATCCATGTCTCTCCTAATAGCTGTAGCGGATGGCCCAAGTTTTGGGCTCCTGGCACACATGTGGGAGATTTGGATGAAGGTTCTTGGTTCAGCTTGGCTCAGGCCTGGCTAATGAGGCCCTCCCTCTGGGTCAGTGAAAAAATGTATGGAATCTGTCTCTCCCTTCAACCCCATAATTCAAATTTTCAAATGGAATGAGTAAACCCCCTTTAAAAAAGAAAAATATAATGAATGGATGTTGATTGCTCAATAGAGTACAAGTAACAGCAAAACTGACCAAATAAAATGATCAGCTCAATTTAACATTTGAAAATATACAAGCTGGGGAGGAAAAAAACAATTTAAATGTACGAAGAAATATTTATGGAGTTTTGGGGACAACATCAAAAGAACATTTTTTTTTTTTTATGTATTGGAATACAAGAAGCAGTAGAGAAATACGAATGAATGGATAGGTTATTTTAGAAATCAGAGTGGAAATTTTTCCCAACCTAAAGATACAAAAATGTGAAAAATCACCCATCAGATTTAATTGAAGTAAGACAACACTGAGACATATAATCAAACTCTCAAAGGTGAAAAATAAGCAAAGGACCCTGAAAGCAGCAAGAGAAGGGAGGAAAATAATATGTGTAGGCTTTCTATTAACACACCTGCAGGCAAACTTTAGAACTCTTACTGAAGAACTAAAAGGTGAAAAGACGTGCCACCCCAAATGCTGTATATAACCAAGCTATGCTTCAGAAATTGGGGAAACATGAAAACTCGCCCAAACAAAAGGGAATGAAAGTCATCATCACCAGAGCTATCTTACAAGAAACGTTAACAGGACTTCTTTAAATTTAAAGAAAATGTAAAGACTAACAAAAGCATCTGAAGGTATAAAATTCACTAGTAATAGTGAATAAATAGTCAAACTCGGTGTAAAGATTACAAGATAAAACCATCAAAAACAACTATACTAATGAATGAAGGGATATCCAATCAAAACTTGTAAATACTGACATCAAAATGTGAGAGAGGAATGTGTCTGCAGTAAAGGTGTCATTTGTTAGTGATAAAATTGAATTACAGGTGGTTCAAGACAGCTGAAATACATTTTTGTAAGCCTCACAGTAACACAAAGCATAAACCCCATACATATTCTAAAGATGAAAAACAAATCACCTGGCTACAAAGGAATACAAGAAAAGAGGAAAGAAAAGAGAACTTAGGTAACACTGAGCAAACCATGAAAAAAACATGAAAATCGTGAGTCCTTGCCATCAACGACCTTTAACATAAACACCTTAAATTTTCCAGATGAAGGATGTAGAGTGGTGGGGCTGACATCTTACAGTGGTGAGGGTGTTGGATGGGATGCCCCATTCCATAATTGGAGTGTCTGGTTAGTAACCAGTTCCAGCTTCCGGCTCCTGTGGACTCTGAGAGGCAGCACGGGACCATTCAAGGCATCGTGTTCCTACCAAGCACATTGGACTGAGCTCCTGGCTTCCAGCCATGCTCTGGCTGAGCTCTAGCTATTTTTGTTTTTTGCAATATCATCAACAAAAGGGAGCACTTTCTTATTTTTTCCCTGTGTCTTAAATTTGAAGAGTGATTGGATGTAATAAAAGAGAGATCCTGACAGACTCTGTTTCTCTCACTTTTACTCTCTCTCTCTCCTTGTCTTCTAATCTCAATAATCTCAATTGAGTTCCAGCTGCTCCACTTCTGATTCGGCTCCCTGCTAATACACCTGGGAGAATAGTAGAAGATGGCCTGAAAACAGGGGCCCCTGTGTTACTTGGGAAATCTCAAATTTAAACAGGACCTACAATGACTACATTGATTTTAAAAGTAAGAAACTACCTGATGTGATAGCCTAGTGGCTGAAGTCCTCACCTTGCCTGTGCTGGGATCCCATACGAGCACTGGTTCATGACCCAGAGGCTCCACTTTACATCCAGATCCCTGCTTGTAGCCTGAGAATAAAGTTGAGGATTGCCCAAAACCTTGGGATTCTGCACCTGCATTGGAGACCTAGAAGAGGCTCCTGACTTCTGGCTTCAGATTGGCTCAGCTCTGGCTGCTGTGGCAATTTTGGGGAGTGGGGGGAGTGGTGAGTCAACCAATGAAACATCTTCCTCTCTGTCTCTCCTCCTCTCTGTATATGTGACTTTACAATAGAAACATTTTTTTAAAGCAAGAAACTAGTTTCATCTCAAAGGACACACATGTAGTGACAGTTACGAAATGTAATATCTCATTCAAATACAAACCAAAATGCAATAGGATTTTCTTTATTCATACTGCTCAAAATGCTTTTTTTTTTATTTTTGAAAAACTATAAAAAGAGAAGAAAAGGTTGTTTAATAAGAAAGTATTCAATTCCATGAGAGGAAATATTGAGGGATGCAAAGGGCAACATAGAGTGCAATATGATATTACCAGGGAATGTCAGGCCCCACTTGTGCAAAGGACAAGTCTTCAGAGAGAAAACTGCTTACAGAAAAGATCAGGTTTGAACTTCACCAAAGACAGGCGAATCTAATACAGAATTATCCGTGCAACATCGACAGAGCTCTTCTTATTCTCAACTGCATTTAAGACATTCTGTAGGATCTATCTTCTATAGGTAATGTGAACACTAACTGTAATACTGAAGGAAATAACTTAGCAAATATCTTACAAATAAATATAGTGCAAGAAAGGAAAAGTAAGTTGGAGGACACCCTAGAATACATGAATTTAACAAGAAGGAAATGCCAATTGGCAAAAAAGAGAATCAAAGCTGTTATAAAAGCCACAGCATAAAAAAGAAATCGAACACTAAATGGTCAATGTAAATATTATATATTGTTAATTACCCTAGAGATTATTTTCAAGAATATATAAAAATATATAACTATTGTCTCTACAAGAAACACATTTAACATTTGTAAAGATGGATGAAAGTAAGAGAAAAGACAAGGCTATATTGCAAAACAGCATTGCAAAGAGGCTGGGGGAGAGTTTAAGAACTATTGATCCGGGGGAATCAAGATGGCAGAATAGGATAAAGACACATTTACACAGACTGAAAAATATTAGCCAGTGTGAAGCAGAGAGGGCACATTCCAGGAAATAGGAGAGGACAGAACAACAGCAGAGGGGTACCTGAGACCGACAGACACAGGAAAGCAGCAGACACAATGGTGTGCTGTAGCGGTGACTGATACCTCAGCAGCATTCAGCAAGTGGTGATCTAAACTGCACTGGCAGCCAGAACTCCACCAGCAACCAGGTGGGAAGGGACATCTTCTGGGGGCTCAGAAGGTGAACTCAAAGAACTGCCCTTCCTGCTGGTCTGTTTGATTTGACCAGGAACAGAGACAGAGTAGAAGATCACAGACAAGCAGTGCAAGTATAGGATAGATTTCACAAACCAGTCTGCACCCGAAAGCCATATCGGGTGCCATTTTGTTTAAGGAGGCAAGGGCTATGGACAGTAGTACACATGCACTGAGCTCAGTGAACTCCAACAATGTGGCATCCTACAGGTTCCACCCAAGACAGGTCCAGACAGCCCTCAGACCTGATGGCCAGCAGATCAAGAACTCTAGTAGTGGTACATCAGGTACTGTTTCTTACAGTGTAGCAAAGAATTTAAGACTGCAGGGGGACAACAGTGAGCAGCACATGTGCTGAGCTCAGCAAGAATTCACTGAGCTCAGTGCATCGCACTGGTCCCACAGGACAATAATACTGACTACAGCATTGTATGGGTCAAAATAGGACTGTGTGGCCCGCAGACCTGACGGCCAACAGCGCTAGGGTCCTTACGGTGGGTGTGGAAGACATGAAGGTATGAAGAGAACTGTTCCATTGCAGGCAAGGTCACAAGGAATTTCCCGCTGCATGGCAGGGCCCAGCAGATGTCTCTGTATCCACCTGAAGGCAGTTCCAGCTCCCTTTGCAAGGACACCGGATAATCCCGCTGAGATTTCTGTAATCTATTTAGCCATTGTCTGCCACTGTGGAGTTGGTCTTTACTATCAATGTAAGCTTGGAAGTTGATGTTGCTGATAATATCTCAGCAAAATGACCTTTTACAATTCATGCTCTTTCTGTCTCTGCTGCCCCCATTGACCATCCTTGATCCTTAGCACCCTTCTTCTGTGATGCATTTCCTCCCTTAACTGATTCAAGATTAAGTTGTAGAATGAGGATTGTAGTAGGAATGTGTTACTGATTGATATGCACCATCTATTGAGAACTTCCTGACCACAGGGTCAGCATGGAAAACATCCTGCTTTAAGGTGAAACAAATGACAGAATTATCCTTGGAAACACCCACTTGACTGTGACATAAAAAGTCTGTGCCAGAGCTTATGACTGCTTCTGTATAAATAAAGGGGACAGTTCTCTTGCATTGTCCATTATGATCATGAAATTATAGTGATCCATTTATTTTCTCTACGCCAATTCCATGTATCCTTCTCAAGTTCTGAACTTGACTGGAGCTGGACTCTGGCACAACAGGTTCCAGCAAGATCACCACCACCACCACCAAAGCTCCATAGGACACCTGGTGTCTTCCTAATCCTGGGACCTGCACCAAACAGAAGTAGGAGAAAGATTGTATAGACAACGGTGCAGCCTCAGCACGGGATCACAGGAAATAGAGAGGTATGAGCCAGGAGCTGGGGCTACAAAGACCATGGTGGAAATCTAACGTAAGAACTCAAACCTGGAACTCGCTGGAGGGAGTGGCACAAGTGGCACAAGACTGAAAACAATGAACCGTGTAGCAACTGCAATAAGTAAAATCAAACTATAGACCTGTGGGTGACACAGCTTAGAAACCTGCCCCAAGGAGAAGAATCTGCTAACCAGAAGTACAGTGAGCAAGAGCAAAAGAAGAGACAGAGGCACAGTGAATATTACTGAAGGCTCCCTGGCAAAGGAGCAAAGGCCTTTGCCAACCTCAGAGTTGACAGAGGAAGACATCGAGAAAATGGGGGACACAGAATTCAAAACACTTGTTATAAAGCTTGTTATCAACAATGAGAAAGATGTAAAGCAGGCGTTCAAGGAATTTAAGGAACATGTCACACAGGAAATGAATCAAATCAAAGCTGATCTATCAGAAATGAAGAATACAGTGGATCAAATGAAAAGTACAATGGAGAGTCTCCAAAGTAGAATGAAGGAGGCAGAAGAAAGAATCTCAGAACTGGAAGATATTTTCTGTCATTGGGGGAAAGAAAAAGCTGGAAGCAGAGCTGGATCAGGCCAAAAACTGGTGCCTATATGGGATCCTGGAGAATGCAAGGTGAGAATTTAACCACTAGACCATTGTGCCAGCCCCCCAATTCAATTTTTGTAAGCAATATTTTTCGAAGAATTTATCCATTGCTTTAGGTTATTAAACTTGTTGGCAGGCAAAAGTACTTTAAAAATTTTGAAATTTAGGAATTAAAGTTTTGTTTATTGTGAAAGAATTTGGGAAATTATATGCAGTTTTTCTGTGTGTATTTTAAAGATTCATTTACTTTTATTGAAAAGGTAGATTCACAGAAAGGAGAAATAGATCTGCTTGCTGGTTCACTACCCAAGTTTCTGAAACAACTTGAGCTAAGCTGATCCAAAGCCAGGAGCCAGGAGCCTCCTCTGGGTTGCCTATGCAGGTGCAGGGTTTCAAGGTCTTGGGCCATTCTCTACCATTTTCCAGGCCACAAGCAGGGAGATGGATGGAAACTAGAGCAGCCAGGATATGAGCAGGCACCCATATGGTTTATCAGTGCTTGCTGGGGTAGACCAGCCAATTGAACCATCAAGCTAGGTCTTCCATGTGTGTGCGTTTTTTTTTTTTAAGATTTATTTATTTATTCGAAAGTCAGATATACAGAGAGGAGGAGAGACAGAGAGGAAGAGCTTCCATCCGATGATTCACTCCCCAAGTGAGCACAATGGCTGATGCTATGCCGATCTGAAGCCAGGATCCAGGAACCTTTTCCGGGTCTCCCACCTGGGTGCAGGGTCCCAAGGTTTTGGGCCATCCTCGACTGCTTTCCCAGGCTACAGGCAGGGAGCTGGATGGAGGGGAAGTGGAGCTGCCGGCATTAGAACCGGAGTCCATATGGGATCCCAGCGCATTCAAGGCGAGGACTTTAGCCACTAGGCCATGCTGCCGGGCCCTTCCATGTGTGTTTTCTAAGAACTTTTGAGGATCCCTTGTGTAGTTGCTTATAATTACTCTTTATGATCCTTTATATTTTTGAAGTATCTGTCATAATGTTTCACTGTAAGTTCTGGTTTTGTTTGTTTGAATCTCCACTGTTTTTCCTCGTTGGCCTACCTAGAAGATTTTTTGTGATGTTTTGTTTGTGTAACTTTCTAAGTACCAACACTTGATTTCATCAAAATTTCCCATGGCTTTTCTATTTATTTCTGCTGTGGTGTTTATCATTTCCTTTCCTCTGCCAAGTGTGGGTTTAATTTACTCTTCTTTCTCTAGGTATTTATAATATAATATTAGGCTATTTATTTGATGTCTGCTCTTTTCTGAGGTAGGCATTTTATTGCTATCATAAGTTCTCTTATAATTGCATTTATTGCAACCTATAGATTTGCACTTATTTTGTTCTACTGTTGTTTGCCTCAATACTTTTTTAGTTTCCCTATTGATTTTTTCCTTTGATTCATTAATTGTTCAAAAGAATATTGTTTAATATCCATGTATCTTTTTGAAGCTTCCAAGCGCCCTTCTCTTAATAATTTCAATTTTCTTGACTTTGTTTGATGGCCTATGGTTCTCTAACCCAAAGAACATGTATTTGTTAGCAAAAGTATATACTTGTATGGTCTGTTATGGTTTGGATGAAACTTTCTGAGGAAATTTCAAAATAATTAAGCAGAACGTGTAGCATGAATATACCGCAGGGTCTGCATTGTGACATAGCAGGCAAAACCACCAGCTGACACGCTACAAATGGGTACTCACTCGTATCTCATCTATACCATTTCCGATCCAACTCCCTGCTTCTACACCCTGGAAAATAACAAACATGACTCAGTTCTTTGGACTCTTTTCGTCCGTGTGAGAGAGCAGATGAAGCTACTCGCTCCTAGATTTGTATTGACGCAGCACAGGCCATTACTGCCAGTTAGAAAGCAAACCAGCTTATCAAAGATCTCTCTCTCACACACACCCATCCATAAATTATGCCTTTCAAACAATTATAAAGTATGACTACATATGAATTTGAAAATTTTTTCACCATAATTTTGCACAAAGATAAGTAAGCTTATCTTTTTCCATTTTCAACAAACTTTTGAAGCATTCTTATATATATCTGTTAGAAAAATGGAATTTGAGGGGATGCTCGCAAACACATTTTATGAGGCTAAGATCGCATTGATACCTCAATCAAAAACACCGTGCAGAAAGCTAAAAACACAGATTTTTAAAAAAAAAATCAATAAACTATTAGCAAATCGAATCCAGCAACATATTAAAGATTATCTATCATCACCAAGTGAGATTAATCCCTGGCCTGTAAGACTGGCTTACTATAGGGAAAATAAGTCGATGTGGTGTATTACATTATCAGAATAAAACACAAAAGCTACTTTATCGTCTCAATTGACACGAAGCAGTACTGAGAAAGCAGTACTCTTTTCTTTTGAGATCATATCACAAAGTAAAGTACTTGAAAATACTGGACTTTCACATTTAAAAGTGTTGGGGACCATCATGCAAATTTTAAGTTCAATAACCCGCTCCATACTGGTTTTTTTGTTTTTTTGTTTGTTTGTTTGCTATATCCCATGTGTTTTGCTGTTTTCAATTTCATTTTCATTTCTTCCAAACACTTTGTCTTCTCTTGTTGAATTCATCGTTGGCTCATGGATTGCACAGTGACATAATTTTACCCAAGAGACGTTTGTGTTTTCTTTTTGTCACCAGTGCATTGGTTATTCAGTGGCATGTTTTTTATTTTCGACTTCATGGTGTTGTAACTTGTTGTTGTTGTTGTTCTAATTCATACCAGTTGTTGACCTTATTTCGTGGCTTCTCATTTAAGGGAATATATAGTGATGGAATAATAGAGACTACCCTGTCCAGATGTGAGGATGCAATGCAATGGGCATACCTGCTTCCAAATCAAAGATGGACTCCCAATGAAACTGTTGGATGTGAGTACACAATGGGATGCTGGACTGTCTGACATTGTCTGTACCAACAATGTTGGGGCACACTTAAATAAGAGACTGATGGAATCATGACTCCTTATGCAGGACTATACTACTGTAACAACATGGGGAAAATCAGTTAGGGGTGTGAGATTTTGGTGAGGTGGAATCCCAGACTCTATGACATTGTACCAAAAAAACGATGTTGGGGACCACCGCATGGCTAAACGAAGGCCTGGTTCCCTCTTGGAAACTGCCACAGCTCTATATTTTGCTGAAGCATGTCTGGCCGAGCTACAAAGGCAACCAGTCAAGTGCGTCATTTACAATGGCAAGTATTCTGAGGCAGCCAAGGAAGTGTGCTGGGCTCCAGTAAACATCTTGTGGGCCTAGTTAATGGTTAGTTGATAATAACACATCCTCCTCAAGATTTCCCGACATGGTGATTGTCCCCTTAGTTACTGGTTTCTCAGTAATCCATTATATATGTGTTCAAAATATGTTCCTGCAAACACTTAAACTCCCCAGTTGTTCCCTGTCTGTTTCACCATGTTTAAACTTCCTCATCACAAGATCCTGTTTTTCATCAAACTGTACGTTCTTGATGAGTGATCATTTATATCACGGCTGTTAATAAAATCTAGGAGTAGCCAGACTTTGGGGCCTCTTGTTTCACATAGATGGAACATGCCCTAATTTTCCCAGGCTGAAAACATTGACCTGAGTTTGCTTCTTCATTTCATGCATGGTGGTCCCTCTTTCATGTCTACCTGATGCCCTGCTGTGCTGGATGTAGCATCAAAGAATGAAATTGGACTCTTGTCATCACACCTGAGCCTGGGTTATTTATAAGTAATACAAGCCAGTGGCCCAGTTTCTGGCAATTACAAATAAGACTGCACTGCAATAAATATTCACGTATAAGGCTTTGTGTGCTCCTGTGTTTTCATTTATTTCTTTTGCAATCGTGAAAAATGACTGACTACACTTTGGTTAGGCTGTGGAATAATGAGAATTCTCATATACGGGAACATAAAAATGGTTCAACTAATTTAAACAACCACTTGGTAACTTCTTTTAATTTTTTATTTGAAAAGTAGAGTTGCAGAGAAGGAAAGACCAGAGAGAGCTCCTTCATGTGCTGATTCACTTCCCGGATGGCCACAATGGCTGGACCAAGTTGAAGCCAGGATCCAAGAGTTTTTCCAGGTCTCACTAATGGGTGGCAGGCATATAAGCTCTTGGGTTTTTTTCCACTGCTTTCCCTAGGCCATTAGGGAGCTGAATCAGAGGTGGAGCACCCAGGACACAGACAAGTACTCAGATGCCCAGATGAAATGTGAGCATCTCAGCTAGCAGCTTTTATGTATTACATCACAATGCCTGCCCCCAATTTGGTAGTTTCTTTTAAAATTAAGCATATAGCTACCATTTGCTGTAAGCTTCACCTTCCTAAGTGAGAGCCAAATCTTGCCCAGACTGTGGCATCTCCCATCTTCTCGTCTCTAGTTCTTCCTTGCAGCCTATCGCCCTCTTCAAAATTCTCAGCAGTAGTTTTAAGGAAGGTATTTTTTGAGCACACAACACAGCAAATCTGTAATAGTTCTTATTACTAAAGGATTTTTCAAGATTGAAATATCATTTTACTGATGGTGTGGGTAAGTTTGTGGCTATGTTATTGCCTACAGGACAATAATAACTATTTCGAGTATACCTTTAGTGTGTTGAAGTTGATGTCGTGGAAAGTGTTCCAATTTTTTTCCAGCAGGAAAAGTGGAGTCGGAGACTAAGTCATGGTTAGACTTTATTACAACTTACTCAAATACAACATTCAGCATTTGGAAAGCAAAGGGATTAAACTTGGAAATGTGTGTTTCTAGGGGAAAAGAATCCCACAACACAAATTTGTATTTCTTTTGTGGTAATATACAGATCAGAAGAGGCGCTGAGGTCTGACATTCCTGGGAGAACTGCTGTTGGACAGCTCCTGGGGACCCACTCAGGAAGCCAGGTTGTTGATTGACGGCCCCAGCTGGCTGCTGGACAGCTCCTACTTGGCAGTGCAGGTAGCAGGTTGACAGTTCTACAGGGTTCCAAGATTCAAACTCAAGGCTGCATTGCACCAGGACAGCCCCACAAATCCCTCATGTCAATGTCTTCTCTGCCATTCAAGCCTCCTTCTCTACCCACCATCCAGGTCTGCTGTCCATTAACCAAGCATTCCTTTCTCCTTTGTAGAAACAACTCATGTTCCATAAGATTGGACACTTAGGACCAGCACAATTTGGAAGTACCCAACACTGGTGCCCTTCATTATCTCTAGGCTCTAATCATATTGCTATAATAACATCACAATGGGGAGCTCTTCCACTCCCATTATGCGCTTGACACATGTCACAGAAGTTGCTGAGTTTTCCCACCTAGCTTTTCCCAGCAAGGCAAGATCGAAATAATTAAATTAAATTACTGCTGTTTTGTCCAGTGTATGGAGCTTTCACGGTCTGTGCTGGTTGGGTTTCCCTTCATTTGTTAGCTAATTTTAAGTTTGTCTGATTCCAGGTCATTTATTATCTCATTATTATTCATTTGAAAATCCATATATTGTAAGAAAACCTACATCTTTATAAATTCTTTTTATAGACTATTATCCTTTGACACCTACTGAACAGATGGCGTCAAGTTGTAGGAAGATAACCTGATCTGGCTTTTTTTTGGAGGAAGTTACAACTGAACTGATGAGTCACCTGGTCTATCCTTCTTTTTAATGTATAGGCAGTGTAGACAGCCTGATCCTCAGACACCCACCAAAGCTATGATTCTGTTTTCCTATCATCCTAATACAGTGGCTCTGCCTCTAAAAGACGGTTTGATCAACACAATTTAAAGAGATGTTTCATGGTAAAACTCAGGTCACTGTCACATTCCCATTGTGGAACATGGAATTTCATGTGGTTTCTTTGTTCTGCCTATGAATGTCACCTTTATGCTTTCTGTCTAGTTTCATTTTAAAGATGACTGTATGTATAAGTCATTGTATATATAAGCTTATATGTGTCATTTTATGGCCACCTCATTAAGAACTTAGTATCATTTATTTTAAAACAAAGAAATATGAACAAACCACCACAAATTGTGTTATTTTGTTATGAAAATGATTCCCAAAGACCTCAACTGATATGATGGTTTGATGCATTTAAATGTACATAGTTCATTTATTTTAAAATATTTTGCAATGTACACACTGGGTTCATTTAGCTGAGTCTTACACAGTAATTTCCAGTTAAAACGGACTATTCACATCCAGGAAAGACTTCATACATGCAGAGTGCTTCCTTCTGTGTTGCTTGGTAGTTTGGGGCAAGAACATTTCTGTTAAGCCCTGGTCATTCCTGTCACTAGGGAGCACCGCAGTTCCCGCGGCTCTTGGAGGTGGAGCCAGTGGTGAGTTCCCGTTCATCCAACCTCGTGCCCCACATGTCCCAGTTCACGGGGGTCCTCCTGCATCCCAGGAGCTCCCACACATACGACCCTGCACCACAGGTGCCCGTTCACAAGCATTCTATGGCTTCCCACAAATCATGATATTACTGGGAACCATGTGACTTTCCCCCAGTGGTTTGGATGAAACATACACACAAGTAAAAGTTTCAACAAGTTCTTTCCATTGGAAAAAAAAAAAACCAAACTCAACTGTTTTATGTTGGTTAGGCATACTCACTGGCCCAAGGAAAGCAAACTAAGAAATTCCTTTAGCTTAGACAAATTTGGTAGTACGCTCTCTCAAAGAAATCATTCATGTCTAAAACTAAATGAGTTTCCAAGACCTTTCATCTTGATAACCCAACAACCTTGCTAGACATAAGCACAATGAGAGTGTGAATAACAGAGCCTCTTGGTGTTCTTTCAGCCCACTGGAGGGGGTTATGGCCCTGCTTTCCTTGAAGAGGTCCTTTGAGGAGCCAGATAGGACCTTGGGAGACATCATTGAAAGAAAAGAGGAGTGAATGCAATCCGATGACTGTCTTGATAGATGCTTTGCTGTTCTAAGTCTCATCTCTACACACAGTCAAGGAAACTGGCTGCCTGCTTCCCTCCACACCCCTCCCCGTCCCCCTCCCCCAACCTCTTCCTCTCTTCTCTTTTTCCCACCTCTAGGATTCTCCCAGCTTCCAACATCACCCCACACAGACACCCAATAAGCATACGTGATGTTGGCAGCTGCCTTAATTCCACTGGGACTCCAGATTTAAACAGAGAACAGGTCTGACTAAAAGTCATTGCAGGGAAATGAAAAAGCGTTCTGAGCATCTCTCAGGACTTTTAATTTCTGCTATTAGGCAATTATGCTTTCCTGTGAGCCTCTCTTATTAAATTAAATTACAGCCTTTGCTTCTCATTAAAAGCTTTTGATGCTTTAGAAAATTACAGATATATTTAACACTGTAACTTGTAGCTAACAAGGTTTTGTTAAGTATTGTTAACCGAGTGATTATTACGTTGTTAAATTGTGTAATCCATAATTCTGTGCACCTGGATTGAAGCATGTGTTGTTCAACTGTGAAACTTTCCACACACAAACCATAAGCTTCAAACCCAAAGCTAAACCAATCTGTCATCTCATTTGATAATAAAGATAGCAAGTACCTTTCCGTCCAGACAACCACATTCAAATAGGTCAAAAGAACGGCCCTGAAGAACCTTCAGTTTTTTGCTGTTCTATTTTGGAAATCCTGACCAAAAACTGATATAAAAATTGAAGAAAATACACAACTAAAAATAAAATTCTGAAACACCTAATGGATTATGATCTGTAAATCCCTGCAAAAAATAATTCAAACACTCTAAGCTAAAATTTTTGTACTCATGAAAGAATGAATACATGATTAGTTTAAGAAATTTTGTGCTGAAAATGCATTTATATACATATATACATTTTATGTACTATATAAGTTTATGATTATTATTTTTAGGTGGATTCTGTGCAGCTATGTAGATAGAAGATTGGTTCTGCTCATGTTATCTTTTCTCATTAATTATTTCATTATATGTATTCAAATAATAGGCAAATGCTTTGTTTGGCAAAATTTCAAACAATGTACAATGGGAAAGGCTTTCTCAATGAGAAAAAACCATTTTTTATGAATGAACATAAACTTCCCACTCTCCAAACTGCTCTTCCTGTTAGTAACCTTCTCATTCAAATACCCAGGTACTGAACATACTGGGATGTGACTTGGGTGTCTCCCAGCAATTAAGGACAATATTGGAGTCTTCATTTCCTTATTACAGAAATGCTTCACTGAGTTCCTCCACTGAAAACAACTCTGGGGCCTTCAAAAGTATGTACATCACAAATCCCAAAGTTACATCATTACTGATAATTATACATGCATTCCTTTAGAACTTCCAGGTTTTTTGTTCAAGAATTCAAAGTTCATATCCATGTAGACATTTGGCCTGAATGTGTTTGAAAACCATTGTAAGGTTCCTAGAATTTCTCTGAAAGACATCCTTGGTTTATTTTTACGCCTCAGTGTTAACATACCTTCTGAATCAAAGTTCAACAGTTACTGGTAAGCACGTGATTCGGGCTTAGAATAGCAGCTTTTAGAATCTGAGGAAGTACCATGCAGTTGAGGTTGGGGTGCTGTTTTCACACATCTGTTTGAAGGTTACACTTGGAATACCATGGAGTCCTTGGGAAACAACATTGGAAATGTCCCTAATACTTTTACAGATAGCTTTCTGTTTACTTGCCAGTAGCATTCACAACATCATAGTGACACATTAGCTGCAGCAAATTTAGAGTCCATGGAAAAGATAAGAAAACAACAATCTCCAATACATCTTCCTTCAGCACAGACCTTCTGCCAGCTTCCAGCCACTGTCAGATACTGTTAATGAAACTGGAAATCTTTACATGAAAGTCCACACATGGAGGCTTCTTAGCTGGTCCCACAAATGGACCCAGGTCCGCTCCACACGTCCCTCGGTCTGCCAATGACCCGACTGGGCAATGACAGAAGTATAAAAGAGAAAACCCAGTGGAGTTTTTGAGTCTTCAGTCACATCACCGCCCTGCTGTTATCAGACCGATGCAGGTCACTGGGCAAGCCAACCTTCATGGCAGGGAAATAAGTGACTTCCACAGTTACTCGGCTGAGAGGCTGCATACAGAGGTGATGTCCTGGGAGCAGTAGTTCAATCTATCATAATACGCCTCTGCTTCTGTGCCAATAGCACGGTGCTTCTGTACTTGGTTTCTAGAGAATCATCCCATCTCTTAAATGTCTTACTGACAAAGAAGGATACATCTTTTAAATTATGTTTGAGGAAGGCAAATGAGCCAATCCCAAAAGGTTCAATACCACATGTTTGCCTTAATTTAAGATGAAATAATGTCAATCAGGAAAATAGTACCTGTATATTGTAATATTATTTCAACCTCGAACAGCCTGTATCGCATACAATAAGATAATGTGATATAATCTATGAATCAACAATCAATGTGAGTCAGACTGCTTATGATCTACATCAAAGAACTGTAAAACCTAATATACTTTTAATACCCTATGTTACTCCATAATGGGGAGGGAGAGCAGAGAAATCTTCCATCTCCCTAGAGTGTGTGAGGAAGACATGAAATACAACCTACCAGGATCATAGTTTCATTATTCAAGTCTTAATAAACTTGCAGATAACTCCTATTAAAATAAAAGCAGCATGTTCTGGGTAAATATTTAAGTCCTCAGACACCAATGCCCTGGCACAACTTAGGCCTTAAAGGAAGGTTGTCACATTCTTTGTTTGTTCAAATCCAAGCTGCTTCAGAGAACTTCCGTCCATTCTCCACATACATCAGTAAGCCAATGTCACAGTGTAGGGCTAAAGAAATAATTCTGGATTCTTAACTGAAGACATGTGCTTAAGACAGAATTCCTGCCTCTCTTCCAGTTTCACTGTTCCACCTTCACCTGTCATAGGAAAGATCAAGTGGCTGATGGCTGGGGAATTTGTCTTGAGGTTCCTTGGAGGAATCAGGTTTTCCCCAGGTGCTAATCTAAGCTAGACTATCAGGGAGTCATTCCCAAGACGTTTTTTCACTCACAGATGAAAATAAAATAGGCTGTGATTTGACATGCTAGCAGTACTTGTGGGGTATCACTCACACTCTATCAGTATAACATCATCTCCAAACTATTGCAGAAGGAAAAGCCATCAGATGATGTTGTGTTCAGGTTCAGTGCAATAGCCGAGCCTTGCCAAATGTTAAACAAGTGATGAATAAACGATAGCAAATCTGACAGAGTCCAGGGTGGGGTCAAGGAACTGGTTATTTGGCAGGGAGACTGGTCCCACATTGTCATTTATAGATGCAATTTTAAAGCAGTCTTGGAAAAATACGTTATTAGTTAAGCAGTGTTTATTCTATTAAATTCGTTCCCCCTTCTTAGTTGCTGGTTAATGTGCACATGAGAGAAAGATGGTTTTTGGCAGGTTGAGGAAGGGGACAGGAGAGGCGTGGAACGAGCAGATGTGGACAATAATAGCACTGAGAGAAGTTGAAGATGGAGAAAGGGACCTCTTTCTCCTCTTTGGAGTCCCCAAGTAAATGCGTAGCACATTCTATTTACAACTTCCTTTTTAGTTGATGCTATCTCCCACTAAACTGTTAGGCCTATTCAGGAGGACATGCCTTTGCATTTGGTAAATCCAGCGTAGTTTCTAGAACACAGTAGCAGCTGAATCAGCATTTCCTGAATGTGCAACTGGAGGCCACAATGGCCAGATGCAAGAGTTTGACCCGGTTTATAACATGAAGCATGTAAAGAATGTCTTGTACAGTCTCCCATGCTCCATTCCAAGAAGCATGGGGCTGAGGAAAGCAACACGGTACTCCAGTTAAAATAGCCAAGGACTTCGCCTCATCCAAGAAGCTAGGATTGTAAATCTGGCAAGGTGGGACAAATGTGCAGGAGGAATCCCTGGAAAGTGAACATGGCAGTTTTCTCTCCACAAAGCTACAGATGCCCTGACACATGGCGTGGAACCAGGGAACCTGACCCATCCAACTGATAACCCTGCAGAGCCTAGCTCATCTTTACCCCTTTTCGGGATTACAGAGCCCTTGGAGTATTCACACTGAACCTCCAGGCAGCAGCAGTTCTGAGGTCTTGGGATGATCTTATGAATCAGAAAACTCAGAAAGCTTTTTTGTATTCAGTCAAAATCTTTAAGAGTTCCCTTGACTATTTTTCTTCCTTTGCTAATAAAGTATAATACATTCCAGTCTTTGATTATTAAGAAAATATTCATTGTATTCATTTAAGGCAATGCTTAAAAATGCTTTTAGCATTAAAATGTTTACATAATGAACTTTGATAAATGCCACAGTTTGTGCACTCGTAATGATTGTTTACATTACCAAATAAACAAAAGAACTAAAACCAAATCAAAGTAGGGAGAGAAAGCATCTAATTGCATCCCAACCCACAAATCCTGCTTTTGTTCTTGTTACACTAGGAAACCTTCCCTTTCATGATTTGGTCCCCATAGTAAACCTACAAATTATCTGAAAATGTAGTATCATTTCCATGCTGCAAGTACCGGATGAAAATATTTGACCTGACCCACCACCAGGGTGATATACCAGGGTAGCACACAATTTTACAAATTTGGGGTGCTGCCTGCTGTGGAGTCAGGGAGTTGAATAAACCCTTCCCACTAAATTATCAGGTCAATGCAAACATGTCTCCTGAAAAACATCTTTATAATTTTAAAATAATAATAATAAAATAACTCTCTTCCTAGGATGAGCATACAGGGATGCAGGATAACAGATTCCAGTGTTTTGCAGCATAGCAGACAACCACATTTCCAGGCCACATTACATGTACTACGTAGAGAGCTGGACAAAAGGGGCTAAAGGCTTCAGACAGAAAGAAAAGGCAATGAGATGCAAAGCTGCAAAGGCTGATTTGATTGGTTCATGTGTATTGAAATATTGCTCTGCATCTCATGAAACATCCAAGCATTATAGATTAATCCAATTTAAATCAGGAAAAAAATAGAGAACCCCTACATTGCATTCTTTCTAACTTACTGTTTTTATTATTTCTTATTTTAAAACAATTTTCTATTTATTTGAAACTCAGAGTTACAGAGAGAGGGGAGAGGTCTTCCATCCACTGGTTCACTCTGCAGATGGCTACAATGACCAGGGATTGGCCAGGCTAAAGTTAGGAGCCAGAGGCTGCATCCAGGTCTCCCACATGGGTGGCAGGGGCCCATGTACTGGAACTTCTGCCGTGAGCACAAAGCCAGTATAAGTCTTGTATATCTGAGCCAGGGCTACCTGTTGAGCTAGTCTTTGATGCAGACTGCTGGAGAGAGATCTGAACCTACAGACAGGAGGGAAGGAAGGAAGGAAGGAAGGAAGAGGGAAGGAAGGAAGGAAGGAGAACATTTTTTCTTCCCATTTTTGTTTATTAGCATGATAACAGATTTCATGTATTTTATAGATGAAATTCTAAGAACAAAATATTTCCTTCCTGCTTTTGTATTTTAAAAAATTTTGTACAATTCAGGTTAATGAAGGAACATGAGTATTCACTCGTTCGGCATCTATAATCAACAAGCATTCTTCTCAGAAATGAAGAAAAAGTTCATATCACAGCCAGCAATTAAATTAGGCCTGGGAACGAGAGTAGGCGACCTGAAAGAACTGACTTTTTCTTGCCCGGAACAGTACGAAAAATCTGTAAACACGCTCGAAGCAGATCAAGCAGCTGAGGCTCTGCCCATGGCCGCATACAAGGAAAGCAATGTAAGATCACTTAGGAAGGATTGTTTCAGAGTGGAATCATTGTGCTTGTCCTGAGAAGCAAAGAACACGGTGAGCTTCCACTCTGGAATGTTCTCTAAGCAACATCCACAGCCTCCTGCTAACTGCAATCATAGCCTTTTCTTGCATCTAGATTTACATGAGATAAATAGGGGCATGGCAGAGGAGGAAAAATAAGAATGAAGCATTCCCTAGCACCAAGGAATCGCTGGCTTTATACCACTCTGCTTCATTGCATGGTCTCGGGGAGCACAAAGTGCTTCCTCCGTCCTCACACTTACACGCCACTCAACACTCGTGACCTCAGAGGTGGTCTCTCTGCACTCTCACCGAGCAATTCTAGGTTCATTCCATCCCGATGCTAGCTACCTAAGGCTGGTGTCGGAGTGGGGCCTCACTCCCACCAGACTGTCCCCACTGCACACAGCAGTGGCAAACACCATTTGTGACCTGTGCTTCTCCCAGTAACAGCTCATGAATGAATGAGTTTGTTCTGCGTTCTAGAGTGTCTCATGGAACTCAGTTTATTTACACTCATGCGTGAGTTGTAAGCTGTTACAAATGACACAGATGAATGTGTGTAAACAGCAGTCCTTGACAAGTGCTCAAGATCAAGGCTGTGTTCTCTGAAGCATCCTCTGGCAGACGGACACAACTTCCTTCTTTTATCATGTACTGACTCCTTGCTAGAGCATAATTTCCTTTCACTATTCTTTCCCCAGAACATTGCCTGACATACAAGAAGCACGTTGGGTGAACTGAATGGGCTGAAACTACCCAAACTATTAACAAAATAGTCCAACTTCCTCATGCATCCATGTTCATGCTTTGTTTCTACACACCATTCTGTCTAATTGGACTTCTCTCCTTTTAAGGTTTCGAAGTTGTGTAGCATGCTAGTCCTGTGCCCGTATCGCGAGTATCACATATGGGTGCTTGGTTCATGTCCTGGCTTCCTCCTCTTCCTGCTCCTTATTGACGATCTTGGAAAGCAGGAGATGGTAACTCGAGTCCTTGGGCCACTTCACCCATGGGAGGGATCTGGAAGAAGCTCCTGACTCCCAGCTTTGGCTCAGCCCGGTTCTCCCCATTGCAGCCATTTGGAGAGCGAACCAGCGGACAGAAGAGCTTCCTCTCTGTAACACCCACTTTCAAGCTAAACCAAGAAATCTCTTTTGACAAAGACCATCCAAAGGTAAGCTCTAACGTGATTACTACTCCACAGTAAAATACTTTTACTTGCAAACCCCTCCTCTGGTTTAGGACTCATTTTGCAGTTTTTAGACAGTGTCAATCACAGGCAAGCAAAAAATCCAGATTTTTCATACTGTTTTATATGTTTATTTTTTATTGGTTTTCTACTTTTCCTATACTACTCATATTTTCTATATTCTAGGTTTTTAGTCTCATATTCAATTTATGTAAAATGAATATATTTCATATTTTTCACAATACAGATTTCGAAGCATGGGGGTCTACCTTTCTTCCCTCCTTCTTCTTCCACCCTTCCTCCCTCTCCTCCTTATTATCTTTTTCAAATTGTTCTTTTTTTTCCAAGATTTTTAAAAATTTTTATTGGAATGGCAAATTTGCAGAGAGAAGGAGATACAAAGCTCTTGCATGCACTGGTTCACTCCCCAAGTGGTTGCAACAGCCAGAGCTGAGCTGATCTGAAGCCAGGAGCCAGGAGCTTCTTCTGGTCTCCCACATGGGTGCAGGGTTCCCAGGCTTTGGGCCGTGCTCTGCTGGCCTCAAGCAGGGAACTGGATGGGAAGTAGAGCAGCTGGGATGCAAACCAGCATCCATATGGGATCTTGGCACATGCAAGGTGAGGATTTAGCCACTAGGCTATCTCGCCAGGCCCTCTTCCAAATTCTTACACTAGCATATTCATTCACTTCGTAGTAACAAGCTTAACTGTCCAATATTTAAAGGTACCATGACATAGGAAGGAGAAAAAAAATGATTATATAATAAAATGAATTAAAATGAAAATGAAAATCCTACAGTTACTTATGAGTATAGATTCCTGGTGTAGACAGCAGATAATTGCCAGTGTGCTAATTTCATCTCTAGAGATGGTGTTTGTTGTGCTCTGTGTATTAATTGCCACAGATCAGAATGTAGTCAGCATGCTGTGCAATAGAAGCATAGAGCTTCCTCCTGCCTCGCCTCCTCCCTCGCCTCCTCCCTCGCCTCCTCCCCTCTTCCCTCCTCCCTCGCCTCCTCCCTCGCCTCCTCCCTCCCCTCCTCCCTTGCCTCCTCCCTCGCCTCCTCCCTCGCCTCCTCCCTCGCCTCCTCCCCTCTTCCCTCCTCCCTCCCCTCCTCCCTCGCCTCCTCCCTCCCCTCCTCCCTCCCCTCCTCCCTCGCCTCCTCCCCTCCTCCCTCCCTCCTCCCTCGCCTCCTCCCTCGCCTCCTCCCTTGCCTCCTCCCTCGCCTCCTCCCTCGCCTCCTACCTCCCCTCCTCCCTCACCTCCTCCCTCGCCTCCTCCCTCGCCTCCTCCCTCGCCTCCTCCCTCGCCTCCTCCCTCGCCTCCTCCCTCCTCCTCCCTCACCTCCTCCCTGCCTCCTCCCTCGCCTCCTCCCTGCCTCCTCCCTCGCCTCCTCCCTCGCCTCCTCCCCTCCCCTCCTCCCTCACCTCCTCCCTCCCCTCCTCCCCCTCCTCCCTCCCTCCCCTCCCTCCCCTCCTCCCTCCCTCCTCCCTCCCCTCCTCCCCTCCTCCCTCCTCCCCTCCCCCTCCCTCCCTCCCTCCTCCCTCCCTCCTCCCCTCCCTCCTCCCTCCCCTCCTCCCTCCCCTCCCCTCCCTCCTCCCCTCCTCCCTCCTCCCTCCCCCTCCCTCCTCCCCCCTCCCCTCCCTCCTCTCCCCCTCCTCCCCCTCCCCCCCCCCTCCCTCCTCCCTCCTCCCCTCCCCTCCCTCCCCTCCTCCCTCCCTCCCCTCCCTCCCTCCTCCCCTCCCTCCCCCTCCCCTCCTCCCTCCCCCCTCCTCCCCCTCCCCCCTCCCTCCTCCCCCCTCCCTCCCCCTCCTCCCTCCCCCCTCCCTCCTCCCTCCCTCCTCCCCCCTCCTCCTCCCTCCCTCTTCCCCTCCCCCCCCCCCCTCCCCTCCTCCCTCCCTCCTCCCTCCCCTCCCCTCCCTCCCCTCCTCCCTCCCCTCCTCCCTCCTCCTCCCCTCCCTCCCCTCCCCTCCCCTCCTCCCCTCCCCTCCCTCCCTCTCCCCTCCCTCCTCCCCCTCCCTCCCCTCCTCCTCCCTCCCTCCCCTCCCCCCTCCTCCCTCCTCCCTCCCCCCCCCTCCCTCCCCCTCCTCCCTCCCTCCTCCCTCCCTCCTCCTCCCCTCCCTCCCTCCCCCTCCTCCCTCCCTCCTCCCTCCCCTCCTCCTCCCTCCCCTCCTCCCCTCCCTCCCCCTCCCTCCTCCCCTCCCCCTCCCTCCCCTCCTCCCCTCCCTCCTCCCCTCCCCCTCCCTCCCTCCTCCCCTCTCCTCCCCCCTCCCTCCCTCCCCTCCCCTCCTCCCCCTCCCTCCCCCCCTCCTCCCTCCCTCCTCCCCTCTCCCTTCCTCCCTCCCTCCCTCCCTCCCCTCCCCTCCCTCCTCCCCCCTCCTCCCTCCCCTCCTCCCCCTCCCTCCTCCCCTCCCTCCTCCCTCCCCCCTCCCTCCCTCCCCCTCCCTCCTCCCTCCCCTCCTCCCTCCCCTCCTCCCCTCCTCCCTCCTCCCTCCTCCCTCCCCTCCTCCCTCCCTCCCCCCTCCCTCCCTCCCTCCTCCCCTCCCCTCCCCTCCCCCTCCTCCCTCCCTCCTCCTCCCTCCCCTCCTCCTCCCCTCCTCCCTCCCTCCTCCCCCCCTCCCCTCCCCTCCTCCCTCCCCCCTCCCTCCTCCCTCCTCCCTCCCTCCTCCCTCCCTCCCCCTCCTCCCCCTCCCCTCCTCCCCCCTCCCTCCTCCCTCCCCTCCTCCTCCCCTCCTCCCTCCCCCTCCCTCCCCTCCCTCCTCCTCCCCTCCCTCCCTCCCTCCCCTCCCCTCCTCCCCTCCCCCTCCTCCCCCTCCTCCCTCCCTCCTCCCTCCCCTCCTCCCTCCCCTCCCTCCCCCCTCCCCTCCCCCCCCCTCCTCCCTCCCTCCTCCCTCCCCTCCTCCCTCGCCTCCTCCCTCCCCTCCTCCCCTCTTCCCTCCTCCCTCGCCTCCTCCCTCGCCTCCTCCCTCCCCTCCTCCCTCCCCTCCTCCCTCGCCTCCTCCCCTCCTCCCTCCCCTCCTCCCTCGCCTCCTCCCTCGCCTCCTCCCTCGCCTCCTCCCTCCCCTCCTCCTCCCTCCCCTCCTCCCTCCCCTCCTCCCCTCTTCCCTCCTCCCTCCCCTCCTCCCTCGCCTCCTCCCTCGCCTCCTCCCTCCCCTCCTCCCTCCCCTCCTCCCCTCTCCCCTCCTCCCTCGCCTCCTCCCTCCCCTCCTCCCCTCTCCCCTCCTCCCTCGCCTCCTCCCTCGCCTCCTCCCTCCCCTCCTCCCCTCTTCCCTCCTCCCTCCCCTCCTCCCTCGCCTCCTCCCCTCTCCCCTCCTCCCTCCCCTCCTCCCCTCTTCCCTCCTCCCTCCCCTCCTCCCTCGCCTCCTCCCTCCCCTCCTCCCCTCTTCCCTCCTGAGCCTCAGACAGTCACGATCATATTTTGAACCTCTATGATGTCACGTATTTTTTTCAGACTGCACACAGGATTGAAATCACTTGATATTTGTCATTCTGAACCTAACAACCTCCAGTTTCACACATCGTTGCCAATGACAAGTCATTATCCTTTTTATAGCTAAGTAATATTTCATGTGTGTGCACACCACACTTTATGAATTTATCGGTGGATGGATATGTGGGCCGTTTCCAGTTCTTGGCTGTTGTGAACAGTGTAGTAATAAAAATAGGAGTGTGAATGTCTCTTCGGCAGGTGGATCTCATTTCCCTGGACACATACCGAGGATTGGGATTGTTGGATCATCTGGTAGACCTATTTTTAGCTTTTTCAGGAAATTCCACACTGTTCTCCAATGGCTGTACTAACTGATAGTCTCACCAATGGTGTGCGTGAATTGCCTTTAGTTACATCCTTGTCAACGTCGGCTCTCTGCTGCCCTTTTTGAGAGACCTATTCCTGCAGTGAGGTGAGACAGCACCGTGGCTCTGATTTGCACTCCCTAAATATGAGTGATGCTCAGCATTGTTTCAGATCTTCTTGACCGTCTGTATGACTTCCTTTGAGAAATACCTGCTTCTTTCTATTGCCCATTTAAAAATAGGATTATTTGGGCTTTCTGCTATTGAGTTGTTTCAGTTCCTTCTATTCTGGAATGTTAACCCCTCGTCAGATGTATAGTTTGCATATGTTTTCTCCCATTTTCTATATTTTATCTTCACTCTGTTGATTATTTCCTTTGCTGCAAAAAAAAGAAAAATCCTTTAGTTTTATTTGGTCATGCTTGTATTTCCAAGACTTTCGGAATTTGACCTTTGGTTTGATGAAATCCCATTTGCCTTTTCTTTCTTTGCTTTCATTTCTTATGTTTTGGGGGTCTTGTCTAGATAATCCTTATGTATTCTAATGTCTCATATATTTTAATTTTTAAACTGGAAAAATAAATCAATGACTGAAGGCAGGAAGCTTGACTATTCAGTGAGGTTAAGGTGATGAAAATGTGTAACACAA
Source organism: Ochotona curzoniae (assembly GCF_017591425.1). Classification (NCBI taxonomy): domain Eukaryota; kingdom Metazoa; phylum Chordata; class Mammalia; order Lagomorpha; family Ochotonidae; genus Ochotona; species Ochotona curzoniae. Next base: position 7,441,959 of record NW_024466129.1, on the reverse strand, counting down.
TGAGTATCAGAAGACGCTCAGGAAGAAATAAAAATAGAAATGGTGCAAATATAGACATAAGATTATCCCTTAATTCTCCACAGTGATGCTGAGCACACTCAATGCTCCAATTATAACCAGTGAAGATAAAGAACATCAACAGTAAATTCAAAACTGTTTAACATTATCAGTGTGGAGGCATCGCAAAGCTGACAATTTAACAGGTAATATTTGACGCATTCCCGAGATTATTCGGTGGGAGAAAGGACCACCTTTTCAACAAATATTGGGACTACTGGATATTTATGTGCAAAATAAAATTAGACTCCAGTCTTAGGCCTTATAAAAACTAAGTCAGAATGAATTAAAAGGGGCAATTGTTTGGCCCGCTAGTTAAGACATCATTGGGTAGCAGAGTGCAGGGCCTGACAGGCACCAGGCGTTGTCTTATGGTCCTTGGCTCCTGCCACACCCTTGGGAGACCCAGGCTGAGGTCCCACCTGCTGGCTTCTGGCTCACAGGCCCTTGTAGGCATTTGCAGAATGAATCAGTGGATGGAATGATCTCTCCAGCTCTGCCCTCTTCTCTTTCTATTTCTTTATTTGTCTCACATGCATACCTTCAAGCTTCCAGAAGAAATTCAATAAATAAGAATCAAGGACCTACATTTTTTTTCACATCCATATGCATGTGCATATACGTGCAAACACATGTGCCTATGCATGGACACATATGCAACTACACGTGCACACACATGGACACACGTGCACGCACACAAAATTAACTATGTGACATGGATGTGCCCATTGTCTCGACTGTAGTCGTCACTTCTTTGCACAATTTTATCAGAACAGTACACTGTGCAACCTAAATATACACAAGAAAAAAAATGAGGAAAAAGTTTATCAGTAAGGAGGACAAGATGTGTCTCAAGAATAAACATGACCAATCTAGGAGAGCAGACTCTCAGCGCAGTCCCCGGTGCCAAACTTGCAGTGCTCCAGTTTCTGTCCAACTCCCTATTTGGTGATAAATCTGGACTCATCTCTCACTTCGATGTCTCTACTGCAGATTGAGGATGATAACACAACCGACTCGAGAGAGCCTTTGTGAAGGCTGCAGGTCTATTGCCAATAACAAGCTCTTGAGCAGCATTCAGTAACATCATTATTATGAATGGAAAGCCAGAGCTCGTTGGCACTTCAGCACCTCCGAAGAGCTCAACCTACATAAGTTGTAAGAATCTATTATTTCTGAGTTTGAAAAACAACATGATTTGACCAAAATTATGAGCAAATATGGATGACTACAGGAGGGCACCTCAAACTTCATGGAAAATGTGACTGAAAGGAGTCTACTTGGGTGTAAAAATTTTGACAATCCATTCATGGCTTTTCATAATGCACTTTGTCCATGAACTGTTTGAAAGCCTTTCATATGCACGAATTTCCATGTCATACCAAAATAAAAATTTTAAATTGTAATTTCTGTAAATTTTCTGAAGTGTGTGTGTGTGTGTGTGTGTGTGCTTAAGCCATGTGTAAGTGCTTAGTAGAAGCACAAATAGGAATTGTTCATATAAAAGTCAGGGTGATACGTTACTTTAATGAGGGAGAGAGACTGCGATTTAAAGATGTTTATGTAAAGGTGCTGACTGCTTTGGCAATATTTAATTTCTTTCTTAATTTTTTATTTTTATTTGACTTTGAACATGATTTTAATTTTGGGTTTTTTAGTAAGTTCATTACAGTTTGTAGATCAATTCTAGGGATGCAATGATATCCACTTTCTCTTTCTCATAATTCCTTTCTCCCTTCCTATTCATCCTGCTCCACTCATTTCCTCTGTCACTTTTATTTTTTAGATTTATTTATTTTATTGGAAAGGTAGATATACAGAGAGAAGGAGAGATAGAGAGAAACATCTTCCATCTTATGATTGACTCTCCAAGGACCACGAAAGCTGGAGTTAAGCGATCTA